>NC_064621.1:140704520-141329520 GCF_023898315.1 Schistocerca nitens | reverse complement strand
ACTGCGGACTGTTGTCTGTCACACTCGCCTTGGTAGACCCTTGATGGCGAAAATATGAGAGAGGGCTTCAAAGGGGCAACAAACAGAAAACCACTGCCAGCGTCCACCAAAATGACACAGGGCGACTCTAGGAATGGACCCGCAAAATCCAGATTGAGCTGGGACTATGGTGTAGAGGTCAGAGGCCATGGAAGAGGGTTGATACTGACAGGAGGAGCAGGAATGGACCCGCAAAATCCAGATGGAGCTGGGACCATGGGGTGGAGGACGGAGGCTGTTGAAGAGTGCTGAAGCTGACAAGAGGAGCACCTTGTGCGTAATGTCACTGCCCTTTCCCCACCAATAGGCATGTTAGCAGGCGAGGCGCTTCGTCAGGACGATCCTCCAGTGCCCGACATGAAGCAGCATGAGAACTCACAGACAGAGGGAGAACGATATCACAACACACCAACAATGTGTCCCTAAGAGAAGCAGAACCCCATCGCAAACGGAAAAGTCGTTGCAGCGAGGCCAGTAAGCCTGAACCTCTAGGTCCAACACCTGATGACGATAGGAGGGCCACCTGAGTTGAACATGATGAAGAATCGTCTGGAGAACTGGGTCCAAGGCCATGTGGTGTGCAACAAGCCGGGTGTCCAGTGGCAACACGGCGACGGCGGAGGAGGCTGCGTCATCCAGATGGAAACAAGCAACCAGAGCAGCATCAGAGTCGGAATCCATCCCCACAAGAAATCCAGGCTAAATACGATGAGGAAACCCTTCTTCTGGATGTGGTTGTACTTGTACTGTGCATGTTTTCGAGGCGAAAGCCACTGGCTGCTCAACATTGTCAATGATATGAGACAATACAGCCGCCTAGTGTATAATCTGACATATCAGCAGCCAAAATAAGAGGCTTGGTGGGATCATATGGGATGAGACAGGGTGTAGCAAAAAGAGCAGATTTGAGATGCTGGAAAGCCTGATCACATTCCAGCGACTAGGTCCTGGGAATGTTCTTGCGAAGCAGGTGACACAGAGACTCTGCCACAGCCACACCATGTAGGATGAGACATCGATAATAGGTGATATGACCCAAGCTGGATTTGAGCTGGGAGACATTTGTTGGCGCTGGGAGCTGCTGAATGGCCTTGAGGTATTATGGCGATGGGTGAATGCCCGTGGTGCCCATGTCATGGCCGAGATACATCACTTGCGAGATAAAAAAATTGACATTTGGCCCTGTTGCACCTCAACCCCATAGCCTGCAGAACCTCTAAAAATTGCCGAAGATTCCATGCTGAATCTGGGGCCAAGATACCAGTGACTAAGATGTTCAAATGGTTCAAATGGCTCTGAGCACTATGGGACTCAACTGCTGAGGTCATAAGTCCCCTAGAACTTAGAACTACTTAAACCTAACTAACCTAAGGACAACACACACATCCATGCCCGAGGCAGGATTCGAACCTGCGACCGTAGCGGTCGCGCGGTTCCAGACTGTAGTGCCAGAACCGCTCGGCCACCAGCGGCCGGCGACTAAGATGTCATCTAAGTAATTGGCAGTGCCGGGGACCTCCTAGTCACAGATTACAGAAAGCTTTGATAGACGGCTGTAGCACTGGCGAACCAATGTCAGGACTCCCAGCTCCTCAAAGCGACTCAGTTTCTTGTGTAGGGAGATCCGCAGGGCGATAGGCACTGAACGAGCCTTGTGAATCTTTGTAACCACCGAGGGAAGTAGTTCGATGTTTTCTTCGAAACCGGACAAACCTGGAGAAGAATTAAAGTAGATGTCAGGGAAGAAATCGAAAAGCCCGTGTAAAAGAGCGTCAGGGACATAGTTTGGACCGCTGGGACTAAATCATGGATCTCAAGGCCAAGAGAAAGGAAAATATCCATCACCAACAGATAAGCTAGGACCAAAACGCAGCCAGTGTCTTCATGAGAGGCATACCGCACCTGCGCCAGGAACCATCCCTGCATGCAGATAGTGCCATTACTATAGCTCTTCAAGGGAGTCAGGAATGGGTGGAGCATTGAAATATCCAAGTGGCAGTAAATGTCACTGTCAAGAATAGTAGCTAAGGACACTCTGTCCTACTGGAAATGGAGAGGAGTCCCACTGATCTGGACAATCAGATCCATCCCACCACGTGTGGCAGGAGCGTGTGGGTAAAGAAGACGCTTGGCAGCTGGGCAGAATCCTCTAAGACCAAGTCCAGAGGGTCCAACGCTGTGAGGTTCAGCTCCATTGATGAGTGGAAAACATCGGCCCGATGACCCTTCATCCCACAGACGGAACATACCACCAGCTGGGAACGACAATCACGATACTGGGGCATAAAAAGGCACTGACGACAGGAGGGCAACCCCAGACGTTGGTGAATCTGAGAACCCGTAACCTGGTCTGGAGGAGAAGGCGGCAGCGGAGCGCCCTCTGCAGGCTGTCGGCGTGGCTGCCGCTCCTGCAACTGTGGCTCCTAGCGAAGATGGGGCGGCCGTGCAGCAAAGACCGGCGGCGAGGCATGGAATGCCGCAGATGTACAGGAAGACTGTTCACGGGCACGAATAACCGACAAAAACGTGTCCAGGGAAGGATCCTTCAGCTTCAATAGATCCATTTGCCAAGGCATCATCAGGAGTATGGACCAAAATAATGTCGCGAATGAGGGAAGAACCATACGATTGCGTAAGCCCCGGGTTGGTACAAGAGAAACTGTAGTCCCGAGAGAGCCCTTGAAGGCATGTTATCCATTCCCTGTAAGACTGTAATGGAAGCTTCTGACAGCTGAAAAACTTGTGACAAGCTGCCGCGACATGGACCTAGGCATCAAAATACCTTGCTAAACTGACGGTCAGCTGTTCGTAAGGGAGGGCATTGGTTTCTACCTCCAGATGCAACTGCTACAATAAGCGATACTTGTCAGGACTCACATAGGCAAGAAGAAACGTAAGATACTGGCCGGCGTCGATGTTTCTATGGGCAAGGAAATGTCATTCCAAGTGAGCTGCATAATTACTCCATGGCTCAATAGACTTGTCAAACGGCGGGAATGCAGCACGAGCGGCCGACGCTGGAACCCACGGAGGAAAGCGAGTCAAAGCCTGCAGACGCTGAATTAGAAGTTCATTCATGTGTTGCATACGATCCAACAGTTCAAGGACGCGAGTCGATGGTGCATCTAAACCCGGAATACGCTCAGCCATGTCAACAAACAATAGAGGAACGCTGGAATTCGAACAAACTCGTTGCCACTGCTAAATCTACAGAGAAAAATCGGACCCGTTTGCCAACTTTGTTTTTTTTTATTAATAAAACTACAGTAAACCTCCAACAGTAACAAACTGTTCCATATCGAAGTCGGCTGTTAGCAGCTGGTAGATAGTCTAAGACGACAAAAAGGACGTATCACAATCGTAGCGGAAGAGAGGATGGTCGAGGTGGCACACTGCCGACTGTCCGATCTTCTCCGCACTCGGCGAGTCGAGAACTGCCAGCTGAATGGCTGTGCGCCACCTTATCTGCCTTGGGCGCGAGGTATTTCTGGGGCTACTTGCACCCATGTGATCACCAGGAAATAGTTCGTTGAGCATCGCGCCCCCTTCCTCTACTGTTAGTTGATGCCCTCTGATGGATGTTGGCCGCACCTAACATGTTTGTTGTTAACTGTGGTAGTTGCTTGTAAGCACACTTGCTTCATCCAGACTTCGCAGTAGAGTCGGCAACCCGCATCGCCGGTCAGTCTGTGGTACTGCCGCTGCAGTAGGCGTCTGTGGTGACTGCAGCAAGAAGTGCAACCTTTCTGCAGACTGCTGCAGATTACGATGCTGGGTAAGATTTTATCGTAACTTTTTGTGTTTGGTTTGAGAATGTCAGAGAACAGACAAATAATAAATGGTTTAAATGGCTCTGAGCACTATGGGACTCAACTGCTGAGGTCATTAGCCCCTAGAACTTAGAACTAGTTAAACCTAACTAACCTAAGGACATCACAAACATCCATGCCCGAGGCAGGATTCGAACCTGCGACCGTAGCGGTCTTGCGGTTCCAGACTGCAGCGCCTTTAACCGCACGGCCACTTCGGCCGGCAGACAAATAATAATAGGTAATGATAACAGTAAGCGATCAGAGGATATTAATACAAACTTTGGGCGCTTGGCAAGGCTTTTTGCATAAGGTCCGTAAGTTTCATCATGAGTGATTTTTCTGAAAATATTTCTTTATCAGACTTCGTAGATTGAATTATTCCAAAGATTTGGCTCGTGCTGGACCATTTGTAACACAGAACCTTTAGCCTTGCCAAGACGCCGTTTATTTGAAACGATAGCTTGCAACTTAAATGCAACATGGAGTTAAATAATATCACTGTATTCACAAAATATTACACTAAATGAAATTACATAGACACATTAACTGTGTTGCTGTATGTAACTATGAGTACGCCTAGTGAGATTGCGTCTCAATAAAATAGAATAATGCCGTTGTGCCAAATAATTACCTGCAGCGATGGCAGATATGCGTCCTATCTGGACAACTACCAGAACAAGAAAGGTGCCATCTTCTCGGTAATACAACTGAACTGCGTAATTATTCTAATGCCTCCAGCGGTTTCACGCCACAGTCGACACAACCACTTATACTAATTAATATCTTGAGTAATTTTTTATTTATACTCTGAACGAAGTCTTTGGTTCTTCATCCTGTAGGTGGCGTTGCTGTCATTCCAGCTATCGGTTGATATCGTCGCTATTGGCCATCGAATTTGACGCCTCCACGCATGCGCTCTTCCTGCCTAAGACTGGCATAAATAGGGGGCTCTGGTCCTGCCTTAGCAGTGTGTTCGTCGCACCTGAAGATGTCGGCCAGTTGCGCTGACGAAATATTGTGGAGTTTTCACTATGACATCCAACGTCTCGCACAAGAACCATATATACATTATTGAGCTTGTATGGGATGCCTTGCAGCGTGCCTTCCAGTTGAGATTTCCACCCCGTCGTACTCTTATGGATTCATGGTGTCAATTCCCTCCAGCACTACTTCAGACATTAGTCGAGCCGATGCCACGTCGTGTTGCGGCACTTTCGGGTGCTCGCGGGGGCCCTACACGATATTAGGCAGGTGTACAATTTCTTTGACTCTTCATTGTAGATTGCCTCGAAGGTTTGCTGTAAGTGCTAATTAAGGACAACGGACTGCAGTGTACAGCTAAAAATTTTGAACAGTTTTGTACAGCCAGTAGTATAACTCATCATATCAGTGCTCCGTTTCATCAGTCAAACGGAGAAGCGGAACGATTAGCGAATACGCTGAAGCACCACATGAACAAACTACATGCCTCCCACACGAGAGCAAGTGCAGCTGCTCTTCTTCACAACGTACCACTCGCAGCCCCGCGACGGTCCACAATGGCGGACCTTCTACATGGCCGGCACCACTGCATGTTGCTCCAGTTACTACACCCAACGCAGGGCACGTGCCTCCCATGGACCTCAAGTACTGCTTTGATTACATTCCTTTGAGAGTTACTGGACTCCATAGGTGCTGGGAGAGAGAAACGATTCTTGGAAATTTGGACGCTTCACGTATTTAATTCAAGGTCCTGCCGGATTGCAGCGCCTCCATCACAAACAGATTCGTGTTTGTCGATTGCGAGATTCTTCCGCAGATTGTATCTTGCGGCCGGCGTGGCCCCATTCGGTGCCCATTTGCACCATCTACGGACTTAGGGCCTTCGCCGCCGCAGCAACTTCCCGACGACCGCCGGCGTCGTCGTCGTCGTTGTCATCGAAGCTGCCGTCGTCATCGCCACCCTCTCCGATTCTCGTCGGACCGGCTCAGGAAGACGATGTGCTTTCGAGGTTTTCCGACCGACCTTCCCCTCGGAGTGCATGACGGGTGTTTGGGCACTGCCGGGGGCCTGGCGTCGGTCCCAGCTGCGGCTCTCGCCTCCTGACGCCACCCAGATTCCCGCTTCACCCCTCCGCCCCCACTCCACCCCCTTCATTATCGTAAGGTGATTTCCTGCACGGCAACGATGCAGCATTTTGGTGGAGAGGGAGGGGTGGGGGGGCTGGCGGGTCACGTGAAATCCTAAAGCATCGATTGCACACGGACCAGCGCAGCGCCACGAAACGGCAGTAAGAAGGCAATGACGTGCACGCCAATGGAAAGACCGGGCAGCGCCACACCTCCAGGAAGACGGAGTTCAGCGCCCCTGTAAACTCTGACTTATCCAGCCACATATGACTGGTCGGGCCAGTTGAGTCGCACACTTCAAGAGCATCGGTACTGAGTGAGAGGAAGACAATCATTAGCCTGCGTTCTGCGAGTAGGAGGCATGTAGGAGGCAACGAGAAGATACTTTTCTTTCCTTTTTTATAAATAAAGTGTTCTATTAATTTGAAAGTGTTATGTACAGATCATTTTGGATTCCTGCCACTAGTCATCGCAACTTCTCTCCATTCAAGTCGGGAACGCGCCGAGATGATGTTTGTGTAGAGTCAAGGAGACAGAAACGGTCGAGAGACATCACGACTACATCGAACAAATACACTCACAAACTCCAACCACATCACACAAAATTTGCAGCCCTTTTTGGGAATTTGTGTGATCATGGGTCCTCTTGGATAGAATAATGCCCAGGAAAGCGGTGAAATGCACGTACTCCGGATTTAGAGGACCGTGTTCTACAGGATATTAACACGACACTCGGGGAAAATGGCCCGCCAACGTAGTGTAAGCCAAAGTACGATTATATGTATCCTGTTTGACAACCGCTAGTATCCCTGTAACCTGTAATGAGTGCAGGAATCATCAGCAGCTGATTTTCCTCTACGGGAAGAATTTTGTCGATAGTTTTAAACTAGACCATCACAGTTATGGGATATCTATCATCAGTCCTCTTTACCAACGAAGCAACCATTAACAGAACTGCGATGATCAATCTGCGTAATCGTCATATGTTGGCTACAGACAATCCACGTGAGATGATTGAGGCGTCTCATCAGCATCGGTTCACCATCAACGTGTGGTCAGGGATTCTTGGCGACCACATATTTGGACCGCTTATTATTCCACAATGGCTCTACGGTGAAATATATCTGGACTTCCTGCGGAATGCTCACCCTGGGCGACTTGAGAATGTGCCTTTGGCAATACGACAAGTTATGAGGTCTCTGCATGAAGGAAATCCGGCCGTTGTGGCCGAGCGTTTCTAGGCGCTACAGTCTGGAACCGCGCTGCTGCTACGGTTGCAGGTTCAAATCCTGCTTCAGGTATGGATGTGTGTGATGTCCTATGTTTAAGTAGTTCTAAGTCTAGGGGACTGATGACCTCAGCTGTTAAGTCCCATAGTGCTAAGAGCCATTTGAACCATGAAGGAAATCCACCCCACTTCCGCATTCTAAAAATTACCCCAAAAATTTTTGGTCGTACGTAAAACCTATGAACGCTACAAATAATTCAATATCTTCTCTTGCTGACAGTGCGTGTAATGTTACTGATGATGATAAACAGAAGGCCGAAATTCTAAACCTAGCTTTCAGAAACTCGTTTACGGTAGAGGACTGCAGCACCATTCCCCCATTCAATTATCGAACAAACGAAAGGATGGCTGACATAGTGTTCAGTGTATCTGGGATTGTAAAACAGTTAAGATCCTTAGACGCCAGGAAGGCATTTGGCCCAGACGGTATCCCCGTAAGATTTTATGTTGACTATGCTATAAATATAGCACCATTCTTATCCATCATCTATCAGAGGTCATTGGAACAGCGGAAAGTTCCACGGGACTGGAAGAAGGCCCAGATCATAGCAATCTATAAAAAAGGGTGGAAAATCGGATGCACACAATTACCGGCCAATTTCACTGACATCGATTTGTTGTAGAATCATGGAACATATTTTGTGTACAGGCATAATGACCTTTCTAGACTCTGAGAAGCTCATCTCCAGAAACCAGCACGGTTTTAGGGAACAGAGGTCATGCGAGATACAGCTGGCCCTCTTTGTGCATGATATACAACAGGCTCTAGATACCGGCTCCCAGGTTGATGCCGTATTTCTCGACTTTCGAAAGGCGTTCGACTCAGTTCCGCACTGTCGCTTGCTACAAAAAGTGCTCCCTTACGGTCTATCCGATGACATATGCAACTGGATAGAAATTTTTCTAACACACAGGGAGCAGTATGTCGTGACTTCAACAGAAACAAGCGTAACTGCAGGTGTGGCCCAGGGCAGCGTAATAGGTCCTCTGCTTTTAAAGATTTACATAAACGATCTGGTTGATGGTATTGACAGCGGCTTTAGGCAGTTTGCCGATGATGCTGTAGTCTACAGGAAAGTAGCATCACACTAAAGCTGTGAACAAATCAATGAGGGTTTGCAGAAAATAAATCCGTGGTGTAATGACTGACTGTTCTCTCTCAATATTAGTAAGTGTAACCTACTGCGTATGACTAGGCGAAAATCCCCATTAATGTAAGACTACAAAATAAATGCCCGGTAACGTCCGTCAAGTTTCTGGGTGTGATTATTCGAAATGATCTCAAATGGAATAATCAGATTACACAAGTAACGGGTAAGGCAAACTCTATATTGCGGTTAATTGGTATAATCCTGAAGCGATTCAGTCCTTCAATAAAGGAGCTTACAAGACGTTAGTTCGTCCAGTCTTGGAGTACTGTTCGCCTGTATGGGACCCTTACCAGTTGGGTCTGATTCAAGAGACTGAGAAGGTCCAAAGAAGAGCGGCAAGATTCGTGACTGGTACATTTAGACACCGCGAGAGCATCACAAATCTCATAGAAAGTTTGAAGTGGGACACACACGCAGATAGACGGCCCGCTAAACAGAAGGGGCTGCTCACTAAATTCCGAAATCCGATCTTCACCGAGGATGTAGAGCTTATATTATTACCGCCAACTTTCAAATCGCGCAGTGATCACCATTCAAAGATAAGTGAAATAAGATCTCGTACTGAGGCGTTCAGACAGTCGCTTTGCCTCGCGCGACCCGCGAGTGGAACAGAGGGGGGGGGGGGGGGGGGGAATATGACTTTGGCGCGAATTGTGCCCTCCGCCACATACCCCTTGATGGCTAGCGGAGTATATATGTAGATGTAGATGTACAGTTCGCTGGCAGTTGAACAACGTCTTCCCTGGATGCTGCTTAGGAGTCTGGGGCCCGCTAGAATAGTCTGTTAGGTCACCGAAGTTAAATCTCCTGGATTCTTATTTCTGGGGGCACATGAAAAGCGTTATGTATGCTAAGCCAGTTCCTGATGTGCAGACCCTACAACAGCGCGTTCGCGACACCTGTTATGTCGCCTGTGATGCTATTCAGAGGGAAGCAGGAAAGTGGAAACATGTGGCAATCCACGATGTGACGTGTGAATGCGTTTATTGCATCCCATGGATACCACATTGAACATCTGTTATGGTACATCCGGCAGAAAAAGGACGTTAAAGAGTGGCAATCTGGCAACATTGTAACCACATGTGATTTAACTACCTCTGTCAGCACGTGTTAGTCGTGCTGCACAGTTCGTGCAGTGGATTGAGTTTTGAGTTAGCACGCAGGAGATCGATGGTTGGGTCCTGCTTTGAGGCATATGTTTTTTATTTGGTAAATGTAGTCGAGGCGGTACGGTATTTGTCATCTTAATTGTCAACAGTGATTGCAGTGTGTCCTCTAGAAAACAGTTGCACTTTCATACTACAATGGTAGTATTGGAAAATTGGTCAGCTTTGAAAGAAGCCCTTTCCACGTCGTGGGCGTGAATTTATTCGCACCACTTCATCCACTTGATGCGAAACGTGTTTTCTTTACACCCTTCTCCAATGGTACCATAGATTAGTACCACCTATTATTCTTGCCTTGTTCATGTCAGGTAGGACTAGCAACGTGCTTTGCGGATAATGTCCGAACTCGGTTACTATTTGTATGGGTTATCTACATGGTCCCATTACTTATGCATTTCAACACTGAAAAAAAATGGCTCTGAGCACTATGGGACTTAACATCTTAGGTCATCAGTCCCCTAGAACTTAGAACTACTTAAACCTAACTAACCTAAGGACATCACACACATCCGTGCCCGGGGCAGGATTCGAACCTGCGGCTGTAGCAGCAGCGCGGTTCCGGACTGAAGCGCCTAGAACCGCTCGGCCACAAGGCCGGCATTATGCTTTCACGCAATACCTGCATCCTGCAGATCGCCATCAGTAGATGCAATTCTGTGAATGGTTCCAACAACAACAGGAAGCCAAAGATGACTTCGTGAACACTGTAATATGGTCGGATGAAGCAGCATTCACTCGTGAGGGTGTCTTCAATATGCACAATGCCCACCATTGGTGTGAGGTTAACCCGCACGTCACCCGCGGCCGTGGATATCAAGTTCGCTTTGGTACCAACGTCTGGGCCATAATATTGGGCGACAAGTGTTTGGGGCACTACATGTTGCCTGACCGGTTGACTGCACGAAGGTATCATGCATTCCTCTCAAACTATATGCCTGATGCGCTGGAAGACGTTCCACTGCATTTTCGGTGAAGAATGTGTTTCCAACATGATGGTGCACCTCCATATTCTGGATTTAATGTACGACAGTATTTGGACAGAACATTTCCAGGGAAATGGCTCAGACGTGGAGGTTCAGTTCTATGGCGACCGCTTTCACCTGGCGTAAATCCCCTGGGTTTCTTCCTATGGGGACACCTGAAGGAGCACGTATACTCTACTTCGCCGACGAATACTGAAGAACTGGAAGCACGTGTTCATGCTGCTCTTGTTACTGTGGACGCAGCTTTGCTGCGAAGGGTCCAGAGCCGTATAATCTGGCGGGTTGTGCAATGTTTGGATCTGCGGGGAGGTCGCTTTGAGCATCTGTAGTTCTGAGGACAACGTATTCTGTTGTGAAGGTCATGCTGTCATTTAATTTGGACATTATTATTGCCACTGGATGCTAATATGCGACATCTGAGCGTTCATATTATATGTGGTATAAATGACAAGTAGATATTGTATTGCGCTATCATCTTTAACATCTCGAAATTGGGATTGTTTTTGTAGCTATACTGTCCTATGACAGGTCATTTGTTTCAACCGTCTATTTCTTATTTGTCTAACCACGTATTTGTTATGTTCAGCGTTACAAAATTTTGTAAATTTAAGATACACATGACCTAAGAAATGGTTTATATTACAGTATGAAATATGAGAATGAAATTAGCAAAAAAGAAAATGCGCCTCAACCCAGGACCGAAAACTCGACTTCCTGGATCCTACCCCAGAACCCTATCAAGTGCACCAACGGTACAGCACGACTAACAGATGCTGACAGAGGTTGTTGCCACAGATGTGGTTACAGCGTTGCCAGAGTGTCACATTAACGTCCTTTTTCTGCCGGATGTACTCGCCAGACGAAATTTTGTGACAGACATTTTTTTATCGCTGGCATGTAAGGAGTCGCGCTGTGTGTGTGTGTGTGTGTGTGTGTGTGTGTGTGTGTGTTTGTTTTATATATCATGTTTGGCCGGCTGTATACATATACAAACATGATTTCAGGATGAACTATTTCCGCCTAACTCAAACTTGTTCATCCAGTTACTGATAGGATAAAATAGTTTAGCCTACGTCGAATCGGTTTATCCTGGTTAGGATTTACATGCTATAGGAGAAACTGGTACGTCTTAGTCTGACCTAATTTTGCCTAGTCGGAATGCATGTCACTGCCTGTACGAACAGGGAATCCACGAATCATCTCTGGCTCGCCCCTCGCGCCTCTCAACCGCTCTTCGCTCGCACTATTGTTTTCAACGGTATTTTTGCATCGAGGAGTGCGTGCATTTAGTTGCTGGTTGCGTTTAAAAGATTTTGTTATAATCCTAGTATAATTATTGTGAGGCGTTTCATCATGGATGGGCCTTCGTGTAGTAGACACGCCAATCAAAAGATGTTGGGAGAAATGTTTCTGGAGGAAAATTTTGCAGAGTGGAAACTAAAAGTCGTCTCGTTATAATGTGTTATCAGTAGACAAACATGCGGATTTTGTTAAACAAGTAGAAGACGCGAAAAAGTAGCAAAAAAGAACAGAGAATTTGTCAATAATTTTATAAGTGAACTCTCAAATCTTCGGTCAGAACTGAAAATTGTGCATGGATTCAAAGGCACAGCCAAAGTCAGGGTTCTGTTGAACGTGCCAACCAAGACATTGAAAATATTGTAAGTTCTTGGTTAAAGGACAACAATTCGACGAAGTGGTCGGAAGGATTAAGGTACAATTCATGAAAAATCGAGCTTATCACTCTGGCATAAAACAGTCACCTTACACAGTATTATTTGGAATCGAACATAGAGTAGGACTTTCCACTTTCTCGTTGCCTCAAGAAATCATAAATGATATTGAGGATGAAGAAGACCTAAATAAGGCAATCGAAGATGACAGTAATACTGAACAGTACGAAGTCAGTGATGATGATAACATTGTGACAACTGACATTCAAAATGCTAGATATTTGAGACAGAAAATTTAAAATAACAAGCTGAAAAAAAGAAAGCTTCCTCTGACAAATCCCATCCATCAGCTGACAGTGGAGACAACGTAACGATACATATTCCAGATGTAGATAAAGGCAGAGGTGACCTTCGAAACATAATAGGAGTAAAACTTCAAAATACAAATGAGGGCCTATACAAAGATGGCATCAAACATGGCGTACTTAAACATTATTGTAGGTATAATTTTACGAGGGCCGTTCAGAAAGTAACCTCCGGTTGATTTAAAAAAATACACCAAGTTAAATAAAAATATTTTAATATATACATCTTACAACTACATCTTTGCACTATTTTTCTACATAGTCTCCATAGTAATTGAGGCACTTATCGTATCTCTTCACAAGCTTTGAAATTCCTTCTGCATAAAAATCACCCGCTTGTGCCTGGAGCCAGCCTGTGATGGTATCTTTGAGCTCTTCGTCGTCATCAAACCGCTGTGACCCGAGCCATTTCTTCAAATGCATGAAGAGGTGATAATCACTTGGCGCCAGGTCTGGGCTGTAAGGTGGATGGTTGATAACGTCCCACTTGAAGGACTCAAGAAGGGCCGTTGTTCTGCGAGCAGAGTGAGGACGGGCGTTATCGTGCAAAAAAACGATACCGGAAGTCAGCATACCACGGCGTTTGTTCTGTATAGCCCGTCGTAACTTTTTTATTGTTTCACAGTACATGTCTTGATTAATGGTCGTACCACGTTCCATGAAATCAACGAACAACACCCCTTTGGCATCCCAAAACACCGTTGCCATCACTTTTCTGGCAGAAAAATCTTGCGAGGCTTTTCTTGGTTTGGTAGGCGAATTTGAATGTGCCCACATCTTTGATTGTTCTTTTGTCTCAGGGTTCACGTACTTAATCCAGGTTTCGTCACCGGTCACGATTCTGTTTAACAATGGTTCTCCTTCGTCCTCATAACGTGACAGAAAGTCTAATGCAGAGGCCATTCTTTGAGTTTTGTGGTGGTCGGTAAGAATTTTGGGCACCCATCGTGCACAGAACTTACGGTAACCCAATCTTGCTGTCACTATCTCGTACAAGAGAGTCTTAGAAATCTGTGGAAAACCAGTAGACAACTCCGACATTGAGAAGTCGATTTTCACGAACTTTTGCATCAACTGTCTGAACGAGTTCGTCAGTCACCAATGATGGTCTACCACTCCTCTCTTCATCATGAACGTTTTCTCGTCCACTTTTAAATAAACGTACCCATTCACGGACAACTCCTTCACTCATAACTCTTGGTCCGTACACGGCACAAAGCTCACGATGAATAGCTGCTGCAGAATATCCTTTGGCTGTAAAAAACCTTATGACAGCACGCACTTCACATTTGGCGGGGTTTTCTATTGCAGCACACATTTCAAACTGCCACAAAAACTAAACTAGCGCAGGTACGACGTTCACTCGACCACGGCTTGATGCCGACTGACCTGTTGAGTGCGTGAACGCACAGATGGCGTCGCTACTCCCCCCACAACCCGCACTGTGACCAATCGGAGGTTACTTTCTGAACCGCCCTCGTATTACCATTTTCCATAATTTTTTGTAGTAAAATATTAAAAATAATATTTGTTTTAACTTCTTTATTATTTTTTTTAGAACTGATTTCGACATCTGCATTCAGAAGTTTTTAAATGTGGGAGATATTAACCACAATATTGAAATATCTTTAAGGACTGCAGCCGCAAAACATTCTGTTGGATCAGGGCGAGGCTTCATGAAATGCAGTTGCCTGAAGAATTGTACAACAAACAAATGCAATTGTAAGAAAAACAAAGTACTCTGCAATTCTAAGTGCCACCGAAGTAAACATTGCAAAAATAAGTAAATAAGCAAACTGCAGATAAGATGATTTCTGGGGATGGATATATGTAAATTGATCTAGTGATACATGTGAAGTTACTGATTAGTTAATAAATAACATTAAGGAATCATATTGACTATTTTATTTCTATTCCCTTATTTAGTTTACTTTGAAAAGTTTATAAAAGATACAAACTAGGTGAAATTAGTTCAGACTAGGATGTACTAGTTTATTCTAAAGCATGTAAATTCTAACTACAATAAACCTATTCGACCTAGGCTAAACTCTTTTATCCTGTCAGTAACAAGATGAACGACTTTGACCTAGGCGAATCTAGTTCATCATAAAATCTGGTTTGGTTGATATATATATATATATATATATATATATATATATATATATATATATATATATATATGTGTGTGTGTGTGTGTGTGTGTGTGTGTGTGTGTGTGTGTGTGTGTGTGTGTTCTTTTTATAATGTCCTGACCTCACTGCATCTCCATCCCGACTCAACTCCATGTCCATTTGGAACTCGGAGACACGGCGACCCGGGCACACTGGCTCAGACCCAACCATGCAGAGGGAACACTTGCCCATTGGCCACCCGACATCTCTACACAAGGAAGGAACCGACCCACGTCCGGCAAGATGACCAACTGACGAGTCCCAGGAATGGTCAAATGACCAATTACACGTCGCCAGATGACACGACCGACCGAACGACCAACCAACGGTCGTTCCCGCTCCAGTCTCCTTCGTCGGATGGTACATGTGTGTCGCCAGCGGTCGTTGAGTACTGGCTGTCCGCACCTCACTGGCGCTCTGTCCCCGACTGAATTCCGACAGAAATACTAATGGTAGCTCTAGATATAGTACGACAGTGCACTTATCGATAAGCGCCACTGCTGCCTCTGTTGGAATGGTCCTGTGGTAGTAACGCGCAGACACCATGTGCGCAGCAGTCAGCAAATCTTGAGGAAATCTACATTTCGCTGATACCACTTATTGGAATCGAATGCTGGCTGCACTGTAGTCCCATCGGGTGTCCTAAACTCTGAGATATGAAGTTTATTTCTGAGACACTTGCCGGCCTGGGTGGCCGAGCGGTTCAAGGCGCTATAGTCTGGAACCGCGCGACCGCCACGGTCGCAGGTTCGAATCCTGCCTCGAGCATGGATGTGTGTGATGTCCTTAGGTTAGTTAGGTTTAAGTAGTTCTAAGTTCTAGGGGACTGATGACCTCAGAAGTTAAATCCTATAGTGCTCAGAGCCATTTGAACCATTTTTGAGACACTGCCGAGACGTACTCTGCATTGGTACACCTTATCATTTTTGTCGTCTATGTTTATAAGGGCATCTAAAACAGTATATATGCACGCTGGTGGTTTCCTTTTTCACTGTGTAGTATATTTTCCTAATGTGATCCAGCAATATGTACGACAGTAACATTTCATGCAATATATGGCTGACCTGCTTGGCCTCAGTCGCATTCAGGTTTGTCTTTGGCTGCTTACTAAACATCCATAAGTCCTTAACAGATTCAGTTTTGACACTGGGCAGATTCAGGAATTCCTTTGTATGCAAATACACAATTAACTTGGGATTGTTGTGCCTTTGTACAGTCAGATCCCACGCACTGTTACGGTTTCTTTCTGTAACCAATACGTTTTCAGTTAGCTTACGAGTTTCACCAGACATACATGACACCACTTCACATGAGTTAAGGCCCCACTGCTAATAACTAGTGTCTTAGAGGTATCGAAAAAAGCGTGAATTCTGCAGTGCTACGGTGGAATTTTGTCAGTGAAATTACTGGCAGCTGTATTTCACTAGCACTGTGTGAACTTGCACTAAGATGCTGTACGACGACGTCTGACTGCTGTAATTTCGTTACCTTTGATTCCATACCCAAGCAAAACTCGTCAAAGGACTCCCTGTAAACATCATGAGATTCCTCCAGTTCGTTAATCTCTATCAGAATTTGGATTTCGTTGTTTTCTTTACTTGTATTTAACAATGAGTGCGATTGAAACTAAAAGCACATGGTTGATAACAGTGGACTGTATATTCAACACTACACTGTGAGACACAGTTACAGGTACGTCTGCGCCGTTTGGCGGTCAAAACCCGTCTTCCCAACTTCCGCCCTCGTTCGTCGGCCCACTGAGTCGAGGGCCAGATTCAGATCTTTACCAAAATTGAGCGATCGATCGCAGCTGAGCCCTTGCGAAGGCGTCTTGCAAGTGAACAGAACAGATATCTCAGAATCATATCAGATATCTCACCGAATGCAACACGAGAATGAGAGGACAGAAAACTAGAGAATGCCACATCTTAGGTTCGGAGGTGGCGAGACAAACTGACGTCAAAAATGATTCGTTGTACCAACAGTTCCGTGGTTGTCGAAAATTCGCTAAAGAAGTCACGATTGTTGAAAATAGAATGCGAATGAAATGGGGATTAATTTTAAGCACCACAATCACAAAGAGAGAGCAACAAATGTTGGAAATTGTGTAGAGGAATTTGAATATCGTGATATGGGGCTAACAATAATTGGTAAATATTCGGTGCAGCCCCGAATACTCTTTACAGACGCTCATTTGCTGACATTATTGTGGGTGGAATGCCTTCATGGGGAAAACTCAGTGTTGCCATTTAAAATATATATTTTTTGTTCTGTGCATTTGTTCCCTCCTCCTCTGCTAACATCTCCTACCACTTTGGTGCGTTCTTTCCCACACTCCTCTCGGCAACAGAACAAAAAAAGTTGTTAGAAGGCATTCACAGCAAAGGGAAAACTACATATCACACATTTCATTTTGGTGTCTCACGTCCTGTAGAGGCATCCAATTGCACCCTCGTCTGGCACAATGCAAACGTTTGATCTCCAGTGTTAACAGGTGCTTCCTCTTCCGGTGGCGCCCGGCTCTGCCTCCTACAGGAGGTGCCAGCGACTTGGCTTGGGGTGGCCATGCCGCTATTCGCATCTCCAGCTTCCGGCTGAAATACCGCAAATAATAACATCATCTAGGTTTATTGTACTTCGTAGTGGTCCACAAAGACAAGCGTGCATCATCTTTCCACGCACATTCGAAGAATTGCATTCTTTGGTTGTCTTAGAGCGATCATCTGATCTTTAAATAGTCATTATACAGATAAGTACCTAAACTAGACTATGGATAACTATTTATACCATTACAAAGTTTATCGTTTTTTCCACAGTGCCATTGAAATACAGACATGCTGAGAACTTCAAGAAAACAAATTACACATATGAGTATTATCACATACCAAAACATATGGCTCATCTGCCTTTCATGCGTCTGTCCCAAATATCTTCAGAAATACATGCAAATTATAAAAAGAATATATATACAGGGTGAGTCACCTAACATTACCGCTGGATATATTTTGTAAACCACATCAAATACTGACGAATCGATTCCACAGACCGAACGTGAGGAGAGAGGCTCGTGTAATTGCTTAATACAAACCATAAAAAAATGCACGGATGTTTTTTAACACAAACCTACATTTTTTAAAATGGAACCCCGTTAGTTTTGTTAGCACATCTGAACATATAAACAAATACGTAATCAGTGCCGTTCGACGTGCGTTTCATAGGACATGGAGGACGCATAAATTGGCCAGCCCGTTCTCCTGATCTTACACCTCTGGACTTCTTTCTGTGGGATACGTTAAAGGAGAATGTGTACCGTGATGTGCATACATCCCCAGAGGATATGAAACAACGTATTGTTTCAGCCTTCGGCGACATTACACCAGATGTACTGCGGCGCGTACGACATTCATTACGCCAGAGATTGCAACTGTGTGCAGCAAATGATGGCGACCACATTGAACATCTATTGGCCTGACATGTCGGTGCACACTCTATTCCACTCCGTAATTGAGAACGGAAACCACGTGTGTAAGTGTACCTCACCCCTCATGGTAATGTACATGTGCGTCAGTGAAAAAGACCAATAAAAAGGTGTTAGCATGTGGACGTAATGTGCTGTTCCAGTCTCTTCTGTACCTAAGGTCCATCACCGTTCCCTTTGGATCCCTACGTAATTCGGTACTCTCCAATACACACGATCGAACAGCGGAGGAGTGGTACTCAAGCGTCAACTTTAGGTTACAATATCTCCGGATGTAATTAACATTTTATAATGCAACAAACGGCACTGATTACGTATTTGTTTATATGTTCAGATGTGCTAACAAAACTAACGGGGTTTCATTTTAAAAAACGTAGGTTTGTGTTAAAAAACATACTTCCGTGCAATTTTTTACGGTTTTTTATTAACCAATTACGCTAGCCCCTCTCCTCACTTTCGGTCTGTGGAATCGATTCGTCAGTATTTGATGTGGTTTACGAAATATATCCAGCGGTAACGTTAGGTGACTCACCCTGTATACTACTGGCCATTAACATTGCTACACCAAGAAGAAATGCAGATGATAAACAAGTATTTATTGGACAAATATATTATACTAGTATTGACATGTGATTACATTTTCTCGCAATTTGGGTGCATAGATCCAGGGAAATCGGTACCCAGAACAACCACCTCTGGCCGTAATAACGGCCTTGGTACGCCTGGGCATTGAGTCAAACAGAGCTGTACAGGTACAGTTGCCCGTGCAGCTTCAGCACAATACCACAGTTCATCAAGAGTAGTGAATGGCGTATTGTGGCAAGACAGTTGCTCTGCCACCATTGACCAGACGTTTTCAATTGGTGAGAGATATGGAGAATGTGCTGGCCAGGGCATCATTCGAACATTTTCTGTATCCAGAAAGGCCCGTACAGGACCTGCAACATGCGGTAGTGTATTATCCTGCTGAGATGTAGGGTTTCGCAGGGATCGAATGAAGGTTAGAGCCACGGGTCCTAACACATCTGAAATCTAACGTCCACTGTTCAAAGTGCCGTCAATGCGAACAAGAGGTGACCGAGACATGTAACCAATGGTACCCCATACCACCACGCCGGGTCATACGCCAGTATGGCGATGTCGAATACACGCTTCCAATGTGCGTTCACCGTGGTGTTGCCAAACACGGATGCGACCATCATGATGCTGTAAACAGAAAAAATGACGTTTTGCCATTCGTGCACCAAGGTTCGTCGTTGAGTACACCATCGCGGGCGCTCCTGTCTGTGATGCAGCGTCAAGGGTAACCGCAGCCATGGTCTCCGAGCTGATACTCCATGCTGCTGCAAACGTCGTCGAACTGTTCGTGCAAATGGTTGTTGGCTTCCAAACGTCCCCATCTATTGACTCAGGGATCGAGACGTGGCTGCATGATCCGTTACAGACATGCGGATAAGATGCCTGTCATCTCGACTGCTAGTGATAAGAGGCCGTTGGGATCCAGCACGGCGTTCCGTATTACCCTCCTGAACCCACCGATTCCATAATCTGCTAACCGTCATTGGATATCGACCAAAGCGAGCAGCAGTGTCGCGATACGATAAACCGCAATCGCGATAGGCTACAGTCAGACCTTTATCAAAGTCGGAAACGTGATGGTACGCATTTCTCCTCCTTACACGAGGCATCACAACAACGTTTCACCAGTCAACGCCAGTCAACCGCTGTTTGTGTATGAGAAATCGGTTGAAAACTTTCCTCATGTCAGCACGTTGTAGGTGTCGCCACCGGCGCCAACCTTGTGTGAATGCCCTGAAAAGCTAATCATTTGCATACCACAGCATCTTCTTCTTGTCGGTTAAATTTCGCGTCTGTAGCACGTCATCTTCGTGGTGTAGCAATTTTAATGGTCAGTAGTGTATATCGTGATTGAAAATATATATCAGTCAACCAAACCCGATTTTAGGATGAACTAGTTACGCCTAGGTCAAAGTAGCTCATCTTGTTACTGACAGGATAAAACAGATTAGCCTAGGTCGAATAGGTTTATTGTAGTTGTTGAAAAACATCACACATTGATACATAGAGGCATATCATTTCCTTTGTGATATTCGCATATTTTTTTGATGTCTGGGCTAACATCCTATCGCGACCACCATGACTCACGGCTACATGAGCTTCGTCAATCACATCATAAAGTTTATCAGCTGGAACAAAGTATTTTATATTCCCTTCATGCCATGCAATGAGTTTTTTCACATCACCAATTTTCAAAACAGCAAATACTTTCAGTCCTCTTTTTTGTAATGATGTTCTTTTTTGCTACTTTTTCGCGTCTTCTACTTATTTAAAAAATCCACACTTTCGTCTACTGATAACACATTATAACGAGAAGACTTTTTGTTTTCACTCTGCAAAATTTCCTCCAGAAACTTTTCTCCCGAATTGTAAACAGAAGGTGGAAGAAGCTTGGGATAATCCATTTCAGGATGCCATTTCGCACTTTTATGATCGTTTGCGCGCGAGAATAAATGTTGAGGTGCTGTCAGAAGGGAATACCGTAGCGATTGTTTGGGCAAAGTGTACTTCAATATGACTGTTTCACTTTGTCTCCAAAATAATGTACTATCTGTCACATCATTTGCAAATAAAATTACCTTTTCCATGAGGATGTGCCAGGTTTTTTTTATACAGCTGTGTATGTAGAACTCATAATATGTACAGACGCTCCACTAAACAGAACATCATGTCTCACAACAACAAAAACATTAGCAAATTCCGGATATTTTTTATGGTAGTCTTTAGTATGCGTTTCTTCATCCGATTCTGATTTAAGTCACTAGACTGAAACACTGACCATACAACACCTTGTGTTCCTAGGTAGACTATTGTCAAAGTACTCGTATGATGCTACAAGCCCTTTTACCTCGAAATAAAAACAAAAAAAGAAAATATGCTTTTTATTGAAGTCCTTACTGCGTGGTCGAGGTGACCTCGCTGGTGAATGTGAATAAGAGCTCGTTACCTGATCCATGCTGGGTGCATTCTGCTGACTGCTTTTCCACCGCTACCTATGTCAGTTCGAACTAAGGGAGCGTGAGTAAAAACGGAAAAATGACATACAAAGGAAGGAAGCCACTTCTGTAAACTCTGGACCGCTATGCCACATGCGATGATATCTAGAACAGGCCTGTATGGGAAATTGAAGAGGGTGACTTGAAATGCATTTATTAATAGCAGATATGTGTGCTCTGAGATACGTCCACATACAGTAAAATTGTGAACTATTCGGAAATCTATATTACAATAAAAGGTAGTATGCTTATCACAACACATGCAACCACACCTTGATTACATCAGAACAGCTTTCCTCACTGCAAAGGGAGTTGGATACAGTATATATGATGATCCAGACATTGGCTGAGTCTTGGGAAATGGAACTACTTCCGAGGGCAACAGAAGAGAAGGATGCCCACTGTACATACATGAAACCTGCCCACACTTCCAGATAGTAGCAACTCACTGAGTATAGTTCAGCAGCATTCTGGAATTAGGAGAACTGAACGCTCCCAAGAGGTTAGGAATTGCGGCATCTGTCTCAGCCAGGCCACTGCTGCCAGCCGCTGCTTATGCAGGTCATCGACCTGAGCAGATGTTTCAGTTGGCGCTGCAGTACTGCAGACAGGGAGTTCTGTGGAGTTGCGATCTACTGTGGCGGGCAGCTGGATTGTTACATTCTGTCACAGACAGGCGGGTCATGGATACTGAGCTCCTATCACAACACATGTGATTGCAGTGGGTAAGCTAACCCAATAGCTTAATTCCATTGGTGCCATGGAATAGTCCAGCACAGTGTATACGACAGTCATCAGTTGGATGTGCAGTGAGCTTAGTCTAGCAACACGATTTCTTAGGTCAAGTTGTTGTTTTAAAAGCCATCTGCTGGCCCTGAGGTTTCTGGGTTTCGAACTAGCACCACAAAGGGGAGGCCTCTCATTGGATTTCATAACCCGACAATCTCGCCAGTCTTTGAGAGTCCTGGATTCGGCTTGCAGTATTTCCACGACACTTCCATTCCTCTTGGGACATGGGCAGAGTAACTCAGCATAGCTGCAACTGTGCTGCGGAGCGAACAACCAACATGTCTCGACCCATTGTGTGAGAAACGTCGAATCATAAAGATTATATTGTTGAGAAAGCACTCTTAACACCAGGGAGATCCCATCCGAACAGCCTCCTGCACAAGCCATTCTAGGTGCGGAAGTGACTATCTCTCAATGTACGTGTCAGCGTAGTGATTAACACAAAAAAATTCATTACAGTATTAACAATTAACGATTGGATAGCCCTGCGGGCAGCCTTTTTTTAAAAGAATGTGTCACATATTCCTACAGAAGGTAGACGGATGAAAACCGGAAGACAAGTTGGTATAATGTTACGTCTGCAAACCACTGCTTCTTGAGATATGGACCATTCTATCGTCTCATTTCCATATTTCTGTAGAAGTAGGCACTATAGACAGTACTGTACGTGCTAACCATAAATCGTGGGACATACTTCAACCCTTATTCACAGTGAATGAAGCACTCTGTCAGATACAGCTGGTTCTATTCCGATTCCATCATATGTACTTGTCACACATTCCTGTAAAGTACGCAAATTGTCAGGCACACACTAGTGCCACTAAACTATGCCTCCATAGCCAGACATCCAATAGATTCAGGCCTTGGGAATGTGGAGGCCGTACCACTGGACTTTCTAGACGTCTGTTGTGAATGGGACGTTGTTGTGAGGTACTCCCGCACGATCCATATCTACATCTACATCCATACACCGCAAGCCGCCTGACGGTGGGTGGCGGAGGGTACTCTATGTACCTCTATCGGTTCTCCCTTCTATTCCAGTCTCGTATTGTTCCTGGAAAGACAGATTGTCGGTATGCCTCTGTGTGGGCTCTAATCTCTCTGATTTTATCCTCATGGTCTCTTCGTGAGATATACGTAGCAGGGAGCAATATACTGCTTGACTCCTCGGTGAAGGTATGTTCTCGAAACTTCAACAAAAGCCCGTACCGAGCTACTGAACGTCTCTCCTGCAAAGTCTTCCACTGGAGTGATCCTGTAACGAAGCACGCTGCTCTCCGTTGGATCTCCTCCATCTCTATCAACCCTACTGGCACGGATCTCACACTGCTGAGCAATATTCAAGTGTACTGTAACCTACTTCCTTTGTTTTCGGATTGCATTTCCTTAGGATTCTTCTAATGATTCTCAGTCTGGCATCTGCATTACCGACGATCAACTTCATATGATCATTCCATTTTAAATCACTCCTAATGCCTACTCCCAGATAATTTATGGAATTTACTGCTTCCAGTTGCTGACCTGCTATATTGTAGCTAAATGATGAAGGATCTTTCTTTCTATGTATTCGTAGCACATTACACTTGTCTACATTGAGATTCAATTGCCATTCCTTGCACCATGCGTCAATTCGTTGCAGATCCTCC
Organism: Schistocerca nitens; assembly: GCF_023898315.1. Taxonomy (NCBI): domain Eukaryota; kingdom Metazoa; phylum Arthropoda; class Insecta; order Orthoptera; family Acrididae; genus Schistocerca; species Schistocerca nitens. The sequence continues at coordinate 141,305,776 of NC_064621.1, read as the reverse complement.
TGCATTTCAGTACAATTTTCCAATGTTACAACCTCTCTATATACTACAGCATCATCCGCAAAAGCCTCAGTGAACTTCCGATGTCATCCTCAAGGTCATTTATGTATATTGTGAATAGCAACGGTCCTACGACACTGCCCTGCGGCACACCTGAAATCACTCTTACTTCGGAAGACATCTCTCCATTGAGAATGACATGCTGCGTTCTGTTATCTAGGCACTCTTCAACCCAATCACAGAATTGGTCTGATAGTCCGTATGCTCTTACTTTGTTCATTAAACGACTGTGGGGAACTGTATCGAACGCCTTGCGGGAGTCAAGAAATACGGCATCTACCTGTGAACCAGTGTCTATGGCCCTCTGAGTCTCGTGGACGAATAGCGTGGGCTGGGTTTCACATGATCATCTACTCCTACAGAGTAAATTCCTGGTCTCCAGAAAAGTCATTGTACTCGAACATAATACGTGCTCCAAAATTCTACAACTGATCGACGTTAGAGATATAGGTCTGTAGTTCTGCACATCTGTTCGACGTCCCTTCTTGAAAACGGGGATGACGTGTGCCCTTTTACAATCCTTTGGAACGCCACGATCTTCTAGAGATCTGCGGTACACCGCTGCAAGAAGGAGGGTCGTGCATAAAACACTGTCCTTGCTTTTATACAAGGATGACGTTCTCCAATAGTGATGGTCATTCACTGAGGAGAAAGTATTGATACACAGTGCCTGTAAACTGGTTTTCTATACTGTAGGGCCCTACGAGACTGTCGTCTAGAGTTTCTGCCCATATGTCGATACTGAAGTGATCCTGATACCTCATCTCCACGACTGCTCAAGGATTTGCATCTAGGGACAAGTGTCTATTGTGGTAATTTACTATGCCCCCTCTTGTAATTCCTGACTTCGCTGTAAATAAAATGCAGTCTGCGAACTACGGATCTTGAAAGAAGCATATATCTTTAGTTACTGCTTTTCGGACATCTCACAGGAAATTTTCTTCTAGTTTTGACCAATACTACCTCCTCAACGAACGATCGACACATATTTCAACACCTAGTATAATTTCTTATTTTTCTTGCAGGTGACTAAATAAATGGCCGGCCGCGGTGGTCTAGCGGTTCTGGCGCTGCAGTCCGGAACCGCGGGACTGCTACGGTCGCAGGTTCGAATCCTGCCTCGGGCATGGGTGTGTGTGGTGTCCTTAGGTTAGTTAGGTTTAAGTAGTTCTAAGTTCTAGGGGACTTATGACCTAAGATGTTGAGTCCCATAGTGCTCAGAGCCATTTTTTTTTTTTTGACTAAATAAATGTTAAAAATTTGTTAATGGTAATTGCATTTCTTGAATTTTAAAGTCATAAGTTTTCCTTCTTTCTACTTTCTCTCTCTCTCACTTAAATTTCAGCCAAGCGCAGCCTTTTATGTTCCACCGCAAAGACACTGCACTTGCGGGTCACCGATGCTTGTCGGCGGCAAAGAGGTACATATGCACAAGCGCCACCGGTGAGGAAAGCGTTCAGACAATTCGATTTGATTATCGATGTATATTCTGTGACGGTAACACCTTGACGACTTCTCTCCAATGTAACTGCACCAAGAGCCGAATTCCATACCGTTATCTCTATCTACGAAGATATCCGTTAATCTAATTTCTATGGTTTCCTTGAAAATAGAATCCCAAAAGGAAAAGGTGGATTTTAGAATCTTCACGTCATTGTAGTTCATCGAATGACCAGTATCTATGCAACGTTCTGACACAGGTGACTGAAGTAAGCGTATGTTACACGCGTCTCTCATGAACGGTGTGTGTTATCTGACCTACATATGGCATATCACAATTTCACAATGAATATTATACACGCCCGCCTTACAAAGTAATAAATTATACTTCACAGAACCGACTAAACCTACAGTCTGCGTAGGAGGCCAGAAGATCACTGTAACACGGTGGTTCTCGACAATACGGCTTATCTTTGTGGTAAAGGCACCCAAGTAATGGAAAAACGCTCTCCACCTGAAGGTATTAGTTCCTTCTTCCAAACAATGTACTTGCATTCTAGCAAACATAATGGATGTTCTTTGAATTTGTTTGGCAGTATCCGTATGCTTTAGAAATGCGTGTGAGCTCTTCTTACAAGTTACCAATATCGGAGATGCCGTGTGCTTTGTGCACTAAGGTCTTACGGACACCTGCGGTTTGTGAGAGGTTATGGCAGATACTGGCATGTAAATACAGATTCTAATCCGTTGGTTTACGGTATACTGCATGTCATAATGCGGCATCAGCTTTGTGACGAACGAAAACACTCGAAAAAGGAAGGTAGCCATCTCTTTCTATTTCCATAGTAAATTTAATCCTAGGGTGGACAGAATTCTCTCAAGAAATTCATTCTTCCGGTGAGCCCAATGTGTTGTCCACGTATGTTCAGAAGACCATTTGTTTAAAAATTGCCCATTCCAATGTTCTATCCAGTCCAAAACTGAATTTGTTACCCGTGGGGAGAGGGATGCTTCCCATAGCAGCTCCATCAATCGGCTCATAAAATTCATCATTAAACTGAAAATAAGACATGTTCAAGTAGGCCGTGAAGGTTCTAGCATTAAAAGGTTTTCGCTTTGCTTTTCGTATTTAACCAAATATAACATTGATGATGATAATTCATGGCAATGTTTGACGACAAGATAAAGAATACAACCTTTTAACACTAGATTGCGTACTCACGGCAGTTCTCCTTGGCCGTTTTTTCGTACGACTTGGAAAGAGAGAAAAATTAATGAATGATCGACGATGCGTCGAAAATGGTTCAAATGGCTCTGAGCACTATGGGACTTAACATCTGTGGTCATCAGTCCCCTAGAACTTAGAACTATTTAAACCTAACTAACCTAAGGACATTACACTCATCCATGCCCGAGGCAGGATTCGAACCTGCGACCGTAGCAGTCGCGCGGTTCCGGACTGAGCGCCTGAACCGCTAGACCACCGCGGCCGGCGACGATGCGTCGGTTCTCGATTGTGTTCAGGAGACGTACAGATTGATTGCGCGAAAATAGTTTCTCAAATGACCTCTTAACCCGGATTGCTTTCACGCAATCAGACTCTTCAATGAAATTACCTAAGGGACCTGTTTGAATAATAAAAAAAAATGCAAAACAGTGAAATTTTGTAAAAAAAGTTGTCAGATCGGAAATTGAACACATTAATGGTCTCCCAAATACAATCGAGACACCGCGATAAAGAGCGAACCTGTAACAAAGTTCATTTAAACATAAACATTATTTGTGGTCAATTTAAAGAAAAGAATAAGCATAGATTTTCTGTACAGTCAAACATCAATATATTCTCAAAGAACAAAGGCGTTAAACTATAAATATTAACAAATTTACAATGAATACAAAACTTACATTTTTATGTTTTTCTCATACATGGAGCAGTCCAACAATCGCTGCTTTTGTGTGTGTGATATTTTGTAAAAATTAAATGTCCTGGCGTGCGCGTAAGTATTTTTTATCGTCACAAGGTTTACAAAAGCGTTTACTTTCTTGATGATAACGTGGTTTTTCACACTAAATGAAATATAACTTGTAGCAGTGCTACACAACACGTCTTAACAAGTCGGCAACCAAACATCAAAGGTAATGAAGTACACGTTAACATATCGGCGACCAGAAGTACAACTAACTATAAAGACTCTAGAATTTTTCTAACAAATGATAAATTGTTCTTTCTTCTGTTTCGCAGCTTCTTGCTATCAAGCGCTGCGGCAATGATTTTGAATATCTGCGTCCAGCGAGTCATAGTGTTTAAAAGTACATTTTAAACGCTGGCCGCGCGTCTTGGTATAGGCGCACGTTATAAACAGATTTCGTTTCTTTACTCTTGCGTTGTCATGCTTAGTATCATTACAAACTATAGCTCGGTGGCTGTCCTTTTCTCATATGCAAAATGTCTGAAATCCAATAATATCACATTGCTTCCCGCGTGAGGAGCGATGACTCCGTCAGGATCATCGCGATTCACGCGTAGTCGTGATATTATTGCTTTCGTGAAACAACTTAGTATTACTTGCAAAAATTCTTTACAATAGATTTTACACACTACATCAGGCAAAGTGGTTAACATACAGAGTATCAGGTAAGTATATTCGTACAACTGAAATTGATAGTAACTTGTCCATAGGGTAACTACATGACAATTGAACTGTGCTCTTTCTAATGTATTGTACAAGGATAACAAATGTTCATTTCTCGGTAAAAGAAATTAAGATAAAGATACACATACATAGATAAATTATACGTGGCATAATAAAATTAAAAAATAACAAAGAAATAAATTATTTGACTTAGCAGGAAGTCTGGGTGCTGTGTGCACTCGTGAAAAAAAAATATGTTACAAAAAAATTGACATTCTTGTTTTACAATGACATATTACAGGAGTATTTTTGTCGTTGTTTCGTCGAAGATTTCTTGCAGTAAATACGTAGCACTTTACTTATTTGTGGCTTTCATGACCTGCAAAAAAAAAGTTTCACTACACTTCGGTAGGTATGAGTTGCACTGGGAGTGGTAGAACTTCGGGTATAAATGATAGCACTGTACTTGAGTGGGGAAATTGATTACACTTTGACAGTGGAGGAAAAGTAGGGCATCACTTTCACTGTGGAAGTTGGAGTAGTTGTCGGGGTGTGATGTTGCGTTGGAAATACGTCGTGGGTCAGGAACTGGAAGATTGGTTCTGCAACATGTTGAGCCGTATGGTGGCGGTCTCTATTTCACTTGACACATGTCCGTGCTTCCATTTATGTTTTCGTACATGAAAAATACAGAAAAAAATCTGTATTAGAATGTGCTTACTTACTAATAACTTAGTCTAAAAGAAAATTGGATCAGGTAAGGATAACAATTGTTTATGTACATAAGGTCTCATTCTCTTAGGAATGCTTAGTTCTCATATTTATCTATTTTTCTGGTTTTATTTGGTTCGACACGTTTTCGTCATTATTCGGCCTGGTCAGTAAATTCGGTAGCAAATGTCAAAATCGAACTTAAGACTCTTCCGATTAGTGTCTTTATAATTTCACAAGGTACATGAGTGCTTAATTCATTGCTATATCATATTTTATTTTGAATGGATTTCAAACACATTTGGCATCCGCGCTCGTTGTGCAAAGAAAAATTGATTGTTGAGCGCTCAGCGTACAGTGTTACGTCCGTTGGTCACAATCACGTGATAATAACTTGACAGTTCCACAACGTTAGCAGCAGTATTCTGCGAGAAGCAGAGCGTTTGGTGGCTACTGGTAGTGGTGTGAGTTTTTACACAGTTTTTCATCGACTCTGGATTACGGAATCAGCCAGATGCGGCGACTCCCGCAGCAGTTTCGAAGAATGTGTCCGTGGAAAGGCGTACAATACCGTTTGTGGTAAGTACAACACATTCACTTTCACTCTTCGGCTTTCTACATCGTGGTTTCGTGGTACAAGTACTTATTACATTACTTCACACGCGGTATTTCACACGTGTCCTTGGAGTTATCACCTCTTCAGTTCACACGTTATTATTAATTCGTGTTCACATTTATTTGGTCGTCATGTTAAGGTTCACACGCACCACTTTTATACGTGTCCATTAATTACTTGTCTATAGTCGGTTCACACGAAGCAGCATATACGTGTCCATTTATTACTGACTGCATTATTACTACAAAGTACAGTTAACATTTAGTATACATACCATGTCTAAACATTATTTACAAAGAAATATTTAGTCTCTGTGACTACAAGGCCTGACGAAAAGCGTGTCTCTTGTTCGTAGTTGTGCTTCCAAGGCACTTTAGGTTTACACTTTGTTCGAAATCTTGTTATTCTTTTCTTTTTACAATAGTTACTCTTTTCTGAAGTTCAGCTCTTTTATTTTCTCTCTATTACGTCGTTAGTTTGAAGACATAATTTTTGTGACGGCCTTCGTAGCGACAACACTTTGCTGTAGAAACGGCCTACGAAGTCACCGCCACACTTTTAATAGCGGCCGACCGGTCCGCTGGAACAGTGAACAGAAAGTTGAAAACCCAAACACTCGGATTAAATGAAAGTCGGTACTTATCTTTATTAACGACGATACAGAACACAGTGGTGAACATGGTCTACAGAAAACTGTCTAGTTCGAGTCGGAGCGGCTAGGTCAGCGTCGGCTGACGACAAACAACAACTCTGCTGCGATGAACACACAACTGACTAGCAAGTACACAATTCGGTGGCGAGTCTACAACTGAGCGGCGAATCCAGAACTGTCCTAGCGCTCGCGACTCCAGCGCTTAAGAAGCCAGAAGCCAACGGTGGCGCGCGCAGACTTGCGGCGATTTCCTGTCTCGCTGGCGCCGCTTATGCGGACGGCGTCCGGACTTTGATGCTGCCAACCTTTTTGGCAGCGGGCTTGGTTGGCATTACTGGCTAGGATATAACACTCCTCCCCCCCCCCAAATCGCCGCACCGTCGTTGAATAATGACGTGGCGAGCGTCGACGGCGGGGGAGGGGTCTGGCCGCAGACGTAGCAGAAGAGACCGGGGCGGAGACTGTTGTCGGTGGCAGTCCCCGGTCCGCACCCCAGCATTGGCTGCGCGGGGCCTCGGGAAACACCGACTGAAAACCGAGGTCAGGGTGCACGCCTGTGACCACGGGCGCAGCTTCTGGTACTGGACGCGACGGGGCGTCGGGACCCACGAAGAGAGGCAGCGTCTCCTGACGCTGCGTCGACGGCTGCCGAGTGGGCGCCGGACAAGGCGCTGCGGTGTCAGACTTCTTGGGGGTGCCCAAGGAAAGCGGCTGCAGTACAGGCTGCACAGCCACCGCTTGGGAAGGCGGCCCGGCTGAGGGGTCGACGTCCATCAGCTCCGAAGGCGGTGGCGACTGAAGAGGGACCGCAGGCGCCGGAGCGTCCACCTGGGGCGCTCCCGGATGAAGCTGCGCGGGAGGCATCAACGGGACGGGCTGTCAGCGTGGTAGCGGCGACGGCTGCTGCTGCTGCCCTGGGGGCGGCAGCGAAGTCGGAAGGCGCGGCTGGAACCCGCCGCGGACCAAATCTGTGGACAAAGAACGAGCGGCAGAATCCGGGCGGCCAGCGCGGCGCAACTGGTTCTGATGCCTCCTGTGCACCCCAGTAGCACCTTGAACAGTATAAAAACCGCGACCCTGGACACTTATCACGGTACCACGTTCCCAACGACGGCGACCGTGATAAACTCTGAAAAAACGGCGTCGTTGCGCTGAAAACGCGTGCGATGCTCAGAAGCGGCGGGTCGATCCGGGGGGTGCAACAACCGTAGTAGGGTGCGATGACGACGGCCGTGGAGAAGCTCCGCAGGCGAAGGGCCGTCGCGTTGCGTGGTCCGGTACGACGACAGGAACGTGATGAGGGCCTGCTGACGAGAGTGCGTAGCACGAAGGCGGTCCATATGATCCTTGAATGTGCGTACAAAACGTTCCGCTGCACCATTCGATTGAGGGTGGAACGGCGGAGTAAGAACATGGCGAATGCCATTGGCAGAACAAAAACTTTCAAATTCAGCAGAGGTAAATTGTGGACCATTGTCAGACACTAAAACTTCTGGAAGACCCTCAATACAAAAAATTGAAGTCAACGCCTGTATAGTTTGTGCAGACGTTGTAGACTGCATGGGCACAACAAACGGAAAATTACTAAATGCATCTATCACGATGAGCCAACGAGAATTCCAATATGGACCAGCGAAATCAATATGTACTCGCTGCAAGGGACCGGCAGGGCGTGCCCACTCAAAATAGCGTTGAGGCGGAGCAGCTTGGTGTTCGGCACACGTCGAACAATCTGTAGACATCTGCGTAATCTGCTTATCAATGCCGATCCATGTACAATGACGGCGGGCTAGCTGCTTGGTGCGGACCACTCCCCAATGACCTTGATGCAACAAGTCGAGGACCTTGGATTGGAGCACTTGGGGAACCACTACACGAAGCTGGTCTTTCTCGGTGCGTAACAGCAAAACTCCGTGCGAAACAGACAACAGATGACGTTGCGGATAATAGCGACGAACCACAGGATCCGATATGTCCTTTGCCTTGGACGGCCAACCACGTTGAACAAAACGTAATAGTAAACTCAGATGAGGATCCGTAGCTGTCTCACGTGCCACCTGACGATAATCAATCGGAAAATCCCGGAGGGATTGATGCTCATCGGCGTCAATCTGATGGCAAGAGTCGTCAGAGGAATCGAAGACCTCATCCGCAGCAATCGGCAATCGAGAAAGCGCGTCAGCGTTTGCATGCTGAGCTGTAGGGCGATACAGTATACTGGTATTGTGATAACAAAAGAGCCCAACGTTGTAGTCTCTGAGCTGTCCGCTGAGGAACTGGTTTAGACGGATGAAACAAAAAAAATGGCTCTGAGCACTATGGGACTCAACTGCTGAGGTCATTAGTCCCCTAGAACTTAGAACTAGTTAAACCTAACTAACCTAAGGACATCACAAACATCCATGCCCGAGGCAGGATTCGAACCTGCGACCGTAGCGGTATTGCGGTTCCAGACTGCAGCGCCTTTAACCGCACGGAGACGGATGAAACAGCGACGTCAGGGGCTTGTGATCTGTGACTAAATAGAATGGTCTACCATAGAGGTAGTGATGGAATTTTGTGACACCGAACACAATAGCCAACGCTTCCTTGTCCAATTGGCTATAATTACACTGAGCTTTGTTTAACAATTTAGATGCGAACGCAATAGGACGTTCGGTGTTACCGACTCGGTGAGACAACACAGCACCGAGGCCGAAAGAAGAGGCATCACAAGCCAACACCAGAGGCTTGTTAGGGTCGTAATGGACCAGACAACGATCATTCAATAAAGCCTCTTTAAGCTGCTGAAAGGCTGATTGGCAATCAGCTGACCACACAAACGGAACATTCTTACGGCGGAGACGATGCAACGGTGCAGCAATCTGTGATGCATTAGGTATAAACCAAATATAAAACGTCAATTTGCCAAGAACTGCTTGCAATTCATGCAGATTGCGAGGGGCGGGCAAATCACGAATAGCTGCTAAATGTGACTGGGAGGGATGAATGCCTTGAGCATTAATAACATGTCCCTGATACTCCAACTCCGTAAGGAAAAATGAACATTTATCGATGTTGCAACGTAGGCATGCATGAGACAACACTGTAAACAAACACTCCAAATTACGGAAATGTTCAGCAGGCGTCCGACCGGACACAACAATATCGTCTAAATAGTTGCAACACGATGGCACATTAGCCAAAAGTTGGGACAAAAAACGCTGAAAAACAGCTGGAGCTGACGCACAACCAAAAGGCAAACGCAGAAAACGGAACAACCCCAACGACGTGTTTATGACAAAATACTGTTGTGATTGCTCGTCGAGGGGCAATTGCAAATATGCTTCACGGAGATCAATTTTGGAAAAGAAACGAGCTTCCCCTAACTTATCCATCAGCTCGTCCGGTCTAGGCAAAGGAAAAGAATCAACGACAGTCTGAGGATTAACTGTCGACTTAAAATCAGCACTCAAACGTAACTTGCCAGACGGTTTCTTTATAATAACTAAGGGAGAAGCCCATTGGCTCGCTGAAACGGGTTGAATAACACCGTCGTTTTGCCAACGACGAAGTTCATCTTCGACAGGTGCCCGGAGGGCGTGAGGCACTGGACGAGCACGAAAAAATCGAGGCTGAGCATTATCTTTTAACGTAATATGAGCGGCAAAGTTCGCAGCACAACCGAGTTCGTTTTTAATTATGTCACTGTATCGTTTACACAAATCGGTTATGCTGTCTTGAGGAACAACAACAGAATTAATTTGCAACACATTGTCTTGGATATACAGGCCAAACAAGTCAAAACAGTCTAATCCGAAAATGTTTACACTGTCTGTAGCGCGGAGCACTGTGAATGAAACTGTTTTTGTATTGCCACGGAATGTGGCTGGCACGCTACATACACCTAACACAGGAATGTGTTCGCCACTATAAGTAGCCAAACATTGTTTTGCCGCTGAAAGTTTAGGGCGGCCGATAGCCGCATACGTAGCACTATTTATGAGAGTCACAGACGCACCAGTGTCTAATTGAAAATTGAAGGTCTTATCCTGGATGCGTAGCTTCACAAATAGTTTATTACACTGTCTCTGGATCGGTGCAGCGGAGGCGGAAGGCACAAAATCAGCGCGTTTAGCGCGTGTTCGCTGCCTACGACAACTCGTGGGTTGGGCGGGTGGAACAACAACTCCCGCTTCACTTGCAGTCTGTACATTACTTTTTACAGCGTTTGAATTACGCTTAGGTCGCCTAGCAGAGGGCCGGGTGGGTGGCTTATTGCGAACAAGTTTATTACCCACACGAACCGTGGAAGAGACTTTAAACGCGACCTTCTGGGCGGGCTGGCTTTGAAGAACATGAACATCCATGGGCTGGGCAGCACTAGAATTGTTCTTGCGTTTACGCAAACAAACAGTCTGGATGTGTCCTTTCCGTTGACAAAAGTGACAAACCGCGTTTCGTAACGGGCAACGTTCACGAGGATGAGCAAGAACACACTTAGGGCAAGACTTAAGTCTATCATTTTGCACACGCGGCTGACGAATGTGTTTAACATGACGCGGCCGGCTAGTGTTTACAGTCTGACTCTGCCGGTGGGGCCGCGGGCGTGACATAACTTGCTTAGCACAGGCAATTTGAGAAATACATGGCTGATCTAACTCACACTCAGCATAGTCAAAAGTATCTTGGGCTTCAATAATGTTCATCACAGTCTCTAATGACGGGTCAGGCAACTTTAAGATAGCAGCACGAATACGAGAATCTGCAATGTTTTGAGTAATAGCGTCGCGTAACATGACATCACTGTAGGAAGCTCCACACACACAATTAAATCGGCACTGACGGGTGAGGCCCCGTAAATCTGTTAACCACTGTTTATTAGATTGATGTGGCAGTTTCTTTAATCTGAAGAACTTGAATCTGGCCGCTGCCACATGAACTCGCGACTCGAAATACTCAGCAAGCTTGGTAACAACAACGTCATAGTCTAAAGCTTCTGGCTTGGATTCCGGGAACAACTTACAAAGTAGTCTATAGACTTCCACGCCTGCAGTGGAAATTAAATAAAGCTGCCGCTCATTACCTGTGATTTTGTAGACTGACATGTGCGCCTGCAACTGCGCGAAATATTCTTGCCATTCTTCTCGTGATGCCTCAAAAGCACGAAAAGGCGGTGCTGCCTGTGCTTGTTCCTTTTGTGGTGGTGGATTAGCCGCTTGTTTGGCGATTGCTTCCACCAGACTTTGTATTTGCTGACTCTGTAACAAGATCAACTGTTGTAATTCGGCAGACATAGTGAACACAAATTAAACCAGCCCCCAAAATTCTATCTCAAGAAACAAGTTGAACCAGCCCTGCACACGAGTTCGGAAGTCCTCGTCGCCAGTTTTGTGACGGCCTTCGTAGCGACAACACTTTGCTGTAGAAACGGCCTACGAAGTCACCGCCACACTTTTAATAGCGGCCGACCGGTCCGCTGGAACAGTGAACAGAAAGTTGAAAACCCAAACACTCGGATTAAATGAAAGTCGGTACTTATCTTTATTAACGACGATACAGAACACAGTGGTGAACATGGTCTACAGAAAACTGTCTAGTTCGAGTCGGAGCGGCTAGGTCAGCGTCGGCTGACGACAAACAACAACTCTGCTGCGATGAACACACAACTGACTAGCAAGTACACAATTCGGTGGCGAGTCTACAACTGAGCGGCGAATCCAGAACTGTCCTAGCGCTCGCGACTCCAGCGCTTAAGAAGCCAGAAGCCAGCGGTGGCGCGCGCAGTCTTGCGGCGATTTCCTGTCTCGCTGGCGCCGCTTATGCGGACGGCGTCCGGACTTTGATGCTGCCAACCTTTTTGGCAGCGGGCTCGGTTGGCATTACTGGCTAGGATATAACACTCCTCCCCCCCCCCCCAAATCGCCGCACCGTCGTTGAATAATGACGTGGCGAGCGTCGACGGCGGGGGAGGGGTCTGGCCGTGCTACGTGAACTTGATAACCCAGAACAGACAAAAAACAAACACTAACTATTCTAAACACAAATATTAATAAAATACAATTACGCTTGCTGCCCCTTCAGGAATGAAACATATAAAAAAAACATTTACACAATTACAAATACATTATTCCCTATCTTGCGAGTCACACGGAATCATTTCATTCTGTGATTTTTCTTGGGGTCAAAAAGTTGCTGATAGTTTTCCTAGAACCACTGTTTCGGTGTCAAAGCTCTCCCATGGTTACCCGGACGAAAGTCTTTGAGTCACTCAATTCGGCATTTTGAACACGCACTGAACAGTAAACTGTATCTCTCATTAAACACAAATGTCATAGTCACTGTCAGAGTACCATCCACACGAATCTGTTCGTCCCAAAAAAATGGCCCTACAACTACTATTACCCACGGTTCTGTCCTTCCAGTTCATGGTGTAATTAAAAGTCGTAAGTTTCAACAAACAGCACTTATTCCAGCGCCAATTCAAGAAATGTCTCCTACTACAGACGCAAATGTCAATGTCCCACTCTAGTTTCTTGCCTTCATACAATAATTGTTCACCAAATGACAACTGTCCTCTAAGTATACCAAGTGTCCCACATGCAATTCACAAAGCACACTTAACAAGTCACTGCCAAAAGTTTATGGATCCCACCATTCAGTGGTCAAGACAAAACAAAACAATCGTCCTGTCTGCTAAAGACAAAATCTTTTCCACCACTCACAACGTGGAATCACCAGTCCTTCACTTTCCACCTTATAGAAAGTCGCAGTCATCTTGTTTCACGGCTCCACAGTCCAGTACTAGTTAATAGTTGCTGGTAACAAATGCTCGCCGGGCTCTGCCGTGCCTCGTCCATTCTGCAGTAGCGCCGCTGCGCGCGCCGTTGAGCAGAAGAAACCACCCGCTGTTGCCTCCGCGGGATACCTTCCCCAGTCGTAAGGGTGGTGGAACTCATGAATGGCCAGTGATACGTGCATGTCGCCCCAGGCCGTTGACCTGCTGTAGCGGGCGCGTGGAGTGTACCTCATCCGACAGTGGAGTGGGGAGTGCCGCGGCTGTGTCGCCTGTCGCCATGGCGACGTCAGCTCGGCCCGTTAGCGGTATGGGCGTTACGACACCCAATTAGCCAGATCTTCCGTGCATCTCGCAACATTACAGACAAAAGGAAATTCTTACATTAAAATTATACACCCTAGTTTTCTACACATACAACATCAACATTTATCTCTTTTCTATAGACAGCCCACACTCGTGCTATTCATTGTACCTGTCGTCCCTCATACAAAACATGAAAGTGTAAAAAAAACAACAAAAGGAATAATAAACAATCTATACTGCTCATAATTACAATATCAAATAGTAGGCTACTCTATCATCCTATCACAGTGAAAGTGTTCGAAACTGTTTATTCTAAAACTACAATACACAATGAACTTTTTGTGCTTGTGACAGACTGAAATTAATACCCCTTGAAAGTGCTCTAACAAAAAATAAGAATAATCCACAAGGCTCACAATTACCTACCACATGTTATTAAATAGTAAACTACTTTAACCTCCTAACACAACAAACATTTTAGAAACTGATGACTCTAAATCTACAACATACAATGCACCTTTGTGCTTGTGACAGACTCTTTCTATATATTTTACCTTTTTATTATATATAACAACATTTCTAGGACATGTATGAACCATCCACATGATGTCAGATCCTGACCTGCCATCGAGGTTCATCCCAATCAAACAATACATAATAATGTTGTAGTTACAGAACGGCAGCATCCCCTTTACAGGAGTGTGCGCATTGATCACACTACTCTACGACTCTCACTCACCAGACATCACATTTTCCTTCTCATTCAATCCATTAATACACTAACAGAATAGCTCTAGAAGTCAGCTAACCTTAACACCACCACACTCACGACAACATACCATACCTTTGCTCCCTTATACTCAACCACATAACACATGAAGCTGTTTCGGAGATAGCATTCCAGTCTCCGAATTCGTCCTTTCACTCTGGCACCTCTCTCCATCGGCTTACCTCTGCATTCACTTTATGCTAAATATCAACTTAGAATCGCGACATTTCATCTAAGAACAAAAATACACAAATTAATCAACCTGCAAAAATAACTGTACACATTCTTGGTACCGTTTTGATTGGTTATACTGGTACCAGGCTTCAACAACAACAAAAAATATTATTTTTGCCCAATCGCAAATTTTATGCTAAGAATTAGATCTACACTTATATCACATCTTACGTCAGTATTCCACAACGTTCACCATCTGGGTCTCATACTCCCTTTACGTCCTTTCACATTGTGCAGTTGTCCTCATCTCTTCATTCGTATTTCGGCTCTCCGTCCGTCCATTACTCCATCATTTCCTGGTCTTCCTTCGCCATTGGCATCAATCTCTATCGCAGCATACACAGGCCTCTCTGTAACATACATCTAAGACATCTCCACATTATTCAATTCTACTCACCTTTATTTACCACTGTTTCATCACGTCGAATCTCTCTTTATTAATCCCCTTGCTTCACGTCGCTTCTCCTCATATACCACCTTTATCCACTACTATTTATCACGTCGCTTCTCTATCTACTATCTTTATTCACTCATTAATCATCACGTCGTTTCTGCTTGATCCTTATTCATACGACAAAAATACGTACATACACCACTCTGTCGATTCCTGTTGATGACTCATTTGACCAGTCTATTCCGTCATACTTCCTGACATCCCGCCTGAAAATTCTTACGTTCGATTTGACCCTGCACAACTTTACACACCACAAATAAATACACTGACTATTTACCATAAATTGACTACTTTAGATCTATCCTTAACTTTTCCATAATTTGATGTTAGAAATGTGATGAAGCCCACGAGATTGTTTTCCTTTGATCGTCTCAATCAGTACAGCATTTTCATGGACAATCCGCCTCACTCTGAATGGTCCACAATACACAGTAAAAAATTTGCTAGTTTGGAATCTGTGCTTACACGAAAATTAAATGTGTGCAGAGAATATACAAGCTGGGAGAATTGGGCAGCCCAAGTGTTAGTAACTTTGGTGCTAGTGGCCTCTTTCACTAACACCAGATTCCGAACAACCATACACAGCACTTCATTATAACTGTCACCACGACAATGACATACTATAGATCAGATGGCATCCAATTTAAAAACTTCGATCACAACGTTTACTTTTTACATTACGTGTTAAGTACCTGCAATAGTCAAATCACACTAATTAAACTGGACTCATTGGCATTATTACATAACATTTTAGCAACTGGATTCTTTGAAGAAACCGCTCTTTTACTTTACTGTTCGAAATAAAAAGTTGCAAATTTTACTGAGATACCAGCCTAACAGATTCCATTACTGCCGTTTTATTCTCTGATCAGAAGTATGGTATTTTCAATCCTACATATTAGTTGAGTTTGTCTGCTACATAGACAATTTTCAGTGCCAGCTGCATGTGTTTTAGAGCAAGATATTAAGGGCTGATATGTTGGATTAGTTTCTCCTATTCTTCAATCTATTACGACATGAAAGAAATACCCGGATTCCATGCTCTCCTGTCATTCAGATAGTTTCTACCCTCGACACTATCTGACCTGTCTCCGTTCACGATATCGCTCTCATTACCCAAGTGTTGAAATGACGCGGAATCGTCTAAGCCTCTGCCTGCCATCACTATACCTCTGCGCAATTTCACTGGCAACTTCGTTATATGGATCCTAATGAACTCCGCTGGTTCGTATGTCACATCCAAGTACCTGTTTCGTCTGAACATCTCCTGATAGCACGACACTGAATCCCTTATGCCACCTTCGTTACGATTTTGCATCATCAATATGCTTAGCGTAACCTGGTCCTGCTTACTTTTCGGCCTGAATTCATTTAAATAGCTACTACAGTCTTTAAGGTCTTCCTGCATTTTCGCTCTAGCCTCGTCCCTCAAATAGTTATACACAAACTTCGTTTTGCGGAGCAGTCCCCTCGATGAAGGTAATGAATCTTCAAACTGAGACAGCCTTGGACTATACCCAGTTGGGTCTGCCACCTGTTTTATCTGACACAACCGTTCTTCTGACTCTCTGAATTCGTCTTCCTCTTTCTGCCTATTTTCGCCTTTTGAGTTTATCTCACTCTCCTCCTGCAATCTACCTGGTGGTGTTTCACCTTCGCTTCTGCACGCTAATTGCAACTGTGCTAGTTCTTCCCTATGTTTCCTATTTGTTTCTAATTGTGCCTCTTTAAACTGTAATGGTGGTCGTATCTCCTCCTGATCGGCACAAACCTCTCGCTGCGTACTGTTAGAACCTGTCTCGCCTCTTGTACTGATCTTTTCTGCATCTGCACTAATCGTATTCTTTCTGACCACTACCTCTTTGATTCGCTCACCTGGCAACACGTCCCTACGCTCAGTAGTATCACTCTCTATTGCAAATACTTGTACCTCCAAATTATTATCTTTTTCTTTCACTGCATCACCTACTTGCTTCAACGCACCCAGATTCTTCTCCCCCTCATCTAACCGATTATTAACTGCGGGCAGACGCTCATCGGTAACAGAGTGTACCTTCCTCATTGCCTCTTTATTTCCCTTATCCAATGCCTCCATACTTTCCTCACTATCTTTACACATCGCGTCCATCATTTCCATCAACTCCCTATGTCTCTCCTTAGCCTCCCTATCTCTTTCCTTATTATCTCTATCTAATCTTTCGTTAATATCTCTATTCATTGCTTCTAATCTTTCCTTATTCTCCCTATCTCTCTCCTCATTCTTCCTATCTCTCTCCTTATTATCTCTATCTAATCTTTCCTTATTCTCCCTATCTCTCTCCTCATTCTTCCTATCTCTCTCCTCATTCTTCCTATCTCTCTCCTTATTATCTCTCACCAAACTCTGTAACAACTGTAGCATCATATCGTCATTTGCAACTTTCGACGCGCTCACCTCGTTCGCCTGTGACACCGTAGCCTCGCTAAGAGTAGCTGCACTTTCACTGCATACCTGTCCTAATCTCGGCTCGCCCGCGTCGTCGGGGAAGGCCCGCGTTCGTGGACAAAGCCCGCCGCATAAAGGATCACCCAGGAGCGGTCCAGTGAACAATTCAACCCCTTCCGAGTGTTTGTCTTTCTCACTCGTTAACACATGGTCAACAGCTACTTCCTGCTGCACTGCTACGTTCACGCCAGAATCGCTATTCTCCATGGTGACTACACTTTTAGACTGCGACCTAGTTACTACGGACATTACGCAAAAAAAATTATACCACGATCTTCCAGCCTTGTACGATATAGCAATTAAAAAAAATAAAAGATCCTCACCTATCCAGAAAGAAATTGCAAACAAAAAAAAATTTACTTCTTAGCGCTATCACAATATATTCCATCAAAAAATAAAAAAAATCTTAACAGCAATAATCCTGGCAGGGTCGAAATTATGAGAGGCACCCACTTGCCTTTCTCATACTGTGGCATCAAGAAGTCAGGCCTGCAAGATGAGTGGATTGCCAAGCGAGTGGATTCTTCCTTAATTTATCGAGCAACATGAATTCTCGTATCTTACTATTTAGTTACAAATTATCCTCCTGCATGAATAATACGCAACAGAAACACGCATCTGACTATCAGTGATTTATAGAACTCTGACTGCACACTACGCACTGGCAATACATTTACTTTTTTGTCTTTGATTTAACGGCTTTTATACAAATTCGGGACATTATGACAACATACAATTTAATGAAAAAGGCCACCAATCTCTTTCTATTCACTATCTGATTTATTCCTAAACACACAAATTCTACAACCTACAACAAAATCACATGAGAAATTCCGCCCAGTGGGCATGGCTTTACGTTAGTGAATCTCTATACTATGGTCTCGTAATCTATTTACCGCAACAGTGCACTCCCTGGATCGGATGGTGGATCTTTTATTATACCTCACACTTCGCCTCTCACAATCATCCTCACGAAACTTTCCTCCAGATCGAGCGATACAGAAGGAACAGGCATACCCACAAATCTTTCGAAACTACCTTGCTACCCCCATGCAAAACACACATACCCAAATTACATGACATATACAACACAACAATATGAAATACAACACAAAGAACTGTTACAACATCATCACTTTCCGCTTTCCCACTTCAATCAATATCTATCCCAGTTTCACACGACACTGCCCCACTTTGTAATTCTACTTTCCTACTGTGAACTCTGGAGATAAACGCACGTCTTCCTGTGCAATGCAAGCCAAGTGGCGTTGCTGGAAAAACGGGCGACTCACCTTGATTCTCTCTCAGAGTTTAAATTTAGCGTCACACGGAATGATATTTCTTAAATACTTCAACTTATGATACACATGCTATTTCTTAAATATTTCAGCTTATTGTACACACGCTATTAATTCTTAAATATATCAGCTTATTGTACACACGCTAGTATCTCAACTTATAACTACACGTGGGCTCATTGTGACCGTTGGTTTACTACAATCCCCTTAAAATTACCTGCCTCACTTTGTAATTTTCCCCACAAAAGTTCCTGGGAAAGAGAAATGATTAGTTCTAACTACTCTTAAATATTCCACACCCATACCATGCCTCCACACTTTCATTACGGAGCACAACAAAAAAACAGGTCTTTACAGCAGGAGGTTCAGCGCCAGAGTGCCGAAACATGGCCGTATTCCGGTTCTCTCGCACCTCTGTCGAAGTGGGAGAAGCACCTTGCTACCTTATTGGTCAGCCACCTTTCAGACGCTCAAAGCTCTGGTAACTTCCATCTCTTTGGTCCCACCAAAGGTAGCCAAAGGATCGACTCAAAGATGATCATATATTCCGATTCACTATCTGTGGTTAGCAGACGACCATACATTCATTCATTTCACAGATCTCACCAAACTGGATGTAGGGATTTATTTTGAGGGAGTGCACATGTGATCAATTAAATAAATAAATTGTCATTCTTTCCCACACTGGTATCCGGCTTCGCTGTATTAATTGAAATTGAGTTACTTTTACACAAAAAATGTGTTGTTCTGACAAGAATTTCGTACCTATTTTCAATGTTGGGCGGTACTGTACCCTTTCATAGTTTCTAACTGGTATGGAACCCGTAGTGACGAGCACTATTCAAGTAGTGATCGAACGAGTGTTTTGTAAGATATTTCATTTGTTGATGGACTACATTTCCTGGGGAGTCCTCGAATAATTTGAGTCTGGCATCTGGCTTACTAGTGATTAACGTAGCCAAACAGAAAGTAATACATCGCTGCCCATTTTGTCATAATACGCAAATCGGCAAAAAGTAAAAAGTTCCATTTGCTTACTCACTTAAAAGAATATTTTGTGGTATGAATGGGAATGATACATACGTATTAGCGTGAAAACCCCCGATTAAAATTCCTTTATTGGGTTTTGTGTAATTTATCGTAGCCGCCAAACAGTTAATTATTATGATATATGACCGTGTGCTTTATGGATGAAAGGCTATCGGTTGTTCTGCTGTGGCTTCGGGAGTATTTCAACCGAATGCGGCTGTTCTGAGGCGGAATAGCTAATGATTGAAAGTTTGTCTATTATTAAGGATCACATAGGTTGTGATGTACGAACTGATATATATTTCCTACTAACGCACAAATTCTGAGGCAGTTGCTACCGTCGCCTTACACGTCTAATTGCGGTTATCTCTTTTTATTGATTGCTGATTTTCACACGCAGTGCTGATGGTTAACATTCACGACAATCCTCACTGCAATCCATGGTTGTTGCTGGCCGACGCGCTTGACGCGAAACACGTAATTCGGCACTTGTCACTTTCTGTCTCATATCACTCGCGAATCGGTATTAGTGAGGGTCAACCCCACGACGATCAGGGGGACGTGCTCACTCGTCATACTCCGGTGAATTTTACCGTTTACAACTCACGCGACCACCATTCTTGCTCGTCTCTCCAACACTACTTGTCACTCCACAGTCTCCATACTACTCCCACTCGACACTCGTCTCACTCGACGCTAGTCTTACTGCCTACTGCAGCACTCGACAATCGACTCCTGTCTACTATCGACCTGGGCATCGGATACTAGGATCTATGTTCGTGGGATGACGGATCCCTTACAAGCGTCAATCACTCATATTTTGGTAGCTATGAACTAAGTAAATAGGTGAAAATAAAGATACATGACTTTAGGTCTTAATGTCTGTACTGCGCTACGACATCGAAAAACAATATTTATAGTACGATTCACGTGTCCACTGAATTGTCTCTGAAGAATGCATACGTTGGAGAGTGTCGTATTGGTTTCGGTTATTGGATGTATTCTGAGTGAGGAAGATACACTACTGGCCATTAAAATTGCTATACCAAGAAGAAATGCAGATGATAAACGGGTATTCATTGGACAAACTTATTATACTAGAACTGACATGTGATGACATTTTCACACAATGTGGGTGCATAGATCCTAACAACCACCTCTGGCCGTAATAATGGCCTTGATACGCCTGGGCATTAAGTCAAACAGAGCTTGGATGGCGTGTACAGGTATAGTTGCCCATGCAGCTTCAACACGATACCACAGTTCATCAAGAGTAGTGACTGGTGTATTGTGACGATCCAGTTGCTCGCCCACCATCGATCAGACGTTTTCAATTGGTGGAGAATGTGCTGGCCAGGGCAGCAGTCGAACATTTTCTGTATCCAGAAAGGCCCGTACAGGACCTGCAACATGCGGTCTTGCATTATCCTGCTGAGATGTAGGGTTTCGCAGGGATCGAATGAAGGGTAGAGCCACGGGTCATAACACATCTGAAATGTAATGTCCACTGTTCAAAGTGCCGTCAATGCGAACAAGAGGTGACCGAGACGTGTAACCAATGGCACCCCATACCATCACGCCGGGTGAGACGCCAGTATGGCGATGACGAATACACGCTTCCAACGTGCGTTCACCGTGGTGTTGCCAAACACGGATGCGACCATCTTGATGCTGTAAACAGAACCTGGATTCATCCGAAAAAATGACGTTTTGCCATTCTTGTACACAGGTTAGTCGTTGAGTATACCATCGCAGGCGCTCCTTTCTGTGATGCAGCGTCAAGGGTAACCGCAGCCACGGTCTCCGAGCTGATAGTTCATGCTGCTGCAAACGTCGTCGAACTGTTCGTGCAGATGGTTGTTGTCTTGCAAACGTCGGCATTTGTTGACTCAGGGATCTAGACGTGGCTGCACGATCCGTTACAGCCATGCGGATAAGATGCCTGTCATCTCGACTGCTAGTGATACGAGGCCGTTGGCATCCAGCACGGCGTTCCGTATTACCCTCCTGAACCCACCGATTCCATATTCTGCTAACAGTCATTGGATCTCGACCAACGCGAGCAGCAATGTCGTGATACGATAACCGCAGTCGCGATAGGCTACAAACCGACCTTTATCAAAGTCGGAAACGTGATGGTACCTATTTCTCCTCCTTACACGAGGCATCACAACAACGTTTCACCAGGCAACGCCGGTCAACTGTTGCTTGTGTATGAGAAATCGGTTGGAAACTTTCCTCATCTCAGCACGTTGTAGGTGTCGCCAACGGCGCCAACCTTGTGTGAATGCTCTGTAAAGCTAATCATTTGCATATCACAGCATCTTTTTCCTGTCGGTTAAATTTCGCGTCTGTAGCACGTCATCTTCGTGGTGTAGCAATTTTAATGGCCAGTAGTGTAAATCTCTAATTAGTGGTTGGTGAACAAGAAAGTATTTTTGTAGTTATCCTCATAGGGATTGTGGAGCAGTCGCTGCCAGCCTACTTGCAGTAGGTGAACGCTGACAACGATGGCGCCAGCAGGGCCCTGTACAGGGCCACGACAGCGGTAGCGCGGCCGGGGAAGGAAGTGTCGTAGAGCACCGTGCTGAATAAGTCCTTGGGCGCGCTGCAGGGCGTCGGCTGCCACCCACTTGTTCGCCGAAGGCTTCATGTCCCCGCCACCGCACTGGCGAAGGCGCTGGCAGCGGCTTCTGAGAGGTGAGCCAGTAGCGTGAGTCAGGGGTGGGTAACGAGCGGCTGACCGACACCTGCGTGCCCGCCTGGCCTTTTGCAGAGCCGGAGCCGGTCGGCCCACTTAAGAAACCCGACGCCAGCTACCGTGGGAATCGCCTTATTGACCGTGAGCAGGCCCGTAATATCCAGTTTTCCTACTTTCCTCCTACTTCGAGTCTCAATACCGTGTGCACAAGCTGTTCCATTAGTAAACCGTGCGCTAGAATGTGTTGTCAGCATATAACCTACTAGGAGTAAATTATAACGTGCGATCTGCGTGAGACTTTCAAGACAGTATTTGATTTGTTAATACAAAAATTAGCTAACAGGTGCCCAAAATGAGCACAATATTGGAGTCTTCACTGGCCTCAGTTGTTTTTTATCCGATAACGGCCATTAAATGTCGTGTTTGCTGACAACTACGCATTACTACAAGCCTCGAAATAGCACTCCACAGTTCTAACAACGGATGGAACTATGTACCCCATCGTGACACATTATAAGGTAGCAATGTCCATGATGGATACACTCAGTTACAAAATGAGTGCTGAACATTAAAGTGTATTATCGGTACAAGTACAGAAATTTCGGCTGATGAAAATCTCCCATTAAACTAACAACAATAATCTGTCATACATTCAAATAGAATAATTTTCTATAATCTCGTGCTTAAATCAAAATTACCACAACCATCACTGGATTCTATTCCGTTGTGTACGCTCATGCTGCAAATTTTGACATGCGTGTAAGTAAATTTCACACATCAATCTTCAAGGAACCAAGAAATGCCACGAGAACGGTACAATTAAAAGCATTTGAGATACATCGGAAGTTCTGGTAGGAAAAGACAGGAAAAAGTAATGGGGGAGAATATGGGTTTAGACAGAATATAGGCACAAGCCATGCAATTTGGCTCTTGTGAATTCTGGAACAGAGGTTTTTTCAAAAGGGAAATAAATGTGTTTTATAGACCTGGAAGAGGCATCTTATAGTGTTGCTTGGGATATCCTCACTGCTATAATGGGGGAAAAGGGAATGGAATGGGAAACCACAAAACTTATAAATTCATTATATTCAACGAAAACGATTCAGTGAAAATTAGAACAGAAAGTACCAACTGGCTGAACTAGGAAACAAAGTAAATCACGGGTGCTTTCTATTTCCCACTCTTTTCAATGTGATTCACAACAACCCATGACAAGGGAGTAAAAACGGGAGAAAGAAGTATATGGTGTTTGAAACTGGCAGACGACATGGTTCTTTTAGCAACCGATTGAAAAAGAATTACAGGATATTATGGATACCATTGAAGCTAAAAGAAAGATCAAATGAAAATAAATAAAAACAAAACAAAAGAGCTGCCACTAGGAGGAAATGAAAGGTTGAAGATGATACCAAATGGGGAAATATTATCACATGTGCAGAGCCTTAAATACCAAGGAAGCAGGATAAAAACCGACTGGAAGAGCTGGGTAGAAATTAAGACAAGGATAGCAATGACTAAAGAGGCATTTTGCAAGAGAAAGAAAATATTCTGCAGCAATCTGAACAAAGATTTTTAGGAAAATTCTACTAAAATGTTTTGTATTAAGTGTCCTCCTGTATTAATCTGAAACTAGGACGCTGAGGACGAAAGATACAGCAAGACTGGATGCTTTTCAAACGCGGATGTGGTAGAGGATGGAAAGATTACGTTGGATGGCCATATGAAAAATAGGGTGCTACTGAGAAGAGTGGGAGAGTAATGACAATTACTGAATGTAATAAAAAGAAGAAAAAGAAACAGTATTGGACGTAGGTTAAGATGGAAGAAGAGACTTATAAAAAGAATCGAAGAGGAATACCTAGAAGAGAAGAGGAAACAAGGGAAGAAGAGATTTAATATTCTGGATGATGAAGTGGACGGCAGAACACAGGGCAATATAACAAAAAAAGCAATATGTCGTAGGAAGTATATACACAATTGACGTACTGTATAACACAAAACTGATGATGATGATGATGATGATGACAAAAACAGGATCATTTAATATTTAATACACTGCGTCTGACGTTGATTGATACCTTTCAGGAGGAAAGGGCCTTGTAACAGAAATATCTAGCATTGTCAGTAAAACGAAAACCAAGCCAAATTTTTATGAGCTGTAACAGTTTGTTTGCATTTCATAATGCTTATATATTTTTGACATGGTTTTTGTGTTTTCGGAAATACCAGTTTTGCTACCTGTTACGATGATTTGAAAATGGGTCCCGGCCCGAAACTGGCCATCGAGTAAATAAGGAAAGTGAAATCTGCGACTTTGATTGGTTTTTCGTTGTACTGATTAACAGAAGTTGCTGACCTACAATTCATCCAGCACACTTTGAAGTTCGTATCTAGCTTTGCATTGCGTATCGGTAGACTCCGCTCTTCACTTTTATTTCCCAGCGCTATTAAAACTGCCAGAATGTTAACTTCTGTCTTTGACTTTATTCATATGTACACAGTTTATTCAGGATAACGTTATACACAGTTGCAATAAATCAGCAGTGAAAGTATAAAATAACTGAAAATTATTTGTTCCCTCTGCAACGAAAGAACACAACATCGTTTGAAACGTAGTGTGTTAAGAGATCAAAGGAATGATATTATCGCAATGGAAGGATATATTTATGTGCTAAAGGATAAATTTCCAACGGCATTCCACTGTAAATTATCCCAATTTGATGTGGATGGGGACTGGGGTTGGGGGGGGGGGGGGGGGGTTGTGTATTCCTGAGAACCAGATGTGGAGCAGACGGGCGTTATAAAGTAGCTATTAATACTACTCAGCAAATTCCATGCAAGAGGCGAGCAGTCTCTTATCTCTCGATTTATTTCTGCTCTCATGCAAGACTCGCAAGCAAATGCTCTTGGAGCTGAGAAACAGTGGAATAATTTTCGATGTACACAAGTCAGTTACCAATGCAGCATCTGGGTGAGAGTTAATTTCTTAACTGACGACAAGTATTAATTTTGTTTCTTTATTGGTCAAACATTCTATAGGCATGGATGTGAGCGTAATAAAAACTGGGACCGTCAATAAATACATGGGTGTAGCAATCATTACGGCGTCTGAATGAATAACGCCGTTCTAGTACGACCTTATTTACCTTACAGAAATGGCGCATCTCGATTTAATGGCAGTACAGTAGAGAGACTCGTATTTATGTGCCATCAAAAACTACATAAAAATAAGCCTTTATTAGTTACTAGCTGCTAAACAATCACTATGAGGAAATACAAAATTATTATAGGAGACTATATGCCATCACTTTGGCTGTGACATCAGTAAAAGAAGAATGATAGTTTTTAAGACATATCATATTGCTTCACTGGCGACAAGGCTAAAATATATTTATGGAGCTTGTTTTCAAAAGATAGCAAACCAAACACATTCAAAAATCACTCAGAGTATGCAGTTCCTACCTAACTGCTTGCTAGATACAACAAGAAAATATTTTCTTACAAAAAATGGTTCAAATGGCTCTGAGCACTATGGGACTAACATCTGTGGTCATCAGTCCCCTAGAGCTTAGAACTACTTAAACCTAACTAACCTAAGGACATCACACACATCCATGCCCGAGGCAGGATTCGAACCTGCGACCGTAGCAGTCGCGCGGTGCCGGACTGAGCGCCTAGAACCGCTAGACCACCGCGGCCGACTATTTTCTTACAAAAAGTATCAAATCTCTCAAACACTGGTAGCCAAATCCAGCATTTTACACCAAAACATACAAAATCCCTTTGAAATTTCGTAGCAAGAAGTACCAAATCCTCTTGCACTATGTGGCTCAGTGCTGTGACCTGAGATGGCAGTGTAACAGTGAACTTTGAACATACACAGAATCAGATTCTAGCAAAGACACCAATTAACGGTGCGTATTGATCACTCTAATTATGCTATCGTGTTCGGAATATTTATTCATGACAAGAGGAAAACTGTTTCACCAGATATGGCACAGTTTTACAGGTAGCTCAAATAGCCAGGAGGTAGGTGTCCATGGGAAATTACTAAATATCTTTGAAATTTTTTCAAGCCATCTTAACATCATAATGTCACTGTTTTTTGATAAGTGTGGGTTTCGAAAAAATAATTATTGTATTTTATTTGAATCACAATATAGATTTCAGATTGAGTGGCCCTCCCCTGCACCCGTGGTCACTTATAAATAGGTCTTTTGGTACTTTAGAGACTCGGAAAACTTGAAACTGTAATGCTCCGAAAGAAATATGACAGTGTATTTGAGGCAGTAGGAAAATTTCACTCCCTGAATACTGATTTTTACTGGGTCATCTCGCAAGAGCTCGGTCAAATACCGGTTCCAAAGTAAAAAGCCTTCAAAATTAGTGAAGCTAAATGTCTCACTATTCAGAACAATCACTACTAGTTGGGTTGCGTGCTGCATATGAAATGACACCAGTGAACAAGCACAAAAATATCAAGCGATCAGAAGCGGAATGAGTTATGATTGTATCTTGCCTCAAGAAAAAGTTTTAAGTAATAGCAGTCTTGCACAACAGGCAAAGAGGAACAACTTGGTAACTTTACTTTCTGCAATGAGCTATGAATTGGACCAAATTTCATTCTAAAAATTGTGGTAGAGGGTAATGCTGTACGAGTAGTTAATAAGGATGGATACTTTCAACATGGACGTTGCTTATGATGACTGACGTTTGGAACCGAATTTCGGTGAAAAATTAGTTCCTCAATGTGTAATCATTTTTAAAATATAACTTCTTAACAACTCTGACAAAATAATTACGTATGAACTGATCTAAATCTTGTCGAGTAGAGAATTACTGTATGATAAGTTATGCTCTAAGGAAGACAAAGATAAGTTACGTTTTAAGCATTTGATTGCTAAACATGTACTCTAAAGTCATTTGCAGTAAGTGTCACAAAATACACCGGTACTGTTATTAATATGAAGTATAATTTGTACACAACTTTAAAATATTTTTATGACAAAAAGTACTAAATCCAAAATTAAATTCCCAACAAATGAGGAATATCTTACATTTTCCTAAAAGACATACCAGTGATGCAGAGACAAACTGTAAATCTACAATGGTTTGCACACGAGAAGTATTGTGGCTACAGGGAGGCTTTCTGCTCAAAACTGATCATTTGGGTTTGGTACCTTTTGGAAACGAGCTGCACGTTTAGAGAATCAAGTATTCTTACTACAATAGACATTTTTAAGCTCCCTGCTTTTATGTGGAGCAGAATCCGTTTCTCGATTGGAACTGTTCGAAAATAAATATTTACCTTTTTAGCAGCACTCGATGCTACAGAAAAGTGATCAACGTAACATATTTACATGCTGTGGGACATCACCTGCTCGACATATAGCGCACATGGGAAGAAAAGCTTCCGACTCACGAGTCCTGACATGCAGATGTTGAGTATATTCACAACTGAATAATTCAGTATGTAGCAATATGCTGTTAGGATTTACTGGAGGTCGTCTGCGAAGGTTCTTTGACTTTGTCTTGCCTATAAGCGGGAACTGCGTGAAGAATCCTTTGATGTGTGCAGTGGGAGTGTAGGAACCGACGTCGACGCCATCGTAGGTCATCCGCAGGTACGTCTGCCCATCTGGGCAGGAGCTCGGGGTTCCCGTCAGTGTCAAGGACACGAGGGGTTGGCTGTACAAAACGCAATGATGTACCGACTCCGTGCAACGCTTTAAAAGCTGTGCGACATGACACGCAATGACAAGAAAGCTACAATGTTTTATTTAAAATTTATTATACGAGCATGTAGGCAGGTGGTCGTGCTACATCTGCTTATCAATTACTCCTAACTTATTGAACGCATCATACAACTAGAATTTTGCGTCTCAGACTCACTTAACATATTATTGTTTTTGGGCTTCTCTTTATTATCTTAATAATCTAAAACGACTTTGTTGCCAGTCTTTATGAAGTGTTATTGCAATCTCTTTCCACCGTACATGTGCTCTACTTGCTCTTAACAAAATTCATATTAATCGTGTAACGGGCTCCGACTAGTCGCAGGTTAGATTATTAACTGCTAGAGCATTGTGTAGATACTCGACGATCTCCAACGGCAGACACAACAAGAGATGCGTTACGCATCACGCAGATTCTTTTTCGTTAAAGAACCGAGAGCAAACGTTCCCAAAAGAGACAGGCAACATATTATTTCTTCTCAATTGTCTGACATAATTGTCACTTCAGAAACACCAGAGAATTTAAAGCTCCTATGAAGGCTTCCTGAACGGTTTTTCATACCATCAGCCAATGGAACACAAGTGAGGCAAAATTATAGTAGAAGCACGCTCCACCACACCTATAATGAGGCTGGTTGAACAGTAACGTACATGTAGATAGCAAAGAAGCCCTCAGAAAAGTACCATGAAAGTAGTTTTACCACAGCTCATAAAGTATTGCTGCAGAAGTGATGCACGATGTAGAGGCAAGTACGTTCGTGTGTAGAACACTAAATGTGGATTGCTGAAACTGAAAACCTATCAGAATTCTTAAACAGGATATTTCTCCGTTTCTCCGCTTTTTTCTCTAGCAACATGGTAGACGAGTCGAGTATGTTACAAACCAACCAACTCACAATATCCCTTTATTATTAAAAACTAACGAGGTGGCACATTCGATAAGACGTTTGATTCATGTTTTTGGTAACGTAAAATTGTAAGAGGTGTCGAGATGAGTCGAAGTTGTAATAAATCCACTATGTAATCTAATTAATGGAGGAATATGTTTATTGTTCCAACATTTGAATTACTTTATCCTTTTTAACGTATGCCTCTCTGTTCAATATTAATGTCAAGGGAGTAGAGTTATTCTTCCGTGTTGCAAGTATTGTTTTCTACTTACGAACATAGATCAATAAGGTTACAGGATCTTAATTATGAATGGTTACTTAGTAGAGTGTTTAGTACAGAAGACGCTTTTGAAATAATTTGGATCTCCTCACTAGTGCATGTTCTGTCATAATCTATGATGCTGAGTATCATTGTCTCCATCATAACTCTTAAGAGCTCAAGAAGGAATAAAAACACACTTGCCTAGATTAAGGGCGAAAGAGCCGCTTCCATTGAGAGGAACACCTATGAGGACTGCATCGGTGGACTGAACACCAGTCCCCGAAATCTGACCCTGAATAGTTGCCTGAATACGAATGGTGTTTGAAGTCAGATCCACACTATAAATACAAATTACAACTACTGCTAGCAGGAGTTTCTTTGGCAAAAGAACAGTAATATGAAAGCATTTTTGTGCACTTCGAAATTGCTCCAATGTCCCGAAAATCTCGAGATGCGTATTTATTAAATTACCGTTCAGATATAAGTGATTTTGGATTAAAACTGCCAGAATTAGATAATTATCACAAACTCCTTACAATATATTCCTCATGGATCTGTTGGGCGCACAATGATAGAAATGTCTGCTTCTTGTTACGTTGAATGCTTCGTAGCTGATTTCCATTTAATCTACTTGATTGCTGATCAGCTAGATGTTGCTAGTTATTGTGTATTGTTTACTGATGCGTTTCTCTTGGAGTACTTGATATGGCTCTAACAAGGGCTGCTGGATGTCAGAAGCCTATAAACAAACCTTAATGTTTGCAATATTGTTAGGACACTCATTTATCTCATTATAACCTACATAGAATATTGCATCAACTATGAATGGAAGTGTACAATTTTAGTTGATGTACAGAATCTATACCTACAGGAAAAATTCACTGTACTCTAAATAAGTTCAAGTACTAGCAAAACGTTTGAAGGCTATGAGTACGACTGCTATGGGATTTTCGGATCAGAAATGCTCGTGAACCACAACTTACATACACCAGTACTTGACATCAAGTGCAGTCATTGGTCTTTCCAAGGTCATCACATGACCAAGAAGGACATGCATGACATCACTGATGACACTGAAATCAGGGTACATCAATCATCAGTAATTTGAAACTAAAAATTTACTCCCCTTCATATCTCCAGCCAAATTTAAGCAGTATTAAAAATATAAAATTCCCGAAATAGTCCAGTTGTGTTAGCGGAAAACTAAAAAATTTCTCCTCGTATTTCTTTCTTTCAACACAATATTAAAGTCCAAGATTTGTGCATTACACCTCCTCCTCCCACTGCTGTTTCCTACCAATCAGAGCATAGTATTAGAAAAAGTCCAGGAAACGAGAAATCTTCGCCTCTCCCCTCTCGCTCGTCCTAACTTCAAACGATCAAAGCACAGTGGTAAAATGGGACACCCAATGAAAAATTCCCAAATAATGGAAAATAATCAACTTGTACTTTACAACCTATGCCCCTCCACTCCCTCTGTATCTGATGTGAATGTAGTATTTAAATTGTGTCAAATTACATTATTCCGAAATACACTCAATTTAATGTTTCAGTGTAAAAATAATGCCAAACTACATTATTTGCTACACTTGCATCCACTCACAACTGCTTATCTTCACCCAGTCATAGTGTAGTATTAAAGATACAAGGTGATGGAAATAAAGTAGTTGTTCTGAGTAGACTTTGTCGTTTAAGAGCAAAAATGTGTGCCAGCAACGTTGGTCACAAATTAAAGAAAAATCTAAAGCAAGTATGAAAGGTATTATTAAAACTGAAATATGTTTAGAAGATTAAAGAGAATTTTTTGGTTTAACAATAGAGACCAACAGAAAAGTATGAATTTAATATGAATCATGAAATCTGAAACTTATTCAGATGAAGTAAATAAGAAGACATTGAGCCCACTTGATAATAAAAGGTATGTTTTTCAAAATATATTCGGTAAATTTCCATATGGACTTTTTCTGATCAAATAGTTTCATCATGAAAAATTATTTTTCAGTGTGTAGTTTAAATTTTCATAATAAAAATTTTTACTATATAAGTGGAGGCTCTACTGAAGAAGCTCAACAATGCTAGCAATTCTATTTTTTTAAGAAGATTACTAAAATAGAAGTAACAGATTTCTATTACATTATTAGCTGAGAATATTTGAATACAAGGCTTGAAAGAAAATTGTATACAGCTCAATAATAAATTTAAGATTATTTCATCATAAATATAATTGAAATTAACTATTGATTGGTATTTTCAATTTTTCAGAGATGAATATTAAGCTAAGGTATAAAGAAATGAAAAAAATAGACTAATTATGAACTTCATGATCTCAATTTCTTGTTTGAAAAATTTATTTTTCCTTTTAAATGGACAACAACTGCAGCTAAAGGAGTGTGGGTAATCTCTGAATAAAGATAAGTTTCGAATATATATATATATATATATATATATATATATATATATATATATATATATATATATATATATATGGAAAATTCACTGTACTCCAAATAAGTTCAAGTACTAGCAAAACGTTTGCAGGCTGTGAGTACGACTGCTATGGGATTTTCGTATCAGAAATGCTCGTGAACCACAACTTACGTACACCAGTGCATAACACTCTCATGTCTGTTAAAAATCTAAGAATTATGTAAGGTGTATGACATACAAAAATATAATAAATGGATCCATTTCGCTTATTTCTTACACTCGATTTTTGTCAGAAAAAGGGATCATAAGGAAGAAATATCATCGACAATTCTTTCCTCTTAATTCTATACATATTTTAGAATAAAATGTATACATTTTATAATTTTTATTTGACAAGGGAAGTGGACTATGATTGAAAATTTGGGATTGTAAGATGAAATCAAATATGTTTTTATCTCATAAAAAAGCAATCTCACTTTTAATGTATTGTTATTGTATGTCGATCCTTTTGGCAGGAGGTCCTTGGTACCACGACTGTTTGCAATTGTGACAAAACACCTACAGCCGTCCTTATTATTTCATTTGATTTTGTTGCAACCAGTTACACCACTTGAATGCACCATCTTCAGGCTGTAGTTTATGTGGAATGGGTTGATGTGATCCCTATATGTACACTCCTGGAAATGGAAAAAAGAACACATTGACACCGGTGTGTCAGACCCACCATACTTGCTCCGGACACTGCGAGAGGGCTGTACAAGCAATGATCACACGCACGGCATAGCGGACACACCAGGAACCGCGGTGTTGGCCGTCGAATGGCGCTAGCTGCGCAGCATTTGTGCACCGCCGCCGTCAGTGTCAGCCAGTTTGCCGTGGCATACGGAGCTCCATCGCAGTCTTTAACACTGGTAGCATGCCGCGACAGCGTGGACGTGAACCGTATGTGCAGTTGACGGACTTTGAGCGAGGGCGTATAGTGGGCATGCGGGAGGCCGGGTGGACGTACCGCCGAATTGCTCAACACGTGGGGCGTGAGGTCTCCACAGTACATCGATGTTGTCGCCAGTGGTCGGCGGAAGGTGCACGTGCCCGTCGACCTGGGACCGGACCGCAGCGACGCACGGATGCACGCCAAGACCGTAGGATCCTACGCAGTGCCGTAGGGGACCGCACCGCCACTTCCCAGCAAATTAGGGACACTGCTGCTCCTGTGGTATCGGCGAGGACCATTCGCAACCGTCTCCATGAAGCTGGGCTACGGTCCCGCACACCGTTAGGCCGTCTTCCGCTCACGCCCCAACATCGTGCAGCCAGCCTCCAGTGGTGTCGCGACAGGCGTGAATGGAGGGACGAATGGAGACGTGTCGTCTTCAGCGATGAGAGTCGCTTCTGCCTTGGTGCCAATGATGGTCGTATGCGTGTTTGGCGCCGTGCAGGTGAGCGCCACAATCAGGACTGCATACGACCGAGGCACACAGGGCCAACACCCGGCATCACGGTGAGGGGAGCGATCTCCTACACTGGCCGTACACCACTGGTGATCGTCGAGGGGACACTGAATAGTGCACGGTACATCCAAACCGTCATCGAACCCATCGTTCTACCATTCCTAGACCGGCTAGGGAACTTGCTGTTCCAACAGGACAATGCACGCCCGCATGTATCCCGTGCCACCCAACGTGCTCTAGAAGGTGTAAGTCAACTACCCTGGCCAGCAAGATCTCCGGATCTGTCCCCCATTGAGCATGTTTGGGACTGGATGAAGCG
This sequence comes from Schistocerca nitens, assembly GCF_023898315.1. NCBI lineage: Eukaryota > Metazoa > Arthropoda > Insecta > Orthoptera > Acrididae > Schistocerca > Schistocerca nitens. The sequence goes on along the minus strand of NC_064621.1, from coordinate 141,272,532 downwards.
TCGTCTCACGCGGTCTGCACGTCCAGCACGAACGCTGGTCCAACTGAGGCGCCAGGTGGAAATGGCATGGCAAGCCGTTCCACAGGACTACATCCAGCATCTCTACGATCGTCTCCATGGGAGAATAGCAGCCTGCATTGCTGCGAAAGGTGGATATACACTGTACTAGTGCCGACATTGTGCATGCTCTGTTGCCTGTGTCTATGTGCCTGTGGTTCTGTCAGTGTGATCATGTGATGTATCTGACCCCAGGAATGTGTCAATAAAGTTTCCCCTTCCTGGGACAATGAATTCACGGTGTTCTTATTTCAATTTCCAGGAGTGTATATTGCATCAGTTGACAACGATAATGTGTTATCACTCTAACCATCCAGATTGCGATATGTATAGAGATCATATCAACACATTCTGCATCAACAGCAGCCTGAAGATATCGCAGTGTAGCGCTGAAACTGGTTGCAATAAAATAAAATCATAGTGGCGGCTGTAGGTGTTTTATTTTGTTACAATTTAAAATACTGAGTCTGAACCTACGATTTCCTCTTACTGCTGTTATCACTGAAAGTACAGAAATGAGGCACACAAGTGCACCTGACCTTGCGCCAAACCAAATGGCAATGGCAGTCAGACATATGATTATCCATTTCAAGACAGTGCCTCAGCGACATTCAATCGAAGATTAAAAGAGTGGACGCAGATTTCTTTTGGATTGTGGTTTGGATTTTTTCATTTTCCCTTGGACTCACTTGTACAGTTGGCCTCCACTTTGTTCTGCCTTTCTGCTATGATCAACTCATCGATTGCTATGTACAATAAGGGTACACGTCGAACTCTATCTGGGGCATCAGTGTGCTTGACATTGAAATTTTATATTTGTTGATGTCACACATGCAATACAAGACCCGACTGCCTGGTGTAATACTACCTTTGCCTCAACGCAAAACACATCGAGATTTCACAACAAACAAGAGAGGGGACCGAGAAAACAGCTACGAGAAAGAGTACCAGACACTACAGATTTGTCCTGACACTCCCAAGATGACGTCCACGACTCTAGAGGACGTCCAAGTCAGGTACGGACGACGCTCGAGACACCGGCGACCAGAGGGGACCGTGGGAGACGGTCCTGGCGGGCGCGAACCACGAACGAAACACTCGACGCGGCGCGGACCAGTTGCGAAACGCCCAGCAAGAAACAGAAATGGAGGCCAAAGAAACAGCTAGGATACAGAACACCAGACACTACAGATAACGACCGCGACCCTAGAGAGCGGCCGAGCCGGGAGCGGAAGGCAGTGGGAACACCAGCGACCAGAGAGGACCATGGGAGCCAGTTAGCTCGCTCAGCGCCTGCCGAGGCTCTATTCCACTGCTCGCCTACATGAGCAGACAAGCATCCCCCTGCTCCGTGACCGATTCAGGCAGTCGGCGTGAGTCTTCTACGAGTAGGCCGAACGGTCCGACAACAGGCTCATCCAGAACTTGGGCCACCCTGTCCACCACAGGCCAACCACTCGTTGGCCTGACCTGTTGCGGAAGTAACACCACATAACAAAGTCAGAACCCCCCCCCCTCCCCACACACACACACACACAGTTTCACCTCAAGCCAATTCAATCTGAGAGGCTACCACCCCATTCCAACAGGGCACGTAGGAATAGCGAAAATGGCTGAACCTACCCACCCACTCATGAGTCACGGCGGACTCGTAAGGAAAAGTGCATTGCAGTGCCGCGTCTGGTGGGCTCTGACTGCGGAGGTAACACCCGATGTGGCGCGGACCGACTAGAAAGCGCCCAGCAGTTTACAGGCATGAAAGTGGACTTGATCCACCCAAGGACCATTCTCGTGTAGTACCTGAAGAAGACAGCGTGTTTCGCCATCGAAATGTCGTGCCAGAACGACGCGAACATCCGGCACAAGTCCCGTTTTTTCTTTTCTTTTTTTTTTCAAAATGTCAACAGATCGCTGGGAAAGCCTGAAGATTTACATTAGTAGACTCTATGGGGAGGAGATGGACCGCAACATCAAGAAGCAAAGAGCGAATGCAGAGTTATCTCAGTTCCCAGCTCAGATGCCGAGAGGGGTGGTAGTTCCAGTATTCGCCAGAATCAAGCTCCGTGTCAATTCCAGAACGGCGAACAAGATCAGACACTGAGCTAGCGTCATGCATGTAAGGGAGAGGGGGCGTTACATGCGCCCTCAACTAGATGTAACGTCCAGGAAGTTGCTGTATCTCTAACTGGGATAAGAATGGTGGTGCCCACTGGTCTCTGGCAGAATGAGTAAGGAATAAATTAACGGCAAGCCAACTAGCCAAGTTTGAGCGCCTCAACAATAAGGAACAACAGAAGGGGGCATGCATACAGTGGTCAACATGAGTGACAAGCAGCTTGATGAGACTGCCTTAAAAGTACTCAGCAAGGGCCCCAAGTTTGGGGTGACACCCAGTAACGTGCCTGTCGCAATTCTCATCAGTGCAGTTGAGCAAGTGACCAACAGGCTACCATCCAGTGTGGCCGAAGAGATCCAAAGAGAGACATGCACGGCGCTCACCTAGATTAAGCCACCGAAATCCAACATCTCAAGCGTTAATGTGTTGGCACTCGAACAACTCTGGGAGGATGACAGCATTGTGGTGATGCCAGCAGATAAGGGGAACTCCACAGTCACAACTATGACAGAAAATTGCAACAACTTCAAGACGATCCTGCATAAAAACCAAGAGGAAGTGACCCCAAGTACAAAGTGGACAAAAAGACCAGATCTCTGCTGAAGGCGCCGGGCCTGCCTAAACAAGTCATTAGACAGCTATGTTCCAAAGCGCCAGTACCACTTAGACTGTATGGGCCCCCCTGAGTTCGCAAGAATGGGGTTCTTCGACACATTGTTACCAATATCGGCGTTGCCACCTATCCTACCGAAAAATACGTAAAGAAGATTCTGGCACCACATGTTGGCAAATGTGTGCATCACATTCTGAATTCAGAGGACTTCCTAAAACGGCTGAGGCAACTATACATTGTGGACTCTGACATAATGGTCAGTTTGATGTGGTGTCTCTCGTCACACGAGTATCACTGAATGACTCACTTGATCTTATTGGACAGAGGCTCGACTCGACTTACTGAGGCATGTACTAACCTCGACATACTTCCTATATGGGAGTCAATTTTATGAGCAAACGGAAGGAATGGCAATGGGCAGCCCTCTATCACCAGTGGTTGCCAACCTATTCAAGGAAAGATTTGAGAAGGAGTCACTTACGTTGGCCACATATCAACGCAAGTGCTTCTTTAAATATATGGATGATACATTTGTCATTTGGCGCCATGGCAGGGAGAAGCTAGATGATTTACTGGAACATCTAAATTCATGGCACCCAAATATAACATTCACAATGGAACTGGAAAAGAATGGACAACTACTATTTCTGGATGTATTAGTTAAGAGGGAGGCTGTTGGCACATTTGGGCACAGTGTGTACTGCAAACCGACACAACTGATTTCAACTCGCAAGACAACAGCTGCCGTCACCCTGCACAGAAGAATAGAGTGCTCAAAACTCTAGTCCACAGAGCATGTACTCTGTCAGACCCCAACAGTTTGGCATGGAGGTAGAAGACTTGCATTCAGGGTTCAGCAAGAATTGATTCTCATCTAGAGACATCCAGAGGGCACTTCGTCCTGCCAGTCAACCACTGGATCCAATAAAAGAACCAGAAGAGGTGAAGAAGGTGGCGTACTTACCATATGCTGAGCTGATCTAAGATCAGAAGAATTCTCATGAAACATGACATCAAGATGGTGTTTTGCCCACACACTGAGATTGGGACAATGTTGGGGAATGCAAAGGATGACCTGGGTTAATGGAAACCAGGCATTTACAACATACCATGTGAGTGTCGGATGTCATACATCGGCCAGACCACCAGGACTCTGGACATCAGGTATAAAGAACACCAGAGGCACACCAGACTCAGACAGGGAACCAAATCAGCCATAGCAGAACACTGTCAAGAGCTCTATCACTCGATGAACTACAATGACACCAAGATTGTCACACAGACCCCTAGATATATAGACATTGTCATAAAAGAGACCATCAAGATCAAGATCACGGAGAATCTCAACAACCATGACACTGGATACCAGATCAGCACAGCAGGGGATCCTGCTCTTGAACTTGTGAAAACTCAAAGCAAAACACATCGAGATCTCACAAGAAACAGGAGTGGGGACCAAGAAACCAGCCACAAGACAGAGCATCAGACACTACAGATTTGTCCTGACACTGTCAAGATGACGACCACGGCCATAGAGGACGTCCAGTATGGGTGCAGATATTGGACACCAGCGACCAGAGGGGACGATGGGAGCCGGGCATGGCGGACACGAACCGCGAACGAAACACTCGACGCGGTTCGGACCAGTTATGAAGCGCCCAGCAAGAGACAGAAGTGGAGACCAAGGAAACAGCCAGGATACAGAGCACCAGACACTACAGATGACGACCGCGACTTCAAAGAGCGGTCTAGCCGGGCGCGGACGGCAGTGGGAACACCAGCGACCAGAGAGGACCATGGGAGCTACGTCTGGCGGGCGCCGACCCATTTACAGCAATGGGTGGTGGTCATACAAAGTTTTGCATTTGACGTCAGGAGTACTGTGATTGCTCATTTAGTCTACAATGCGTAAAACATCGAATTTTCGTCGGATTTGATTTATATTACGATAAACAAGTATTTTAATGAGTTATACAGACAATTTAGATATGACATATTTAATTTGTGCTCTCTAAGAGTGAGATGTCTCGCAATATATGATAAGCAGTACATTCGGAGTTTACATGGAACTTGAGGAATACACTTGATGATTTTTTTTTCTTTTCAACTCCTCTACTATGAAATACAATAAGGCCATTTCGACAATTATTTGGAATTTTCCCACCGTTAGCGCTGCTGTAATGACATTATTTCGTCTCCGTTTTCCGTTAACTCTGTTGTTAATATCTTCATCTCTGTAATTTGGCACTGTCATGCTGTCACACTGTAATGTTGGGGTATCATACCTCGTAATATTTATTTTACAGTCGTTTTAGATTTGCTTATTGGAAGTCCGAAAATGAAAAGTGTGGTTGGGAACTTCATATTCATCGTATGTTTCGGGTGCAGCTGCATCAATGGTTGAGAGATTTTCCAACATCATTTCCGGTTGTGACCTACTAAGTGATAGAACACATCGACATATCTCTACGTTATACAGAATAATATCACTGTTATACCTCTTGCAGGAGATATCGATTCTGACACTGTCTTTGGATATGTCACATCTCTCACTGCTACTGCTTTGGTCGTCTATCTCGCTTGTTTATCTACAGTGCAGCCTAAATTATATTTAGTAACAAGGTACCTTATTCCTTCCTTCCATAATATGTGAACTACGTTGTGCACGTGTCTGAACGGTAAACTTCATTACAGCTTTTATTTTCGAGATTCAGTACACTCATTACATATTTCAAGCTGGAACACAAACTTTACATTTTGCAACGCACTTTAGAATACTGTGATTACTTAAATGCCCAAAATAATATGAGAAATACCGCCTGTAAGCGTTTTAGGGAGGCTTATCACCAAAGTTCTGACTGCTGGCTGGTGTTATTCTAAACAGGGTCCTATAGGCCTGTCTCATTTGTAATAATAGCACTTATTTTCAGTCAGTGGCGTAGTTTAAAATTCTTGTCATGAAATCGATGCATTAGCTTTCTCCCTCCTAAAGTGGTGCTCCAGAACAATTTAGATGACGATGTATTGTTTTGAGACACTCGTCAAGAATAGGCCTCACTTTTTATATTCATTTTGTGGTGTCACCGCTAGACACCACACTTGCTACGTGGTAGCCTTTAAATCGGCCGCGGTCCGTTAGTATACGTCGGACCCGCGTGTCGCCACTATCAGTGATTGCAGACCGAGCGCCGCCACACGGCAGGTCTAGAGAGATTTCCTAGCACTCGCCCCAGTTGTACAACCGACTTTGCTAGTTATGGTTCACTGACAAAATACGTTCTCATTTGCCGAGACGATAGTTAGCATAGCCTTCAGCTACGTCATTTGCTACGACCTAGCAAGCCGCCATTATCAGTTGCTATTGATATTGTAAATGATGTACAGACAAGAGCTACGTTCAACATTAATGGATTAAAGTTAAGTATTCCACCAGCTACATCCTTTTTTCTAGTCTAAATTCCTTGTCCTGTTCCAGACCTCACGCCAGCCTGCGTGAGCTAAAACGCGTGCCTTTCGGCTTCCTCTTACATTAGTGGGTTGGCCCTCTTGCCAATCCACAACACATTTCGTCTACTTGGCTGCTTAGCTAACACTTATTTTGCTGCTTTTATAAGCCTGCTCAAGGTTGTTTTGTGGCATTGAATTTTATGCGATACATTCTCTAATTTTATTGACGTAGTTTAGAATTCTTGGCATTAATTCGGAAAGTATATGTATACAAACATAGAACTTTTTCGCGCTGCTGGCGAATTTTGTTTATATTTAAGAATTTTTCAAAATCTTAGATCTGGAAAAATATTAATTTAATCTCTGTTTCGTTTTTCCATTGTGCAGCAGTGTACTGATAGTAGTACGAAATCGTGGTCAAGTAATCGAATTTCCCCCAAGTTGTATTTTTCAGAATTCAGGTACAAATATTTCCTAAAGTTTATAAAGCATTGGTCTAATTTTTTCTTTAACTTGCAATAGTCCATACTTATGTAGTAGACCTAAGCTTAATTGCTGAATCAACTGAATTATAGAAAAAATAACATTTCATTAGGAAAAAATTATAAAAATTAAAATGTAAGATGTAATATTGTTTATCCTTGTAATATGCATAATACGCGGGATTAAATAGGTCTAGTACCTCAGCCATCATGTCATGCATATCTGGTAAAAATTTGGTCTCCTTCAACTGTATAACATTGGACTAAATGGTACCTCAATTTGAGGAAGCATTTTGGAAAAAAATTGCATAATTTTCTTTGTAATTTCTTTAATAAGAACCTTCAACATCACAGCGCATCAGCAATCGTTGGTTAATATATTAAAAAACTAAAAACCCGCTTCGATTGCGAGAAAAGCACATAGTGTTAAGTGTTAACCCAGGTTCCGGCGTAGATAACTACACCTTCTTCAAAACAACAATAAAACCCACAAGTGCCTCAGAAGACGTTTGTCAATGAATAAAAGAGCACCATAGCTATACATTTATAAACGAAAAATAAAAGGAAAACACAAACAGTACATATGTACAAAGTCAAAGCCACTACTTAACTGAATGGTGTACGCTCCACCTCACACCGGCCTATGTTCGATGGGCCATGACACGCCATAAGTATGTAGTTAAACATGACAATATACATCTGCCGATCTGGTTTTCTGACATGTCATGTAAGTTCTGACTAACTGCTGAATATATTTCTTAATATTTTTGAAATAGCAGTAACGTTTTAAATTTTGATTGCATTTATTTATATATAAGTGTCCCCAGACACCGTGGGTACATCAGATTAGGGCTCCATGATAAGCTTCAGGTACATATACACACCATACTTCAATGTGACAGCCATAACGATGAAACAGAATATTGTGATACAAGATATAGTGTTTATCTGTGGGAACTGCAGGTTCAAACTCAATGTTTCTTTAATTGCTGCTCATTTAGAGTTGATGTTCTGTAACTGTTTCATACCTCTAACTATGGTTTTCTATATGTGGGTTCGTTTATCAGCAAAAATTTGAATTCAATACCCTCTTTGGCTAACTCTGTGCACGGCTCTAAACGTTGTGGGAGACGTGACAGTACGTCAGGAATAAATCTTCGCTTTTTATGTGTATCATACTTATATAATACTCATGGAGGAATATCGATCAGTGTGTTAATCGCTGGTGCAGTAAAATACAGCTCAAAAGTAAACTTAACGCCTACTGATCACAGAAAATCTTTACAAGTGTACCATGCACATAATAGATAAATTTCCTTAGGGAGCACTACCAATGCCTTTAGCTCTGTAGCAGATTCCGGCAACTTCCTGCTTGAAATCTGGTCATCTGGATACCAATGTTAGAATTATCTTCTTCTAACTGGAAGGAACAAGATACATCGCCAGAAAAGGAAGCATTGTTAGCTAAGCAAAAATCATTATTCATATCAGGATGATGTAAAATTGTTGCATTCATCAGAACCCAGTCGACGGTTATCGTCTCAGCACCATGGTACATTTTTCCTTAGCAGCCAGAGTAAAGGCGCACTGCTAAGCAATTAATTCGAAATGAATCGATGGGAAAATGAGGCTAATCCTAAGAAAGGTCTCAGTTTTTTCATTGTGTAGGGAGATACCACGTTTTTCACTCTTTCTGTATTTTTGGAATCGGACTTCACACTATCAGGTGAAACGATATGTCCTAGAAATTAAAGTATTTTCTTCCAAATTTTGATTTGTTGAAATATGCTGTAATTCCTGTTTTCTGGAACTGTAGCACTCTTTCTAGAGACTCCACATGTTCCTTCCCAAAGTAGAATTAGTTATCAGCAAGTCATCTACATAGATAGCTACTTTATGCAGCGTGTCAGCACTCACACTGAGGTCAAGTGGACATGAAAATGATAATTTCTGCCATTAAAAATAAAAGACGTACATTGGCGCGGTTTTCTCGACATTAAGACCTGCCAATATAAGAGTCTCAAGTCGACTGAGGACAAATACCGGATACCATTAAACTTCTTGATTTCTTTACCTAACTTTTCTCTTCATGTACTAATGGGTATAACAATGTTTTTTGTTTCCCTCGCCTCTAGCACTAAGTGTACACTTCCTCCTGCTTCTGTAATTGGCAGTAGTAGACTACTATACAGCGAGGGGATACCTCGATTACGATCATTCTCTGATCAAGCATGCTCTCGATTTCATTATTTATGGTCCCTTTCGTGGTCCAAGGAATGGAGTTGGTGGATCACCAACATGTTTCGTGTGGCTTCACTTGCATATGATTTGGATATTGTTTTCTTATACAATGTTTCTCAGTGAGTACTGCTAAGTACTTGTATACGAAGCTACGGAGTTCGTTCTTTGAGCTTCGGTTATTCCGACTCAAAAACAATTGCTAGAGAGTTTATAGTTCTTAATGTCAATGCTGTTCATTAGGACTGGGCCGACTTCATCTGGGCTAAACACTCGGCTACCTGTGTGTGGTAACTCAATCCCTGTAAAGCTAAATTTCGTTCTCTGGCAACATTTGAAATTTTTAGTTTCTGTTTTAATCAAATCAAATCTAATAGCAATTATAAATATGATTTCTTCCATTACTTCTTCGTAGAAGAATTCCATATTTGTGGTTGAATATCAAATACGCTGTTTTTGTTCTACAGGTTTGTGTACTTGTTATTCAAACGTAAACCTAACACCAGTTCTTTCTTATCTGCCTTCATAAAATATTTCCGTACACAGAGGTCGCATATTGCAACTAGTTGACACTTTATCTACTACTTGCGACTAGCAGCTAACAGTCTTGGATTTAGCACCAATAGCACCTACTACATGACAGTTTTGAACTGGCAGAGTGGAAAGCCTTTCCCCCATGGCACATTTGTTTATAAAAATTTAGGGAAACAACGTTCGTCGAAGCTCTTGTGTCAATAATTACAATAGTAGGTACTTTACCTTCTGTTCCAGAAAAGACATCTTCGACTGGTACTGCTGTTTTTGAGAGAAAGATTTGAATCTGCTAGTAACAAATCATCTGTATCACTTCCGTCACTATATTAATATGTTGTAATGTATTAACCCCTACACTTTCCTCGGGTACAGTCTGAGGGCCTGATGTGGTCTACAATAATCTATCAGATTTGTTGTAGTTGGTGGTTTGCTTTCAATTACTTGATTTAATCTAAACTGTTGGTTCGGTGATCTTCAGTTTTGAGGATTACCATTACTAGGACTTTCACCATGCTTAGGATTTTGTCGATTCATAGTATGAATCACAGTAATAATACTCAACACTCACAAAGCGCTCAAATTATCATAAAAATTACTACAATTAAAAAGTCAAGAATGATTATATGTTTCCAAAAGAAGCATAGTTCTGTGAAGGTGGTTTATGCGCAATTACCGGTTTCACATCAGTACAGACACGTCTGTCGGTTTATCTGTCGAAAATACAAATAATTGTGTAAAATTTTTGAAATGGTAGAAATACAGAACCATAGTGCTGATATTCAATAGGAAACAATGATGAGCACTTACAATGGTTATATTTCCTTAATGTAGATGGACAGTTATATAGTCCCAGGTTCCAGGTAATTTTCCACGACAAAAGTCAATTCACAATGGTGGGTTGTCCTAATAAAATTGGGTACACATGAAAGATGCTATTAAAAATGCACGAAGCATGACGACTGAATGAGCCAGGCCTACAGAAAAGCGGGGGAAAGCTAATAATGAATGGAACTTTACCATGAACAGGAACAAAATTCCTAAAAAAATACTATCGTCCAGGGAAAGTACTATAAATACATGGAAATATTATCCTAAAAATAATACCCTTGTACGAAACAAAAACGTCGAGAATCGAAGAAATCTCAAAAAAGTCAAGAATGGAAGAAATTTACAAAAAAGCTTACCGAACAACACCCCGTAGGATTTAAGGTCCGGTAGGAAACAACTGTATAAAACTAACGAAGTAAGACTGAAAATCCAGTGTATTGATAACCGTCTGGTTCAGTGCAAGTAGCCTGTGGAGGCTAGCAATGGACTGGAAGGCGGAAGGCCACATGGTCTAAGAGGAAAGCATAGTAAACACACGAGCATCTGGAAGGAGGAAATAATAACTAGGAAAACAACCGATGGCTGGGAACCGCATTAAATAACTTCAAGAACCGGCCAAATACAGTAAATATAAAGGCTCCGGTGTTTATGAGATCGCCTGCTATGACTGCCCCCACATATATATATTTCAGAGAGGAAGCAATTTTAATATACGGTTTAAAGAATACTTACACCTCTCTGTCCTGAAATAAGCTACCTCAGCTCGTCCAAGAGAAACAGGTCACTATTTCTAACACCGAAAAAAATTGTGTATTATATTTAAGGAAACAAAGGAAATTTTTTAAATGTTTTGGAAGAAATAGACGTCACGAGGACGTTAAAGCGAGCCCAATGTTCAACCCAGGATAATCTGACTGAATTTAGACAGTACAGTATCCTACAGAAATTTGGCGATCTGAATTGTCGCCGGTTATGTAATGCAGTTCCGAGCCTTTGCTTGTTTTCCTAGTTATGATTTCCTCCTTGCAGCTGTTCATATATTTACTTATTTTTCGTCTTATACACAGTGGCCTTTAGCCTTCCGTTGTATTGCTAGTCACCACGGCCTGCTTACGGTTACCAATACAGCGGAAGTACGCACATAAGTTTTACTTCTTCGTTTTATACAGTTGGTCCCTACCGGATCTTATACTATATCCTACGTGGTGTTATCTGGTAAGTTTCTTTTCAGATTTCTCCGGTTCTCGGCGTTTTGGTTTCATACTAAATTATTAAGTTTTGGAATAATATTTCCCTCATACTTATAGTACTTTCTCTAGACGTTAGTTATTTTTAGAAATTTTATCCCTGTTCACAGTAATGTTCCGTTCATTACTAGTTTACCCCCGCTTTTTTGTAGGCCTAGCTCATTCACCTGTCATCCTTTGTACACTTTTACAAGCATCATGTGGAGATTTGTAGGACTCCTCTTCATAGGTCAGGGGTGCACTACAAAAAGCAGACAGCTGCTTGGATAGCACGTGAGGGTTTCTTAGGCTATGCTCTGATTAACACTTGCCACTCGATACCCAGTAAGGGAAGTCAGACGTCGTTCAGAATAAAGACTCTTCGACAGTCGTACTTTCATCAGTTAAGTGTCAAAGTATCCGCAATAAAGTTCCGAATTTACTGCTTACGGGGAAAACAGTATGTGGCAGTGAAGTCATCTGGTCGCGTATAACAGATGTAGGTGAAACCAGGTTAATTGTTGGATGCTTTTACCGGCCACCGATTTTACCCTGACGGTCATTTAAGGAAAGTCTAAAGTCAGTAGCACTCAAATGCCCAGAACATGCAATACTAGTTGGAGGCAACATAAGCCTGCCGAGTATAGCATGGATTTACATAGCATCGCGAAACCCAGCTTTTTCTTTCCTCACATGATTTATTGCGAACTATGAATGGAGGGCAACAAGAAAATGGTTCAAATGGCTCTGAGCACTATGGGACGTAACATCTATGGTCATCAGTCCCCTAGAACTTAGAACTACTTAAACCTAACTAACCTAAGGACATCACACAACACCCAGCCATCACGAGGCAGAGAAAATCCCTGACCCCGCAGGGAATCGAACCCGGGAACCCGGGCGTGGGAAGCGAGAACGGAGGGCAACAAGCAGATTCCATATTTGTAGATATCCGGAAAGTATTTCACAAGGTGCCGCGTTGCACGCTGTTAACGAAGGTACAAGCAAATGCAGTAAGCTCACAAATACAGTAAGTGAGTGGCTCGAAGACGTCTTACGTTATAGAACCAAGCACGTTGTCCTCGACAGCCAATACTTATCAGAGACAACGGTAATATCAAGACTGCTCCATGGAAGTGTGATAAAACCGCTGATGTGCTCTGTCTACATAAATGATTTGGTATACAGGGTGCCCAGCAATCTGATGTTCTTTGCTGATAATGCTATCGTGTACGCTAAGGTGTCGGACTTTCGTGATAGTAGGAAGGTACAACACGACAGAAAAAATTTCCATTTGGTGGGATGACAGTCAGCTGATTCTAAAAGTGGAAAAATGTAAGTTAATGCAGATTATGCAACGAAAGTGTTGTGTGGAAAAAGTGCAATTTTCCCGGGACGAAATTTTCAACATCGAAAAGAGATTATTTGATTTAAACAAAAAAACTCAAAACTACTTGTTATTCTTGTGTTCCATAGACATAAAGAAACGTGTGATCACGGGGGTGAGACAAATGCAAATGTTTACTGATAGAACAGCTTCCAAAACATTACACTTTAGTGATTAGTTCTGCAGTGAACCATACACTCCTGGAAATTGAAATAAGAACACCGTGAATTCATTGTCCCAGGAAGGGGAAACTTTATTGACACATTCCTGGCGTCAGATACATCACATGATCACACTGACAGAACCACAGGCACATAGACACAGGCAACAGAGCATGCACAATGTCGGCACTAGTACAGTGTATATCCACCTTTCGCAGCAATGCAGGCTGCTATTCTCCCATGGAGACGATCGTAGAGATGCTGGATGTAGTCCTGTGGAACGGCTTGCCATGCCATTTCCACCTGGCGCCTCAGTTGGACCAGCGTTCGTGCTGGACGTGCAGACCGCGTGAGACGACGCTTCATCCAGTCCCAAACATGCTCAATGGGGGACAGATCCGGAGATCTTGCTGGCCAGGGTAGTTGACTTACACCTTCTAGAGCACGTTGGGTGGCACGGGATACATGCGGACGTGCATTGTCCAGTTGGAACAGCACGTTCCCTTGCCGGTCTAGGAATGGTAGAACGATGGGTTCGATGACGGTTTGGATGTACCGTGCACTATTCAGTGTCCCCTCGACGATCACCAGTGGTGTACGGCCAGTGTAGGAGATCGCTCCCCACACCATGATGCCGGGTGTTGGCCCTGTGTGCCTCGGTCGTATGCAGTCCTGATTGTGGCGCTCACCTGCACGGCGCCAAACACGCATACGACCATCATTGGCACCAAGGCAGAAGCGACTCTCATCGCTGAAGACGACACGTCTCCATTCGTCCCTCCATTCACGCCTGTCGCGACACCACTAGAGGCGGGCTGCACGATGTTGGGGCGTGAGCGGAAGACGGCCTAACGGTGTGCGGGACCGTAGCCCAGCTTCATGGAGACGGTTGCGAATGGTCCTCGCCGATACCCCAGGAGCAACAGTGTCCCGAATTTGCTGGGAAGTGGCGGTGCGGTCCCCTACGGCACTGCGTAGGATCCTACGGTCTTGGCGTGCATCCGTGCGTCGCTGCGGTCCGGTCCCAGGTCGACGGGCACGTGCACCTTCCGCCGACCACTGGCGACAACATCGATGTACTGTGGAGACCTCACGCCCCACGTGTTGAGCAGTTCGGCGGTACGTCCACCCGGCCTCCCGCATGCCCACTATACGCCCTCGCTCAAAGTCCGTCAACTGCACATACGGTTCACGTCCACGCTGTCGCGGCATGCTACCAGTGTTAAAGACTGCGATGGAGCTCCGTATGCCACGGCAAAATGGCTGACACTGACGGCGGCGGTGCACAAATGCTGCGCAGCTAGCGCCATTCGACGGCCATCACCACGGTTCCTGGTGTGTCCGCTGTGCCGTGCGTGTGATCATTGCTTGTACAGCCCTCTCGCAGTGTCCGGAGCAAGTATGGTGGGTCTGACACACCGGTGTCAATGTGTTCTTTTTTCCATTTCCAGGAGTGTATATAGTTCAGCTGATTTCTTATACGCATCTTAGTTCGATGTAACTCGGAGTAATCTGCTTCCTGCTGCTGCTGCTGAAGTAGTCGTTGCCTCGGTCCATTTCATCTGCTAACTGGATCAAGTTACGCGAATTCCATGAAATAATCCAAGTACCAAGTCGTTTCATAGTGGTTTATTTACGACAAGCTGCACCGTTTCTTCTTAGTGGGAGCCCACTCCACATAACAGGCTACATAGTCACAATACTGTTTTACAACAATTAGATTATTGCACAGACGTGCGACACAGTGGCTGCGTCTCGAAACTGTCTCCAACTGACCATGTTGAGCCTTGTGCTCCTCCTATTTATACGTTTTTTAACAATCAAGTCAACAAAACTACAGTGCAAATTCATGAAATTAACAATAAAGGCCGGCCGAAGTGGCCGCGCGGTTCTGGCGCTGCAGTCTGGAACCGCGAGACCGCTACGGTCGCAGGTTCGAATCCTGCCTCGGGCATGGATGTGTGTGATGTCCTTAGGTTAGTTAGGTTTAACTAGTTCTAAGTTCTAGGGGACTAATGACCTCAGCAGTTGAGTCCCATAGTGCTCAGAGCCATTTGAACCATTTTTTTAACAATAAAAGTTTAACATTTTTATGAGTAACGATCCACAAAATCTTGTTTATTTTATGCTGAAACTGGCGTATACAATAAAAAATATTATATAAAATACTAAAAGATAACAATGCTAGCCTAAATTTCCTTACTTATGACTATTTGTAAATGCAAAATATTCCGAACATATTGACCTACTAGTAAACAAATGGAATAATAAATTTTATGAGATTTAATGTACTACGCGAAATCACTTATTAGGTGCCACTGGAATTTCAGAGCTTTAAAAACAGGAATTTGGAATTACGTAACTTTCAGAACAGGAATGTAAAACAAAAGGGTTGTTTTACTTCAGTGAGCAGGAAGATCAAACCCGTAATGTTCGGTTACACTGTTACTAGTGTCCTGCTTGCGAAGTCGAGTGGTTTAAATGTCTGGTCCTAACGTTGCAAAGCGATATGAGGTGGGACGAGCATGTGAGAAATGCGGTAGGGAAGGCGAATGGTCGACTTCGGTTTATTGGGAGAATTTTAGGAAGGAGTGGTTCATCTGTAAAGGAGACCGCATATAGGACGCTGGTGCGACCTGTTCTTGAGCAGTGTTCGAGTGTTTGGAATCCATAGCAAGCAGGATTCACCTGAGGTCTAGGCGTAGCATCTTCGATTACTAATCAGAACGTGATAGGTCCTGGGTTCGAAATCAACCACTGCTTAAAGTCTGGTAAATAATCACCATTTGGTGCCCGAAGACTTTTGGCATAAGAAGTTATCCTCATTATGCCAACGGCCTTATCAAAGAAGGTGGAGGAGCAGACAGAGGTTCAGGTCACTGTCTGCTCCTTGGGGTGGGAAACTGTCCCTAAAGGCGGAGAATCAGCAGTGATCAACGTCATGAGGACCCACAAGGCAATGGAAACCACTGCATAAAAAACATATAACGTGTATCCACAGGACATGTGGCCTGTAACTGAAAAAGTGTCACGACGATTTCTCCATTGGAAAAAGATTCCGGAACAGTCCCCCATTGGGATCTCTGTGAGGGGACTGCCAAGGTGGAGGTGACCATTAGAAAAAAACTGAATAATCAACTAAGGGATAACGTTCCACAAGTCGGGGCATGGAATGTCAGACGCTTGAATACGGTAATCTAGAAATTCTGTAAAGGTAAATGCAAGGGCGCGATCTAGATATCGTGGGGCTCAGTGAAGTTTAATGGAAAGATGACAAATTTCTGGTGAGACGAGTGTAGGACAATGTCAACAGCATCAGAAAATGGTGTAACAGGTATAGGATTCGTTATGAATAGGAAGGCAGGACAGAGAGTGTGCAACAGTGAACAGTTCAATAATAGGGTTTGTTCTTGTTAGAATCGACAGCCAACCAACACCGACAACGATAGTTCAGGTATAGATGCCAACGTCGCAAGCTGAAGATGAAGAGATACTGAAAGTATATGAGGATATTGAAAGGGTAATACAGTACGTAAAGGGAGATGAAATTATAATAGTCTTGGGGAACTGGAATGCAGTTGTACAGGAAGGAGTAGAAAAAAAGGTTACAGGAGAAGATGAGCTTGGGGCAAGAAATGATAGAGGAGAAAGACTAATTGAATACTATAATAAATTCTAGTTAGTAATAGCGAGTAGTGTGTTCAAGAATCAACGGGTGATATGGGAAGATTTCAGTTAGACTATGTCATGGTCTGACAGGGATTCCGAAGTTAAATACTGGACTGTAAGGCGTACTCCGTAGCAAATATAGGCTCAGATCACAATGTAGTTGTTATGAAGAGTAGGCTGAAGTTCAAGAGATTACTCAGGAAGAATCAAAATGCAAAGAAGTGGCATACAGAAGTAGTAAGGGATGGCGAGACACGCTTGAAGTTCTTTAAAGCTATAGATACAATAGTAAGGAATAGCTCAGTAGGCAGTACAGTTGAAGACGAATGAACATCACTAAAAATGGCAATCACAGAATTTGGGAAGAAAAACATGAATAGAAAGAAGTTGCCTGCGAAGAAATCATGGGTAACAGAAGAAATACTTCAGTTGATCGATGAGACAAGGAAGTATAAAAATGTACAGGGGCATTCAGGAATACAGAAATACAAGTCGCTGAGGAAGGAAGTATATAGGAAGTACAATTAGCTTAACAGCTCATGCATCCAAGTTGCTGACAAGAATAATATACAGAAGAATGGAAAATAAAATTGAGGGTGTGCTAGATGACGCTCAGTTTGTCTTTAGAAAAAATAAAGGCACCAGAGAGGCAATTCTGCCGTTGTGGTTGATACTGCAAGCAAGACTAAAAAAATATCAAGACACTTTCAATAGATTTGTCGACCTGTAAAAGCGTTCGACAAAGTAAAATGGCACAAGATGCTCGAAATTCTGAGAAAAATAGGGGTAAGCTATAGGGAAAGACGGGTAACATACAATATGTACAAGAGCCAAGAAGGAATAATAAGAGTGAACGACCAAGAAGGAAGTGCTCGGATTAAAAAGTGTGTAAGAGAGGGATGTAGTCTTTCATCCCTACTGTTCAACCTGCACATCCAAGAAGCAATGATTGAAATAAAAGAAAGTTTCAGGAGTGGAAATAAGATTCAAGGTGAAAGAGTATCAGTGATACGACTCGCTGATGACATTGCTATCTTGAGAGAAAGTGAAGAAGAATTACATGATATGCTGAATGGAATGAACAATCTAATGAATACAGAATATGGACTTAGAGTAAATCGAAGAAAGGCGAAAATAATAAGAAGTAGCAGAAATGAAAACAGCAGGAAACTTATCATCAGGATTAATGGCCACAAAGAAGACGAAATAAAACGAATTCTACGACCTGGACAACAAAATAACCAATGACGGATAGAGCAAGGAGGACATCAAAAGCAGTCTAGCCCTACAAAAAAGGGCATTTATGGTCAAGAGAAGTCTAATAGTATCAAACATACGCCTTGATTTGAGGCAGAAATTTTTGCAAATGTACGTCAAGTGCACAGCACTTGTAAGGTGTCCGTAGGCCCTTACTATAATTTTGCACTCGGCACAGGTCGATAGGACGAACAATCGATTGTGACGTGTTGCAAGATCGAGTGTGGAGTTGCGCCAGTGTGGTTGGCGGGTTTATGTGTGTGAAGGCCATTGTTGAAATACAGGGCTTTAACGGAGAATGGTGTCGCCATCGCCGTGGTTAGACCCCTATGTAATAGATTAATACCGGGAAAGTGAAGAAGTATCATTACGAAAGTGATCAGTGACGTTACTAGTGCCGATATTTGGTTTCGCGTCTACCGCGCCGGCCTAACCTTGGATTCCAGTGTTGGATGCAGTGATGGATGCAGTGATGGATTAGCGTGTGACGATAATGGAAAATGAAGAAAGTCTGTGCTGAGATTAGCCGTAATTAGATATTTATGACGAAGGCAGTGGCTGTCTCCTTTTTTGTGTTTTGAGAAGAATATAAGTTCGTAATTAGTAAAACAGTGTTGGTGTTCCTTATTACCAGACATTCAGTATTATAGTACTGAACAAGACAAACTGGGAAGTAACAACTTCCGTAGCAGTCAATTCCGATTACCAGCCCCATTAGGTTCACGGTCATGTTAATAATAAATATTGGACTGCTATTCGATCAGATGAGCTCGGGATAAAATCGGAGGTGTTACACACTGAAGTGCAGTGAAACATGGATTGTTGGAAAACCGGAAGAGAATCGAAGCATTTGAGATGTGGTGCCACAGGCGAATGTTGAAAATTAAGTGGACTGATAAGTTAAATGGTTCAAGTGGCTCTAAGCACTATGGGACTTAACACCTCAGGTCATCAGTCCCCTAGACTTACAACTACCTAAACCTAACGAACCTAAGGACATCACACACATCCATGCCCGAGGCAGAATTCGAACCTGCGACCGTAGCAGCAGCGCGGTTCCGGACTGAAGCGCCTAGAACCGCTCGGCCACAGCTGCTGGCCAATTAGAAGGGACAGGGTGATAGGACACCTGTTGAGACGTCACTTCTGTATTATTCGAGGGAGCTGTAGAGGGCAAAAACTTTAGAGGAAGACAGAGATTACAATACATGCAGCAGATAATTGAGGATGTAGGCTGCAAGTGCTACTCCGAGATGAAGAGGTTGACACAGAAGAGAAAGTCTTGGCTGTCCGCATGAAACCAGTGAGAAGACTGATGACCCAAAAAAAAAAAAAAGAAAAAGTCGTAAATAAGGCACCTTCACACAGCTATGCTCCTTGGTTAATGAGCGTTCAGTGTCGTTATTGTTATTTATAATGTCTCTGAGCCGTGGTTGCCATTCCCAGAATGTTGTTTGATTCATATTATGTGGCATGGAATTCTGTTGCCAGTTTGATTGTTGCTGGCCTGCCAGTAGTCTACTATGTCTATACTTTTATTATGATTATGATTATGATTATTATTATTATTTCCTAATTATACAAACTGTCATACTTTCTCTTGTTATTCAATGGCGGTCTATTATTATCACTGTTCGCACTGTCTTGCCTAAAATTATTTTGTTGAGGTGATGATCTACCGTTGCCGTAGCTAATATTGTTATGGTTATGATTGTTATTATGGTCATTATACTGTTCTTTCTCCTTATTCGAATTATTCCCAACGTCATGATTATACGATTTCGTATCTTCATGAAATAGATCCTTCGAATCTTCAAATGGCGTGAAATGTTCCCTGTCACTTTCTGAAGGATGTATCTACTTTTCCCGCAAATGCGTTGATAATCTTTCATTCAGTATTCTTATTACATCTGTATTTCAAATTGGGTCAGCCCAACAACCAGTTTTGTTTATGTACTTCTCTACGTATCTACGTAGCGTTCCTTGACTGCCGTTTTAGTATACTCGGCTGTACACCCCTTTTCACAAGTGTTTCTGATCTCATGGAGACCCCTCTCTCAAATCGTTCACAAGGATCACAACGATCAGCTATTTCCGATGTTCATAGGGCTGCATCAAGCTTTATATGTTATATTACAAATTACATGTTTCATGTGTTTGTAGCTCATTCGTCCAAAAGACCACGAAAACCTTTTGTAAACATAATTGGACGAGGTTCTCATTTCTTATCAGTAATAAACTCACTGTAAGGAAGTTTCAGAATTTCCGTGAAGAAAACTCACTGCATTGATCAACACTGGTTATTAGCACACAAACTAGACTTTATGTGTGTCCATATGTCAGGAACAGTATCAGAAACGATGCAAAGCGTAGCAGCTACATGTAGATTATATGACAATTTCAGAGATAAGTTTCTCTCACGCTTTTGGTCGAGTAAAGCGCAAAACAGAGTGAAGTGTGGATTACTACAAAATTCATACTTTGAGCATTCCAGACAGATGAGCCCAGTAAAGTTTTTCGAAGCAATGGCAAAGAAAAACCAGTGTTCGGATGTGCCATACATCGATGGAGGATTGATTAAATTGTGTACCATGAAGCTGCCACTGAAATATCAACAATCATTGGTAGGGCGAGGAGGCAATGACCTGGAAGCCTTCAAAGAAGTTTTGAGAGATCTAGAATTGATATTCTCGGAAGATGAGGCAAGGAAAAAACGCAACCCGCGTGAAAACGTGAATAAAGACCGCGAAAAGCGCCGGAGACCTCACGAATTGATGTCAGCTATTATGAACTGCGTAATAACTTTGAGCCGAGAAGTAACAGTAGATTCCAACAAAGAAATGTTTATGGGTACGGAACAAGAAATGGCAACGGTTATCCACGCAGGAATGGCAATAACGTCTACAGGTGGAATAACGGCAATCGCAACGCATATTGGAGCACAAACAGACCGACAGATTTTCAGCAACGAAACCCGAATCGACAAGTCGAACAAAGACAGGAAGGACAGAGAGAACACGTGTAAATAGGACGTGTAAATAGGACCACCAATCCCTAATAAACTTTCGAACTGACGAGAGAGCGTTCAAGCCAAGGAGAACAGCGCACCTACCCAGGCAAGCTCCAGCAGCGTCGTAACGGGGGAAATAAACACTTTGACGAGAGAGATGAAAGATAAAGGAGCAGAACCACAGGGACAGAAAGAAGGCGAGATACAACATCAGGTTGGAGATGAAGTAGTTGGGAAGATTTCGCAAAAAAACGGGCTACCAGAGCAAAAAGAGGCAAGTATAACATAATTCGAGTTAAGGGGTAAAGTAATAAGAACTGCAGAGTTATTTAATACCGAAACTGGGGAGATCCGATTCCAAGAGGATAACGTAGCATCTAGGAAAATAAAAATTTTGTCACGACATGTAATAAATAAGAAAATACGAGTAGGATCACAAGGATCACACGAAGGCACGAAAACTACAACATCAATTAACTGAGAGGATACCGACGAAGAAAACGAACTACTAGAGTCCAACACAACGTAAAAAGAGAATAGGGACGAAGTAATTGGAATTGGCGAGTTATGTGACGTTAAGACCAGGGATAATAAGTAGTCAACGGAAGCCGAACATAAATTACAACTGGGCACAGGTCCCAATGTGTACAATGAAGAAGTTACAGATATAATAAGGGCATTTAAATGTGATTATTTGGGAATTTCCACGAAGAAAGAAGAGAGAGAAGGTTGCAATTCACAGGTGAAGTTCTCGAAACGACGCACGTATGATTCAAGAAATGATCCTTTACTGCAGGCAGATGTGGAAGGGCAGAGCAAACCGGTCGAAATTCAACCAGTTGTGAAGGCCATGGTAGAAAAAATCCCAGTCAGTGTAGTCATAGACAGCCGAAGCGAGCCAACCATGATTTTGGAGAACTTTACTAACCAATACAATGCTAATGAAGAATTACCAACCTTGAATAGGAGCAATATTAAAGTGAAGAGTCCCATCAAAAATAATGCTGCGGATGTCAGTTAACAAACGAGGTTAACGCCTTCGTGCCAAGATCAAAAGATCGAAGGCATTGTCGCTATCATACCGAAATTAACGGTAGACATGATAATAGGTGCGGATTTTGTGAACGAAAGATCAGCTGTGATAGGCATGGGAAAGGGTAGTGAGGCATTTGGGAGCATTATACTTTTTTGAGCAAAGGCTGAAATCAGAAGAAATTCCAGTAATGAGTAACCAATTAAGAATGATGTTAGACAAGGATGATGTGGAACCCGAACGATATGTACGAAGTGGGGAATCACCTCATCTCACTAGAGAACTCCTGTTAGAAGTACATAAGGAAATCGACGAGCAATTACCAGAAGTAAAGACATTCCAGATGAATTCGAAAATGTTTTACAGGATAAGGTAGAGGTGTTTTTACCCAAGCCAGGCAGTATCAAACACTTAAAATACAGGTTGAAGTCAAGTAACACAAACCATTTTGAGCACCACCTTATAGAACACCAATAAGTTAGACGATGACATCATTGAATCAGTCTCCTCAACATACAATAGTCCTCTCCATATTGTGAATAAAAAGGACGGCAGTATCAGGTTAGTGCTTGATTCCCAACAAAAATACCATCATTAACATAGAGGCAGATCGTCCTCAAAAGTTGGAAGAGCTAATTCAAAAATTTTATAGCGCAAATGTTTTCTCATCCGTTGACTTACATTCTAGCTCCTGGCAGATTGAACTGGCGCCTGAATGTAAAAAATTGACACCATTCGTCATTTTTGGCAGATCTTACCAATTTAAACGATTACCATTTGGCCTGAATACATCAGCAGCGGCATTCATTAGGCGGTTGAACACCATACTGAGTACTGCAATATTGCAGAAAATAATGTGTAATGGTGATTATGTCACTATACCAGAACCTCCATGGAAGCAGCACAACAAAACACTAAGTCAGTTTCTACACACCGTAAAGGGTCGTGGTGTAACAGCCAACATTTTTATGGCCACAGACAGTGCAAAAACAGTGTTAGGAGTTGTTTTGTTCCAGAAATACGAAAAGTGAGACAAATTATTCGATAACAGAGTTGGAAGCACTGGCAGATCCTATTCTCCTCCAAATTAACTCATGGAAGGCCAGCTAGATGTATAATAACTTTACAAGAATTTAACTTCACAATCATACACATTGCAGGACCAGCCAATATATTAGCAGACGCCCTATCACGATGTCCACAAGGAATATCGAAGAGCATAGGTTTGGAAGTGGAAGAAGATCAGTTACAATGTATTACATGAAAAGTGCACCCTTCGAAAACGACATTACTACTGCGTTCCGACACATAGGTAAAGAATAGGACAAAGATCCAGATATACTCAGGATCAAACAAAAACGGGAAAGCAGACATTTCTCAGATATGAGACAACATTATCTCCTGAAAGGTGATGTCTTATTTTTCAGATCAAATGTTGCCACCAGCGAATGGTTAGTTTGTATCCCAGCTGAAATAGTTAATAAATACATACACGCATTTGAGTAATGGCCACTTTGTACCAAAAAAAATTCTCCCTAAAACGAAAACAAACAAGTCATTTACTTGATATGGAAAGGTGAATAAGAAAAGTTTTATTAAAGTACAAAAAATGCATGAGAGCTAAACACGTCACTTTTCAGACCAAACCACGCATGTTTCCAATACTTCTTGACAGATTAAAATAAATAGCGGCAACAGATTTAACGGGACCTCTCCCATGCACAAAGAAGCGCTATACTTTCATCTTTGTGGTACTGGAAGTAATGTCAAAATTTGTCACTTTAGCGCCTTTCAAGCGGACCACAGGGCTTACAATAAGCAAAGTGTTCAAACAGGGTTTTCTCAAACAAGTTGGTAGGGTGGAACAAATCCTTTCAGATAACGAACTAGAACATAAATCAGCACAGTTACAGGACGCGTTGAAACAGTACAAAATTAAACCTATTTTTATATCAAAATATAAACCCTGTGCAAATCCAGCATGATACTCAATGAAAGACTGTGTGTCGATTGTATGCAAGTAAAAAACATAACACTGTGGATGTACACTTGAGAGATTTCCAAGACATTATTAAGCAAATGCCCTGCAGCACTACCCACCACAGTACTTAAAAACATTGAAGCCCCTGATAAAACCAAAGAAAGAATAAGATTTTCCACGGTACCACGCAGGCAACACAAACAGATTATAGCCACACCTTAACAAACATTAAAAGGGCAGCCACCAAAAGAAAGAAAAGAGGGATAAGAAAGCAGTGGAAAGGACATTCACAGCAGGGCAGAAGGTGTTGGTGAAAACTCACCATACCTCCAGTAAACACAAACAAAAGAGCCGTAAGCTTTTCGTTGCATACAAAGGACCTGTGGTAAGAACTAGAATTGTTCACAGCAATGCCGTAGAACTAATTAATCCAAAGACGCAAGAGTTTATGACTTCATCATGAAAGCCACATCAAAAAATATGAAAAATAAGGTATCAGTAAATAATATCAAACAAGTCATGGAGAATGTTGCAGGTAGAACAAACAGGAGTGTGAAGAAAAGAAGAGAGATACCTAACATAATATATAGAGTTTGCAAAGGTGAAATGGATAAATCATTATCTAACAGCAAGGTATACCAAATTGCCACATCACCACCCCAAAAGTATTGAACAGTCTCATTAGCTTAAGATATCAGGAACAAATTGGAACCTGACAGAGAAACTCGAACAGTAAAGCAGGAACAGGATACCGAATCATGTAAAGAATTTTTAAGAGGCATAAATTAGGCATTAGGGCATAAGGCAGATTACAAGAAAATATTTTTGTACTGAAACATCCTACAAGAAACTATAGTAAACTGTCCACGAAGATGCGGCGGACGACAACTAAAAATGTGTATGGGACGTGAATGGACGAGATCAACCGTTTTCTACGATGCGGACGCGCCAGCAAGGGCACGAGAAGAATGGCGATTTGTAACCATGGCAATCCTTGTATCTAACTGCGGTAGCAGCCGTGCCACGAAAAGAAAAGTACAAGGAGGATGGATGAGTAGCAGAAGATCGATATTTGGTCCAGGCCTTGCGAGGATTCACTTTCGGCCGCTACACAATTCGGAAGGACTGCAGTGAACGACAGGCCACAAAAAACGGAATAGCAGCCAGCGCACAGAGTAAACACAAAACGCCTCGCCGAATCCCCGGCTTCGCTGACACACAATTTAGCAAAAAAAAAATTATGTGTAAAATCACACTGTCACCACCAGACTGCAATATTATATTAACTACAGAGCTGAAGGAAAATTAGTCAATGCTGAAGTACACATCCCAATCAACAATTGAAACACGAATGCATGTAAGACTTCAAAGCAACTAATAGTCAATAATTTCCTATATCCTGCCTATGGAAGAGACAAGGTTCAGGTCTGAAGAAAGGAAGATGCACGGAAGAACAGAAGATGAAGAGTCTGCAGAAGTGCTACAAAAATATAATACCTTCAGCAGCTGTTTAAGAAGAACTGCACACGTTTTAAAGCCAGTAATCCACGATACTCCACACTACAGGGTCCACATTATTATGGGGGCCACACCCAACTATGTCAACATCCTGTTGCAAAATTCGGCAAAGAACGACGCTGCCCACCCAGAGGTTTGCCGACAAACATCTCGCACAAGTCCTTCAGCTTCGAGCAAAGACATTCATCGCCAACCTCACGCAAGAGCATTCGTAGACATCGTGTGAAAATAATGGTCGAAATTAGGCAAAGTTAAGTCACAGAGAGTGAAAAAGCTGCAAAAAGCACAACAGTTAACACAGGACTTCGATGTATTAATATCGATTTGATGCAATTTACATATCTCTGTATAACAGGTTTTCTATAATTTTTGTTTGATGACTCATGCAGGAGGAACCTTTTTGTAAAGAAGTGTGTTATGTACTTATAGTGTTAGAATAATATGTTCAAACGAAAACCTATTTACAAGCAACAGTTTTGTAAAGATAATTTACTGTCTGAGTGTAATATTTTAAAATTTTATTCATGCATAATTGTCAATGCAACATTTCTTAAAAACCGCGTTGTCCATTAGAATAATATTTTTTTTCGAATAATATGTGTGTATGAACATTGTTTGTGACTACGATATTTTTGAATTTTGCATACACCATTACTATAAAATTTTAAAATTTTGACACGATTAAGATCTGCTAAGGAACTATTTTGGTGCTTATATTAGTTGTTGGAATCATAATTTTTGTAAAACAAACAACGCAATGTAAACACTATATTTTTGTGCTGATTTAAATTGTAAGTTTTTAAGAAAATAACATGAAAAGGTCGATGTGAGAGGCTCCTCATCTTCGATAAAAAATCCAAAATACACACAACACATTTGAATAAATAAATAAAAGGAATTGATATCAGTATTAATAAAAAATATAGTGTTCACTTAAGGTATACAAACCAGTAGAATTAAATAGAATAAGGAATAGACCAAGTGGCTGACAAATATCCAATGCTTAAAAAAATTATAATTTTTGACCCACTTGGACCATACCTCAACCATTGTCTAACCTTAATATAAAAATTATCGCGGAAGTGTGGTGATATGTAAGGTGTCAGACAAATAATACACTTGACATTGAATTTCTGAAATAATTCTGGTTAAATCGGTATGTCACATGACATAATTATGTGAAAATGTACGAATTTTATTAATATGCAAACTGAATAAATAAGCCAACATTCTGTGAATATGAACCACTAACACACACACTAGTAACTGCACACAAGTAATTTCTCAAAACTAAGTCGCGACATGTAGTTCTGGGGAAAGGAGAATTTAACGATGGCAATGCCTGTCCCATGTTCTCCGCTGTTTGTCTCAGTGTTACGTTGCAGAAGTTAAAGTTTGCCCTACGAAACAAAAGACGCCTGTCATAGGCTACGGAAACTGTAGTGGGTTGTGTTATAACGATTGGCCAGAAAGAAAATGCGTGGGCATCAGCTTTGATATAGGTAAATGCAGACAGCAAATTGTCGAGTGTTTGAGCAAGGTGAATCACATCGCACTGAGACGATTGTGAGAATAATTCTGCGAACACTTGTTCACAAGCTCGTCTCAATTATATACAAAGTCTGCTAGTACGGAAAATTGCAACGAGTTCTGACAGTTAACGCTTGCGAGCGATTTGAGGGCAACAATGTACGTTCTATTATAGCGAAATAGCATATACCATGACAGTTAACTTAACTAGGGAACAACTAGGAGTCTCAGCTTCGCCAAAGACGTAGGGAATGTATCAGACTGTTGTTTAACAGATTTATAATAGATTCTCAGTTTCACGTATCGCTCCAACAGCAACCACTGCCACCGCCCACGAAAGGTAAACAGGCGTGCTCGCGCTACATCAGCAAATGATATTCAGTTGACACACAGAACTGCCGTCATCTCTTTCTCTCCCATTTTTTCGTACATTTAGCCATGACGCGTAGTTAAACATATTCAAAACTGTCAGGCTTAATTGAAGGAGAAACACGGGATACCCGATCTAATGAAAAGCATTGACCAGCCACTGCAAAGTGCTTTACACTCTGAAGTTACTGAACTGTTTTAATTGTACAGTTGTATATTTCCAGTGATATAGTGATATTTATATACTACATGCAGACCAAATTAATTTAGGGTATTTTCATTGTGCATTTTTAGCTTAATTGACATCTCTGACCCCAATTGTATTTAATTTGTTCGTATTTTGTCGACACCTCCAGAAATGGTCATCAATCATCTTACAATTAAAGAACCTTAGAATAGTTAGGAATTTGGCTTCACAGTTGTGAACACCCAGTATCAGTATTTTACCATCCTGTACATATTAGAATTATGATTGATATGCCATAAAATGATACTTAGAGTAAAATATAAACCTTAATAAGGAAAACTTAAGATTTTCATTTTTGATAACGTATAGTTAAGCCTGAACCTGTATACTAATTTCTGTTAGCGATATCGTTTACTTTACAGGGAGTGTATTGGAACCGACACTGAGATCATTGTCTGATTACATCACTGCTGAACTCTGCATGGTGAGCGGGTATCCTCCTACCTTATGTTAAATACCAAATTTCCAAAACTCACAGAGCGGCCTTGCCAACAGTGGTAGGAAGATAGATGAGAACCAGTCTCACACATTTTATAATTTCAACTAGTGACTTTTCTGTACCGATTAAGTATTTAATATTTTCTTTTACCTCATGACAGTATATTATATATGCTTGAATCTGCGATGGAATGTCGATTGTGAATTGAATTTATTTCTTCGGTCAAGGCCAGCTGATCTTTAAGTCATTGATCACTATTGTTTACGTAATGTACTCGTTGGGCCCGCCCGGTTAGCCGTGCAATCTACCGCATCGCTTTCCTGATTGGGAAGGAACGCCTGGTCCCTGGCACGAATCCGCCCGGCGGACTTGTGTCAAGGTCCGATGAGCCAGCCAGTCTGCGGATGATTTTTAGGCGGTTTTCCATCTGCCTCAGCGAATGCGGGCTGGTTCCCCCTATTCCGCCTCAGCTACACTGTGTCGTCGATTGCTGCGCACACAAGTTCTCCACGTAAGCGTACACCACCATAACTCTACCACGCAAACATAGGGGTTACACTCGTCTGGTGTGAGACGTTTCCTGGGGGGGTCTACCGGGGGCCGAACCGCACAATAACCCTGGGTTCGGTGTGGAGCGGCGGAGGGATGAAGCGGACTGCGGTAGTCGTCGTGGAGTTATGGACAATCCCGGTTAACATACAACATGCAACAATGTACTCATTTAAAATATAATGACCGTGCATTTCAGCAAGTGTACTGTTCTCAATTATCTTTGACCCCTGTCTCTCGATTTTAATTTCTCGTCGTTCACTTAGTCGATAGTAAGGTTAACACATTCACTTCAACGACAATGGAAAGGTAATACGGTTGAACCATTTCGAAGAAATATTAACCATATCACTGAAACTGTAAGTGCTAGTGGCACAGTTGCGATTACTTATCTGTTCTTTTACCTTTAATGTAGTGCGCAACAACTTCTAAATATAAAATCTGCAATTATTAATGGAACTGTCCTCAGCTTTGGGATCACGCTGTAAGATTACCGTCAAACCTCCTTGCCAGATGTAAGTTGATTTCGTCAAGCCCTGAATGAAAATTGCGCAACAGATAACTGGGGAGGGGAGCTTGAGAGCGCTACCTAGAGAGCGTGCCCTTTCTGTACGATACTAGGCAAGGGGGCTGGAGGATTCACACGCTGATGTGTGGGTCCGTACATTCTATATGTTTTATTTTAAATAAATTCCTTTAAATTGACTTCTTTGTGATTTTTAAGGTATGTTAAAGACTGATGACAGTTGATTAACTATTTATTTTAAACATTATCACTCGACTTTACAGCGATTGCAGCAATTGTTTCAGTTTACAGATATTACAATTTTACAACCTATAACTCGGGTATATTATATATTAATCTGCACGCACATTTCTACGGGTAAGACGGAATTGCGTTGGCCAAATGTATACCACCAAAGTCTCCCAATATTTTACATAGGACATTCACTATATGAG
This sequence comes from Schistocerca nitens, assembly GCF_023898315.1. Classification (NCBI taxonomy): domain Eukaryota; kingdom Metazoa; phylum Arthropoda; class Insecta; order Orthoptera; family Acrididae; genus Schistocerca; species Schistocerca nitens. The sequence continues at coordinate 141,242,881 of NC_064621.1, read as the reverse complement.
GAGGATAACGGGCAAACTGGGGACCAGATACATTAACACGGAGGGTCAAATTTCCGAAATTCAACTAGCACATTCATTTCCTTACACAATCCGAAGCTGGAGATAAAAGAATTAGTACAAATATTCAAATACCTCTCTTCCATGTGTGAACATTCGGACAGGCGCACTGAGGGCACGTCTGCTCACTTACCCGTCTTCTGTAACACTCTCAGAATATGGCGGGCACCCGGAGGTCTTCCTGGGCCCCGGTGGAGAGGGTGGTCAAACCACTTGGTCACGACCAGCCTCTCCACCCCAAATCTTGTGACACTGGAAAGTCTTTGACTTTTACCTGATTGTGCTGTCTCTCTGATCCCATACCCAGGAATAAGGTTGGCACTACTATACTACAGAACTACTTCCCTACTTAGATTTGGGCACGCTTTACCGAAAGGTGTGAGGAGGATAAGGAAAGTTCACGTGCAGATTCACATTCACGTACAAGAAATGCATAATACACGACACATATACAGGGTGTTACAAAAAGGTACGGCCAAACTTTCAGGAAACATTCCTCACACACAAATAAAGAAAAGATGTTGTGTGGACATGTGTCCGGAAACGCTTAATTTCCATGTTAGAGCTCATTTCAGTTTCGTCATTATGTACTGTACTTCCTCGATTCACCGTCAGTTGGCCCAATTGAAGGAAGGTAATGTTGACTTCGGTGCTTGTGTTGACATGCCACTCATTGCTCTACAGTACTAGCATCAAGCACATCAGTACGTAGCATCAACAGGTTAGTGTTCATCACGAACGTGGTTTTGCAGTCAGTGCAATGTTTACAAATGCAGAGTTGGCAGATGCCCATTTGATGTATGGATTAGCACGGGACAATAGCCGTGGCGCGGTACGTTTGTATCGAGACATTTCCAGAACGAAGGTTTCCCGACAGGAAGACGTTCGAAGCAATTGATCGGCGTCTTAGGGAGCACGGAACATTCCAGCCTATGACTCGCGACTGGGGAAAATAGAACGACGAGGACACCTGCAATGGACGAGGCAATTCTTCGTGCAGTTGACGATAACCGTAATGTCAGTGTCAGAGAAGTTGCTGCTGTACAAGGTAACGTTGACCACGTCACTGTATGGAGAGTGCTACGGGAGAACCAGTTATTTCCGTACCTTGTACAGCGTGTGCAGGCACTATCAGCAGCTGGTTGGCTTCCACGTGTACACTTCTGCGAATGGTTCATCCAACAATGTGTCAATCCTCATTTCAGTGAAAATGTTCTCTTTACGGATGAGGCTTCATTCCAACGTGATCAAATTGTAAATTTTCACAATCAACATGTGTGAGCTGACGATAATCCGCACGCAATTGTGCAATCACGTCATCAACACAGATTTTCTGTGAACGTTTGGGCAGGCATTGTTGTTGATGTCTTGATTGGGCCCCATGTTCTTCCACCTACGCTCAATGGAGCACGTTATCATGATTTCATACAGGATACTCTATCTGTGCTGCTAGAACATGTGCCTTTACAAGTACGACACAACATGTGGTTCATGCACGATGGAGCTCCTGCACATTTCAGTCGAAGTGTTCGTACGCTTCTGAACAACAGAGTCGGTGACCGATGGATTGGTAGAGGCGGACCGATTCCATGGTCTCCACGCTCTCCTGACCTCAACGCTCTTGACTTTCATTTATGGGGGCATTTGAAAGCTCTTGTCTACGCAACCCCGGTACCAAATGTAGAGACTCTTCGTGCTCGAATTGTGGACGGCTGTGATACAATACGCCATTCTCCAGGGCTGCATCAGCGCATCAGGGAGTCCATGCGACGGTGGGTGGATGCATGTATCCTCGCTAACGGAGGACATTTTGAACATTTCCTGTAACAAAGTGTTTGAAGTAACGCTGGTACGTTCTGTTGTTGTGTGTTTCCATTCCATGATTAATGTGATTTGAAGAGAAGTAATAAAATGAGCTCGAACAAGGAAAGTAAGCGTTTCCGGACACATATTTTCTTTCTTTGTGTGTGAGGAATGTTTCCTGAAAGTTTGGCCGTACCTTTTTGTAACACCCTGTAAATACGTATTATGAAGCCTGACACATTTCTTTCCACCCGTCCACATGAGTTCTGTTGCACCCGCGGCCGGCCGCGTCGTGTAATAAAATTGGCGCCGGAGCCGCCTCTGTTCGTATTTCGCGGTGCGAGCGAGCAGCGAAACCTGCTGCTTATGGAGTGGAAACTACTGAACCGTTTCAACGCACATATGCCCAAATGCGGCGGGAACGCCTCTTCAGTTATTTCCGTGGTTACGAGAAGCTGTGATTGAGCAACGTAGTCGACGTCGTTGATGACGGCGCCCGCGATGCCGCTGATGTAGATGTCGTCCAGCTGCACCTCGAGTCCCCACCAGCTGTGCAAGATGTGCGGCAGTCCCCGCAATGGATCCACACCAGCAGTTAGACACTGGACTCGCATTCGGGAGGACGACGGTTCAATCCCGCGTCCGGCCATCCTGATTTAGGTTTTCCGTGATTTCCCTAAATCGCTCCAGGCAAATGCCGGGATGGTTCCTTTCAAAGGGCACGGCCGACTTCCATCCCCGTCCTTCCCTCATCCGATGAGACCGATGACCTCGCTGTCTGGTCTCCTTCCCCAAAAACAAACAACAACAACAACAACAATCCACACCAGCAGCTCCCGCGGTCGGCACTCCTGCAACGCACAGGGTCCGGCGGTCACCAAGGCGGCGGCGAGACTCTAGATACTCCAGGTGTCGTGGGCGCGGACCAGCGAAACGACAGAGGCGTTAAAGCAGTTCACGTGAGCGCTACTGACCTCCCGCCAGTTCCGGAATCAGCTGTTGGATGGCAACGCGCACACACAACTGGAAATCTGGCGATGAGGCGTTGCACGTCTGCACTGCCCCTTCCGCTGCAAAGTAAAACGTATGTGATGTTTTTCAGTGTAATTTCCAGGAATGGTTGCGGGTCTAGTTTAGCAGGGGATACAACCCGTCGGCTTTGACCAATGACGTCAGAATTGGTCAGAGAGCATGTATTACAAAGATGAAAGAGCTGAGAAGAATATTCAGAAACAAAGGAATGCAAGAGTGAAAAACTGTACTTCACATATACAGGGTGAGTCACCTAACGTTACCGCTGGATATATTTCGTCAACCACATCAAATACTGACGTACCGATTCCACAGACCGAACGTGAGGAGAGGGGCTATTGTAATTGTTTAATACAAACCATACAAAAATGCACGGAAGTATGTTATTTTAACACAAACCAACGTTTTTTTAAAATGGAACCACGTTAGTTTTGCTAGCACGTCTGAACATATAAACAAATACGTAATCAGTGCCGTTTGTTGAATTGTAAAATGTTAATTACATCCGGAGATATTGTAATCTGAAGTTGACGCTTGAAACCTCCGGCGTTCAGTTGCGTTTTGTAACAAACACGGGCCACGGTCGGCGAGCAGCATCTGCAGGGACATGTTTACGATGACGACCGTGTTTACGAGTGTGGCTGTAGTGCACTGTTGTGGTTTGGTCTAGCTGTCGCAGTGTCCGCATGTAGCGCTTGCTGCTATTGTTATTCTGCATTCGTCTCCGCACGCAGACCAACTGTAGTACACCGTGTTACCAGACGTCTGTGATAGTGTAGTGTTGTAGGAACTGTGACCATGATGTATTCGAACTCTGAAAAGGCGGAGATGATACTCATCTATGGCGAGTGTCGTCGAAATGCAGCGGAAGCCTGCAGGGTGTATGCAGAACGGTACCCGGACAGAGAGCATCCAACGTGCCGCACATTGCAAAACATCTACCGCCATCTGTATGCAACAGGTATGGTCGTAGCACGCAAACGGGTCCGTAACAGGCCCGTCACAGGAAAAGCGGGTGCAGTTGGTGTGTTAGCTGCTGTTGCCATGAACCCACACATGAGTACACGGGACATTGCGAGAGCCGGTGGACTGAGTCAAAGTAGTGTCATGCGCATACTGCATCGTCACCGCTTTCACCCGTTTCATGTGTCGCTACATCAGCAATTACATGGTGATGACTTTAATCATCGAGTGCAATTCTGTCAATGGGCATTAACAGAGAATGCGTTGCAGTTCTACCTGTTTACCGATGAAGCGGGTTTCACAAACCACGGGGCAGTGAATCTACGGAACATGCATTACTGGTCCGTGGACAATCCCCGCTGGTTCAGACAGGTAGAGCGACAGCGACCGTGGACTGTAAATGTATGGTGCGGAATCATTGGCGACCACCTCACTGGTCCTCACTTCATTGCAGGGACACAAACAGCTGCAATATACATCGCGTTTCTGCAGAATGATCTGCCAACGTTGCTCGAAAATGTCCCACTGGAAACGCGTCGACGTATGTGGTATCAGCATAATGGTGCACCTGCACATACCGCAATTAACACTAGGCTGACTCTTGACAGGATGTTCGACGGGCGTTTCATAGGACGTGGAGGACGCATAAATTGGCCAGCCCGTTCTCCTGATCTTACACCTCTGGACTTATTTCTGTGGGGTACGTTAAAGGAGAATGTGTACCGTGATGTGCCTACAACCCCAGAGGATATGGAATAACGTATTGTGGCAGCCTGCGGCGACATTACACCAGATGTACTGCGGCGTGTACGACATTCATTACGCCAGAGATTGCAATTGTGTGCAGCAAATGATGGCCACCACATTGAACATCTATTGGCCTGACATGTCGGGACACACTCTATTCCACTCCGTAACTGAAAACGGAAACCACGTGTGTACGTGTACCTCACCCCTCATGGTAATGTACATGTGCGTCAGTGAAAAAGACCAATAAAAAGGTGTTAGCATGTGGACGTAATGTGCTGTTCCAGTCTCTTCTGTACCTAAGGTCCATCACCGTTCCCTTTGGATCCCTACGTAATTCGGTGCTCTCCGATACACACGATCGAACAGCGGAGGAGTGGTACTCAAGCGTCAACTTTAGGTTACAATATCTCCGGATGTAATTAACAATTTACAGTGCAACAAACGGCACTGATTACGTATTTGTTTATATGTTCAGATGTGCTAACAAAACTAATGGGGTTCCATTTAACAAAAAACGTTGGTGTGTGTTAAAAAACATACTTCTGTGCATTTTTTTATGGTTTGTATTAACCAATTACACTAGCCCCTCTCCTCACGTTCGGTCTGTGGAATCGATTCGTCAGTATTTGATGTGGTTTACGAAATATATCCAGCGGTAATGTTAGGTGACTCACCCTGTATAAGGGCCAGTAGTATTTTCACGTTAACGATATCGCGTGTTTGTATCTTAGTATTTCTCCGCAAAATACACTCCTGGAAATTGAAATAAGAACACCGTGAATTCATTGTCCCAGGAAGGGGAAACTTTATTGACACATTCCTGGGGTCAGATACATCACATGATCACACTGACAGAACCACAGGCACATAGACACAGGCAACAGAGCATGCGCAATGTCGGCACTAGTACAGTGTATATCCACCTTTCGCAGCAATGCAGGCAGCTATTCTCCCATGGAGACGATCGTAGAGATGCTGGATGTAGTCCTGTGGAACGGCTTGCCATGCCATTTCCACCTGGCGCCTCAGTTGGACCAGCGTTCGTGCTGGACGTGCAGATCGCGTGAGACGACGCTTCATCCAGTCCCAAACATGCTCAATGGGGGACAGATCCGGAGATCTTGCTGGCCAGGGTAGTTGACTTACACCTTCTAGAGCACGTTGGGTGGCACGGGATACATGCGGACGTGCATTGTCCTGTTGGAACAGCAAGTTCCCTTGCCGGTCTAGGAATGGTAGAACGATGGGTTCGATGACGGTTTGGATGTACCGTGCACTATTCAGTGTCCCCTCGACGATCACCAGTGGTGTACGGCCAGTGTAGGAGATCGCTCCCCACACCATGATGCCGGGTGTTGGCCCTGTGTGCCTCGGTCGTATGCAGTCCTGATTGTGGCGCTCACCTGCACGGCGCCAAACACGCATACGACCATCATTGGCACCAAGGCAGAAGCGACTCTCATCGCTGAAGACGACACGTCTCCATTCGTCCCTCCATTCACGCCTGTCGCGACACCACTGGAGGCGGGCTGCACGATGTTGGGGCGTGAGCGGAAGACGGCCTAACGGTGTGCGGGACCGTAGCCCAGCTTCATGGAGACGGTTGCGAATGGTCCTCGCCGATACCCCAGGAGCAACAGTGTCCCTAATTTGCTGGGAAGTGGCGGTGCGGTCCCCTACGGCACTGCGTAGGATCCTACGGTCTTGGCGTGCATCCGTGCGTCGCTGCGGTCCGGTCCCAGGTCGACGGGCACGTGCACCTTCCGCCGACCACTGGCGACAACATCGATGTACTGTGGAGACCTCACGCCCCACGTGTTGAGCAATTCGGCGGTACGTCCACCCGGCCTCCCGCATGCCCACTATACGCCCTCGCTCGAAGTCCGTCAACTGCACATACGGTTCACGTCCACGCTGTCGCGGCATGCTACCAGTGTTAAAGACTGCGATGGAGCTCCGTATGCCACGGCAAACTGGCTGACACTGACGGCGGCGGTGCACAAATGCTGCGCAGCTAGCGCCATTCGACGGCCAACACCGCGGTTCCTGGTGTGTCCGCTGTGCCGTGCGTGTGATCATTGCTTGTACAGCGCTCTCGCAGTGTCCGGAGCAAGTATGGTGGGTCTGACACACCGGTGTCAATGTGTTCTTTTTTCCATTTCCAGGAGTGTACAATGAAAAGAAATGAATGACATATATTACTAGCAAAGAATACATCACGTTACATGTATGTCAGTTGTATATGGAAACTCTTTCGAATTGTATTGCTCAAGTGCAGTACGGGATACAAGTTCAGCGTACGTCGATTTCTTAGTTTCAATTACCATTGCTGTCCTGTTGTTCACTTGAACCATGTATCCCCTCCTTCACTAAACCGTAAATGAAACACCGGATACAAAATACTAATTAAAAGCTCATTCGAAGTATGTTGCTTAGTTACAGTACGGAATACGAGTTTGTCGTAAGTCTATTTCTACGTTTTCACTAGCATCGCTGTCAAATGGTTCAAATGGCTCTGAGCACTATGGGACTTAACTTCTGAGGTCATCAGTCCCCTAGAACTTAGAACTACTTAAACCTAACTAACCTAAGGACAACACACACATCCATGCCCGAGGCAGGATTCGAACCTGCGACCGTAGCGGTCGCGCGGTTCCAGACTGTAGCGCCTAGAACCACTCGGCCACTCCGGCCGGCAGCATCACTGTCCTGTTCTTCACTTGAACGATGTATCCTCCGCTTCAGTAAACCCTATAGTGGAACACGGGATACAAATTGTAGATGTGTTGTTTATTTCATCTCCGCTATTAGGAACAGTCTTTTCTTACGTACATATCAGTACTACTGATGACAGAAGCACCTGCGTATGTAATATATGTATACCAGACTTCCATTGACCTCTATATATGTACACTGGTAACGAAAAGGTGGAAATAGACGTACGTTACGTTTGCAACTTGTACCTCAATTGAACTACACGGAGACAAGAAGACGACACATATACAATTTGTATCCCGTACGTCACTATGGGATACAGTTTTCTTGTTGCCTTGGACGCTAATAGTATCTCATTCGTTACTTGAGCTATATAGCTGTACGCAACATTTGTATCTTACTCGCCAATGGACATATATAGTGTCAGTGTAAAGTAGAAGTGAAGGACGGGATACAAATTTTAGTTGTGTCGTCAGTGTAAAGGCGAAGTGAAGGACGAGATCAAATTTTAGTTGTGTCAGGGGTTTCGCCTGTTATATAGCAAGTACACATTTGAAAATGTCGTACTGATATTAGTGCTGGGAAACGAAAGAAGATCGACAGCTGAGAAATTTCTATTACGTACTTCACAACACGAAAATACACATATTGGTGGAATAAAACAGTGAAATATCAAAATAGTGAAATACCGTGAAAGAAGCAAATGGAAAAGTGAACTTACCACACGGAAATATCGAGGAATAACCGAAGCTCGCCTAGACAGACAGTAACGAAAATTACATACCCACAAACAGACAAATCCATTCCTATAAACAAAAATAAGACACTAAAAAATGTTCAGCAATAACAAACTAATACTCCAAATTACCTCAGTATCATTACGAATAATTATTTTAATGTACAATGATAGCGCTTATCCGGAACACAGAACAGTTTTATTATCTATGCTTCCAAGTGAAGATATTACTATCTATGACTAATTTATGACGTCATTGGTCAAAGCCGACGGATTGTATCCCCTGCTTCACTACCCCATGGTTGCCTATCGTAGTTGCTGTGTCCAAACGAACCATATCGAACGTGCGATCGTAAATCGACCATGCGACTCTGGTGGCGGGCGTTGTGATCAATTATTTGTCATCGTCATTTTTATCTGTTTTCCGTCCTTCCCTTAGTTGCTCTAAATTACATACCTCCGCGAATTATTTGTGAGTTGCTAGGGAATCCCAGACGCTTTATGTCGTTAGTGAGTGGGATGTCTGGTGTTCTTGACGTTTCTTCGGCGGATTCTCTCACATGAAAAAATCTAATTCCATGTCTATCCAGCGTAGAAAATTGTTTGACTTTTTGTCGCAAATATGGACTACCACCGGACGAGGAAAGATGGGACTATGCAGACTGTGGTGGTGCGAAGTGTGTAAGACTTCGTAAGAACAGTTTAGATGCTGAAATACCGTTTACAATTTCATTGCGGACAGTGCTGAAAACGAACGCGTATCAGGGAGAATACATGATTCGTCTCTTCCAAATTATCCATCCAGGCCACCGTAATGGACCGATGACGAGTAGGGTAAGTCGTCTCCTTTGCAAATACAAGTATTTTTGTATCTCTCTTCTTTTGTCGGTGCTGTAGCAACCACCGTAAACATACTCACAAAGCCCACCACCAGAGTCGCATGATCGATTTACGATCGCACGTTCGATATGTAATGTTTGGACATTGCGACTTCGATACGCAATCATTCTTGGAAACTACCTTTTTCAGAAAGATATTGACACGGTAGTATTACCATAGTGAACAGCTAATCTTCCAAAAAGACTAATGTGAAACTCTGTGTCTTCTCGTTTTCATTCGGCCCTCACTTTATTTACCCCACTCGTCTATTCTATGTAACGCGTAATGAAAACCGTTCTTACAAAATAAAGTAAACATGAGCAGCTAAATATCACAAGAATTGCCTCTACAGACTGTAGGGGTACACAGTGCATTTCGAGGAAGATGCCTTGCGTTATAACAGCCACCAAAGCGATCCAGTTCGAGTGACGCTAGTTTTTGGTAAATAACTGATAAAGGCCGGCCGAGGTGACCTAGCGGTTCTAGGAGCTACAGTCTGGAATCGCAAGAACGCTACGGTCGCAGGTTCGAATCCTGCCTCTGGCATGGATGTGTGTGAAGTCCTTAGGTTAGTTAGGTTTAAGTAGTTCTTAGGGGGCTGATGACCTTAGAAGTTAAGTCCCATAGTGCTCAGAGCCATATGAACCATTTTGAACCGATAAAGCAGTGCAGTCACCCAAAAAGAAGGTGAATTAACATTTAACATCCTGTGAAGAAGCATTCAACACATGGAAAGATGGAAAACATTGAAGTGTTTATAGGAAATGGCATACATTTATTTCCGCTCACTATTTATACGTCTCGCGTCAGCTTAAGCTTCTTGAGGCGCAGGTAAGAAGTAAAGGCTTGTTCATTTGACGTTATCTCAGCGTAATGCGTACATTGGGGGCTTGTTTCTCAGTGGTTGGCAAGCAGTCGTCTTCAAACTTTCAGTTGTGTACCAAATGTGTTACTTTATGGGAGACAGTTACCATTGGTTTCTATGATGATTTCATGTCGTGTAATACTACAGATACAATAAGATCAGCTAGACGAGTAGAAATATACGATGAAGCAACGATATTTTGAAAATGTTTTCCTTATAGAACGAGGTGACCTGCTTTGTTCTGCAAGATACTTGTAGTAATAGCATTGACAGGATTGGAAACCCGTTTGCTTTGTTTCGTAAGAATTAGTTGTTGTAACGATTTACGCCGTTTACATTTACCTGGAACCTACAGTTTCTCTCTTTCGAGATGAGGACGCCTACAACAGGAGAGACGTACCTTTCAATATTATTTCAAGCTACAGACCATCGAATTTAAATGTAGGAATACAAACACAGCTTAGAACGTTAAGTAACTGATATAACAGAGGCTAACAAATTAATTTCTACCTGTCCGGCAGTGCCTCACAAACTGAATTTCTAACCGTAACAACATTGTGCTCATCGTTGTATCGCAGTGGGGTACTATTGGTATAAATATTTTCGATTATTTGAATTTTATAAAGAAGAGTAAATAAGTTTTTGTTAATCGACGCCTTGAGTGAACTCTTATATTTCTTCACATTGTGTTACAGTGAGGGGCCAACAGTCGACAATGATTCAGGTGTGCCATGAGCACATTAAAAGCTAACCTGCTTCTTATTGATGCTCTCTATCTTCGCTATATTACATGTGACGTCGACGTCTTCTTGATAACTTTTTACAAAACGTGGGGTGTACAAAATATTCTTCTTGACGTTTTGAGTAAGCACCTATACATGTATCAGCCTTACGTTAAGAGTTTGGAACCCACTATTATAAAGAAAGTAGTTTCACATCATAGGAAACACATTCGTATTGTAGACATTCGCTTTCGCATGTTATGTGTGTGTGTGTGTGTGTGTGTGTGTGTGTGTGTTTGTGTCTGTGTGTGGGCTCTGTGTGTGTGTGTGTGTGTGTGTGTGTGTGTGTGTGTGTGGTTCAAATGGTTCAAATGGCTCTGAGCACTATGGGACTCAACTGCTGTAGTCATTAGTCCCCTAGAACTTAGAACTACTTAAACCTAACTAACCTAAGGACATCACACACATCCATGCCCGAGGCAGGATTCGAACCTGCGACCGTAGAAGTCGCACGGTTCCGGACTGCGCGCCTAGAACCGCGAGACCACCACGGCCGGCTGTGTGTGTGTGTGTGTGTGTGTGTGTGTGTGTGTGAACAAATGGCTGGCGGTGAACACCACAGTACTTTAGAGTAACTTTCGGAAATTCGAGGTTCCTAAAAGTGAACCCCGTAATCTCGATTACAGCACAACAGTAAATGACTGTAACAATTCGTTGCACAAAATATAGGCATAAACACAAACATCTGTTCTGTATTCTGATTGCCGGCCGGTGTGGCCGTGCGGTTGTAGGCGCTACAGTCCGGAGCCGAGCGACCGCTACGGTCGCAGGTTCGAATCCTGCCTCGGGCATGGATGTGTGTGATGTCCTTAGGTTAGTTAGGTTTAATTAGTTCTAAGTTCTAGGCGACTGATGACCTCAGAAGTTAAGTCGCATAGTGCTCAGAGCCATTTTTGTATTCTGATTCCTTAAAAAAGTGACAATTGTTACATGTCAAAAACATGACTGTGATAAATTTGGAACTCTCTAGCAAAGCAGCATTCTCACGTTATTAGCACATCACTGTGGAGCTGCACAACGCGAGGCGAAAGGTTGGCAGTAACAGACGCGTTGCCGACGAAATCATAAGCAGCAAAATGTGGAGCATCTGGAAGCTATAGCGCACTCGGAAGCATGATACCAACACAGTGGAGGTTACATCGTTTCAAATAGATACGAGGAAGCCAACACGTGTGTCGACTAGGACAGGTTGTTACACTTATTGTACCGGCACTAGGTTCAAATGGCTCTGAGCACTATGGGACTTAACATCTGAGGTCATCAGTCCCCTAGAACTTAGAACTACTTAAACCTAACTAATCTAAGGACATCACACACATCCTTGCCCGAGGCAGGATTCGAATCTGCGACCGTTGCGGTCGCGCGGTTCCAGACTGAAGCGCCTAGAACCGCTCGGCCACAACGGCCGGCTCCGGCACTAGGAAACGCAACATATTACATCAGGCACATGCTAACAGTAATGAGCTTTGCGTAAGACTTATTCTAATTCGTAGTGTGTGTTATACGTACAGCTCCCAATTACCGAGGATCCGAGCAATGGATTGATACTTTATGTATGTACACATCTAGTATCGTGCTTACAATATGTGCTGCACATAATTTTAAGAAGAAAATATTATTTACATTGTAAAATTGAGTAAATTGAAAATCAGAAGTGTTGTATCTTACAGGAAGCTTTTAGAATGATCAAAAGTGAACTGTAAATGACGAATACCGGACTTAGTTAAAAACGTGTATTATTCTTTGTTTGTTAAAGAAATTACGTCATGAGAATGGGATGAACGGATATAAAACATGAACATAAGGAAACAATAGAAAGTAAATTATGTTTTAGAAGAACGGTGGCTGAAGAAGAATAGCTAAGTTATTGTAGGACAAAATATAAGAAGTGATACTCTGTTAAAATGTGGAAATTCAGTAACACTGACGGAGGAATTTCAGGTTGTGATGAAATGGAAATAGATGCGCAGCTATGCTCGGTACTCACCGCGGCGGGTGACAGGGACGATGAGCAACGCAAGGTGCGTTACAGCTGCGGTCTGCATGGAGACACCGGTACAAGCAGAGAGCAATGACGGTGGCGAGCGTATACTGTATTCAAACATTATGAATCACCTCGAAGGGAACGATCTATTGATACGTAATCAGCATGGTTTCAGAAAACATCGTTCTTGTGCAACGCAGCTAGCTCTTTATTCGCACGAAGTAATGGCCGCTATGGACAGGGGATCTCAAGTTGATTCCGTATTTCTAGTACGCATCTCGTGTTCGTGCGGTAGCGTTCTCGCTTCCCACGCCCGGGTTCCCAGGTTCGATTCCCGGCGGGGTCAAGGATTTTCTCTGCCTCGTGATGACTGGGTGTTGTGTGCTGTCCTTAGGTTAGTTAGGTTTAAGTAGTTCTAAGTTCTAGGGCACTGATGACCATAGATGTTAAGTCTCATAGTGCTCAGAGGCATTTGAACCATTTGAACCGTATTTCTAGATTTCCGGAAAGCTTTTAACACCGTTCCTCACAAGCGACTCCTAATCAAGCTGCGGGCCTATGAGGTATCGTCTCAGTTGTGCGACTGGATTCGTGATTTCCTGTCAGGAAGGTCGCAGTTCGTAGTAATAGACGGAAAATCATCGAGTAAAACTGAAGTGATATCAGGTGTTCCTCAGGGAAGCGTCCTGGGACCTCTACTGTTCCTGATCTATATAAATGACCTGCGTGACAATCTGAGCAGTTCTCTTAGGTTGTTCGCAGATGATGCTGTAACGTACCGTCTAGTGAGGTCTTCCGAAGACCAGTATCAGTTGCAAAGCGATTTAGAAAAGATTGCTGTATGGTGTGGCAGGTGGCAGTTGACGCTAAATAACGAAGAGTGTGAGGTGATGCACATGAGTTCGAAAAGAAATCCGTTGGAATTCGATTACTCGATAAATAGTACAATTCTCAAGGCTGTCAATTCAACTAAGTGCCTGTGTGCTAAAATTACGAACAATTTCAGTTGGAAAGACCACATAGATAGTATTGTGGGGAAGGCGAGCCAAAGGTTGCGTTTCATTGGCAGAACACCTAGAAGATGCAACAAGTCCACTAAAGAGACAGCTTACACTACACTCGTTCGTCCTTTGTTAGAATATTGCTGCACGGTGTGGGATCCTTACCAGGTGGGACTGACGGAGGACATCGAAATGGTGCAAGAAAGGGCAGATCGTTTTGTATTATCACGTAATAGGGGCGAGAGTGTGGCAGATATGATACGCGAGTTGGGATGGAAGTCATTAAAGCAAAGACGTTTTTCGTCGCGGCGAGATCTATTTACGAAATTTCAGTCACCAACTTTCTATTCCGAATGCGAAAATATTTCATTGAGCCCAACCTACATAGGTAGGAATGATCATCAAAATAAAATAAGAGAAATCAGAGCTCGAACAGAAAGGTGTTCGTTTTTCCCGCGCGCTGTTCGGGAGTGGAATGGTAGAGAGATAGTATGATTGTGGTTCGATGAACCCTCTGCCAAGCACTTAAATGTGAATTGCAGAGTAATCATGTAGATGTAGATGTAGACCCCGTTTCCTCCCGTATATACGCGCGATAATGACTGGACGAACAGTGAGAAAACAAGGACACGCAGACTTGCGTGTAATAACGTTCAGAAGCTTTCGCTCTTCGGCCCCCACCCCCCACCCCTGCCCCTGACGAGTAGTCAGTCACTGTCGCGGCGATTGGCGCAGCTGTGTAGCCACGTCCACTGGGGAGGGAAGCGCTCTGCAGCAGGGAGCACGGGGCTGCAGACCTTTCGCGTCGCCTCGCACTTGTCAAGCACCTGTTGCACCTCACTTTCCACACCTACCTGGCGAGCTTCTGACCTATGTAATGCCCCCGTTATACGGCGCCTTCGTCACCTTTCCTGAGTTCCAGTAATGTGCAACGAATCTTGCTTAAAGTATGATGATGACGGCGACTGGGGTCGATTTACAAAATGAGGTACTATATCCCTATTGTAGGCTACATAATGAACAACAGTCACATGCAGAGTCCTCTTTTACTCCACATAACGGGTAACTGATCTGTCACTCACATTAAAGAACAGTACTACCCAATAATGATTTTTCGTTGACATTGAAATTGGTCGTTCCTTCGACTAAGAAAATGTTCAGTTGAGCGTATATAGAAAAAAATTCTTCTGTTAAGTAACAAATGCTTAGATTTCAGTGAAGATTCTCAGGAGCCAAACAACCACAGATGTACAAGGTTAATGGCATTATTACTTGATACTGCGCGACGTATATTTGAATTAAATCTCATATTATAATGTTACTTAAAATCCGTCTTGATTGCAAATTTTTTATTCATATCATCGGTTTCCGTTCATTCAGAACCATCTTCAGATCTGATATTTCAGTTACAGGAGTAACCCGTCCAAATCCAGCAACTTTCACATGTGACGTAGCATGTGAAACTTGCTGGGTTTGGACGGGTGGCTCCTGTAACTGAAATATCAGATCTGAAGATGGTTCTGAATGAACCGAAACCGGTCATATGAATAAAAAATTTGCACTCAAGACGGATTTTAAGTAACATTATAAAACCACTGATTGCTGTTACCCCATAAGACATTATGTCTATTTTTGCAAAATCTCATATTCAAAGGATTTTCAAGCTATGATACTCCTCCGCGCAAAATGTTGTCTTTACGCCGTTATGCTGCATCTGTGTCAGCTACACATGTTACGTTATGTTATGTGAAACGGGGACCTAGAAACGACGGAGAGGCTCCGTCCCCGGCGCAGCCGCAGTAGTCCGCAACCCCACGACGACTACCGCAGTCCACTTCACCCCTCCGCCGCCCCACACCGAACCCAGGGTTATTGTGCGGTTCGGCCCCTGGTGGACCCCCCAGGGAACGTCTCACACCAGACGAGTGTAACCCCTATGTTGGCGTGGTAGAGTAACGCTGGTGTACGCGTACGTGGAGAACTTGTTTGCGCAGCAATCCCCGACATAGTGTAGCTGAGCCGGAATAAGGGGAACCAGCCCGCATTTGCCGAGGCAGATGGAAAACCGCCTAAAAACCATCCACAGACTGGCCGGCTCGCCGGACCTCGACACAAATCCGCCGGGCGGATTCGTGCCGGGGACCTGCGCTCCTTCCCTCCCGGAAAGCCGTGCGTTAGACCGTAGCTACACATACTACTAGTAACAACATAAAGTTTATATATGACCAGCATCAATATGAGCAATGAAACAAATCAAAAATATCGACGCACAGAACACCCTAGTGGCCAGGCCCCACGAACGAGCTTACCTCAAGGTCACTGATAAGACCTCCAGGAAACGCCACTCCCTCCCGGTTTACCTTGTGTGTGGCAAGGACACATATGAATCCCTCCCCTCCCCTAACGCCAGTAGGAACCAAATTCCATCCTCACCCCTCACTCTTTTCTTACTAGAGCTTTGTCATTCTAGGTCTTATTACCGTAGTGAGAGGAAGATCAGCAACAGTGCTAACCTTCTTAAAAAATGGCGGTAAGTGTTACCATAAAATACTCTGGCATCGCGATGTCTGACTTAATTGCTGTAAATCAATAATGTCATAATATATTCTGTGAAATGGTGACGTAATTTATGATGGACTACACACTGTCGATACATAATATGACTGAGTTACTATTAAGTAATGATGTCACGATATTTACTCTATGTACTAACGACTCTCTTTGCTATATACAATTTCTGAGAAATACTTCTCGAACCATACCGATGCTGTGGGTTTCCAAGATCATCAGCCAAAGACACACGTAATGTTTGGGACGAAACCACTAACACAATGCAATATTTCAACAGATTACGTCGATATTCCATGTTAAAAATTTCCGCAGTACTTCATTAACACGATATTCTCCCTGCATTATTAACGTGTGATGTCACTAGAAACACTATAACATATTTACGTCATGGCGTTCCTGTAAGCAGACAACCATTCTATACTCCAAAAACACACAAATGTACAACTGCGCACCAAAATTAAAGACCCACTTTTTTGAAATCCCTTCAGTTTCACACATTGCCACGTATAAGATCGAAATTTTGCTCTAAGGTGTTGGTGCAGTAGCATGAAACCCAACGATATCACCCTGAGGCTCGACAACGCTAGAAACAGCAAGGTGTTGGCACATAGGTAATAAAGACCCGAGCTCTGAAGTTCATGTGAGTTATAAGGTGAATTAATGATGTCACATTGGCATCAGATTTCACCAAAATTCTGCCCAGTGCCACTGTGGACTTGTCACACGATGGGAAGGTCATTCACACATGGTTCCTTACCCACATTTCACCCTTTCTCTTGAAGCCGCCACGATGGAGATCACAACTGCAGTGCCTAGAGTTGCAATCACGCGGGTTTCTTCCGTCTGATTGAGTAAAAGGTTTCAGACACACTATCGCTCAGAACTTACATGGAGAGGCCTCTGCAGGTCGCATAGAGGACGACAATAAAAGTACCCGTTCCCTTGGGGCGTTCATTTACACACACAATTCGCGTTGGAAAACCGCAGTTTGCAGGGCAATGTGTAGCAGAACGATCTTCTTGACAACCTTAGACACTGTTCACACAGCTTTGAGGATATCGCACGGCTCCAATCTCTTTTGGAATGCAGAGCGAGCAGTGTTTTTGTTCTGGTATAATAGGTGGAATTGGTAGGGGACGCTCAAACCTATTCCAAGAAATTTGAACATGATACGAAACTTGTAATGGTGTTTATTCACTTCCAGTCTCCATGTTTCGCGCCCTCCAGTTGCTTCATTATGGGGAAGTGTGATATTGACAAGCACATGAAAAAAAGAGCAGAGTCCCCCCCCCCCCCCCCGCCGCCACCCAGTTTGACAACACACTCAGTGCTACCCACGCAACTTTGATGGGCGTTTGAAAAATGTCTCTGCACAGAGACGTGCATTTACCGACGACTACATGCTTGTGGGATAGGCAACTCCTTTGACATATCCTCAGCCGGTTGTCGCTATATCGATGCATAAGCGACTGCCAGCGGCAAGGGTGTCGGAAGTGCTGCGTATCTCACGGATGCATATTCATTCGTGAATGCATATCTCTGTACAGGGACATTTTTACATTAGTTAATGAAGGTGTTTAGGTGGCATAAAGGTCTTGCCAAACTGAGCTGTCTTAAAGTGGACCTCTGTTTGCCGTGTAATTCACGCAGTTATCTATATTGCACATCCAAATGTTCATGTTACAGGAGGACGTGGAACAGAAGGACTGAAAATTCATTTAAAAAAAAACCTTTGCCCCAACGGGTCACGGTCAAATTTCGTCGAATGAATTTCAGTGGTGTCTAGTTGTAACACTCTGTACACGAGAACAGAAATTGCAGTTCCACTACACTAAAGAGGTGTCAGATGTTCATTGGGGTTGGAGTCCCACAATGTCCTTAGGGAAATCTGAATCCTCCCTAAGTTGTCAGCAGTGTCTTAGGTGTTGTTTGAAGCGCTGACAAGGCAGAGAGTGATGTCACAGAGCGGCACCCTTTTGTATTGTGACAGAGTTGTAGACAACTTCACACCAAATTTCGAACTTCAATGTTACACTGGAAGAAGGCGTCTGGGGTTCAATAAAGTGACTCTGTGTGTTGCGCAGTTTGAGCTGAATGTAACATGTGTGACATCTGTTGGTTGCACAGCACTTTGCCCTGGGCTCGGCCACAATAATCAGTGATGCTGCAACATATTCCCCAGAATGCTGTGCTGTCGTCATTGGGTGCTGTGGTTCTGAAGCTAATAATAACATCAGCTATGTGATAAGCTGGTAGGAATACATAGGCAACGCTAACCAAGGGCAATGAAGCCGAAATGTGTCACGGTCACATCACATGCAATGTAAGATGGTGGTCAGTAGCCGCCAGTGACTCCTCCCAGTGTCAATGCACCTCACTTCGCTTTTTGAATGTACCCACGTACTACAACTGCCTATGTCAACGAGGAAGCCAACAGATGAGATCCCACATATTGTGATATTATTGGATTTCAGACATTTTGCATATGAGAAAAGGATAGCCACCGAGCTGTAGTTTGTAATGATACTAAGCATGACAACGCGAGAGTAAAGAAATGAAATCTGTTTATAACGTGCGCCTATACCAAGACGCGCGGCCAGCGTTTAAAAGGTACACTATGACTCGCTGGCCGCAGATATTTAAAATCATTGCCGCAGCGCTTGATAGCAAGAAGCTGCGAAACAGAAGAAAGAACAATTTATCATTTGTTAGGAAAATTCTAGAGTCTTTATAGTTAGTTGTACTTCTGGTCGCCGATATGTTAACATGTACTTCATTACCTTTGATGTTTGGTCGCCGACTTGTTAAGACGTGTTGTGTAGCACCGCTGCAAGTTATATTTCATTTAGTGTGAAAAACCACGTTATCACCAAGAAAAAAGAAACGCTTTTGTAAACCTTGTGACGATAAAAAATACTTACGCGCACGCCAGGACATTTAATTTTTACAAAATATCACACATACAAAAGCAGCGATTGTTGGACTGCTCCATGTATGAGAAAAACATAAAAATGTAAGTTTTGTATTCATTGTAAATTTGTTAATGTTTATAGTTTAACGCCTTTGTTCTTTGAGAATATATTGATGCTTCACTGTACAGAAAATCTATGCTTATTCTTTTCTTTAAATTAATCACAAATAATGTTTATGTTTAAATGAACTTTGTTACAGGTTCGCTCTTTATCGCGGTGTCTCGATTGTATTTGGGAGACCATTAATGTGTTCAGTTTCCGATCTGACAACTTTTTTTACAAAATTTCACTGTTTTGCATTTTTTTTATTATTATTCAAATAGGTCCCTTAGGTAATTTCATTGAAGAGTCTGATTGCGTGAAAGCAATCCGGGTTAAGAGGTCATTTGAGAAACTATTTTCACGCAATCAATCTGTACGTCTCCTGAACACGATCGAGAACCGACGCATCGTCGATCATTCATTAATTTTTTCCCTTTCAAAGTCGTACCAAAAAACGGCAAAGGAGAACTGCCGTGAGTATGCAATCTAGTGTTAAAGGTTGCATTCTTTATCTTGTCGGCAAACATTGCCATAAATTATCATCATCAATGTCGTATTTGGTTAAATGTGAAAAGAAAAAAAAACCTTTTAACGCTAGAATATGTGCGATAAGACTAGTATGCAATCAGAAGCAGCCAGCAAGTAGGGACTACAGAATGCTCGCTGTATTAACCAATCCAATATCTTTTATTGCATATCCTTAAATCCCGAGAATATGTACAGAAATAACGCGTTATTAACCATCGATACAACAGCAAAGTTCACCAGTAAAGAACGAATTGATAAAGCCAGCAATGATACTTTATAAACATACTACAACGGACTGTCATATGTCTTTCACAGCGTCAAAATTTTTATATTAATTCCACTGTGCTGAAAAAAGGAAAAAACGGATACTGGCGATGACAGTCATGCAATGAAGTGATTCATGGTAACGGACTAACCACCATGATGGACTCACTAAATCCGCATTATCTTCGCGTATACAGTACAAACTGTCATCATTGTATCATAAATCCTTGCGAAAGACGTTCCCGTACTTACATTCTTGTGATGTGTTATCAAATCTAAATTCGAATGAAGAAGAACGAAGGCCAAATAGATCGTAAAATTCCTTCGTTCCTTCATTACTATAAAATGCTATTAAAGTGGAATTTTATGTAAGAGATTTAGTCTTATTCCTGGCTCTGCCTAGCAGTGACCGCGCTGAGTCAGTGCTACTTGAAACGGCGAGGTGGCACGTCAGGTCATGGCGTCGTTTGTGGCCAGTGCCGGAGCTCGCAGGAGGTGCGGCAGCTGTGCGTCTCTGCAGCTTAGCGTGGCTGTGGACGTCTGTAGGAGCCTCTGCGCTCTTGATAAGAGTAATTGCAAATGGGATTGATGCCAGACAATTAAACTGATCTCGCTAGTCGAGATGGCGTAGTAGCGGAAGACTCAACAGCAAAACGGAGGACAGCTATAGTGGCGGTCCCATCGTGCAGACTGTGGTGAGGTGGTACATCAACTGCCCCAGTAATGGCGACACAGACGCCCAGCACTTAAGCTCAACAGCATGCAGCCGGGCAGTTGGTAGAAGATCGGTCCGGCCATACTAAGTCAGTCATAGTTGTGACAATATTGCTGTAACTTGCAGATCAGAAGTCCCCTCAATGATTCTATGGCTATCGGCTTGTAGCGGCAGACGCCAAGTTGGCGGCACATTGTTGACACTTGTTGAATTCATCAGAGGATCCTGCAACTTAACAGAGTTGAACTTCCAGCGGTACCCAAGATGAAGATGGAATGGCCTCACTCTCAGAAAGAGCCTGAGGAGGGCAGCAGTTCTACAGCAGGCTATGACATGATCCCCTATACACTTTTCACCGAAGGTGTTCTCGTATCCTGAGCCTTTCATCACTCTCGGCTGCTGTCGTTTTTAACTTCAGGGCTTCAGGGAATTCCTTTGTCTGAAGTTTGCATCCTGAAAGGCATTCTTATGATATCTCTAGGTGGTGTTGCTGCATTTAGTCTCGTTACATCTGCTCCACACTGCTGGCAAAGTTCTGAACGAGTTGTTCTTGGCTTCCCTCTTTCATATTCTGATGAAACGAACTCCCTGTTTGTTCGTATTCGGAGCTTCCCATGTCGACATTTGTTTACGACGCCTTGGTGTAGCCGGCGGATGCACCCAACCTAGAGACGGGTGAGTCGAATTCTAACGAAGATTTATTCCTGCTATTACTTATTATTATGCTGCACAACAGGGACAACTGTGCAGAGAAATGCATGAGAACATTATTTTGAACAGTCTCACTTTCCACACGGCTATGGGATTGTGTCACAGTGGCAGGTCAAATCAAGACCAGCAACGCGTGTGCAGGAAGTAGCATCATACAATGGTTTCAAGGGAATAACTGTGTCGTTGACCGAAGAACGAGGTCTTATGGTGAAGTTGGCACCTCACGACGGAAGCGTAATAAGCGTAGTCACTGCCACACGCAATAACGGCGTGCACATTGTCTCAGGAGCTCCATACGCCACTGCTGCAGTATGCTTACTGATATCAGAAAAAAAGTCCCGGTAAGCCCTGTCTGGAATCATCACCGAAGGCGACAGGATCGTCTCTCTACATCCAGCACTGCGAGAGTTGTATTAGACAAAAACTATGTAGTAAAAGTTAAAGTCACATGTACATTCAGATATAAGGCTATTATCTTTTACGTTATCAGGAGATGTGTTTGTGGTCTGTGACAGTAACGAATATACATGTAAGTCCTGTAGCTGTTACAGTGTTATGTACTTTTAACTGTAATAGAGTGATCTACACTACTGGCCATTAAAATTTCTACACCACGAAGATGACGTACTACAGATGCGAAATTTAACTGACAGGAAGAAGATGCTGTGATATGCAAATGATTAGCTTTTCAGAGCATTCACACAAGGCTGGTGCCGGTGGTGACACCTACAACGTGCTGACATGAGGAAAGTTTCCAACCGATTTCTCATACACAAACAGCAGTTGACCGGCGTTGCCTGGAGAAACGTTGTTGTGATGCCTCGTGTAAGGAGGAGAAATGCGTACCATCACGTTTCCGACTTTGATAAAGGTCGGATTGTAGCCTATCGCGATTGCGGTTTATCGTATCGCGACATTGCTGCTCGCGTTGGTCGAGATCCAATGACTATTAGCAGAATATGGAATCGGTGGCTTCAGGAGGGTAATACGGAACGCCGTGCTGGATCCCAACGGCCTCGTTTCACTAGCAGTCGAAAAACGTCATTTTTTCGGATGAATCCAGGTTCTGTTTACAGCATCATGATGGTCGCTTCCGTGTTTGGCGACATCGCGGTGAACGCACATTGGAAGCGTGTATTCGTCATCGCCATCCCGGCGTATCACCCGGCGTGATGGTATGGGGTGCCATTGGTTACACGTCTCTGTCACCTCTTGTTCGCATTGACGGCACTTTGAACAGTGGACGTTACATTTCAGATGTGTTACAAACCGTGGCTCTATCCTTCATTAGATCCCTGCAAAACCCTAAATTTCAGCAGGATAATGCATGACCGCATGTTGCAGGTCCTGTACGGGCCTTTCTGGATACAGAAAATGTTCGACTGCTGCCCTGGCTAGCACATTCTCCAGATCTCTCACCAACTGAAAACGTCTGGTCATCTGAAAAAATGACGTTTTGCCATTTGTGCACCCAGGCTCGTCGTTGAGTACACCATCACAGGCGCTCCTGTCTGTGATGCAGCGTCAAGGGTAACCGCAGCCATGGTCTCTGAGCTGATAGTCCATGCTGTCCAAACGTCGTCGAACTGTTCGTGCACATGGTTGTTGTCTTGCAAACGTCCCCATCTGTTGACTCAGGGATGGAGGCGTGGCTGCACGATCCGTTGCAGCCATGCGGATACGATGCCTATCATCTCGACTGCTAGTGAAACGAGGCCGTTGGGATCCAGTACGACGTTCCGTATTACCCTCCTGAAGCCACCGATTCCATATTTTGCTAGTCATTGGATCTCGACCAACGCGAGCAGCAGTGTCGCGATACGATAAACGGCAATCGCGATAGGCTACAATCCGACCTTTATCAAAATCGGAAACGTGATGGTACGCATTTCTCCTCCTTACACGAGGCATCACAACAACGGTTCACCAGGCAACGCCGGTCAACCGCTGTTTGTGTATAAGAAATCGGTTGGGAACTTTCCTTGTGTCAGCACGTTGTAGGTGTTGCCACCGGTGCGAACCATGTGTGAATGCTCTGAAAAGATAATCATTTGCATATCACAGCATCGTCTTCCACTTCGTGTCTGTAGCACGTCAACTTCGTGGTGTAGCAATTTTAATGGCCAGTATAATAAAAGTTAATGTTACGTGCGCGATTTATGGGATTACATCAAAAATCAGCATTTCGAGGTTATTCTTGCTAAGAGACGGCTTAGGGTGCAGAGCAGTGCGAAGCAGCCAGGGAGAACACATACGGTGGCAGCAAGCAGCAGCTGGCGCAGTTAACAGTACAGAGCACGCCACGACAGCGGAGGTGCAGTCGCCGGCACGGCCACAGCTGCGAGAATCTGCGGCCATAGATCGAGAAAGAGAATTAGTGTGTTTTGGTTGCATATAGTAGTCTAAAATTTGTGACTGGAACTGTGGAGACAGTGTATGAGTAAGAAGAGTCAAATTTTCTATGAGGATGATTTTTGATACAATTTGTTTGAATTTTGCTAGTATTTGCAAAATTTCTGTGGTAAGGGAAGTGAGATACCCTCTCAGAAGTAGAGAAGACGTTGAGTCTTACAGTAGTAGTAACGACCCGCTGGATCAAATACAAATAAATGGTTGTGAAGTCAGATATGGGTTTAATGATGTCAAACGCAGTCAAAAATAATTCAAGTTAAAACGTGGATTCAGACTTTGGTGATGAATTCAAAATAGTAAATTCAATTACTAATGATCTCATTTTGAATTCTGTAGCAGCAACAAACGATTTCATTGGCAATGTAGAGTTAACTAAAAATAATGATTCAGTGACAATCAATGATAATGTAAGTCCAGAATGTATAGTATCTAGTTAGAATGAAGTGACTGACTGGAATGACGATACCAGAGAAAATGACTCTGAGATCGACATTACCAGAGAGCCACCAGAGGATTTATGTACATTAACTCATGTTACAGCATCAGCGGACACTTTGTCAATTGCAGCTGATGATCAGAATATAAGAAATATGCAAGGACAAAAAGTTGCAAAAAAAGTTGGAATTAAGAAAAATAGAAAAAAATAGTTACTGTGCATAACAACATAGAGAAAACAGATAACAGGTGAAAAGAAGGTAATGTGGGAATAGCTCAACTAAATGCTAAGTTGAATGTTTTGGAAGAATATGTTACAAATGTTAAAACTAAAACTAACGAACGCTGCAAGAAAATATATTACGATACAATAGAATGAGGTAAAAAATAGAAGTTTGTATGTCAGGAATAAATCTAAAGGTTGACCATGAAATCATAAAGGCAAATAAGGATTTGCAGGATCAAAATGGGGTAACAGTAACAGCAATTAATGACGTTAGGAATGTAAGACAAAAGCAAATCAAAGGTATCAAAGCTTGTAATGATAACCATAACATACAATTGCATAATTTACAGAGTATCAAAAATAATTCTAAAATACATACTCATAATACTTCACATATAGAATCCTCTTGTAAGGGCAACACAACTGCGATTCAGGGTAAACTGAGATGCTTGGTAAAATAGAAAATTAAGTTAAACGGAAAGTAGAAAGTAAGGACGGTATTGTTCATGTAAGTGACGCAGCAAAGAACGCTAATGGGTACAATTTCCATAATTTCTCCAGTAACGGAATTATCCACCCAGTAATCTTCATTAGGAGGGAATCATTCCTAAAAACATGACAGAACAACAAAAAATGAAATTCGTGGCCAGTAGTTTAGAAGGAGAAGCAATATCATGGCGAACAGAGCACAGTAACCAATGTAAGCCATATACATAGTTTTTTCAAGCATCTTTCAATCATTACTGGTCTTGCAACACGTAAAACAGAGCGAAAGATGAAGCACTTTTGAACAGAAGGTTTGGTGGTGAAAAAGGCTTTATACCACAAACGGATAATAGTAACGTATCAGAAGGTTCAGTACCGAAGTTCAGTGGCGTCAAGATATCAATAAACATAGACTTGATAGCTAGTTTCTCTCAGAGGACGCTAGCAAAAAGTGGTCAAAGGTGTATTGCATTCGTCTATGGGAGACAAAGGTGTGAGTTCAGTTCTAAGAAGCATCGTATGGGCGTATATTAGTGATTTTGAATGAAATGCCTCATTCTACCACAGAAATACCGCTTAATAACTATCAGATGAAATATCAATGAACGAAATCGTCTCAAGGGGCGACATCCTTCGTTGTATTGCTAGATAACTGATGACTACCATGAGCCCGAGTCAACCGACAGCATATTTCACTTTCTTTTCCTACTGTTAGTTCATCCCCTTCTTTCATTCGGAACAATATCCGTCTTCTTTAACATCCTTCACTACCAATATTAAGATGAGAAAATTCCATTATACTTACTGCGACTATAAAAAAACAAGCTATGACAAGAAAAACGTAACCCAGCAGAGTAAACACCTGCATAGTATGTGTGAAAAACAGACATTATACGAATATATGTGGACAGCCCAGAATATGCTGTGCATAGGATTAAAGACAAACCAGCAAGAGAACACTGTATATAGCTAGAAGATACCAGCAACATATTAATATACGTAATAAAAACATATTACCGTATGTAGTGAACAGTTTTTAAATATTTACAACAAAGATAAACAAACCTTTCAGTATGAAAATATTTCAAGAATAGGAAAGAAAGACGAGGGCTGTTATAAACAGTACAAATGAAGTAACGCATAAAAATAAAATGAAGACTGCAGAATAAGAGGACAATGCTAAACGAGATAAGTGAATATGACAACGTAGAACAGAAGAATTTTTGGTACCAAAAATAATATAAATAGCCAATGTCGTCGTGCGGTAATATACAGATTGTCTCAAAGTAGACATATAGTTACTCTCTAGTATGAACTGAAACCACGAAGTGGTTTCCGCTGTAATGAATTATGATACACTCATAGGCTAGGAATTGTTCTGCCAAAGAGGTTTAGGTTAATGATAGATTAGGCGATAGAAAAGTCAGCCAATTATTCAGATAGTGAGAGAAGGGAGTAGCATGTTTTTTATATGACAAGAAAGTCGGCCAATCCTTTATGAAGAGTGAAGGGGGAAAGGCAAAAGGTGACGTCTAACTCTGCCATTAAGTACTATTTATGGGCCAATCATTTTATGAAATACAGGAGTCATATATTTACAACATAAGATACCAAACTAACATGCGTATCTCCTAAAAGACACAAAACTAGTAAATCAGGTCTAAACAGAGGGCCACGCAAAATAAAGCATAGAGAGTAGTGACACACACTGGTCTTAAATACGAAAGGCATATACAATAAATTTCTACCTCAGATTAAGTTAACAAGACCCTACATATAAAAAGTCTCATAACGCTCATATATGGAAATCAGTAGAAAATACACAGTCATTCCACGAATGCAGCCCCGCTATTTGTAGGAACAATGACACTCTAACATAGAAGGAACTGTACCTCAGGCTGTGGAGTGGAGCAGTAACTTGTTGAATGTTTTTGCATTATGTTTGAATCAAGATTTGAAAAGGATCTTTCAATGTATCTGTGATTCTCAATTGTAAGCCTCCATATGTAAGATTTAAACAGCATGGCAGGGGACGCCGGGTTTCGGCGCGAGTCATTACCGAAGCGGGTCAGTAGTGACAGATTGAGCGAGTAAGCACCCAAATCCTAGAGAATGCGAAGGGTACTGTCCCAGCTGCATGTAATCAGTGGATATAGTTGTGACCAAAACAAAAGCAATGAAGTAAACAGTTGCACTGGTTAAAATAGCCAAAATCAAAACAAAACAAAACATGACGTCCGGTGAGAGGAGGGGGGAGGGGGAAGGGGGTGGCGCAAATCCCCGAGATTCAGGGCCCCAGATCTTTGATGCTTCGGATCCCTCAGGGTGCTCAGTTGGCAGATATCAGACTGATACGGTAAAATAAATTTTTTATCTCTTCAGCTCAATTCTTCAGGTTTATCAGTCATACAGGTCAATTGATACAATTCTATTTCGTGTTTAACCGTGAACGTAAAACAAAAAATGTGTCTCCTTATTCATTGTTGGAAATCCTACCAAAACATATTCCCAACAAATATACACGGTAACAGCTATAAAACGTCGTTATAATTTGGTAGGTTATCAGCAACAATGGAAGATGCGGCACCTATGATTCCATCACAAGGTGATTTTATACGAAAATCGAGTACACAGTAAATTTTTGCATTCAAGAATAAACATAGAACAGAATATTTCTGTATGTATGAAGTTGTCCTTGAAGACGCATAAAAGTGAAGAAATGAAGTGACATAGCTAGTGAGGTGAAAGGTTATGCTGATGCCCATAAGTAAATAGATAATGTTTTTGTTTTGTTTCTCAGTAGGATAGCCGACTTACATGGAATCTCTCATGTTACTGGAAGTGACACTACTTCATGGTCAAAGAGTCATGGTCTTTAGAGGTTAAACTCAGAAAATAGGAGATCCATATTTCCACTGAATATGAGAGCTCTTGGGTCACTATTATCCACTTCTTGCAAAACACATTAGCGAGGTAGCAGGCCTACAAGAATCTTGAAAGTGTTTCCCACTGCGTCGTCTGTCAAGTGATTTTCAGAATGAATTTATTTCTAGTTGTGCCTATGATGTCATGGATGTCGTCTTGGAACCAAGAGAAAAAGATGAGTATTATTTAATTATTGTTGATGCAACTCCTGTTTCAAGTCATACTGAACAAACAACATTTATCCGGCGTATTTACTTCGAGGACAATATTGAAATTGAAATAAATGAACGATTTTTGGAATTCTTAAACTGTACTCACAAAACAAAAATCGCTATTGCATATATAATTCCATCAAAACATATCAAACACTCAGTTCCTATCAGTGAATACTGTGGACAAGGTTATGATAACGAAAGTAACAATAGAGGCTCTTATAAATCAGCTCAGACATATTTACTTCAGTTAAATGTTCTCGCAAAATTTTCTCGATGTGTTTTCCATAGCCTTATATGGATTACACGCAGCTGAGACTTGTCAAGAAGCAGATACAGTTTTCGGAATGATTCAAATTCTCTATGCTCTGTTCAGTAGCAGTCCACAACAAAAGGAAATTCCGAAACAGAGTGTTGACGTTCTTTATATTTCACGTCTGATACCAATTAGAGTGCTGCCATACCAATTGCAGCTCGCTTGGATAAGATTACCATTGCTGCTGAAACTCTCAGTAAGTTAAACTTGTCAGCTGAAACACGTTCTGTGGTACACGGTGTTTTGGATTATATAATATATTTCAATTGTTTAATCCAAAGGATTAAAGATGCTAAAGTTGTTGGTACCAACTGAGTGGAGCAGTAAATTACTAAAAGCTCGAAACACTACCATTGTTGTTGCGGTAAGACACCTTGGGAACTTATTAAACTATTTAAATTATCTTCACGTAAATTGGGACGCCATTCTACCTGATCTAAAGTTGTTACCAGTGCAGATGGTGTTGATCCTGAATTACCGCAGGCGTACACTAAAAAGAGCAAATCATTTCATGATGAAACCAGCACTGAAGTGATAGATGTGAATTCAGAAGATTTATTCACGATAAATGGATTTTATGGCATTATTAACAGTCTAATGTCGAACTTGAAAACCCGATATGAAACTGAGGATTTTAAACGAAACGTTTGGGATTTGTGGATATACTCAAAGAAGATTGACGATCAGGTCGCTGAGACATGCTAGTTATTTTTCAATGAATAGCGTAATGATGTCAACAGAGATTTTGTGGAAATTCATACTTTATGTTGTGTCGACACGAGAGCCGACACAGTGTGTTCGAGGTTGGCCGAGATGCACGCTATAAGCGCACGAAGGATGGCGTGAGGTCTGAAACAAGATACGTAATGAATGCTATAAAGAAAAGTACGTAGCTGCGGAAATACTTTACTTTATTCCATCCTTGTGGTACATCGCTCTTGACGAATCAAGTGATACTCTTAAGATACATGCAATGTTACAAATGGCGCCTTGCTAGGTCGTAGCCATGGACTTAGCTGAAAGCTATTCTAACTGTCTCTCGGCAAATGAGAGAAAGGCTTCGTCAGTGTAGTCGCTAGCAAAGTCGTCGTGCAACTGGGGCGAGTGCTAGTCAGTCTCTCGAGACCTGCCGTGTGGTGGCGCTCGGTCTGCGATCACTGCCAGTGGCGACACGCGGGTCCGACATGTACTAATGGACCGCGGCCGATTTAAAGCTACCACCTAGCAAGTGTGGTGTCTGGCGGTGACACCACATTCCTCCCCCGCAAATCGGCGGACGGTCGTGTGATAAGGCTTCCGCCCGCCGTGGGGAGGACCCCATGTTGACGTATGCGACGAGGTGGAGACCCTAACAACAGGCGAGGCTGTGCCACCCGCACCCTGCCATTCGGTCCGAGGGGAGCTAGGAAACGCCTGAAAACCTAGTCCAGGGTGCACGTCAACATGCGGTGTATGCGCCCGTAGAGAGACAGGAGGGGCCGAAGGGTCGACCTCCATGTGGTCGGGGCACCCGACGGGTGAAGACGACATCCGATCCGGAGCGGGCAAGAGTTCCATGGCGGAGGACATCTGGTCACGGGAAGCGATCGGCGGCGCGTGACCCAGGGAGACGCCAGGCGGTTACAGCGACGCGTCCACTGCGGGCGGCGCCGGCGGGAGAACAGGCGGCGGCGGCGCGTCGCCATGAGGCAAAATGGAAGGCATCGTCGGTAACACCTGGGGATGAGGCGAGCCAGTAGATGGGTCCCCAGGGCGCTGACCGGACGGCACCATCGCTGAAAGCAGACGGGGAGCGGCAGAACCCGTGCGACGACAGAGGCGCAGCTGATTGAGATGCCGACGCACCTCACCAGAGGCCCCCAAAACCAAATACATCGCGCGGCCGAGGCAGCGAAGAATGCGCCCTGCGAGCCAACGCCGTGAACCTCGATAGTTGCGATAGAATACAACGTCGCCTGGAGCAAAAGCAGGAGTCTGCCGCTGCACGGGAACCTGATGCGGCGGATGCAGCAAAGACATCAAGGTTCGATGAGCCGGCGAGCGCCATCTAGGGGCTGAGAGCGATACGATGACAAAAAGAGCAATAACGCGTCCTCCCGAGAATGCGACTCTTTCAACTTCAACATCTGTGACTTGAAAGTCCGGACCAATCGTTCAGCGGCACCGTTTGACTGTGGCGAAAACGGCGCGGATGTCAGATGTTTAATACTATTGGCCTTGCAGAATGACTGAAATTCTGCGGACATGAAGTGTGGGCCATTGTCGGAAACAAGACCTTCAATGCAAAAAATAGCAGACAACGCTTGGATCGTGGCAGAAGACGTCGTGGAAGACATCCGGACAACAAAAGGAAAATTACTGAAAGCATCTACCACAACCAACCATCGAGCATTCTAGAATGGACCAGCAAAATCGATGTGCAAGCGTTGCCAAGGGGAAGCGGCTTTCGGCCAAGCAAAGAATTTCCGCGGCTGTGCGGATTGTTGTTCGGCACACGCCATGCAAGAAGAGCACATATTCGTAATCGCAGCATCGATTCCGAACCAAGTACAGTGCTGACGAGCAAGTTGTTTCGTGCGCACTATACCCCAATGTCCTTGGTGAAGAAGCCGTAAGACAGAGGACTGTAACGAACGTGGGACCACGACTCTGGACTGATCATTATCAGAACGCAACAACAAAACACCACGTCGTACAAAAAGTCTCCCCTTGTGAGCAAAAAATCGGCGAACCAACGGATCCTCGATCCGCGACATTGACAAGGGCCATTGCGTAGCAACAAAACGCGAAACAGTTGCAAGGACAGGGTCAGCAGCTGTGGCTGTAGCTACACGACGAAAATCAATCGGAAACGATTCGACCACGTCATCGGTTTCCGAATCAATGAACATGCAAGCAAGTTCGGAAGAATCGAATGCTTTATCCTCAGCAACAGGCAAAATTACTAAGGGTGAGGCCCAGAGAGAAGCCTGCACACGTTCAATTACACCTTGTGATTCTAAATCGTGTAATGTTCTTGCGACCTCTTCACGCAATGCGTGGGGAACATTGCGCACTCTGAAAAATTTCGGTTGCGCGTTTACTTTTAGATCCAAATGTGCTTCATAGTTCTTAGCGCAACCAAGGCCCGGTGCAAAAATGTCTGCAAATTCTTCACAAAGACGAGAAACACTGGCGGAAGGCACAGTCTGGTTCACTGATAGGACCTGATTTACTATAGACATGTTAAACAACTGAAATAAATCTAAACCAAACAAGTTCACTGCAGAAGAAGAACGATGGACGTAAAATGACACAAGTTTTGTTTGTCCCTTGTATGTGGCAAGAAGAGTGCACTGTCCTAACACAGGGATAGCTTGTCCTGAATAACTATTTAACTTAACCTTTGCGGCACGCAACGGAGGTTTGCCCAGTCGTTTGTACGTGTCGTGATTGATCAATGAAACTGCAGCTCCGGTATCGAGCTAGAATGGTATCACTTTGCCTTCAAAGTACAAGTCGACGAAAAGTTTATTGTCCTGCTGACGACAAGAGCGACTTTCACGCGCAATTTGAACTGATACAGGTACAGAAGCACTTGCGACTTTACGGGATTTCCGGCGACGTCGACGCACACCATTTGTGGGACGAACACAGTCACTGTTTGAGATAGTGGCACTGGACGGGGCGGAATTAACTACATGAATGTCCATGGGCGAAGGGTCACGAGCCTGAGTATTCGTGGTTCGATTCCGGCGCGAAGCAAAGGGCCTGGAATGGTTGTGATTGTCTGATCTGAGCTTTTTCCGGCAAACACTTTGAACATGACCTTTCTTATTACAGTAAAAGCAAATAGCTTGGCGTGACGGGCAATTGTCACGCGAATGTCTAGTTTCACACCGCGGGCATGATTTTAGAACTGCATTTGCGTGCTTACGCGGCACACGTGTGTGAGAGCTAGGCCGCAGCTGCGCGGACGTGCGCGAGGGCTGTTTAGCGGTCCGTGCAGCGCGCCCGGCGGGCCGGTTAATGTGACACACGGCCGGCGAAGTTTCAAATGATTCCTGAGCAAAGTCAAGTGTGTCTTGTCTATCCAATATGTCTATCACTTGTTGAAGGGAGGGATTGACTAGTTTCAAAATCTGTTCCGGTATGCGAACATCAGAAACGTTCTGTGTAATTGCATCACGCACCATAGTATCTGAATAAGGGAGTCCACATTCACACTCAAAAGCACACTCCCTAGTAAGTCCTTGCAATGTTGCAACCCACTCCCTATTAGTTTGACCGGCCGTACGTTTGGTACGAAAGAACGTATACCTTTTTGCAACTACATTAACTGTTTCCTTGAAATAGGCATCTAACGCCGACAAAATTTCTTCGTAGGACAGAGTTGCTACGTCGCATCGGGGAAACAATTTCACTATCACACGGTAGGTGGACACACCTACACACGAAAGCAAAAACGGCTGCCACTCATTACCTTGAATTCTGTAGGCGGCGAGATGAAATCCAAATTGGCGTGACCACTCCGTCCAGGTTTCTTCGTCCGCTTGAAACGGACGAAACTGGGGTGCAACAGCATGGTGTGGCTGCGGTAGCGATGAAGCGGCGGCGGCCGCATCGGCATGCCTTGCACGCTGACCGTGGACGAGCTGTCCAAGGGCATCCAATAACGCCTGCGTCTGCTGATTCTGCAAGCGATAAAATTCGGACAGTACATCTGGAGATTGTGGCGAAGCCATGACACAAGCAAATGAATACAAACACTAAATCCACTTTTAAGCCTTGTCGCCACTTGTTGTGTCGACACGAGAGCCGACACAGTGTGTTTGAGGGTGGCTGAGATGCACGCTATAAGCGCACGAAGGATGGCGTGAGGTCTGAAACAAGATATGTAATGAATGCTATAAAGAAAAGTACGTAGCTGCGGAAATACTTTACTTTATTCCATCCTTGTGGTACATCGCTCTTGACGAATCAAGTGATACTCTTAAGATACATGCAATGTTACAAATGGCGCCTTGCTAGGTCGTAGCCCTGGACTTAGCTGAAGGCTATTCTAACTGTCTCTAGGCAAATGAGAGAAAGGCTTCGTCAGTGTAGTCGCTAGCAAAGTCGTCGTACAACTGGGGCGAGTGCTAGTCAATCTCTCGAGACCTGCCGTGTGGTGGCGCTCGGTCTGCGATCACTGCCAGTGGCGACACGCGGGTCCGACATGTACTAATGGACCGCGGCCGATTTAAAGCTACCACCCAGCAAGTGTGGTGTCTGGCGGTGACACCACACTTTAAAGTTTGGATACATTTCTTTGAAACCATTAGAACTCTTGAATAAGACGCACGACTTAAAATTTATTTACTCCAGACAGCAAATTTAACTTTCAAGATCAGCTCCCTTGTCAAGAACCTGCCTTTGCCCAGATTTGTAGGAAGTCACTGTTATGTATTTTAAAGGCCAGAATTGAATAAACATATTTAATCGAAGATATTCTGTGACCAACCCTCCCAAAGGACACTGCCTTATCGAAGGTACCTTCAGTACTGGGCGGGAGGGTTTGCGTCCTCCAGCGAAGTTGAGGGCTATGCCGGCGGCAGCGTAGCTACTGGCAGAGTCACTCAAGCTAGACAGACCTCAACGAAGGAGCCAGACGCAATGTGTCCCACCTAGGGACGGGGGGTCTCTATAGGCGTGGGTAAGCCAAGTTGGGGGCTGGGTCAATGGGCCAGAACTCCATTATCCACAAAAAAACTTCTAAAAGATCGAGAACCTAAAGCGGAGCCTCGGAATTGGGACAGAAACTCTTTACGACAATTATTGGCAAGGAAAAGGACATTGAGAGTTGGTACACGGAACGTTCAAAGCCTGATAAATAAACACGCAGAAATCGAGAATTAAATTAGTCAACTTAAGGTGGACATAATTATTCTGTCAGAAACAAAAAAGAAGGGACAAGGGAATGAGAAACTTGGAAATTTCATCCATTTTTGGTTTGGAGTTGATAAACATAAACGAGCAAAAGCACGCGTTTCCATTCTAATTAACAAAGCTCGGAGCACTTACTTCAAGGACTATGCATTCATATGAAACAGTTATAATACGGGATGTATGCACGAAACGACAACGCAGCACAGCAAACGAAAGACCATTTCTACCGGAAATTAGACCATCTACTCAACCAACTCAAAAAGCAACAAGAAGTAATAATAGCAGGAGATTCTAATGCGAGGTTTGGCTCACAAGTAAATGATGCAGCAGTAGGAAGATATGTAGAAAATGTCATTAATAGTTCTGGAGAAAATCTTGTAGCTGTAATCAATATGACTTGAAAATTCTGAACACACACTATTCACATAAAGATGTCCACAGATATACATGGGAGAGACCATCATTACAGCAGAAATTAGTTAACTGATTACATCATTACCAAGCAAAGGCCAAAAATGGTAGTTCAGGACTGTAGAGTCATGTGGAAAGCCAACTGTGTGTCTGATCACTACTTAGTTTTAGCAAAGTTGACATACCCATTTAGGAAAAAACCATCAACAACAGGACAAGCGGATGACCACAGAAATCATGAGAAATTAGAGCAGCCAGTGTATAAGCTCTTTCTCCCGAAGCAGTTCAGCACCAAGGATTTAATTCAACGTAGATTATAAAATGAACTAAAAGCGATCCCAGAAGATGACAATGTTGAAGTAGAATATCAAAATATTAAAAAAGCACTTACAAAAATTTCTCTAGAGGTGCTAGGGACTGAGAGTAGGAGTCTAGGTAAACGGGATCCTCAATGGATGTCTGATGACATGAAAATGTTGATTAGGGAAAAGAAAAATCTCTGCAGAAAATGGTTATCAACTAAATCACTACAGGACAGACGAAACTACCAGACAACAAATTACGAATTAAGAAACAGAATTAAATTAGAAAAGAATAAGACGTGGGAACAGAAATGTATTGAAATTGAGAGTCTAATAAGTGGATCAGAAACAACAGAAATGTGGAGGACAATTACCAGTGTGAAGAAAACACAAGTAAACAAAGCAGTAGACAACCTAATTCTCTTAAAGAAATGGAAAAGGCATTATGCAGACCTTTTAATTGATCGAAATATAAACATAACAATAGAGGAAGTGGATTGTGCACTAATTAAAATGAAGAATGGTCGATCACCTGGTCCAGAAAACATTCCCGTAGAATTATTGAAGGCTGGAGGAAGATATCTGAATAAACGAATAACCTGCCTGATGAACAACTGTTGTAAAATGATTGAAATTCCCTCAGAATGGAAAAAGGCATAAAAGGTTTCTATTTTCAAGAATGAGAATAGAAAGGCACAAACTACTATAGAGGCATTAGTCTCGACTGTACAATGAGCCGCCTATTTGGCAAGATAATGTTTGAAAAAATGAGACAAAATGTTGGCCACCATATAGGGGAAGACCATAGCCGGCTTAGGCAGAACAGATCATGTACAGATAACCTATATATCTTACAACAACTATTGGAGAAATATATAGCAGTAGGGAAGGAGCTACACATTGCCTTGGTAGATTTAGCAAACACTTACGATACAGTCCCTAGATCTAAGCTGTGGCAAGCTATGAAAGATACAGGTATAGATGATCATCTCTTACAAACTATTATTGAAATGTACAGAGATAATGTGGTACAGATTAAACGAGGTTCCAACTTATCAGAGCCTATTAAGGTCACTAAAGATTTGCGACAAGGTTGCAGTATATCACCCATCTTGTTCAATTTATATGTAGAAGTGGCTCTCCGAAATTGTAAGAACAGCTGCAGAGCTATGGGAATCACTGTCAACGACATACAGATATTTTCATTAAGTTTTGCTGACGATAAAGCTATTATAGCACAAGATCATTATGACTTTGAGTTCATGATACGACGATTATATCAGGAATACAACAGATGGGGACTACAAATGAGACTAACAAAACCAGAGTATCTGGTGGTGAATGTTGTTGTTGTTGAGGTCTTCAGTCCTGAGACTGGTTTGATGCAGCTCTCCATGCTACTCTAGCCTGCGCAAGCTTCTTCATCTCCCAGTACCTACTGCAACCTATATCCTTCTCAATCTGCTTAGTGTATTCATCTCTTGGTCTCCCTCTACGATTTTTTCCCTCCACGCTGCCCTCCAATGCTAAATTTGTGATCCCTTGATGCCTCAAAACATGTCCTACCAACCGATCCCTTCTTCTAGTCGAGTTGTGCCACAAACTTCTCTTCTCCCCAATCCTATTCAATACCTCCTCATTAGTTACGTGATCTACCCACGTTATCTTCAGCATTCTTCTGTAGCACCACATTTCGAAACCTTCTATTCTCTTCTTGTCCAAACTAGTTACCGGCCATGTTTCACTTCCATACATGGCTACACTCCAGACAAATACTTTCAGAAACGACTTCCTGACACTTAAATCTATACTCGATGTTAACAAATTTCTCTTCTTCAGAAACGATTTCCTTGCCATTGCCAGTCTACATTTTATATCCTCTCTACTACTACCATCATCAGTTATTTTACTCCCTAAATAGCAAAACTCCTTTACTACTTTAAGTGTCTCATTTCCTAATCAAATTCCCTCAGCATCACCCGATTTAAATGGCCACGTTCCATTATCCTCGTTTTGCTTTTGTTGATGTTCCTTTCAAGATACTGTCCATTCCGTTCAACTGCTCTTCCAAGTCCTTTGCTGTCTCTGACAGAATTACAATGTCATCGGCGAACCTCAAAGTTTTTACTTCTTCTCCATGAATTTTAATACCTACTCCGAATTTTTCTTTTGTTTCCTTCACTGCTTGCTCAATATACAGATTGAATAACATCGGGGAGAGGCTACAACCCTGTCTCACTCCTTTCCCAACCACTGCTTCCCTTTCATGCCCCTCGACTCTTATAACTGCCATCTGGTTTCTGTACAAATTGTAAATAGCCTTTCGCTCCCTGTATTTTACCCCTGCCACCTTCAGAATTTGAAAGAGAGTATTCCAGTTAACATTGTCAAAAGCTTTCTCTAAGTCTACAAATGCTAGAAACGTAGGTTTGCCTTTTCTTAATCTCTCTTCTAAGATAAGTCGTATGGTTAGTATTGCCTCACGTGTTCCAACATTTCTACGGAATCCAAACTGATCTTCCCCGAGGTCGGCTTCTACCAGTTTTTCCATTCGTCTGTAAAGAATTCGCGTTAGTATTTTGCAGCTGTGTCTTATTAAACTGATAGTTCGGTAATTTTCACATCTGTCAACACCTGCTTTCTTTGGGATTGGAATTGTTATATTCTTCTTGAAGTTTGAGGGTATTTCGCCTGTCTCATACATCTTGCTCACCAGATGGTAGAGTTTTGTCATGACTGACTCTCCCAAGGCCATCAGTAGTTCTAATGGAATGTTGTCTACTCCCAGGGCCTTGTTTCGACTCAGGTCTTTCAGTGCTCTGTCAAACTCTTCACGCTGTGTCTTATTTCCCATTTCGTCTTCATCTATATCCTCTTCCATTTCCATAATATTGTCCTCAAGTACATCGCCCTTGTATAAACCCTCTATATACCCCTTCCACCTTTCTGCCTTTCCTTCTTTGCTTAGAACTGGGTTGCCATCTGAGCTCTTGATATTCATACAAATGGTTCTCTTCTCTCCAAAAGTCTAATTTTTCTGTAGGCAGTATCTATCTTACCCCTAGTGAGACAAGCCTCTACCTCCTTACATTTGTCCTCCAGCCATCCCTGCTTAGCCATTTTGCACTTCCTGTCGATCTCATTTTTGAGACGTTTGTATTCCTTTTTGCCTGCTTCATTTACTGCATTTTTATATTTTCTCCTTTCATCAATCAAATTCAATATTTCTTCTGTTACCCAAGGATTTCTATTAGCCCTCACCTTTTTACCTACTTGATCGTCTGCTGCCTTCACTACTTCATCCCTCACAGCTACCCATTCTTCTTCTACTGTATTTCTTTCCCCCATTCCTGTCAATTGTTCCCGTATGCTCTCCCTCAAACTCTCTACAACCTCTGGTGCTTTCAGTTTATCCAGGTCCCATCTCCTTAAATTCCCACCTTTTTGCAGTTTCTTCAGTTTCAATCTGCAGTTCATAACCAATAGATTGTGGTCAGAATCCACATCTGCCGCTGGAAATGTCTTACAATTTAAACCCCGTTCCTAAATCTCTGTCTTACCATTATATAATATATCTGATACCTTTTAGTATCCCCAGGATTCTTCCAGGTATACAACCTTCTTTTATGATTCTTGAACCAAGTGTTAGCTATGATTAAGTTATGCTCTGTGCAAAATTCTACAAGGCGGCTTCCTCTTTCATTTCTTCCCCCCAATCCATATTCACCTACTATGTTTCCTTCTCTCCCTTTTCCTACTGACGAATTCCAGTCACCCATGACTATTAAATTTTCGTCTCCCTTCACTACCTGAATAATTTCTTTTATCTCCTCATACATTTCATCTATTTCTTCATCTGCAGAGCTAGTTGGCATATAAACTTGTACTACTGTAGTAGGCATGGGCTTTGTGTCTATCTTGGCCACAATAATGCGTTCACTATGCTGTTTGTAGTAGCTAACCCGCGCTCCTATTTTTTTATTCATTATTAAACCTTCTCCTGCATTACCCGTATTTGATTTGGTATTTATAACCCTGTAATCACCTGACCAAAAGTCTTGTTCCTCCTGCCACCGAACTTCACTTATTCCCACTATATCTAACTTCAACCTATCCATTTCCCTTTTTAAATTTTCTAACCTACCTACCCGATTAAGGGATCTGACATTCCACGCTCCGATCCGTAGAACGCCAGTTTTCTTTCTCCTGATAACGACGTCCTCTTGAGTAGTCCCCGCCCGGAGATCCGAATGGGGGACTATTTTACCTCCGGGATATTTTACCCAAGAGGACGCCATCATCATTTAATCATACAGTAAATGGTGGTGAATAGTGACGCTAAATTTGAAGTACACTTCAAACAAAACAGTTATGGGACAGGTAGAGAAATTTAAATATCTAGGGGCACATATTGATAATAATGGATTGGGCTATAGAGAAGTAAAGTATAGAATGCAGCAGAGCAGAAAAGTGTTAGGGTGTATGAATTCCGTTTGGCAGGATAAGAATATTTCTAACAGTAATAAGAAAAGAGTAGGTAAGATAATGGTTGAATCAGTGCCATGCTATGGATCAAACGGGATCTTAAATAGGGATCTCAAAAGAAGACTAATAGCTGTGGAATTTATTATTTGCCTACGAGTGCCAGAATATCAAGAATCGAAAGAAAAAATAATGATGAAGTAAGAGCTGGAATGAAGGCAAATGATACAGTGATACATAGAATTGAAAGAAAATCATTAAAATCGTACGGACATACGATGAAAATGCCAGACGATTGGTGGCCAAAGAAAGTTTATGAATGGAAACCACCCGGCAGACGTAAGCACGGAAGACCACGACGTTCTTCCACAGACCACATAAATGGAGTAATGGAACATCACAGCATCGACAAGGAAGACGCGATGGATAAAGAGGCTTGGCGGAGTATAACAGGAATACAACAAGATGTTGTTATTAATTAATCTTTGCACTGATGAATCCTGTAGTAATAATAATATTCTGTGACCAATAGTAAATAAGTAACTTCAGTAGTTAGTTGTTTCCATGGTGAGAATAACAGATGAAAGAAAAGTATCTAATATCTGAGTGACGAGGACTGGCTTTTGTGCAGGGTACGAAGCATTTGAAAACAGTACATTACTGACAAGTTATGTTCATATTCTCGTCCTCTACAACACCAGTAAATCAAGAACAGTGACCTAGAGACACGTATACCAACTATCTATTCTGTATCGAAGCACTTCACAGTATTTTTTCGGGGGAATCCGCTTTCAAAATACAATGCAATGTTACAGTCTGTATAATTTCCTCGTATTTTTTCTAATATAACACAACTCTACACCCAACATGCGAACGAAGTTACCACCGTTAATAGTTCAAAAATGGCTCTGAGCACTATGCGACTTAACTTCTGAGGTCATCAGTCGCCTAGAACCTAGAACTAATTAAACCTAATTAACCTAAGGACATCACACACATCCATGCCCGAGGCAGGATTCGAACCTGCGACCGTAGCGGTCGCTCGGTTCCAGACTGCAGCGCCTAGAACCGCTCGGCCACTCCGGCCGGCCCGTTAATAGTGGCTGCGTGACACCAGTGTGTATACTACCGTGTGCTCTGGTTCAACCCACTGCTGCATGAACAACAGTTCATTCGCTCGAATTCCGCTGGTAACATCTCGTGCAACGTGTAGTACCATAGCATAAACCAGCGGGAAGGGCGAAAAATATCGACCAGCCGCCTTCCTAGCCAAATAAATTGCGTCAACGTATTTGTGCTCTTTTGACACAGAATATTTTCAGTCCTTTTAGCCAGTCTCTCATTGTAGTGGAGCCTCCATATGCAGCATTTCCCTCTCACTGCCACTGTCTGTGTCTCTCTTACCACTGTCTCTTTTTTTCTCCTATTTACTTACAGTGTATCCCACGGCCACTGTCTCCCCTCTCACTTACACTGCCTCCTTTTGTCTTTCCTTGGCACTGCCATTGTCTGCACCATACCCTTTAGCTCAAAAATGCAGTGGTATGAGGGAGCCAACTAATTTTTTACACCTACATCCACATGTTTAAAGTTTAGGTCCGAAATGCGCCCTCCCATATACCTATTTCTTCGCCAAGCCTATATATGAATCCCAATCATCTCCCTTTTTCATTTCTACTGACTCCTATCTTGATCCCACTCTTCCTATCTCTACCAATCTCTCTTTCTCTTTTACAGGCACACTCTTTCACTGACCATCAATATCTCCTCCCTCTTTGGCTGCCACTGCTATTGTCTTCATCCATGTCTCTTTCTCTTCCTCTGACGTTTTCTCTTTCCCATCATGACTGTTTTCTCTCTCTTCCTCTCCCTCTGGCACTGTCTCCTTTCTCTTCCACCGTCACTGTATTATCTTTCAGCGCAAAAATACGTTCGAATGCAAAATTGTTTGGCGATTAAGGAGGAGTGAGGATTGAAGCACCCGGTTCCAGACATATCCGTCACAATATTTTAAAGATATATGAAGATGGTATCTGTTCTTGCGAACATATTTATCAGCACCTGAAAGCAGCTAATGGTCTGGATTTCATTGTAATTTCATATTTTGAATAGGAATATATTCACCTTTTTTGTGCTCCAACAGGAGCATCTTCCCGCCGATTCCCTTCTTTTCCCCGCGACGGCAGCATATACAGCTTATAAAAAATGAAACCTATAGGTCAGTGAAGAGTTGCAGTTTATTTATACACTTCGACATATTTATATCGTCGCAGAAATGTTGACGTAGTGGTTATAATACTAGACTTTTGCATGAAAAGTCGTGAGTTCCAAATTCACCTGAACTGTAAAATATTAATTTCTATATTACGTTCGAGTACATTCTAAAAGTATCCACAAGTGTCAAGAATCAGTGCATGGAATGCTCTGTACCTGTATGTATACCATATGTGTTCTGGAAGAAGGTAGTTCGCTCTGCGCTCTTGTACGTCCAAGTGCTGTGTAAACCTTCGTTTCGTCATTCATCTAATTACACCTTCTCCGACGTGACATTATTCTGGTGGAGGCGCCGGGTATTGGAAGTTGTGATATCCAAATTTGACGCGGCAAGTAAACCGAGAACTTTTTATGCAAAGACTCCGTCGCGAAAGACTTCGTAGTCATAATAGTTTCCTCTACGTGGAGGATGTAGCACGCAGCCTTTGTCGGCTGGAGAAGCTGCGCTTGAAACAGTCAAAGCTGTTGAATAATCTGGCTTTCCTACAACGTTGTCGCGACAAGGAGGTTGTACCAAATTTCGCAGTTGCCAAACATCACATCCGAACTGCAGCAGTGAATAGAATTTTGCGGAAGACAAGTCATGCGATCGTCAGGGAGAGGATACATCATACGAGTTATGGACTGGATGCCAATGCTCGCTCCTTATATAGCTGCCATCTGCTTTTGTCTGCAGTATTGTCACCTTTGGACTGGGAATGGCTAGACATGACCTTGGCTGCACATCAGCGAGCTAATTTAAGCAAGATTACAGCAAAACAGGCTGATAAATTTGTACGCCTTAACCGTCGAAAAGGAATTTCTGGGTCCTGCGACACGCATCGCACTGTTTGTAAGATGTCAGGCAAATCCAACACCTTCCATGAAAACCCTGACATGATAAGCAAATCCAGTAGTATGTCACATAGCTTCGAATAAATCGTGACATTAAATTAACCAAAGTAATACGAGTAACGAGTGAGCAAATGGAATACCACAGACTAACACAAGAATGCCTAAATGCATGTCATACCTTCCCACCGTGAGACAGACGCAGTTCCGAGGGGAGAAACGAGAACAGAAGCCGAGAGCAGAACCGTGTTAAGTTAGAAGGCCCTACGATAAGGGACGGACACCACGTCGCCACCTAACCGTTAGGACCACCCCCCAAGCCCATGTTAAAAGCTAGAGCCTTAGCGTGAGACTTTTTCGCGTCTCTGTTACGTCAGGACCACCTCCCAGCCCATGTTAAAAGATAGAGCACGCCAGAAGAACAGTATAGATCTTACGATAACGCTAAAAGGACCACACCAGCTACAAGTTTTAGCGTGAGACTTTTTCGCGTCTCTGTTACGTTGCAAACTTTAAAAACATTGCCCCACCACGAAAAGTATAACGTTTCTCATTGGATAGACAGAATTTTTGTAGGTGGAGCTTAAGGTTAACATTGAGACCCTGATTGTTCAGATGAAAACACAGCCGGATAGTTTTTTAAACCAACTTCGGTAAATTGTAGTAAGGAGAAGTTAGGGGAGAGTTGCTTCCGAAACGGCGAGGTGAGCGGAGCTGTGCTGCCCGCCACCACCCGACAAACACCGACAAGATAATGAACGCACGCGATGCCACATAACAGCGCATAAAGCTTCACTCAGAACTGCAGAAGTCTCATCTGTTAAACCCCCTTTTTGCGTAATACTAGTGTCGATCGTCAATTAAAGCTCATGGTGTTCACATTTGAAATCTGAAATGCGATGATTTTTC
Organism: Schistocerca nitens; assembly: GCF_023898315.1. Lineage (NCBI taxonomy): Eukaryota > Metazoa > Arthropoda > Insecta > Orthoptera > Acrididae > Schistocerca > Schistocerca nitens. The sequence continues at coordinate 141,199,383 of NC_064621.1, read as the reverse complement.
TGTTATATAGTTATTGAGAAGCCACATCAGCCACTGTAATTTACGACAAGTTAGATAAGTAATTAAAGATAAATGAGGCTCACTGTAGACCATTTTGATAGTTTTCTCTTTTGTGAAACTTAATATAAACCTAGATTATAGATGTGATATGGCATAGGTCATCCTTCGATCCATTGTAGAACTTGTAAACCCATTCAGGGAATACTCGTTCACATTTTTTGTTGAGGGCAGTTGGTTTTTACCATCCTGTATCCTTTTATCAATAGTGCAATTTATAAACAATGTTTTGTGAGTAGAATAAAATTTCCAATGGTAAACTTAACTGCTTTTTCGACGTTATTTTACGAGCTAACTAAAAATAGGAAAGCCTTGAACCTCTTGCACTAAATTTAGTTAGTATTAAGATTCTTTTACAGGGAGTGCAGTGGAACTGATGCTGAAATTATTAAGTATTTGGTTATATCATCGCTAGTCTCACAGAACTCTTCTGAACTCTACATGTCATGTGTGGTCTGGCGTCTCCTTACCAACAACAGGTCCCAGGTTCAAACTAGTCAATTCCCTAAAAACACACTCAGAGCGTCGTTGCGCGAAAGTGGTAGGGTGACACGATATAGAGCAAACAGACACCACGCAGAATGTTAGAGAGTGGCGACCCTGCCAGGATGGTAAAATACCATGATTGAAGGTCGACCACATGCCTAACTAGGTCAGAAAAATACCCCGTTGAAAAATTTTCGTAATATGTAAAAAGTTTTTTGAACGTTATAAATAGTCGAAAACAGTAGCTGCAGCGATAGATAGTAAGAAAGTATTCAATAAAAGTGAGACATTCTGGCAGAGACAATAGCATAATTAAGTTATGAATTTTAATATTGTTAGAATTAAGTTTTCTCTCCAATGCAAGTGCACAGGTGGCGGATACATCGTTTACAAGTTGGTTCTGACCCAACAAGTAAGTGAATGGTTTGTCAAGTCGTGTGAACAAAAAGTTTATGAAACGCGTGAGATCGTATGAGCGCATGTTGACTCGAAGTAGGGCGCGTGAATTGCTTTTAAAACAGAAAATATGGGATTCGGAAAGATTAGCAATGGCAGATCGAGACCTTGACCGAATTGAGGTAGAGACCCAGCATGAAAATGGACAGAGAATAGAGGACAGTACAACAGACGATGCAGTATCGCGAGAAATAGGACATATAACGCACCATAAAGAGGATAATGTACGTCAAGGCATAGAAAACGTAAGTCAGCATACGACAGAGGAGCAGGAAAGTAGAGAGACAGTCGATGAGGATTCTAACTTGCGCCTTGAATACGTAGAACCCATAGTGCAAGTAATCAGAGCTCCCTCACCACAGAGTACAAGGAATGCGAGCAGAAACGTGTCACAGCACAGTTCAATGCAATCGGTTGCGAACCAAGACTTGGGCGAAAACACAGAACGTAGGACGTCGGAAGAAAACGCAATAGGACCCGCCAATCTGCCAGAATTATTACATCAAATTACGGAAACCATGACAAGGCAAAATAAAGACATAGCGAACCAAATTCAAATTCAGAATGCAGAAACTACGAGACAAATGAGTGAGGTTAAAGAACGAAACAAATAATTCGGTTACCCCAAAGTCATATTGAAGATGAGGCAAAAGAATCTCCAGAAGTGATAGGAAACTTAATAATAGGTCACAATCAATTGAGAACAGACATTGAGAAGGTACAAGCGGACGTACAAACATTGCGTAATGACAATCAGAACGAGATCAAAACATTACGTAACAACACCCAGGGAGAAGTCAAGAAACTAGAGAAACAGATAAACGAAATTACTAGACAAGCAGCAGGTACAGCACGTGAAGTTGTTGAAAACAGTGTGTTACACAAACGTATCACAAAAGCAGCGCTGAAAAAATATGATAACCGCATAGTCAAAATAGAAGCGCAAATGAAGCGACAATTTCAGAAATTGCGAACAGAGTTGTTGCAAACCATTGAAGAGCGTAGTGAACGGGATCGAACAAGCACAGAGTCTGCAACCACATCCGTATCTGTAACAGCACCGGAAAAACAAGCAATTAACGAAGATATTACGCATTTGCGATTCCAATCACAGGCCGAAAGTAACATACGTGAAATCAGACAGCCTGCACAGCAACAAACACGTTTCGAAATTCTTGATGAACAAACGTCATCACAAACACATGCGGAACCACAAATGTATGTTTCAAGACAGTTTGGATCATGCAAGGAAGCAGCAAGGTTAGCCAGACAAGATACAGAACCAATACCTGACAATGGAAAGCCAGGTCGCGAAGAGTACAGTGCAATGCATTCAGCTACACGTTCACAACCGATGGAAGAAAATTATTGCTTACCACTCCAACGATACTACGCAACGGTAGGCGGAAGTTACAGTGGACAATATCCGATGGATCTACCACAACCGGGAGAAATGATCAGAAACAAAAGTGGCGAGGAATCGCGAATTTCATATGGAACTATGACGAAGTACGACAACGATCATTTCCTCACAGTCAGAAAATTTCAACACTTTCGAGAAGGAAACTCATTACATCCACGAACTTTTATTGATCAATTCCGAGTAGGATTACCAGAACACTGGACGCTAGCACACAAATTAGACTTTATATGTGCACACATGTCAGAAACAGTCGCAGAAACCATGCAGAATGTTGCAGCGACATGCCGATCGTACGAAGATTTCAGAGAGAAGTTTCTCTCACGATATTGGTCCAGCGAAGCACAGAACAGAGTGAAGTACGAATTATTACAGAACCCATATTTTGAAAATTCAGGAGAGAAGAGTCCCGTGAAATTTTTCGAATTAATGGCAAAGAAAAATCAATGCTTAGATGTACCATACAGTGACGGAGAGTTGATTAAATTATGCGCGATGAAGCTACCATTGAAATACCAGCAATCATTAGTAGGTCGCGGAGGCAATGACGTCGAAGCATTTAAAGGTATTCTAAGGGAACTAGAGTACATATTTTCGGAAGATGACGCAAGAAAAAGACGAAGCGCACGTGAAAACGAAAGCAAAAAGCAGTGGAATCCACAAGACACAGTACGAAGAAACAATAATTACGAACCATGTGATAACTTCGTACCAAGAAACGGCAATAGATTTCAACAAAGAACCGGTTATGGATTTAGAAGAGAATATGGCAATAACTATAATTCACCCAGGAACGGCAACAACTATTACAGAGGGAATAACGACAACCGGAACGGGTACTGGAGAACCAATATACCGACAAATTATCAACAAAGAAACCACTATCAACAAGCTGAACAAGAAAAGAGAATACAGATAGAAGAGGTGGAGGTAAGACCACCAAACCCTGATAAACGTTCGAATTGACAGCTAAGCGCCCATGCCAAAGAGAATGACGCACCGACCCAGGACAATTGCAGCACCTTGAACAGAGAAGTAAAAATCTTATCACGAGAAGAGAAGACGGAAGAAACAAATCCGCAGGTTTCAGATGAAAACGAAGACAAGAAAATAACAATATCGTGTTGGGACGAAATTAATTGGGAGAATACTGACGAGGAAGATGAATTACCAGAGGCATGCACAACGAATGTAGCAGGAAAGGACGAAGTAATGAGTATTGCAGAGCTATTTGGGATGGAAACCAGGGAAAGCGAATTCAATGAGGATAATGCACAGTCGACAGAAGTTGAAAATAAGTTACGAGTGGGCACACAACCCAACGTATATAATGAAGGAAGTTATGAAGCGATAATTAGAGCATTTAGATGCGATTATGTGGAAGTAGCGACGAAGAAGGAGAAGATAGACGAGGATGAGGAAAAAGTAGAGGATGTTGAAGAAAGCGTAAATGAAGGAAGAAATAGAGAAGAGGAAATAAAAGAGAGAGAAGTAGCAGTCGAAGCTTATCCTACAGAAAGTTAGAATTCACAAGGCAAATTCCTAGAAAGACTCATGTATGATTCAGTGGAGGATTCTTTGATGCAAGAAGAAGAAGAACAGAACCAACCCTTTCAAATTCAACCAATTGTGAAGGCCATGGTAAAGCATATCCCAGTCAATATTGTAATTGATAGCGGAAGTGAACTGACTGCGATCTCAGAAAATTTATTCGTGCAGTGCAATGCCAATGAGGAATTGCCAGTTCGGAAAATACGTAAGATTAAAGTAAGAGGTCCTATTAGAAACAATGCTGCGGAAGTTACGAGACAAACAAGGTTAACTCTTTCGTGTCAAGGTCAAAAGATCGAAGCCAACTTCGTGATTATACCTAAACTAACTGTAGATTTGATTGTAGGTGCAGATTTTTTAAATGAGAGACGAGTGATAATAGATATGGGGAAAGGTAGCGTAACATTCGGGAATGTCACACTTCTCTTTGAGCAAAAGCTAAAATTAGAAGAAATACCAGTTACAAACAAACAATTAAGAACGGCGCGAGATAAAGAGGATGAAGAATTAGAATGGTATGCACAAACGGGGGAATCGCCTCAACTCATGCAAGAAATCCATAAAGAAGTCGACAAAAAATTGCAAGAAGTTCAAGGTATTTCGGAACACAGTAAAAGAGAATTAGAGGGTATTTTACGAGATAAAGCAGAGGTATTTTTACCTAAGACTGGCAGTATTAAACACTTTCAGTACAAGTTTGAAGATTAATTTTATTACTGGTAAATAATCAGCACAATATTTCAAGATTATGTTGCAGATAAGATCGTCAGGAGAAAGAAGAATGAAGAGAGAGGAAGGTGGGAAGAATAAAGTAGTTTCAATAAAAACAAAAACAAAAATAACACCAATAGTACCACAGACTAGGGTGAAGGGATAAAGCATAGATAGTCTAACAGCACGAAATATTAAAATGCTATACACCACGACACTACACAAAAAATAAAGAAACGAATTTGAGGATTTTTCTAGAAGTTAAGACTCAAAATATCTTAGAATTGTAACATGGAAAGGGCACCGAAATTTGTAAAGCTTTTTAAGAAGGCGTAAAACAATGTAGGTACTAGACATATGTTACATGATAATAAGTAAAACTTTTTGTAAGAACCATTGTAAAAACTCCAGCAAGGACGAGATACAACGACCCACAAGTTGCAACCAGAGAAGTATCAAGAAAGGAAAGGACGTAATTAGCAAGACACGATTCCTACAAGGCAGAAGAGTCGAGAGTAGGGAAAGGACAGTGAGACCAACAAAGGGCGCTTGTAAATCTACTGCTGAAGGGACTGGTGCAGGGACTGACAAGCAAACACCAGACTTTCACCGCTCGTAAACCCAGGGACGCCCCCACTCAGCGGAGCGAGCAAAAAACGGCCCGACGAGAAGACCACTTGGGCAAGCCACAACTGGCAAAAAAAAAAAAAAAATGTGTAAAAGTCACACTAACGCTATTAAACAGCACGCTGATGCACTAAAGTGAAGAAAACGTCCACAAAGTAGAAATGACATGCCCAAACCATTTATCAAACAGTTGCTAAGAGGAGAACTTCAAAACGACTAGTTATCAATAAATATTTCCATGTCCTGCCCAGAGAAGAACCAAGAGGCAAGTAAGAAGCAGAGAAAAAGCAGGAAGAACAGAAGTTGAAGATTCACAAGGTTGAGACCAAGAAAGAAGATGGGTGAAGAATAGACGACATACCTTCCCAAATCCCTATCCTATTGTAAACTAGTCGTCTACGAAGTATTACAACGAAAAACGACAGCTTTCAGCGACACATAATGATGACTTTCATGCATACAAAGCTAGTAAACCACGAGATTCTGCACTCACAGCTCCATTCCATTATGGGACCTCCACAACAGCAACACACATTTGCAAAACCCAACAAGGCACGACAAACGAAGCTGTACATCAAATACTTGCCCACATCCATTTCGCTCAAGTCCATCACCTTCATCCAAAAACATTCGCCAGCCTCATGCTTAAACATTCATAGGACTGTGAATGTGTGAAATCAAATTATATGATGTAGGAATTGTGCAAAAGAAATGTGTGAAAAACTAAATAAGTTAAGCACACCAGACAACTACAAAATAACAATCATTGACTATGGACTTAAGTAAAAAATAGACTATCGATAAAAATAAGTCATTAGTTCTGAAATGGACAGTATATAAAGAACAAAAATAAGGCATAATAAACACTAAAACTACATGCCACTTATTTTCTCCTCATAAAAATAAAAGAATAACTATATTTTACTTATTTTCTCATAAAAACAAAGAATCAAAAATTACCTTGTTGGATGTTTTCCCCTTTTTTTAATATTTGTACCATTTGTTAGAATAATATCTCAATAATTGTGTATGTATATTTCTTTGTCAAAGCAATTCTTGGAAATAATTCTTATTTGTTAGTGTAACAATGTTGAAATGAGTGTCTAGAAACAAAAACATTTTACTTGTACATGATATTTAGAAAATGTGTTAGGAATAGATTTTACTTAATTACTACATTTATAAAAAAATATATTTCTAAGAAAATCGATGTGAAAGACTCCTCACTTTCGATAACAAACTTCTTAAAAAACAAACGTCACACTTAACTACAGAAAGAAAATAATTAAAAATTAATACTAGCATAAAAATATTCTTCTCTTGTCATTTTTTAGAATAATGTGGAATAATATAAAAATATAAATTAGTTATACAAACTAGCATAGAACCAGAATAACATGGCTGAACAGTAGGCAACAAAATTTAGCTAAAGGAATAATTTTTGACTGACTTAGACAACGATTCAATCATTGCCTAAATTCAGTGCAAAAATTAAGTTCGAAGGGTGGAGGTATGTAAGGTGTCAGGCAAATCCAACACCTTCCATGAAAACCCTGACATGACAAGCAAATCCAGTAGTATGTCACATAGCTTCGAATAAATCGTGGCATTAAATTAACCAAAGTAATACGAGTAACGAGTGAGCAAATGGAATACCACAGACTAACACAAGAATGCCTAAATGCATGTCATACCTTCCCACCGTGAGACAGACGCAGTTCCGAGGGGAGAAACGAGAACAGAAGCCGAGAGCAGAACCGTGTTAAGTTAGAAGGCCCTACGATAAGGGACAGACACCCACATCGCCAGCTAACCGTTAGGACCACCCCCAAGCCCATGTTAAAAGCTAGAGCCTTAGCGTGAGACTTTTTCGCGTCTCTGTTACGTCAGGACCACCTCCCAGCCCATGTTAAAAGATAGAGCACGCCAGAAGAACAGTATAGATCTTACGATAACGCTAAAAGGACCACACCAGCTACAAGTTTTAGCGTGAGACTTTTTCGCGTCTCTGTTACGTTGCAAACTTTAAAAACATTGCCCCACCACGAAAAGTATAACGTTTCTCATTGGATAGACAGAATTTTTGTAGGTGGAGCTTAAGGTTAACATTGAGACCCTGATTGTTCAGATGAAAACACAGCCAGATAGTTTCTTAAACCAACTTCGGTAAATTGTAGTAAGGAGAAGTTAGGGGAGAGTTGCTTCCGAGACAGCGAGGAGAGCGGAGCTGTGCTGCCCGCCGCCCCCCGACGAACACCGACAAGGTAATGAACGCACGCGATGCCACATAACAGCGCATAAAGCTTCACTCAGAACTGCAGAAGTCTCATCTGTTAAACCCCCTTTTTGCGTAATACTAGTGTCGATCGTCAATTAAAGCTCATGGTGTTCACATTTGAAATCTGAAATGCGATGATTTTTCTGTTATATAGTTATTGAGAAGCCACATCAGCCACTGTAATTTACGACAAGTTAGATAAGTAATTAAAGATAATTGAGGGTCACTGTAGACCATTTAGATAGTTTTCTCTTTTGTGAAACTTAATTTTTAGCAACAGCAAAGCCTCCTAAGTCCCATGTATGCAGAGTGGAGAAACTGGCATTTAAATCGTTGGGGAAGGATGAAGAATTAGTTGTGCTACCAGCCGACAAAGGGAACGCCACAGTTATCCTCAACGCTACCGTTTATCATAAGAAAGTGGCCCTGTTGTTGTCACGTACCTGATTCTTAAACGGGATCCCACAGCAGCACTTAGCAGGAAGACAGGGGAGCTACTGAAGAACTCTGGCTCCCAGAAGAGCTAGTCAAGAATCTACGACCAAGAGCACTAAGGCCACCCAGGTTATACGGTCTACCCAACGTCCATAAGGATGGGGAGCCTTGAGACCTATTTTTAGTGCTATTGGATCTTCTACATATCGGTTGACAAAATACTTAAGCAAATTATTAGCACCTATAGCCATCACATTAATAACTCAAAAATGTTTGTTGACATCATAAAGCAGATGAGTATAGGCCCGAATGACATCATGATCAGCCTAGATGTGGTCTCTATGTTCACAATGGTACTGGTGGAAGATACGTTAAAACTGTGGGCTGCTCATTTCTCCCTGAAATACTGAAATTATTTCGACACACTTTGACGTCCACCTAATTTTTGTGTGGTGGAAAATATTATGAAATGACTGACGGAACAGCCATGGGTTCGTCACTGTCACCAGCCATAGCTAACTTTTTCATGGAGGATTTCGAAGAACGAGCGTTGAACAGTGCTCCCTTACGTCCATCCTTCTTCTTCAGGTATGTTGACGATACATTATTAATCTGGCCACATGGCAATGAGGCACTGCAGCAGTATGTTAATCATTTGAATGGTATACACCAGAACATAAGATTTACAGTGGAGGTGGAGAGGGATGGGAAGTTATCCTTCTTAGATGTGCTGGTGGAGCGAAACTCAGATGGACACTCGGACATTCTGCGTACAGAAAACCGACGCATACAGATTTATATCTAAACGTGTGTAGTTTTCACCACCTAGCTCAGAAGAGATCTATGCTGAATACCTTGGTACACAGAGCAAAGACTATTTCGGACAAAGTTCATCTCGGCTCCGAGATTAACAATCTGACGACGACATTCAGAAAAAATGGATATTCTGATCGTGATATCAGATCTACTCTGGCGAAGGAACCTAGGAAGGACGCTGTTCAAACAGATCAAGAGGACCAACACATCGCGCGGCTACCATTCTGCGGTGAAACGTCTAGCTATATCGGTAGAGTCCTGAGCCGGCAGAGAATCAGACCAGTCTTCCGGCCACCCATGAAGATGAAAGAAATGTTGTGACCCATGAAAGATAATCTCGGCCTGAGAGTACCGGGAATTTACAGCATTCCTTGCGAGTGTGGCAAAAAATATGTGGGCCAGTCTATAAGAACTGTTGCCGATCAGCGTCACCTGAAATACATATATCTAGAAAAATCACAGTTCGCTAAATAAACATAAGATTCTTTTCGATGACACAAGAATATTTGCTCACGCTTAAAACAATTGCGACTCGGTCATCAGGGAAGCAGTTGAAATTGGAATATGTGAAAATAATTTCAACAGAGACTCCGGATATACACTCAGCAATGCATGGAAGCGCGCAGTTGATAAAGAAAGAGCGCAGAGGGAGGTTGCTTACATTCCTCCCAGTTCTCCGCCTGTTGCGAGGGATGGCGCTGCAAGCAACGCTGGATAAAGCGTTCAAACAAAATCTATGGACATAGATGCCGCCACCTCCATATGCGCCGTTTTCACTGTGACGTCATCCAGCCAATAGAAGCCGTCCACTGGTTATAAAAGCGGAAGCCTCACCAGTCCACTGATCTGTGGAAGACTTCCCACATCCTCTTATTTCTCAAACTCATCAAACCCCCATCTGCCGCCTCTTCCTATCATCCCATTTGCCTCACCTCTGTCTTCACTAAGGTCCTCGAATCCATCCTCTCCCGCTGTATCCATCAGCTCCTTAATCAACACCACCTCCTCCCCCTTACCCAGTGTGGTTTCCTTCTCTGCTGAAGACCAACTCTTTAACCTCGTTCACCTTCTATCCCTCCAGCTCAACTCCCGTTGCTCAGCCACTTTTGTTTCCCTCGACTTCCAAAATGCCTATGACCGTGTATGGCATCCCGGTCTCCCCTTTAAACTACAAACCCACGCCCTGCCTATCAGTTCTGTCTGTCTGGTCGCTTCCTTCCTCTCGCGCCGTCCTTTCTATGTCACCCTCCACAACACCAACTCCCCTATCTTTTATCCCACTGATGGTGTCCCCCAGGGCTCTGTCCTCTCCCTTTATCTCTTGTATACGGCTGATATGCCCAAGGCACCCCCCACCCCACCCCACCCCACCCCCCGTACACCTTCGCCAGAATGCAGAATGCTGATGACATCGCGTTCCTGGCTCTCTATCCTACCCTTCAATGGTCCCAACGCACCCTCCAAACCCAGCTTAACCAGTTCTCCACTTCGTGTAACCAGTGGTTCCTCTGTCTCAACCCCTCCAAAACCCAGGCAATCATCATAGGCTGCACCACCCACTCCTTCTGTCTCTATGACTTCTACCTCACCCTTTATGGTCGTCCCATCCAGCTCACCCCCAACCTGAGATACCTTGGCCTCACATGAAGCTCTCACCTCCAGACCATCCAGCAGAAAGCTCATTCCCGCCTCCACCTCCTGAAACTCCTGTCTGGCTGGACATGGGGATTGCATCCTTCCACCATCCTCCACACCTACAAATCCCTCATCCGTCCTATCCTCTGTTATGCCAGCATTGCCTGGATCTCTGCACCCACCCACTTTTACAAGGCACTCCAAATCCTCGAACGCCATGTGCTCCGCCTTGCCTTCCATATCTGCCTTCCTTCCCTCACAAGGCTCCTGTATGAACTCATCCCCTTCCCCCACCTCCTCCTGTTCCTCCAACATCTCCACATCCTTTACATTGTCCGCAGGCTTGATCACCCCCATCCCCTGGTTTCCTCCTTCCTCTCCACCCCCGCCAGTTGCCGCCCCTCTATTGCTGTATCCCTCCCTCTCTCCACCTCCACACTGTCCATCTCCTTCATCAGGGCAACTTCCAGGCCTCCCCCTCCTGGATGATGAACTTCACCATGACATATACCCTTCCTTCCAACTATAACCTGGCCTTGTTCCCACCCTCCCTGGGGCCCCCTTTTTCCTCTCCCCTCCTCCCTGAGCGGATTCCCCGCCCCCTTGAGTCCCTGCACCCCATCCTTGCCTCTTTCCCTCCCACATTCCTCCCTACCTGGCCCTCTTCGGCGCGCTCCCCACCCATATCGCCCCCTCTCTTCCTGTCCTTACCTTCTTCCCTTCTACCTCATCTCCTTGCACCTGGCAAATCCTCCATTTTGATCATCGTCAATGTGCCATATCAGTGATGTGTTTATTGCTGTTTTTCCTGTGTGTCGAGAGGTGTGATTGTAATTGTGTGCTGGCTTTGTACTTATTGTTACTGTCAGTGTTTGTTATGTGCTACGCCATCTGTCGATACTTTTATGCTATGGCCATATTGCGAATTGTGTTCTTTGAATTGTCCCAGTGTGTGGTTTTTTGTGTGCGCTACTTTTTTACGGTTTTTATCTCCATTTTACAGTCGCCCCTTTTTTATCTATTGTCTTCCATGATGTTCCCCCTTTCTATGTTCACCATGTTTTCTCCTTTGTTATTTTTAAATGTCTTCTATTGTTTGTTCTGTGTCTTTCGGCTGAAGAGTAGTGCATATGCTGCTGCCAACCCTTCCTCATGGGGAATTGAAGCATAATAAAGGAAAAAAAGAAAACCGGTCCACATCATCTAGAGGGTTGGATCCTCTCCTACGAAGGCACAAGATTCCAGAGCCTGGGCTACCCTCAGGGCGTAATGTACGTCATCAAAGCGCTAGTTGCTGTTGCTGTTATGTTTGCTATCTGTCTGTCTGTCTGCCTGCCTGCCTGCCTGCCTGCATGTTTCGTCTGCCGGCCGCTGACGTCCGTCTACCATCGCCACCGCCTGTTGCTGCTGTTGCCGTATGTCCATCCGCCTGCGTGCCTGCCTGCCTGCTCGCCACCGCCTGTTGGCCGTCCGTCGCTGTCCGTCTGCCGCCGCCTGCTGGCCGTCTGTCGCTGTCCATCGTCGCTGCTACCTGTTGTCTGTCCGTTCCGTCCGCCATCGTCCATCGCTGCTGCTGCCTGCTGTCCGTCCGTCGCCGTTCATCCACCATGAGCACTCCCACCTGCACTGTCCTCTACACCTTCCCCTCCCCCTCTTCCACAGTCACTTCCTGGAGTGCCACCCCTGGCCTCCCTCCTCACACCTCCCCTCTCCTTCCCCCATTACCCATCTCCTCCCCTGCTGTGTACACCCACCTCAACACCCTTCCTCCAGCCTCCACACCATCAACAGTTCCCACTACTGCCCCCGCCCTCACATAAGCCTCTGTTGGCGCCTCTGCTGCCACCCCTCAGGTGGTCAGCTTCCCCTCTCTCACCCCCCCCCCCCACCACTTCATCATCTGCATCCCCCGGATGCATCACATCATGCTGAGCCACCATCGCCACCACTGAACCAGCTGCTTCTCCTGGCACCTCCACTACACCACTGGGATCTGACACCAGCCACCTCCCTCTCCTCCCCATCTATCTCCCAGCCCACACTCTCCAAAAAACCACAAAAGCTTGTCATTACCGACTCTGCTCCCACCACTTCCCACAAAATGTCACCACCCCCTTCCCCTCCTCCCGACATCTCCAAGGACACCACCTCCAGCCACCCATACTCCAGCCCCCTCCAGCCACCCATACTCCAGCCCCCACCCTCCACACCTTTGTCCTGCCAACCCCAGATCCTAAGTTCCTTGATGCCCATACCCTAACCATGGAGATACAAAAGTATCCACCTGGTGCTCCCAACTCATTCCCTGCACGGACTCAGTCCTTATAAAGTCCCCATCCCCTCCTTTCACATGGACCTCCTCTGTAAACTCCCACATGTTATGTTTGGCCCCCATGCATCTCTGACACCCTTCTGCTCCTATTCCTCTCCTCATAAGCCTCAGCACCCCATAGCCAATTCCCCCCCCCCCCCCCACATACACCACCGTGACCACCAGGTTGACACTTTCCTCTTGAACGAAACCTTTATGCAGCCCAACCAATCTATTTGCAACTCTCCCTATATCCTCCACCGCACTGATGCTCCTGGACGTCGTGCGCAGGGTGGAGTCACGATTGGCCACCTTAAGCATATCCCAGTCTGGCCACAACATCTCCTCAATGACCCCACAGACCTTATCTTCAGCGTCTTCTTCCCGTCCCTCACTTTTACCTGTGCCACCATCTATGTCCACTCCACTGCTCCTATTCCTTCTGAGTTCATCTCTCACACTGACCGCAACTTCTCCACCTATGTGATTGCCACTGACCTCAACGTCCATAGCGCTCCACTGCTGCCCTTCGACGATGGCATCAGTTCCTCTCCACAATCCAAGGTGACCTTGTCCCCCCTCCCCAGCACACTTGTCCTGAAAGTGACACCACCCCTGATGTTATCATTGCCTCCACCAACCTCCTTGGGTGAGTCGCCGTCGACATCCTTGGCCCCACAGGTAATGATCACCTCTTCGTCCTTCTCACCATAACTTCTGCTCACCACAACCCTCCTATTCCCCATCCGGCGCCCCATCACAAGGTCGTCCACGTCTAACGCCATGCCAACTGGGATGCCTACAAGGAATCCATCGACACCCAGGTCGAAAGCCATCCTGTTACCTATCACCGTCCTGACGACATCATCCACGCCTTTTCCTTCTTTCAGAATGTAATTACTGACGCTGTGAAGGCCCATGTTCCTACTAAAACCATCCATCCCCACTGTCCCACTCTCCCTCCACAGGCTGTCCTACTCCTCCGCGAATCCCGCCGCCTCTATCGTCCATTCCTGTGCAGTCATGACAGGGACTACTCCAACATGACTGGCAAATACAGCGAGATGAGCGGAACTTTATTACAGCAAAGAAACGCCGGGACTGGCACCAGACCTGCACACAACTCAACGTCACCCTCCCTATCAACTCCTCCAAGTACTGGTTCGCCTTCCATCGCCTTACTGCTCCCCATTCTGCTCCACACTACCCCCTTCTCCATAACGACCGCCCCCTTCCTGACAACCTCAGTATGGCCAACCACTTCACTTCCCACCTTTCTTTCTCCATCCCAGATGATACCCACTTTGATTATTCTCTTTTCTGTACCATCACGGAACATGCCGATTCCTCGGTTGCTCCACTTGTTCCTAGTCTCCAGTACTTGGGGCAGTTGCCCCCTCCAACATCAACATTCCAATCACAGCCCAAGACATTAAGCTTATCCTCCGGTCCAAATGCAACACAGCCCCTGGTCACGACTGTGTCACCTACCACCACCTTAGAGAAAGCCCCTTCTCCTTCCTGACTTTCCTTGCCCATCTCTATAACGTCATCCTCTCTACCAGCTTCTACTCTGACCTGTGGAAGACTTCCCGTGTCCTCTTATTCCTCAAACCCAACAAACCTTCTTCCTTCGCCTCTTTATATCATCCCATCTGCCTCACCCCCATCTTCAGTAAGGTCTTCGAATCCATCCTCTCCTGTCGTATCCATCAGCAACTTAATCAACACCACCGTCTCCCCCTTACTCAGTGTCGCTTCTGACCCTCCTTCTCCACTGAAGACCAACTCCTAAACCATATTCACACTCTCTCCCTCCAGCTTAACGCCTGTTGCTCCACCATTTTTGTTGACCTCCAAAATATGACCATGTATGACATCCCAGTCTCCTTTTTGAACTCCAAATCTACGCGCTGCCTATCAATTTTGTCCATCTGGTCACTTCCACCCTCTCGCACCATTCTTCCTATGTCACCCTCCACAACACCAACTCCTGTACCTTTTATCCCACTGCTGGCGTCCTCCAGGGCTCTCTCCTCTCCCCTCCCCTTTATCTCTTGCATACGGCTGATATGGCCAAGCCACCCCCACCTGTCCACCTTCTGCAGTATGCTGATGACGCCACCTTCCTGGTTCTCTACCCTACCCTTCAACAGTCCCAATGCACTCTCCAAACCCACCTAGACCAGTTCACCACTTGGTGTAACCAGTGGTTCCGTCATCTCAACCCCTCCAAAACCCAGGCAATCATCATAGGCCACACCACCCACTCCTTCTGTCTCCATGATTTCCATCTCACCCTTTATGGTCATCCCATCCAACTCACCCCCACCCTGAGATACTTTGGCCTCACCCTCGACCGTCACCTCACCTGGACCCCTCACCTCCTGACCATACAGCAGAAAGCCCATTCCTGCCTAGGCCTCCTGAAATGCCTGTCTGCCCAGACATGGGAATTACATGCTCCACACATACAAATCTCTCATCCATCCTATCCTCTGTTATCCCAGCGTTGCTTGGATCTCTGTACCCACCTACTTTTACAAGGCCCTCCAAATCCTCGAATGTCATGCACTCTACCTTGCCTTCCATATGTGCCTTCCTTCCCCCGCACTGCCCCTGTATGATCTCATCCTCTTCCCCCACCTCCTCACCACCATCTCCACATCCTTCACACTGTCGGCAGGCTTGATCCCCCCTACCCCTTGGTTTCCCCCTTTTGCTCCACCCCCTGCCTGTTGCCGCGCCTCTACCGCTGTATCCCTTCCTCTCTCCACCTCCACACCCTCCATCTCCTTCATCAGGGCAATTTCCAGCACCTCCCCCTGCCGAATGATGAACTTTGCCATTACATATACCCTTTCTTCCAACTGTAACCTGGCCTTGTTACCCCGCCCTTCCTCCCCAGGGCCCCCCTTTTTCCTTTCCCCTCCTTCTCCCAGAGTGGATTTTTCCTCCTTCCGTCCCTGCGTCCCTGCACCCCTTCTCAACTGTTTTCATCTCCCGTCCCTTCTGAACCCTCCTTTGGCACGCCCCCCACCTCATCCCCCTTTCTCTCCCCTCCTCTACGCCTCCTTTCCCCTTCTTCCCTTGTCCCCTCCCAGGTTCTTATTCGTTACCAGTGTGCTACGTTAGTGTTCTGTTTTGGTGCCGTTATACAGTGTTATCTAGTGATGTGGGTTTTAATTGTGTGTTCGACCTGTTTATCGTCCATGACATTTCCTTGCTACGCAGTCCGTCATGTGGCTGTTTTACTCGTTCTACAGACATTTATGCTCCGTCCGTTCTTTGCAATGTACCTTTTAATGTAGTGTGTTTTTTTTTCGTCTAACGTATTTTTTTAAGATTTTTATCTCCAATTTACAGTCATCGCTTTGTATGTTTTATTTGCTTCTGTTCTGCCTTTTTTGTTTCTATATTCCGCCATGTTATCTCCTTTATATTGTTTCTAATTGTCTTCCTGTCTATTTATGTCTCTTGGCTGAAGAGCAGCGCTTATGCTGCTGCCACCCCGCCCCTGATGGGGATTGGAAATGACAATAAAGGATAATAAACGGTCCAAGACAGTAAGTTTTACCCCTGACGAAGATGACGGAGGTAGTCATCGAAAGCTCGGGATTTTATCCAAATTTGACGAGGCAAGTAAACCAAAAACGTTTTATGCAAGGACTCCGTCGCGAAAAACTTCATAGTCACTTGTGATAGCACACATTATCGACGACACTGTGGCTCCCGTCAGGCCACGACAGAGCCGCCATTTACGTGGCGAGAAACCCGAGTTCGAGCCATATTCAACGGAACGCGCTCTATCGGAGGCAGAAGAAGAAGAGGACGTCACTATGACAGCAACCGTGTGCCACTGCATGAGACATCCTTCGAGGTTCTATGGTCACGATGGCCAAGATCCGAATAAGTGGCTGAAGGTATATGAGCGTATAGCCAAATTTAACAAATGGGATGACACCGTGTGCTTGACTAACGTATTTTTCTACTTGGAGGGCACTGCTAAAAAATGGTATGAGAACAACGAGGAATGGTTCACAAGCTGGGTAGTATTAGAGGCGGAACTGGCCAAGTGTTTCGGCGACACACAAGGACAGAAGTGAAGGGCTGAAGATAAATTAAAGTGCAGGGCACAGCGTCTTGGAGCTGTGTAAAATAGTGGATCCTAGAATGAAGGAGGAAGATAAGGTTGCACATCTCATGAAAGGTGTTGCTGACGACATGTATCAAGGCCTACTCCTGAATGAGGTTTCTACAGCAGACGTCTTCATAAAATGGTGCCAGTATATCGACACATTGCATCAAAAAAGAATTACACGCAAGAAGTTTGAACGGCTTCCAGACGTCGTATCGATGTCTGTGTTGGAGGAGCAACCTGATTTCACAAGTGTTCTTCGTCAGATAGTGAGAGAGGAGGTTCAGAAGGCAGTTGGATTGCACGGCGAGCAAAAAACGGAGACGCTTCAAGAGGTCATAAGGGAGAAAATGGAACAAACCCAATGTCTCTTTCTTTATTTCCTTTTCAAACGGCGAAAAAGTCGAGACCCAGGCGAATTTACATTCCTACAATACCGCATGAGGAAGCTGTTTGGGCACCAAGGAAGACAGATGTCTGGAGGACCCAGGATAACCAACCAGTATGTTTCCACTGCGGACGACCGGAACATGTGGTGCGCAATTGTCGAGAAAGGCAATGTACCACAGTCCCAGTCCAAAACCCACAAGAACAAAAAAGTTGCCCAATTTTGCAGGTAAGGTTTCTCAAACATGGTCTTGCACACTGAAGCGCCAAAGAAACTGACATGAGAATCCGTATTCAAATAAAGGATGTGTAAACAGGCACAATACGGCGCTGCCGTTGGCAACGCCTATATAAGACAACAAGTGTTTGGCGCATTGTTAGTTCAGGTTATCAAGATTTATGCGATTTTGAACGTGGTGCTATAGTCGACGCACGAACGATGGGACACAGGTAGCAACGAAGTAGGGATTTCCCGGTACGATGTGCGTACCGTAAATATCAGGAATCCGGTAAAACATCAAATCTCCTACATGGCTGCGGCCGGAAAATGATCCTGCAAGAACGGGATCAACGAGGACTGAAGAGAATAGTCCAACGTGACCGAAGTGCAACCAATCCACAGATTGCTGCTGACCGCAATCTTGGGTCATGAGCAAGTGTTAGCGTGTGAGCCATTCAACGAAACATCATCGGTACGGTCTTTCGGAGCAGAAGGCCCACCCTTGCTTACTGCACTACACGAAATCTTACACCTTGACTGGGCCCGTCAACACTGACATTGGACTGTTGATGACTAGAAGCACGTCGGACGAATCTCGTTTCAGATTGTATAGAGCGGATGGACGTTTACGGGTATGGAGAATCCATGGACCCTACATGTCAGCAGGAGACTGTTCAAGCTGGTAGAGAGGTGTGGGGCGTATTTATTTGGAGTGATACGTGACCCCTGATACGTCTAGATACGACTCTGACAGGCGACAAGTACGTAGGCATCCTGCTTGATCACCTGTATCCATTCATATCCATTGGGGTGCATTTTGGCACACTTGGCCAATTCGAGGAACACACAACCAGAATTGCTACAGAGTGGCTCCAGGAACACACTTCTGAGTTTAAACACTTCCGCTGGCGACCAAACTCCCCAGACATGAACATAATTGAGCATATCTGAGATGCACTGCAACGTGCTGTTCAGAAGATATCTCCACCCCCTCGTACACTTACGAGTTTATGGACAGACCTGCATGATTCATTGTGTCAGTTCACTCCAGCACTACTTCAGACATTAGTCGAATCCATGCCACGTCGTTTGCGGCATTTCTGCGCGAATGCGGGGGGCCTTCACGACATTAGGCAGGTGTACCAGTTTCTTTGGCTCTTCAATTTATTTTGAAATACGCACCATGAATTACTGCTGTCATGGATCCACTATTTTAATAAGATTGCATACTGTATTCAGAATCTCATTATTGTGAGTATTTATTCGTCTCCATTTAATTGTAAGGCGACCGGTTTTGGTATACTTCCCAATTATTTGCAGGAGAACATATAGCAATTTGCATGAAACGTCAAAACTACATTTCATCCACGTAAAGGTTTTTATTGTTCTGTTCAAACGTTGCATACTAGTAGCTTTCATATTTAAGACTATCGAGCATAGGTTTATCCCATACACCCCCCTCTGTTACTGCCTTGGAAAACCTATTGTAAAACTCGCGCCCATTGTTCGTTTGAAGTTCTTCTACAGCACAGAATCGTCCTCATTTGCAGCAATTGTTCAGACACATGTGAACTTCATCCCAGTCTCTGCCTTCACACGTAGTAAACCGGTGATATTTGAATATGTATCTACAAAGATTAAAATCTACACTCCTGGAAATTGAAATAAGAACACCGTGAATTCATTGTCCCAGGAAGGGGAAACTTTATTGACACATTCCTGGGGTCAGATACATCACATGATCACACTGACAGAACCACAGGCACATAGGCACAGGCAACAGAGCATGCACAATGTCGGCACTAGTACAGTGTATATCCACCTTTCGCAGCAATGCAGGCTGCTATTCTCCCATGGAGACGATCGTAGAGATGCTGGATGTAGTCCTGTGGAACGGCTTGCCATGCCATTTCCACCTGGCGCCTCAGTTGGACCAGCGTTCGTGCTCGACGTGCAGACCGCGTGAGACGACGCTTCATCCAGTCCCAAACATGCTCAATGGGGGACAGATCCGGAGATCTTGCTGGCCAGGGTAGTTGACTTACACCTTCTAGAGCACGTTGGGTGGCACGGGATACATGCGGACGTGCATTGTCCTGTTGGAACAGCAAGTTCCCTTGCCGGTCTAGGAATGGTAGAACGATGGGTTTGATGACGGTTTGGATGTACCGTGCACTATTCAGTGTCCCCTCGACGATCACCAGTGGTGTACGGCCAGTGTAGGAGATCGCTCCCCACACCATGATGCCGGGTGTTGGCCCTGTGTGCCTCGGTCGTATGCAGTCCTGATTGTGGCGCTCACCTGCACGGCGCCAAACACGCATACGACCATCATTGGCACCAAGGCAGAAGCGACTCTCATCGCTGAAGACGACACGTCTCCATTCGTCCCTCCATTCACGCCTGTCGCGATACCACTGGAGGCGGGCTGCACGATGTTGGGGCGTGAGCGGAAGACGGCCTAACGGTGTGCGGGACCGTAGCCCAGCTTCATGGAGACGGTTGCGAATGTTCCTCGCCGATACCCCAGGTGCAACAGTGTCCCTAATTTGCTGGGAAGTGGCGGTGCGCTCCCCTAAGGCACTGCGTAGGATCCTACGGTCTTGGCGTGCATCCGTGCGTCGCTGCGGTCCGGTCCCAGGTCGACGGGCACGTGCACCTTCCGCCGACCACTGGCGACAACATCCATGTACTGTGGAGACCTCACGTCCCACGTGTTGAGCAATTCGGCGGTACGTCCACCCGGTCTCCCGCATGCCCACTATACGCCCTCGCTCAAAGTCCGTCAACTGCACATACGGTTCACGTCCACGCTGTCGCGGCATGCTACCAGTGTTAAAGACTGCGATGGAGCTCCGTATGCCACGGCAAACTGGCTGACACTGACGGCGGCGGTGCACAAATGCCGCGTAGCTAGCGCCATTCGACGGCCAACACCGCGGTTCCTGGTGTGTCCGCTGTGCCGTGCGTGTGATCATTGCTTGTACAGCCCTTTCGCAGTGTCCGGAGCAAGTATGGTGGGTCTGACACACCGGTGTCAATGTGTTCTTTTTTCCATTTCCAGGAGTGTATTTGAAACCTTTACTCACTCATGTATATTGTCTCATACCTAGGAGATCTTCCCGTGATACAGCATCCTAACCTCGTGTTATGATGCTTCTATGCGGTAATGTTTTACACACTGATCTGTGGAGTTGTTGGACCACTGTTTCCATAATTGTTATTCGACAATGAATCTCTATCAAAACCCTGAAATGACTGATATCATTTCATTCAAGTTAACTATTCCCTGCGGCAGCTAATGCTGTGAGCAGTCATAGGCACTCAATTTTTTCACTGGATTCGTTTCAATGTATGTACTCCAGATGTACATTGTTCAGTATTTTGTGCTGAATGTCAATGCCTTCCCTGCGCTATGAACATCATCGCAATCATACGTATAATTAAATTACCATATTTACTACTGTTTCGCAGTTTCATTCGACCATTTAGGGTGTATTTTCACCGACGGGCATTAATCATACACAGTATTTCAGTTCCTGCTCGTATTTCTTTCCCGAAATTCCTAGCAGGGTTCAAATTTTTGAAGAATATTTGTTCCACTTAATCCAGTTTTTCGCTCTAATTCCTGCTCTCCAACCTGTATTACGTGCTTAGTTTAATGTATAGGATGCTTTCCAAGCACTTGCAGATGTTCCTGGCTCACACCGGAAGCTACATCCACTCTCTTGTAATGATTAATAATATATCTTATCTTACTCTTCTTTTCGTCGTCTGCTACCTTTATAAGAAACAACTGTTCCATAATTTCTGTTACTGGCTTATATGTTTCAAAGAGAGAATGATCTCGATCGAGCTGTGCTAACTTAAGCTGTCGTCATTTCTGAAAAACAGCCTTTCAGTCCTCAATTACTTTGCATTTTGTCGACATGCTACTAAACAGGTTTTCAAGGTTGCATGCATATATCTGGGACTAGTTGTGGTGATGGGTTGTTCTCTTTATTAACTGTTCTATCTCAGATTCACGTTGATGGAATCGTTGAACATGTCCCTAATCAGGGATTCGTATAACTCAACTTTCATAGCTATTCCTTTGATAAAGCTGTCCACTGCTGTTAATTGTGCACTGAGATTCTCTTTGAATGCGTCAAATTTTTCCTCAATGCATGGGTCACGTCGCTTGATTTTATCATTTTATATCTCTTCCCTTTCCTAGCTTCTGATTTTCTAATTATATCCGTTAACTTTGTATTGATTGACTTGACATATGCCTCATGTCATTGGAATTTTTCATTCAGCTGTTCCTCCTTGGATTCATATGTCTGACATTTCGTAGCCCTGATAATGGTATTCAGCTTTCATTAATGTTGCACTGATTGCTTCAGTTTTGTATCAATCTATAAATGTATCTTTGGCCTGTGCACCATTCCCTACCCCATCCACCCCCCCACCCACCCCCCTCAACAAGCACACTGCATTCGTGTCCATAGCCTACAATATACAGACAAGTTATGTACTGGTACACAGTACAGGAAAACACCTGGAAGTTTCATCTGCATTGCTCATTATTCAATTTTCTTGTTACTTCAAGGACCAGAAACCCATAATGAAAGTCATTCCAGCAGTACCCAAATGTGGTGAAAACATTCATTGAACGTCATTTTGGATCTACGATGCGTTTGGTAAATACATTTTAAATTCATATTTCCCTGTTTAAAACCGATAACGATAATAAGGTTCGCATTATCCCTTACCAACTGCTTCAGAATCCTGGAACATGTGCAGCTCAAGAAATGGATATCAACCTTCACATGGGGGCCGAAACTAAAGTATTTCTGGATCTAATCGTGGTTTTCCACTACTGTCAAATATGAGAGTACTGTTGGACTTTATTTTCTCAGAAGCCAGAATATCGCTGCTTTCACTGAATGTCTGTTAGATCACTCCACTGATATCATGCTTCATCTCAGGTAAATAATGTTTTTCGAAATGTATAAACATGTTCAAAGTGGACTTACTCAGGCTGTGGTAACAATGAGATCATTTTGCTTCCTGCAGTCAGATAGTCTAACAACTAAAGCACATATATTACCAGCAAATAGCGATCTATTCTGCTCCTTGTTTTCAGGATCAATGCACGTTTATTTGGTTACTAAGAGGCCATTGTATCGAATATGTTCTCTCCACTCAGCCACAGTGAGGAATACAAGCTGACATTAGTACACAGGGGATTTTATAGTGAACATAATGTAGCTCTTACTGTTTTTTTTATTTTTATATGAACATTTGTAAAATATAGGCATAGTACTGTGCCTGCATCTGGAATGATTGGTTCATACACAATAACTTTTATTAATGCACTACAAAAATAATAAACTTTAAAGGCGTTTTCTTCCAATGAATAGGTAATTTTGCGTGCTGCCTCCAGCACATTGCTCCATGCTCTCTTGTAGAGCTCACACACGTATGGCTGCCAGCATAACTGACACTCGAGATCACACTTGTATGCATAACAGTTATACATTAGATTTTTAAAGACATGCTGTAGTACGAGGGTGCAGTCTCTCTCATTACAAAGTTTACTTGGTTATGGAAAGTACCCTGCTGTTATAGTATGTTCGCCAAGTGTCATTTGTGCAGAATGGCTTTCTGTGGAATCAACTCATCCACAGACAACATAAAAATATATTTGGAATTTAGTGGTAAGGACTATGGCACCAAACTGCTGAGGTCATCGGTCCCTAGGCTTATGCACTACTTACAGACCACACAGCTATCCTGCATGACTAGACAACACAAATTTGGTATTACTGTATAGTGGGTTTTCGAAAAACACCACTGGATAAAACTCATGATCCAACATCATTCGCCTGCTGATGTTCAGGCTGTAGATCATGTTTTAAAAAAAGTTTAATTTCCTGTTGGATGGTATCTCTTAATGTGAAAGCTGGGTTGCTGCTCATTTTGATGTGATTACACTTTGAGAGTTCTCACACAACTAAGCGGTTGCTATATATATATATATATATATATATATATATATATATATATATATATATATATATATACTCCTGGAAATTGAAATAAGAACACCGTGAATTCATTGTCCCAGGAAGGGGAAACTTTATTGACACATTCCTGGGGTCAGATACATCACATGATCACACTGACAGAACCACAGGCACATAGACACAGGCAACAGAGCATGCACAATGTCGGCACTAGTACAGTGTATATCCACCTTTCGCAGCAATGCAGGCTGCTATTCTCCCATGGAGACGATCGTAGAGATGCTGGATGTAGTCCTGTGGAACGGCTTGCCATGCCATTTCCACCTGGCGCCTCAGTTGGACCAGCGTTCGTGCTGGACGTGCAGACCGCGTGAGACGACGCTTCATCCAGTCTCAAACATGCTCAATGGGGGACAGATCCGGAGATCTTGCTGGCCAGGGTAGTTGACTTACACCTTCTAGAGCACGTTGGGTGGCACGGGATACATGCGGACGTGCATTGTCCTGTTGGAACAGCAAGTTCCCTTGCCGGTCTAGGAATGGTAGAACGATGGGTTCGATGACGGTTTGGATGTACCGTGCACTATTCAGTGTCCCCTCGACGATCACCAGTGGTGTACGGCCAGTGTAGGAGATCGCTCCCCACACCATGATGCCGGGTGTTGGCCCTGTGTGCCTCGGTCGTATGCAGTCCTGATTGTGGCGCTCACCTGCACGGCGCCAAACACGCATACGACCATCATTGGCACCAAGGCAGAAGCGACTCTCATCGCTGAAGACGACACGTCTCCATTCGTCCCTCCATTCACGCCTGTCGCGACACCACTGGAGGCGGGCTGCACGATGTTGGGGCGTGAGCGGAAGACGGCCTAACGGTGTGCGGGACTGTAGCCCAGCTTCATGGAGACGGTTGCGAATGGTCCTCGCCGATACCCCAGGAGCAACAGTGTCCCTAATTTGCTGGGAAGTGGCGGTGCGGTCCCCTACGGCACTGCGTAGGATCCTACGGTCTTGGCGTGCATCCGTGCGTCGCTGCGGTCCGGTCCCAGGTCGACGGGCACGTGCACCTTCCGCCGACCACTGGCGACAACATCGATGTACTGTGGAGACCTCACGCCCCACGTGTTGAGCAATTCGGCGGTACGTCCACCCGGCCTCCCGCATGCCCACTATACG
Organism: Schistocerca nitens; assembly: GCF_023898315.1. Lineage (NCBI taxonomy): Eukaryota > Metazoa > Arthropoda > Insecta > Orthoptera > Acrididae > Schistocerca > Schistocerca nitens. The sequence continues at coordinate 141,174,668 of NC_064621.1, read as the reverse complement.
CCCTCGCTCAAAGTCCGTCAACTGCACATACGGTTCACGTCCACGCTGTCGCGGCATGCTACCAGTGTTAAAGACTGCGATGGAGCTCCGTATGCCACGGCAAACTGGCTGACACTGACGGCGGCGGTGCACAAATGCTGCGCAGCTAGCGCCATTCGACGGCCAACACCGCGGTTCCTGGTGTGTCCGCTGTGCCGTGCGTGTGATCATTGCTTGTACAGCCCTCTCGCAGTGTCTGGAGCAAGTATGGTGGGTCTGACACACCGGTGTCAATGTGTTCTTTTTTCCATTTCCAGGAGTGTATATGTGTGTGTGTGTGTGTGTGTGTGTGTGTGTGTGTGTGTGTGTGTGTGTAATATTAACAGCATGTATTTGATTTAAAAATAAAATATATATGCTTTCTGTGTAGTCACCTGTAGTCACTGCAGTTTAGCAGGTTTCTTGGGTTATTTTCCTATTTGTGAAACAAGTACCATACTCACATACCTATGGTGCTATCGGCATTTTATTAACTCTTAATTCACAGTTCAATGCCGATTGCTGCCAGAGTTACCTCCTCCGCCTTCTCCTCTTCCTCAGCCTCCCCGTCTGTCCAGGCACACAGCAACACATCTGTTATTTCCTCCTTTATTCGCTTTTCTGCCATCACAACAACTGTGACTCCTACTACCACTGCAGCAGCAGTGATTGGGAGAAGTAACCATGATGATGCAAACCTCTGGGGCCCAGCTATTTTGGGTGGGCAGCGTGCAGCCTGCTGGAATGGGGTTTACCTATCACCCCATCCCATCTGCAGGTGTTCACAGCAGCAACTGGGTGATAGTAGTGTTGTGTGGCAGTGATTCAGAGAACCAGTCCATATGCAGAACATGTACCTTGCTGGTCTGCAAAGACTGGCAGAGGTGACTGAGATGTCATATTGGAGATTTAGTAAAGAGTTTTCTTTCTTAACATGATTCTTCCTTTCTGGCTTAACTCCATTCTATCCAGCAAGCTATAAAGCATTAGTATGACAGGATGGGGATGCAGAGGAAATAAATTGAGTTATAGGAAACTTTTTGTTTGTGTATGTACATGGTCAAAAATTTACTTTTCAGTAAATTTGTTCTACAATATTTTGCAAATATAAGTAATTGGTTTCTAGAGCACTTAAATTCGCGATGAATCACGTTCAGTCCTATAAGGATGACAATGTAGGTATGGTATTCTGTCCATATAATCTGTTACCACAGGTTCTCTGCCTACAAGGTCAGTTGTTGTAGACTTTGGCACTGGACAAATACAACTATATATAAACTGTTATAGCTGTCTCATATTTACAGTGTGATTGCTTAAATTGTTCACAAAGTCACCGTATGCAGCTCTGACATATGTGCACCACAGACACGATGTGTCTATCATGATTGCTAATGCACAAAATAGTTGTCACAGGTCGACAATACTTGCACTTTCAATGTACATGTAACTGCCTCCTAAAACTACTTCTAGTATTTCCTCTTTAGACATATGGACTAGGGACACCTTCCTCTCAAACAAATGTATGTTACTGGGAATATATGACAGTGTGCACTTACTTGTTATTTTGCTCTCAGTATGTCCCATCATACTGCACAGGGAGTTCCACTCATACTATGTGTAGCATACTGTAGTACTGAGCCATTGGAAATCCTGTACTTCACTTAAAGTGTCAGAGTAACTATCAGGTGCCAGGCCCATAGTCACATATTCAGAGCCACTAGAAGTCAAATTAGAGGCATTGGACAATAGCAGTATTCTGGAACCACTTGACTAAGGTAGCTAAGATGACTACAGCTGCTACTGCTGCCATGACAGGATAGTCCAACAAATCTGGAAGAATGCCTGTGGACTGACTGCAGTGGTATAGACAGTAGGAAGACAAACACTTGCATGTCCTGGTCAAGCATTTGCGCTAGATTCATAGCAGAGACCTAGAGTGCTGATGGAACTAACAATAACAATATGTAAGGTAATCCCTAGTGAAACCAAAGCATTTTTTATAATGTGCAGTAATCAGGTGGACAGTGGGGGTACTTAAGGAGCACACACAAGAAAAGGAAAGGAACAGTATTTGTTAATTGTTGCTGACTTATATTGACAACATTCCTGTCTAAAAAAGTACTAGTGTGTAAGTAAGGTCTTTTAGTAATATCAAAGAAATTTCACTTATGTGTACCATCAATGTGTTGGTACGTCATGTCCACTACAAAAACGCTTTAAAAGTACTAATTTCATTATCTGTTTCTGACTTAAAATTACAACATACTTTTTAAAGTGATATTGATGTGTAAATAAGGTTCTGAACCTGAAAATATCCAATATGACACCCATCAATGGATGTAACATTTGCTACAACGACTTCTTTTGGTTAAGTCTTACTAAAAATTTTAAAATGTTTATGGAGTCAGGAAGACGAACTCATTAAAACAATAACTATAGTTTCAAAATTTTAAAATAAAGTAACTAACTATGTTACAATATTTTCAAAAATTGGGCATAAAGTAATTCCCTTGGTATTGTCAGGGTTACCACATAGGACATTAATTGAATTTTAATGATAATACTAAAGGATGGACATTCACTTACTCTTTTTCTCAGTGACTGAACTCGGCTGCTGCTCTTGGTCTTTCGTGGTGATATTTTTACTACAAACTACAGACCTCAAATGAATGACAAAACTAACATAGCTGTGATAATAGCAAGAGGGGGAGGAGTACTTGATTCCAGTATTAAGTCCAGGGGGTCAAAAACACGTTGAGAAAAAGGGGCTTTATCTAGGTGAAGATCGTCTTGTAGCCTTTGTGTGGTTTGGTAACTTCACCAAATGTCAAGGGCAGGGAAGAGGGCTCTTATCTCATCCATCAAGACTGAGGTCATCTTATACCCAACCTGCTACACTATATCTGAATGTATTTGAATCCTAGAACAAGTATTCGGTGAAGACCTGTAATTGCTTTTTTGGTGTATATCATTTTTGTGGAAAGGATGAGTGAGTATACTAAGGAATTATTAACAATTTGGAAGCGTCCAGCAGACTGGTATAAAAAACAACTGAAGTCATTTTTAGGCTTCGACAGATTCTATCACTAATTTGATTCGATCAGCCTCTCAGTGTACCATGTTTTAACGGAAGTTTGAAAGTGAGTGCTCCCTTGATTTGAACTGATGCTTTTCCAGCAGCTTTTAGAAGAGTAAAATAAGAAACCCAGAGATAAGATGTAGTACCATAGCCCGCATCTCGTGGTCGTGCGGTAGCGTTCTCGCTTCCCACGCCCGGGTTCCCGGGTTCGATTCCCGGCGGGGTCAGGGATTTTCTCTGCCTCGTGATGGCTGGGTGTTGTGTGCTGTCCTTAGGTTAGTTAGGCTTAAGTAGTTCTAAGTTCTAGGGGACTGATGACCATAGATGTTAAGACCCATAGTGCTCAGAGCTATTTGAACCATTTGTAGTACCATACTGATTTGAATGTGCTGTTTTTTGTATGAGTGGGGACCAGTGGGTATGGGATTGTGGTGGGACAAATGGAGATGAAAGGAAGATTATTACCTTAGCAAGTTGAATAATAACAAAAATGGGAGAAACAGTAGCATGCCAGAGAAGTATTATCTGTAGTTTGGGGTTCTCAGAAATTTTGTAATTATGTACAGATACAGGAATCAGTAGTATTCATCAATCATAAGGTACTGACTTTTTTGAAAAGTTGTCAGTTATTACATACTCAATTGGCATTTAGTTTATATTTCTACAACATCTCAATGCAACATTGAAGTGCATCTCCGGAAAACAAAAATCAGGTCCTAGATACATTGTCAATATTACTGTGGGAATGGACGACAGTGGATGTAACAAGTGTAGTGAAGAGTATCTAAAGGTGTTTTATGTTATATTTACAATTTAGACGAGAAAAAGGAACACATTTACATTCCAAGTGAAGTAAGATATAAAATTTAAGTAGCAGTACAGCAAAAAACTTCTCTATTTTAGTGTTTGAATTTGCCATCCATTTCTTTCAAAATATGATTGTATTCCTCCGAAAATCTTAAACTTCAATTATTCAGCACTTGAAAAACACTTCTGTACTTTTAACCCTTTTTTGGCATTTTAAAAATGTGCGTCTTTTGATTTGTGATTTTACAGCTATTGTACGTAGTACTACACATTTTTACACATTTTAGTGTGTAGTGTGTTCTTATAAAAATGATTGTCAGTCTGTAAGATATACAAGTTAGTTATTAGCATTTTATGCACAATCTTCACAGAACAGTACAAAATGAACGAACATTGTCAATTTGCACAACTTTTACAAGAATATTTTGTTTCATTGTCTCTGTAACAACTATCACATTTCCCTTCTGGAACCACTTCCTTCTCACCAGTAATACCAGGTAACCATACTGTCAGCTGCTGGATTTTCTTTGAGAGATTCTAATCGTTAACTCTCTGTCCCATGTGTGAATTTATCAGTTCCAAGCCCAGTTATTGAGAAATAGTCTTTTTGAAATATTCAGCTCTTTACTTTCTTAGTGTACCACAATTGTGCTTGTACCAGCAATGGTCAAAATAGCATACAACATGAACAATAGCCGGCATCTTATTTGTATTCCATCATTATATTCTGAATGCATGGCATCAACCACGTCCCGTCCTATCTTTGTTGAAATATTTAAGATAACAAACTTCTTCAATTTATGTGTTATTTTATCTGGTTTACTATTTGTAGGCATAGACGAAAGCACTATAACTCATTTATTTTTCTTTGCTATATATGACTCGAAACTGAAATTGTCGATAAATTCTAATTTGGAAGAATGTATTGCCCTATTTCTGTGAGGGAAGGATTCCAAAGGAATTTCTTATCTTTTGCACAGTATTCCAACTAAAGTAATCTTACAATCTATGGAAAGTTTTCTTGCAAGAGTGTAGCTTCGGAATCAATTCTGAAAGGTAATTTTCCATCCTGTTCCCTTCAGTGATGCAACAAGTTTGAGGTCAGTCTCGTCAGCTGTGTTACTCATTTGAAGAAATGTATAGGTTGTTATCCGAAATATACATCCAATATTTTTACATAATATAATTTTGCACCTGCCAAGATACACATTTTCATCGCATACTTTCCACGATTGCTAGGAATGTACATTTTGAAAGAACACCCCATAAAAGATAGTAACATTTCATTCACTGTAAAGTACTTACTGGCTATGTAAGGGCTTCTGCAGTTTTCTTTAATACCTCCATGACATCACATGTAGGGGCCAACTTACTCTTTTTTATGTTTTTTCTTGTGCTAATGTTATTTAATGTAACACACCTCAAAATCAAACGAAATATTCGTAGTGACATACTTGGAGGGAAGAATGATCTCCCTGTGCCACAAGTATCCGAAAATTTTTCTATATTCACTTTTACAAACACCAGATGGGTACAAAATATCAAAATATACTTTAAAATCCTCTTTTGTCAAGTCTCTTGCAGTATTTGGATTACTTTTGTCAAGAGGTTTTATGGTATCTATTTGTTTTCTCTAATATCAAGCGATGAAATCATTGTCAATGAACAGTTTCGAGACTTAGAAGATTGCGCTAAAATTTCAACACACGTCAGGTAAATAAGTGTATTGTGAGATTTGGTGTGGAAATTTAGGTTGAGAACATTTTTCAGCCATTTAGTTTCACTGTCTCTCGACGAATAGTAACTGGTCACACTATTTGATGGAGAATCTCTATTCGTGCTATGAATGTACTTACATTTCTGACAGGATTGATAAAGTTACTTTCTCTGTTCAGTTGTTGGTCACCCACACTGCCTTCTGGATCACCATCAGTTTCGGGAGCTATATTAGGACTGCATCTCAACTGTCAGTGCCACTTCCTTTATAACACACCTTTTTCTGAGTTAATGGACGCTGCCTAACCATTTTGAGCAATTATATTGAACGCAATCGGTATAACAAGAAAAGTGCGAAGTCAGAAAACGCCTATTTAAACAAATGGGCTTGGTCTGTGAGCCATGCAAAACTTTTCTTCCGGAGTCAACGTTCAATTTTCGAAGAAAGCGGATGAGACAAGAAGTAGACTCTAGAAACGTTAGCTGAAAGCTAAACTGGATGGCTTACTCGTAAACAGCGTACTCTTGCAAATATGTTTAAAATAAAATCCGCCTTGGTGTGAGAGATCCAGCCCGTTTTAGGATTAAAGAGTAAAAGAAGGTATGTGAAAATTTTAAGAACCTCAGACGTAAACAACATGAAGACGAAGTGTGAAAATTCAGAAGAAACGGAGGTGTATAAGAAAAAGGATATGAAAGCATAAATCTTTTATAAAATTAATCGTCCAATTTTTTCCACAGATGCCCAAAAGAATCTCAAAACAAGTACGCTTAAGAGTTAACAGATGTAATACATTAAAGCTACAGTCTTGATGGGCACAGAAAGGATATTCATAAGCTATGTGAAATTGTACATTGCGATAACATGAAAAAATCTTTAATGGGTCAATAAAAATGTGTGAAAAATGCCAACCTGTCAAAGTAAGTACGAGGGGTGTTCAATAAGTAATGCAATACATTTTTTATCGGACAATTTTTGTTTAAATAATGTGCAAGATGTTGTGGAATTTTCCCATTTCAGCCCCTGCAGTTTCATGACGTTCCGTAGTAAAGAGAAGCACGGTGGGTCATTGGGCAGTGGTCTGTCATCATCGCGACAAGATCAGACAAATCTGTCCGATTTCCCGCATGCCAGTCGGCCGCACCCAGCTGTGACTTCTGCAAAGTTGGAACGTGTGGACACTCTCATTTAATGTGATCGACGGATCACAATTAAAGGCCAAGCTGCTCAGCTGGACGTTTCTGTTGTTGCTGGTGACACACTCGTCCACCACCTGGAGTACTCAGAGGTGTGTGGCTGCCCCGCCTAAAAGAAGATGTCCCTCTGTTTGGTCCAATGAAGGACGCACTCCGCAAGAAGGAGTACGTGGGTGACGGGGAGGTTATTACCACAGCAAACGTTGACTCCAACTTCGATCAGTAGAGTGGTACCAAGCGGGCATGCAGGTCCTCCTAGTAAGGTGGCGTAAGAACGGACATTATGTTGGAAGACAGTGCTCGGTAGCCAAAAGAGTGGGGAATAATATGGTGTACTGTAATCTCAAATAAAACAAACCTGCTTTCAGAAAAAAACTGTTGCATTACTTATTGAATGTCCCTCGTAACACAAGGTTTCTTATGCAAAATACAAACTGCATGGACGTAATGAAAATCCTTCCGATAAACATATATGCACCATCAACCAAATCCAGGTATGGGTATTGCTACACTTTTGAGGAACTTGAAAGAGTTTACAACTTTTATGAAACTGCTTCACTAAAGAGAGCAAAAAGTGCAGTGATAATAAGTTAGCTAAAGAATGAGTATTTCCCAAGTAGTGGAAGTAAAAGAAAGACCACAATTTATTTTTAGTGTTTTGGAAGGGAGAATGAAACGAAATAATGTTGAGGTGATATATATATCTTCGTAGCATCCCACATCTGATCCTACAGAACAGTGTATGGGGGACAATAGATATTTATGTAGTAGATTCTGCAGCATAGTGCTTGTGACAGTTTCATGACAGAAATGGAGGAGGTACTGAAGAATGTACTTCATGAGAGTACCAGCTACATACATCACGAAATTGTGATGGGAGTTAGAAAAGCTAATTTAATAGGGAAACCAGTATGTTTGCCACCCATAACGGATTTGATTATAGAAGAAAAGAGATAACTTGTAACAAACAAGTGGGGAAACTTCAGAGCAAAAAACTGGGTTGTGGTATGGATACATGAACAATCCAAGGAGATCGATTGATAGATGTTGGGTTGCGGTACGGATCCATAAACAATCTAAGGAGATTGGTTGGTAAATATCAAAAGTCTTTAATATCCACCTAATACCGTACAAAATTACAAGAATCCCACCCCTAAATGTGAATGTTTCAGTTTACCTGAAGTCTAAGAAAGAGTTTAGGAATTACCCTGTGATGGAACTGAAATTGTACAAGGTGAGGTTCAAGAAATAAGGAGATCAGACAAAAGACAAGGCTGAGAGAACAGTTACTATTGCAACCAGAGTGTGAAACTGGGGCATAGAGATTAAAGGATATCGACATTTTAAAGAGTACTGCTATCCTTGTTGCTAATGAGTAGTGATATTGTGTTCATTTTTTTATCTCTGACTTCTGGAATTTGCAAAGCTTGTAACAAAGTTCCCTATATTTACCAGATTTTATATTTTTGGATTTTTTACAATAGTTTCAATTCATGAATATGTATTTTGTCATTTCATTGTCAAAACTAGTTATTTGGAACTTTGTAACGTAAACTTACAGCGAATCATTAAAAAATAATGTTGTGAAGCAATGCAGTACATACGTTGGCTATGTCAGGGTTTTCGCTATGTATAGTAACAATCGCTAACCAAAGACAATCTCGTTGTGGCATCGATGTCGTTGGTACACGAAAATGCACTCGTAGGCAGTTGCAAGTTGACAGTGAAGACAGGACGTGGGTAACGGCAAAAGCGCGTACAAAACTGTATGTGACCTTCATGGTGATAAAAGATTGGGCAAGGCATTGAGTGGATATGAGAAATAGTATGAGTCACATTACAATAACTATTTGGGAAGAGTTTCATGAGTATTAATGGAAGAGTATGATGTGGGCAAATACATTTAATTCTGATCGTAAATTGATTAAAGAGGTTGTAGTCTAACAATCAGTTGCATCAAATAATCACGCCACGGCTGCAGCAACTCCACGTCATCGTAAGACCGTACCATTCCAGAATTCATAAATGTGAAAGATAGCCAGAGTATGGTAACCAGTAACAGAACATTGTACATTTATGTTAATTTCAGTGTTGCCAATGTCAATAATTATCCCAAATAATATCTGTCAATAGTAGGATTCCCTCCCATCATTAAAGTAACCGAATGTCACTTAAATGAAATGAATTGCACATTAAGTGATTGAAAGAGCCGAACAGGGTATCTTAAAGCTGGTTAGTTCAGCGAAAAGTGAAGCTTCGCAATTTCAATTCCAGCGTAGATTAACTATTGCAAATATTTCTACTTTCCTTTACATTTTGAAAAAGGGACTTACTGATCACTTAATTCAGTTTGTCTGAGAAAATAATACCACATAATTTATCTCGTCAGTGTTATGGAAATTTGTATCTTTTTCTGTACATTGCGTCGGTCTTAGCTTTCATACTTTCGGTATTGCCTGCCTTTATTGCTCCTGACAGTGATTAAATTCATTGTACATTTATTGTTTTCTTGTAATGAGTTTTATTTATTGAAAATAAATGACTAGTAACAGTTGCAAATATTATAGTGGAGCAACGTTTTCCTACCATTAGTGTATTAGTTGTCACAAGTAATAATGCACTTATGATTTTGAAGCATCACAAAGTGTTCAGTGTAATCCACTTTCAGACATTTTACAACGTTTGTCACCTTCAACGGACCTCCCATGCATGCACTGAGTGTTACTGCTTACAGAATTTACAGTAATCACTGTGCAAGTTCATATTTTCACTCAGGAAATCAGTCTCACTACTTTTTCTCGGACAGTAGCTTGCGATCGTATTATTTCATAAAGTAACTTCAGTTCTGTTAAATACCACTTAAAAGTTAATGCCATAATCCTTAATATCACAGAAGCTGTTAACACAATTATACGTAACTATATATGACGGTAGTATCTGTTCCCGAAAGAACAGTTACCGTGGATGACCATGCAGCTTGCTAGAAATGAAATGATAATTAAATGGACACCCTAGCTGCAAACAGGCGTTGGTGTACGAGTAATGAGTATGATGGGCAAACATCTATTAGGCGCACTACGAACGTAGTGGTGTGGACATGTTGGGAATGTGGATCTCACGGGGAGCGTGCAAGGGATAAGTCCCTGCAGTCGCGCTATTCGTCTGTGTCCTCGGTGGCTCAGATGGATGGAGCGTCTGCCATGTAAGCAGGAGATCCCGGGTTCAAGTCCCGGTCGGGGCACACAATTTCAACATGTCCCCAATGAAGTACACCAACGTCTGTTTGCAGCTAGGGTGTCCATTTAATTATCATTTCACTTCTAGCAAGCTGCATGGTCATCCACGGTAACTGTTCTTTCGGGAACAGATACTACCGTCATATATAGTTAAAATATGGCTTCCCGGCCATTGACCTTCTTGTGCGAACGCACACGCTATGCCCGAACTCGTACGGGACTTGGTAGATTAATCCGCCACGAGTAATGAGTATGATGGGTAAACATCTATTAGGCGCACTACGAACGTAATGGTGTGGACATGTTGGGAATGTGGATCTCACGGGGAGCGTGCAAGGGATAAGTCCCTGCAGTCGCGCTATTCGTCTGTGTCCTCGGTGGCTCAGATGGATGGAGCGTCTGCCATGTAAGCAGGAGATCCCGGGTTCAAGTCCCGGTCGGGGCACACAATTTCAACATGTCCCCAATGAAGTACACCAACGTCTGTTTGCAGCTAGGGTGTCCATTTAATTATCATTTCACTTCTAGCAAGCTGCATGGTCATCCACGGTAACTGTTCTTTCGGGAACAGATACTACCGTCATATATAGTTAAAATATGGCTTCCCGGCCATTGACCTTCTTGTGCGAACGCACACGCTATGCCCGAACTCGTACGGGACTTGGTAGATTAATCCGCCACGAGTAATGAGTATGATGGGTAAACATCTATTAGGCGCACTACGAACGTAATGGTGTGGACATGTTGGGAATGTGGATCTCACGGGGAGCGTGCAAGGGATAAGTCCCTATAGTCGCGCTATTCATCTGTGTCCTCGGTGGCTCAGATGGATAGAGCGTCTGCCATGTAATCAGGAGATCCCGGGTTCAAGTCCCGGTCGGGGCACACAATTTCAACATGTCCCCAATGAAGTACACCAACGCCTGTTTGCAGCTAGGGTGTCCATTTAATTATCATTACAATTATACGTTTTTCAAGTTTCAGCAGTTATTAGCGCAATGTGTTTTGTTCGCATAATAAGTTTCACTTGACCACTTATTCGCATTCTGTTGGTACGAAAATTGTCGGAATAGATGTCTTTCCTGAAAATTACAGATCATTAGGTCGACATGTCGTTTAATTACTGGAGAATGTGGATTTAAGCAGAGGTTACTTTTTCTCTTGAGTTATAGTGTTTTGCTATTTATCGTCAATAAAGCGTAAGCGCTACGGATCACATGCCGAGTGAATGTGCAGAGAGCCGTTGTTGGGTTTGCACATGGGAGTGACTGCAAGGAGCCAAGTCGCACATACATGGCTGGAAGAATTTGTCAGAAAACATGATCTACAAGTTGAACACACAACATCGGTCAATAGCGTAATAATATTTCACTGATCTGGTTTATTTGCGGATAGGAGCATGGAAATATACACAAAAGTTGTAGTAGAAACAGTATCGTGTTTTCAATCAGTAACATCTCTGGCGGAATATTTTCTATAAGAACAAACCTGAAAAAGGCCACAGTGGTTCGTCATTACCTGATAAATGCATTAATTAACGCGGAAGTGCAGTGTAGAAATGGTTTCTTCTGCATGAATGTCAGCTCAACTGGATGAGTTTACGCGTTGTTAGGGGCTACGTCACGCGACAAAGGGATAATAAAACGAAATAATGTGGATTCGTATTGTTATTATTTGCATCCGTTAATTAAGAAATTAACATTTGCAAAGTATAAATATTGCCAAGTTATTTAGGAACGAAGCGAGTTCTCTCAGTGAGGGTACTAAACTCGACCTTGATAGTCGAAAAAGTACGTGGAGAAACTACCGTTATGAGGGACATTTTTTATACTTGCCGTACCATCTGTGGACAACTGCTTTTATTGTGAAGAACAGGGATTTGGTATGCAATAGTCAGATATCACTGCCAGTGACAGAGCGAGGATTCGACCTGTGGAGTGAGTAATATAGTGGATCATCGCAAAGGAAACTCCGCGTAAAAAGATGAATCTTCAACACTTTGGATTGTAACGCTTCGAGCCGACTATCTCAGTCACACAAAGAACGCGGTTTTCACCATCACACCACGACACAGCAACCAACGGTCGCAGTAATGAATCTGTCATGAGAATGCCAATTGAGGGTAGTTAGAGATTGCTGCTACGGAGAAACTTCGAATCTTTTGGCGTGTGACGAGTTTTGTGTGGGGAAAGTTAGTTAGACATCCCTTCTGTACTTTTGACTTTCATGTCCAAAAATATCGTCAATCTAGGTACCTAACGTGAACGGAAGTCGAGAGAAAATACCGGGTGATGTGGTGTGAAATCAGTGTTCACAGATGTTAGAGAGGAACCAGTGAAGATGTCTGAAGAGGGAAAAGAAACGTACACAGTACCTCCTAATATCTGGTCGGAGCTCCTAGTGTTTGGAAGTCCGCTGCAGAAATATTGAGCCATGCTAACTCTATAGCAGTCTTTAATTACGAAATTGTTGCCGATGCTGGTTTTCGTTCATGAACTGACCTCTCGATTATATTCCATAAATGTTCGATGAGATTCATGTCGGGAGCTATGGGTTGCCAAACCATTTTCTGGAACTCTCCAGAATGTTCTTCCAACCAGTCGTGAAAAAATGTGGCCTGGTGACAGGACGCATTGTCGCGCATAAAAAAATCCTACATTGTTTGGGAACGTAAAGTCCGGACGTACCCACTTCCAATCAATGAACGGTTCAGCTGCACCAGCCCACGCCATTATGGAGCTACCGCACTGGCTTGTTGACATCTTGGGTTCATGACATCGTGTCGTCTGCACCCGACTCGAGCCCTACCATCAGCTCTTACCAATTGATATCGGGACTTATCTGGGCAGACGACGGTTTTCCAGTCATGTAGGGTACAACCGATACGGTCACGAGCCCAGGAGCGAAACTGCAGGGGATGTCGTGCTGTTGGAAAACGCAGTCAAGTCGGTTGTCTGCTTCCATGGTCCAGTAATGCCCAGTTCCACCACACTGTTCTAATGGATATTGTGCCGATTTTCGGCACGATTGGGTTCCGGCCGTGAGTGTTAGGGTCGATATTGGCCTCGCCAGAGATACTAAGACGCCGAGTTGGCGGTGACTTGCCCTGTGGCAACGAAGAGAGGAAGGTTGGAGCGCACCGAGCGAGGAAGACAGAATGGCAGAATGTTGGGCTCCAAATGGTCCAAATTGTGAACTAATAATTTTGGCACTCTGTCGAAATGAACTGGTGATGAAACCGAGACGCTGGAGAATTCAACGCTGTTGTGGAACAATAAGCCCTGGGCTCTGCTGTTGCATGGACACAATTTACGGCGAGCTGTGGCCGATGTCGTTTGTGGGTGTTTTGCCACGGCAGGTAAACAAGACACCAGGGGCCATCCTGAACAAGCTGTGCTGTAGCATTTTAGCCCACAATAAGGATGTCATGATATTGGAGAAGAAAACAGTGGAATACGGTACGTGTATTAACCTTCAGTGACTTCTGCGGTGTTGCATTATTTAACTGTGTGGAGACTGAGCAGTAACTGTCAATTTTCAACGAAATTTACAATTGTGTGAAAGTGTGGCCAATGCCGGAAGGGCGTTGTCATGAAATCATTATATTTCTTATTTGTGAACATAATTTTCTGTTATCAGGATTAGTTATTGGACAGATTTGAAATTGTCAGTTCTGCGCCGTATTTCAGCGGCTTATAAATAATGTAATTTGATAGATATGCTAACTGTGCGTTTTGGATATGTTTTTTATATCTACGTGTTAAATGAAAGTGAATTTTGAAGTTTGGAATGTACCTTCCTACCGTTACGAGTCTGTAAGCTTTTATTTGGAAGTTATGTTGTTTGCTTCTGTTATTGGTAGAGAATTTATTACCTGATTGAGTTATTTAACCAGCCTTTCTATGAAGTGTTTTAAGACTTGTTTGTCAGTGAACTATCATTAATAAATTATGTAAATCACTAGTGTTGTGTAAGCAGTTATTGAAGGCACCCGTCTGCATTAGCCAATCAACCATGGCCAGTCAGGAACGAGCATTGATGTAACATTAGGGGACTAGAGGCTATTTGTTAAGTTGTGGCAACCCTAATCCTGTTGTTTGTTGTTCTTGTTGAAGTGTCTAGTCACCCCTAAATTAAAATTAATTCTTCACGTTGTTGGCAGAGCGTGTTTGATTGGCTGGAGAGAAGTGTCTTCAAACTGTCGAAGATTAGGCCGTAGTATAAGATTTCTCGCTACTATTTTGGACCTCATACTGCTGTAGTTATTCCAGGATGCCATCGAATCTGGTGAAGGACGCGACTTTATTGAAGAGAAGTGAGTTGATGTACGAACTTCAAAGGAGCGGTTTGGAACCACAAGGCAATGTAACTGAATTTTTGGAACTGTTAACGAAGAATGTGCACCTCCCGGTTACGATAAAAATTACGGAGAAAAGAGAGGTAAATTTGGCCGCTGCCGCTAGAGTTGCGCCACTTGCGGAAATGTTGGAAAGTGTTGATGGTGTGGATATGGGTTCAAAAACTGAAAATCAGGTTAGGAGGTACATGCCCATTACCGAAATTGGGTGGATGATGTAGTAGGTATGGAGAGCGAGGAAGAGAATGTAATAAGGGATAATTAGAAACCAAACAGTAATGGGCTGTCTTGGTTGGAGGAGTGGAGGGTGAAGCGGAAAGTGAAGTGGGGCAGGTCGAGCGACGCCGTGTGGTGACGAGGGGGGGGGGGGGGGTGCGTTTTCATGTTGGCCGCATTCGAAATTACCTCACCCCATGCAAGATTATATTATTTGACAGGGTGTAAGGAATGCTGTTTAGGTTCGGTGGAGAATATTGTGGAATTTTTGTATTTTATCATCGGATTTCAGCGGAAAGCGCGAGCTGTTAACATGACGGACTTGGAAATTTGAAAACTCTTAGTGGGAAAGGTAAAGGGAGAGTTAGTAAAACATCGGTGGAATGTGATTTAGGAGAGACTAACGTTGGAACAGGAAAAATTTGCACCTTGATTCCACCCCGTGCGTTGTAAGAATTAGTTTATAGGGAGTAAGGTCGAGAGCAGGGGAATAATGAAAAAATTGTCGACTTTGTCGAGAGAGTTAAAGAGAGTGCGCTAGCCTTGTGCTTGCCATACTGGAAAAGAGAAATTGTATTACATATTGTTCAAGGATTACGACCAGACGATAGACAGAGGGCAGTATTTGGTGGGACACCGCAAATGTTTGCCCAGCTGAATGAATTAGTAAGGCAGATCCAGGCTATTATCTATGTAGAATCACGGAGGACAGGGCAGGCCATTAATTATGAAAGGTTACGCGGACAGGAGAACCGGTTGGATGAGATGGAATGGAATAGGAATGTTCAAGCGAACAATAGGAATAGGAAGGAATTTACTTCTATGAATCAGCAGTGGGAAAACGAAAGTAAAATAAGGTGTTGGATTTGTGGGAATTTGGGTCACATTAGAAAAAATTGTCAGGAGAGTAAACAGGAGACGTCCTGACAATTACAAGAAGTGGTTGGAATGGAACGGAAAGAGATTTATACGATAAGTAGACGGGAGGAACAGGGTATACCTTTTGTATGCTGTGTTGTGAATGAGGAATCTTTGTGTGCGTTGTTGGACTCTCGTAATGCTATTACGACGATCGAAGAAAATTGGTTTAACTACAACAGTGATATTTGTAAGTGGAGTAAAATAGAAAACGATACAGTTAAATAGAAGGCGGTAAATCAGTCCAGTGTAAGAGTGAAGGATGTCGTATGGGTTAAACTGAGAATGAAGGAGTTCACGTGGATGGTGAAGATGAGAGTGGTCAGCAGGCTTGCCACGACATGCATTGTAGGAGCTGATGTTATTAAAAAGATCGGATTGGTGATTGATTGTGGTGCAAGTCAGTTTGGCTTCATATTTAAACCGCAGAAGAGTTTTGAAATTTGTAAGCACCAAGGGAAAGTTTCTGTGGCAGTTGTAACTCGTGAAGAGGCATTACAAACCGAAAAGATACAAGAGAAAGGGTTGTGGCTGGAACATTCGGAATTAGCAGAGAAAGAGGAAATACAGAAATTATGTAGTGAATTCCTGGATGTTTTGATGGAGAGGTTGGGGGTGACGTCTCTCGTGGAATATCACATCCAATTATCTGATAACGTGCCTGTTAAGAAAGCACCGTAAGGGTTGGCTCCACCTCGAATGAAATTGTTGAAGGAAAAGATTGGAAAGATGTTAGCTCGGGAAGTAATTCGGCCCTCTTATTCGCCATACGCGGTGCCTACATTTCTGGTCCGGAAACCCGACGGGAATTATCACCCGATGGTTGATTATATGGATTCGAATAAAAAAGTGGTATTGCGGTCAATACCTCTTCCCCACCTCCATTCTTGTTTCGGACAGTTTCGCGGTGCAAGGATATTTACCACCTTAGATTTAAACCAGACTTATAATCAAATTCTGCTCGCGGGAACTTCCAAACCGATTACGGCCATTGCGACTGATTGAAATATTTATGAATTCAATAGGATTCCGTTCGGATTATCTACGGGTGCTGCAGTTCTATCTCAACTCCTGTTGTTGTTGTTGTTGTGGTCTTCAGTCCTGAGACTGGTTTGATGCAGCTCTCCATGCTACTCTATCCTGTGCAGGCTTCTTCATCTCCCAGTACCTACTGCAACCTACATCCTTCTGAATCTGCTTAGTGTTTTGATCTCTTGGTCTCCCTCTACGATTTTTACCCTCCACGCTGCCCTCCAATGCTAAATTTGTGATCCCTTGATGCCTCAAAACATGTCCTACCAACCGATCCCTCCTTCTAGTCAAGTTGTGCCACAAACTTCTCTTCTCCCCAATCCTATTCAATACCTCCTCATTAGTTACGTGATCTACCCACCTTATCTTCAGCATTCTTCTGTAGCACCACATTTCGAAAGCTTCTACTCTCTTCTTGTCCAAACTGGTTATCGTCCATGTTTCACTTCCATACATGGCTACACTCCATACAAATAATTTCAGAAACGACTTCCTGACACTTAAATCCATACTCGATGTTAACAAATTTCTCTTCTTCAGAAACGATTTCCTTGCCATTGCCAGTCTACATTTTATATCCTCTCTACTTCGACCATCATCAGTTATTTTACTCCCTAAATAGCAAAACTCCTTTACTACTTTAAGTGTCTCATTTCCTAATCTAATCCCCTCAGCATCACCCGATTTAATTTGACTACATTCCATTATCCTCGTTTTGCTTTTGTTGATGTTCATCTTATATCCTCCTTTCAAGACACTGTCCATTCCGTTCAACTGCTTTTCCAAGTCCTTTGCTGTCTCTGACAGAATTACAATGTCATCGGCGAACCTCAAAGTTTTTACTTCTTCTCCATGAATTTTAATACCTACTCCGAATTTTTCTTTTGTTTCCTTTACTGCTTGCTCAATATACAGATTGAATAACATCGGGGAGAGGCTACAACCCTGTCTCACTCCTTTCCCAACCACTGCTTCCCTTTCATGCCCCTCGACTCTTATAACTGCCATCTGGTTTCTGTACAAATTGTAAATAGCCTTTCGCTCCCTGTATTTTACCCCTGCCACCTTCAGAATTTGAAAGAGAGTATTCCAGTTAACGTTGTCAAAAGCTTTCTCTAAGTCTACAAATGCTAGAAACGTAGGTTTGCCTTTTCTTAATCTTTCTTCTAAGATAAGTCGTAAGGTTAGTATTGCCTCACGTGTTCCAACATTTCTACGGAATCCAAACTGATCTTCCTCGAAATACAGTAGAAGAAGAATGGGTAGCTCTGAGGGATGAAGTAGTGAAGGCAGCAGAGGATCAAGTAGGTAAAAAGACGAGGGCTAATAGAAATCTCAACTCCTAGACAAAATATTCTCGGACATAAAGTTTAAGTTTATATACGACTACTTGGGCGATTTGGTAGTTTATAAAAATTCCTTGCAGGAACATAATCAACATTTAAGGGAGATTTTAGTGAGGTTAAGGAAGGCGGGTCTTACGGTGCATTCAGCCAAGGTAAAGTGTGCTTGTGAATCTGTACACTTCCTTGGTCATTTGGTCTCCCCGGATGGGATAACCATTGCTGAAGAACGGGTGCAAGCTATAAAGCAGTTGCCCATTCCTAGAAATGTGAAGGAGGTTGCGAAGTGTGTCGGGGTAGCAAATTTCTTCCATAAGTTCATTCCGGGGTTTGCGGAGAAGGGGCAAAAATTTGAGTGGGGGCCTTCGCAGGAAGCCGCCTGGGGAATCCCTGAAAGTCCATGGCGTCAGCACCAGTGCTCGCGCTTCCTGATTTCAATGCTCCGTTTATACTTCAGACGGATGGCTCATATGCGGGTGTGGGGGCGGTCCTTCTACAGGAACGGAAATAAGGAAGGAGGAATATTGCCTGGCCTTCACGTTGCTTTGAACCATTTAGAAAAGAACTATTTACGAGCTGGAGGCACTCACGTTATTATTTGGCATGGGGAAATTTCGCTATTGCCTGGAACATACACAGTTTTTCTTAGAGACCGATAACCAGGCGCTCAGCTGGGTCCTTGCACGTCCTCGTAAGATGGGAAGGATAGCCAGGAGGGCAACACGGATCTTGGCATTTAAGTTCCAGGTCAAGAATATTAAAGGATCGGAAAACCAGGTAACCGATGGTTTCAGCTGCCTTTTCCAGGAACCTGACATACAACATGATAGTCATGAATCGGATGAAGGTAGTGCTTCCATAAGGAGAATTAGTTCGATTCTCACTGATTTTCCACAGCTGTTTAAAAACATCCGGGAACAGGATGACGAGGTGCGGGAGATAAAACAGAAAACTGAAAAGGAAAGGTGGTGACACCATACCTGCTTAGAGATGGTGAATTGTGTTACAAAGCTCGGTACGATAAAGGTTACAAACTGTGGTACCTGGGGATTTGGTGCCTTTCATTTTTAAATATTTTCGTGAATCGCCGGTGGGCGGTCATTTGGGAATATTTAAAACTCGTGCAGAAATTCGTTAGCATTTCATTTGGAAGGGAATGGATAAAAATATTAATCACAATGTTAGTACAAGTCAGGTGTGTGCTGCTGCCAAACCAGCACAGGATGGTAGGGATAGGTGGCTGGAATTCATACCTGCGGACTATCCCCTTCAGAAAATGTACATCGGCTTTGTAGGGCCTTTACCTCGATCTAAGAAAGGTAATAAGTACATCCTAGTAGGTATTGATGCCTTCATAAGATTTACTTGGATGTATCCCACTAGGGCAACGACGACTGAAATTGTGATACAGAATTTGAAAAATATATTTGGCGTGTTTGGGCCTCCGCAGTATTTGATTAGCGGCAATGCTTCATGTTTTACTTCAGGAGGGTTGAAGAACTTTTGCATGGGAATGGGCATCAGCCATGGGACCAAGACTCCCTGTTGCCCGAACCCATCGTATGATGAGAGGGTAAATTGCAATCTCAGGGTGGCATTAATTGCCTATCACAGTAAAGAACAGGAGAACTGGAATCGCACGCTTCCTTGGCTTATGAAGGCGTTTAACACGGCCAAGCATGAAACACATTTGTCGAGCTCATATTTCCACTCCTCTGAGTAACCTATGATCCATTAGGGACCTGCTACCTGAGCGCATTGCGCCTCAGCAGCTGGTGAACCAGTGGAAACAGGCGAAGTGCATTCTAAAGACTCATCAGATTCGGGCAAAGCGTTGCAACGAGGGCCGCCTGCCATACCCGTGGAAGTTGGGATATCCGGTGTTTGTAAGAAATTTCCAGGTGGTGAGCAGTAAGGTGGATAAGGTTACTAAAAACCTCCTCCCACGTTTCGTCATGCTGTACTTTATTAGACGTTTTATAACATCGGTCACCGTTATACTGATGGACCCCCAACAAGGAAAGACAATAACAACTCATCTCTCTCAGATAAAGCCGGGTCCATCACTTATTCATTCTGGGAACTTAAGGGAGCCGTGACCGGCAATTAAGGGGGGGGGGGGGGGGGAGTATGCGCCGATTTTCGGCACGATTGTGTTCCGGCCATGAGTGTTAAGGTCGATAACGGCCTCGCCAGAGGTACTGGGGCACCGAGTTGGCGCCGAGTCGACGAAGAGAGGAGGGTTGGAGCATACCGAGCGAGGAAGACAGAACGGCAGAATGTTGGGCTCCAAATGGTCCACATTGTGAACTAATAATTTTGGCACTCTGTCGAAATGAACTGGTGATGAAACCGAGACGCTGGAGAATTCAACGCTGCTGTGGAACGATAAGCCCTGGGCTCTGCAGTTGTATGGACACAATTTAGGGCGAGCTGTGGCCGATGTCGTTTGTGGGTGTTTGGCCAAAACATATACACAAGACATCGTGGGCCCATCCTGAACACGCTGTACTGTAGCATGTTCGCCCACAATAAGGATGTCATGATATTGGAGAACAAAGCAATGGAATACGGTACGTGTATTACCCTTCAGTGACTTCTGCGGTGTTACTTTACTTAACTGTGTGGAGATTGAGCAGTAACTGTCACTTTTCAACGAAATTTACGATTTTGTGAAAGTGTCGCTAATGCCGGATGGGCATTGTCATAAAGTCATTATGTTTCTTATTTGTGAACATAATTTTTCTGTTACCAGGATGACTCATTGGACAGATTTGAAATTGTAAGTTCTGCGCTGTATTTCAGCTGGTTATAAATAATGGAATTTGACAGATATGCTAACTGTGCGTTTTGGATATGTTTTTTATATCTGCATGTTAAATGAAAGTGAATTTTGAAGTTGGTAAGGTACCTTTCTACCATTACGAGGCTGTCAGTAAGAATCATGGACCTTGCCGTTGGTGGGGAGGCTTGCGTGCCTCAGCGATACAGATTGCCGTACCGTAGGTGCAACCACAACGGATGGGTATCTGTTGAGAGGCCAGACAAACATGTGGTTCCTGAAGAGGGGCAGCAGCCTTTTCAGTAGTTGCAGGGGCAACAGTCTGGATGATTGACTCATCTGACCTTGTAACACTAACCAAAACGGCCTTGCTGTGTTGGTAATGCGAACGGCTGAAAGCAAGGGGAAACTACAGCCGTAATTTTTCCCGAGGGCATGCAGCTTTACTGTATGGTTAAATGATGACGGCGTCCTCTTGGGTAAAATATTTCGGAGGTAGGTGAATATGGATTGGGGGGAAGAAATGAAACAGGAAGCCCCCTGGTAGAATTTTGCACAGAGCACAACTTAATCATAGCTAACACTTGGTTGAAGAATCATAAAAGAAGGTTGTATACATGGAAGAAGCCTGGAAATACTAGAAGGTTTCAGATAGATTATATAGTGGTAAGACAGAGATTTAGGAACCAGGTTTTAAATTGTAAGACATTTCCAGGAACAGATGCGGACTCTGACACAATCTATTGGTTATGAACTGTAGATTAAAACTGAAGAACCCGATAAAAGGTGGGAATTTAAGGAGTTGGGACGTGGATAAACTGACTAAACCAGATGTTGTACAGAGTTTCAGGGACAGCATGAGGGAACAATTGACACGAATGGGGGAAAGAAATACAGTAGAAGAAGAATGGGTAGCTTTGAGGGATGAAGTATTGAAGGCAGCAGAGGATCAAGTAGGTAAAAAGACGAAGGCTACTAGAAATCCTTGGGTAACAGAAGAAATATTGTACTTAATTGATGAAAGGAGAAAATATAAAAATGCATTAAATGAAGCAGGCAAAAAGGAATACAAACGTCTCAAAAATGAGATCGACAGGAAGTGCAAAATGGCTAGGCAGGGATGGCTAGAGGACAGATGTAAGGATGTAGAGGCTTATCTCACCAGGGGTAAGATAGATACTGCCTACAGGAAAATTAAAGAGACCGTTGGAGAAAAGAGAACCATTTGTATGAATATCAAGAGCTCAGATGGAAACCCAGTTCTAAGCAAAGAAGGGAAAGCAGAAAGGTGCAAGGAGTATATAGAGAGTCTGTACCAGTGCGATGTACTTGAGGACAATATTATGGAAATGGAAGAGGATGTAGATAAAGATCAAAGGGGATATACTGCGTGAGTTTGATAGAGCACTGAAAGACCTGAGTCGAAACAAGGTCTGGAATAGACAATATTCCATTAGAACTACTGACAGCCTTGGGAGAGCCAGTCCGGACAAAACTCTACCACCTGTTGAGCAAGATATATGAGACAGGCAAAATAACCTCAGACTTCAAGAAGAATATAATAATTCCAATCCCAAAGAAAGCAGGTGTTGACAGATGCGAAAATTATCGAACTATCAGTTTAATACGTCACGGCTGCAAAATACTAACGCGAATTCTTTACAGACGAATGGAAAAACTAGTAGTAGCCGACCTCGGGAAAGTTCAGTTTGGATTCCGTAGAAATATTGGAACACGTGAAGCAATACTGACCCTACAACTTATCTTAGAAGAGAGATTAAGGAAAGGCAAACCTACGTTTCTAGCATTTGTAGACTTAGAGAAATCTTTTGACAATGTTGACTGGAATACTCTCTTTCAAATTCTGAAGGTGGCAGGGGTAAAATACAGGGAGCGAAAGGCTATTTACAATTTGTACAGAAACAAGATGGCAGTTATAATAGTCGAGGGGCATGAAAGGGAAGCAGTGGTTGGGAAGGGAGTGAGACAGGGTTGTAGCCTCTCCCAGATGTTATTCAATCTGTATATTGAGCAAGCAGTGAAGGAAACAAAAGAAAAATTCGGAGTAGGTATTAAAATCCAAGGAGAAAAAATTAAAACACTGAGGTTCGCCGATGATATTGTAATTCTGTCAGAGACAGCAAAGGACTTGGAAGAGCAGTTGAACGGAATGGATAGTGTCTTGAAAGGAGGATATAAGATGAACATCAACAAAAGCAAAACGAGGATAATGGAATGTAGTCGAATTAAGTCGGGTGATGCTCAGGGAATTAGATTAGGAAATGAGACACTTAAAGTAGTAAAGGAGTTTTGCTATTTGGGGAACAAAATAACTGATGATGGTCGAAGTAGATACGATATAAAATGTAGACTGTCAATGGCAAGGAATGCGTTTCTGAAGAAGAGAAATTTGTTAACATCGATTTAAGTCTCAGGAAGTCATTTCTGAAAGTATTTGTTTGGAGTTTAGCCATGTATGGAAGTGAAACATGGACGATAAATAGTTTGGACAAGAAGAGAATAGAAGCTATTGAAATGTGGTGCTACAGAAGAATGCTGAAGATTATATGGGTAGATCACATAAGTAATGAGGAGGTACTGAATAGGATTGGGGAGGAGTTTATGGCACAACTTGACAAGAAGAAGGGATCGGTTGGTAGGGCATGTTCTGAGGCATCAAGGAATAACCAATTTAGTATTGGAGGGCAGCGTGGAGGGTAAAAATCGTAGAGGGAGACCAAGAGATGAATACACTAAGCAGATTCAGAAAGATGTAGGTTGCAGTAGTTACTGGGAGATGAAGAAGCTTGCGCAGGCTAGAGTAGCATGGAGAGCTGCATCAAACCAGTCTCGGGACTGAAGATCACGACAACAACAAGTTTTTTTTGCAAGTTATGTTGTTTGCTACTGTTATTGGTTGAGAATTTACTACCTGATTAACAATTATTTAACCAGCCTTTCTATGAAGTCTTGTTTGTCAGTGAACTATTATTAATAAATTACGTAAATCAGTAATGTTGTGTAAGCAGTTATTGAGGGCACCCAACTACATTAGCCAATCAACCATGGCCAGTCGGGAACGGGCATTGATGTAACATTAGGGGACAGAGGCTATTTGTTAAGTTGTGGCGACGCTAATCCTGTTGTTTGTTGTTCTTGTTGAAGTGTCTAGTCGGCCTTAAGTTAGAATTAATTCCGCACAATACGTTCGTCGTACGACCTACATTGATTTGTGCGGTTATTTCACGCAGTGATGCTTGTCTGTTAGCACTGATAACTTTGCGCAAATACCGCTGCTCTCGGTCGTTAAGTGATGGCGGTCAGCCACTGCGTTGTACATGGTGAGAGGTAAAGCCTGAAATTTGGTGTTCTCGGTACACTCCCGACGCTGTGGATCTCGGAGTACTGAATTCCCTGACGATTTCCAAAATGAAGTGTCCCATGCATCTAGCTCTAATTACTATTCGGCGTCCAAAAGTCTGTTAATTCCCGTCTTGAAGCCTTTATCACGTCATAAATCTTTTCACATGCATCACGTGACTACTCATGACAGCTCCTCCAGTACACTTGTACTTTGTGAAGGCAATATACCGCCATCTGTAGACGTGAGTGCCGCTGTCCCATGATTTTCGTCACCTCAGTGTATGTGATGACTTTAAAAAGACGTCTATTCCTCCAGAATCTTCGTTGCTTTTGACATCACAACTGGAAGATGTATCAGACACGGACTTGCTATTTTAAGGCACCTAGTGTGGCGGCGCATCCACGCAGTCCACAGCCGCAGCGTCTCTACACACACGTAGCGCCAGTGGCGGACGGTCTGATCAAGTGCACCATCGTCGCACGCAGGCAGCGCCCCGGCCGCAAGTACGAACAACTCGTGCCGCTGCTAACGGGACCACGTCCACTTGCGTCTTCTCGGCCGTACGTAAACGTCCTCCAGTGAGACCAGCTCCGTGTCTGTGTGTATTCAGGTGTCAGCGAAAGGACTCCGTACTTCTACTGTTAATACACTACTGGCCATTAAAATTGCTACACCAAGAAGAAATGCAGGTGATAAGCGGGTATTCATTGGACAAATATATTACACTATAACTGACATGTGATTACATTTTCACGCAATTTGGGTGCATAGATCCTGAGAAATCAGTACCCAAAACAACCACCTCTGGCCCTAATAACGTCCTTGATACACCTTGGCATTGAGTCAAACAGAGCTTGGATGGCGAGTACAGGTACAGCTGCCCATGCAGCTTTAACACGATACCACACTTCATCTAGAGTAGTGACTGGCGTATTGTGACGAGCCAGTTGCTCGCCCACCATTGACCAGAAGTTTTCAATTCGTGAGAGATTTGGAGAATGTGCTGGTCAGGGCAGCAGTCGAACATTTTCTGTATCCAGAAAGGCCCGTACAGGAACTGCAACATGCGGTCGTGCATTATCCTGCTGAAATGTGGGGTTTCGCAGGGATCGAATGAAGGGTAGAGCCACGGGTCGTACCACATCTGAAATGTAACGTCTACTGTTCAAAGTGCCGTCAATGCGGACATGAGGTCACCGAGACGAGTAACCAATGGCACCCCATACCATCACGCCGAGTGATACGCCAGTATGGCGATGACGAATACATGCATCCAATATGCGTTCACCGCGATGTCGCCAAACAGAACCTGAATTCATCCGAAACACGACGTTTTCCCACTCGTGCATCCAGGTTCGTCGTTGAGTACACCGTCGCAGGGGTTCCCGTCTGTGATGCAGCGTCAAGGGTAACCGCAGCCATGGTCTCCGAGCTGATAGTCCATGCTGCTGCAAACGGCGTCTAACTGTTCGTGCAGATGGTTGTTGTCTTGCAAACGTCCCCATCTGTGGACTCAGGGTTCGAGACGTGGCTGCACGATCCGTTACAGCCATGCGGATAAGATGCCTGTCTTCTCGACTGCTAGTAATACGACGCCGTTGAGATCCAGCACGGCGTTCCGTATTACCCTCCTGAACCCACCGATTCCATAATCTGCTAACAGTCATTGGATCTCGACCAACGCGAGCAGAAATGTCGCGATACGATAAACCGCAATTGCGATAGGCTACAAAACGACCTTTATCAAAGTCGGAAACGTGATGGTACGCATTTCTCCTCCTTACACGAGGCATCAGAACAACGTTTCACCAGGCAACGCCGGTTTAACTGCTGTTTTTTGTATGAGAAATCGGTTGGAAACTTTCCTCATGTCGGTACGTTGTAGGTGTCGCCACCGGCGCTAACCTTGTGTGAATGCTCTGAAAAGCGAATCATTTGCATATCACAGCATCATCTTCCTGTCGGTTAAATTTCGCGTCTGTAGCACGTCATCTTCGTGGTGTAGCAATTTTAATAGCCAGTAGTGTAGTTGTGTTAATGTTTCTCTAACATTGCCGTTATTCGGCGTGCAGTTATCAGCGGATGTAATTGTCGTGTATCTTATGGTCGACAGTAGGGAGCATATGTATAACACCTAGTACTGACCTTACAATCTCAAGCAGAATGCCAGCTACTGTGACAGCAAGCGACGAAACAATTAGTACGTGCAGAAACGGTGACTGTAATGAATCGGATGTTGACATTCTTACTATGGATGCATGTGTAATATCAGTGAATGTGGAACGTATTTGGAAGCAGAAGGTTCAAATAGAGGACGAGCAGATTTTCGTTAAAGAGACGCTCAAGCAGACTGTCACGACACATATACACGGTGAGTCACCTAACATTACCGCTGGATATATTTCGTAAACCACATCAAATACTGACGAATCGATTCCACAGACCGAACGTGAGGAGAGGGGCTAGTGTAATTGGTTAATACAAACCATAAAAAAATGCACGGAAGTATGTTTTTTAACACAAACCTAGATTTTTTTAATGGAACCTCGTTAGTTTTGTTAGCACATCTGAACATATAAACAAATACGTAATCAGTGCCGTTTGTTGCATTGTAAAATGTTAATTACATTCGGAGATATTGTAACCTAAAGTTGACGCTTGAGTACCACTCCTCCGCTGTTCGATCGTGTGTATCGGAGAGCACCGAATTACGTAGGGATCCAAAGGGAACGGTGATGGACCTTAGGCACAGAAGAGACTGTAACAGCACATTACGTCCACATGCTGACACCTTTTTATTGGTCTTTTTCACTGACGCACATGTACAGTACCATGAGGGGTGAGGTACACATACACACGTGGTTTCCGTTTTCAATTACGGAGTGGAATAGAGTGTGTCCCGACATGTCAGGCCAATAGATGTTCAATGTGGTGGCCATCATTTGCTGCACACAATTGCAATCTCTGGCGTAATGAATGTCGTACACGCCGCAGTACATCTGGTGTAATGTCGCCGCAGGCTGCCACAATACGTTGTTTCATATCCCCTGGGGTTGCAGGCACATCACTGTACACATTCTCCTTTAACGTACCCCACAGAAAGAAGTCCGAGGTGTAAGATCAGGAGAACGGGCTGGCCAATTTATGCGTCCTCCACGTCCTGTGAAACGCCCGTCGAACATCCTGTCAAGGGTCAGCCTAGTGTTAATTGCGGAATGTACAGGTGCACCATTGTGCTGATACCACATACGTCGACGCATTTCCAGTGGGACATTTTCGAGCAACGTTGGCAGATCACTCTGTAGAAACTCGATGTATGTTGCAGCTGTTTGGGCCCCTGCAATGAAGTGAGGACCAATGAGGTGGTCGCCAATGATTCCGCACCATACATTTACAGTCCACGGTCGCTGTCGTTCTACCTGTCTGAGCCAGCGAGGATTGTCCACGGACCAGTAATGCATGTTCCGTAGATTCACTGCCCCGTGGTTTGTGAAACCCGCTTCATCGGTAAACAGGTAGAACTGCAACGCATTCTCTGTTAATGCCCATTGACAGAATTGCACTCGATGATTTAAGTCATCACCATGTAATTGCTGATGTAGCGACACATGAAACGGGTGAAAGCGGTGACGATGCAGTATGCGCATGACACTACTTTGACTCAGTCCACCGGCTCTCGCAATGTCCCGTGTACTCATGTGTGGGTTCATGGCAACAGCAGCGAACACACCAACTGCACCCGCTTCTCCTGTGACGGGCCTGTTACGGACCCGTTTGCGTGCTACGACCATACCTGTTGCATACAGTTGGCAGTAGATGTTTTGCAATGTGCGGCACGTTGGATGCTCTCTGTCCGGGCACCGTTCTGCATACCCCCTGCAGGCTTCGGCTGCATTTCGTCGACACTCGCCATAGATGAGTATCATCTCCGCCTTTTCAGAGTTCGAATACACAATGGTCACAGTTCCTACAACACTACACTATCACAGACGTCTGGTAACACGGTGTAATACAGTTGGTCAGCGTGCGGAGACGAATGCAGTATAACAATAACAGCAAGTGTTATATGCGGACACTGCGACAGCTAGACCAAACCACAATAGTGCACTACAGCCACACTCGTTAACACGGGCGTCATCGTAAACATGTCCCTGCAGATGCTGCTCGCCGACCGTGGCCCGTGTTTGTTAGAACACGCAACTGAACGTCGGAGGTTTCAAGCGTCAACTTTAGGTTACAATATCTCCGGATGTAATTAACATTTTACAATGCAACAAACGGCACTGATTACGTATTTGTTTATATGTTCAGATGTGCCAACAAAACTAACGTGGTTCCATTTAAAAAAACGTAGGTTTGTGTTAAAAAACATACTTCCGTGCATTTTTGTATGGTTTGTATTAAACAATTACACTAGCCCCTCTCCTCACGTTCGGTCTGTGGAATCGGTTCGTCAGTATTTGATGTGGTTTACGAAATATATCCAGCGGTAATGTTAGGTGACTCACCCTGTATATGATTTGGAGGAGGAATTCGAATTTTCTTTATATAGGTGGAAGAAACTTGAAGATGTTTCGTAAGTGGTTGAAAAACGCACTATGAAATGAAATATTCAAACGGAAGGCGCCAGTTACAGGAGTCGAGGGACATGAAAAGGTAGTAGTGCTTGAGAAGGAAGTGTGACGGGGTTGTTCCCTATCCGACGTTATTCAGTATGTATATTGAGCAAGCAGTAGTGGAAACCAAAGAGAAATTTGTAGTAGAAATTAAAGTTTAGGGAGAAGAACTGAAAACTTTGTGATTTACCAAGAATCTTATAAGTCTGAAAGAGAGAGCGTAGGACTTGGAAGAGCAGCTGAACGGAATGGACAACGTGTTGAAACGAGGATGTAAGACGAACATCAACAAAAACAAAATTAGGATAATGGAATGTAGTCTAATTAAATCAGGTGATTCTGATGGGATTAGATTGGGAAATGAAACATTAAACTAGCAGAGGGATTTTGTGATGTGAGCAGCAAAGTAAATTATGATGGCATAAGTAGAGAGGATATAAAATACAGACTGGCAATAGCAAGAAATTTGTTAACTCCGAATATAGGTTTAAGTGTTAGGAAGTTATTCTTTTTTTTGTTTGAAGATATTTGCCTCTTGTGTAGCTGTCTATGGAAGTGAAAGTGAACGACAATCAGTTCACAGAAAAAGAGAGCTTTTGAAATGTGCTGCTACGGAGAATGCTGAAGAGTTCGGTAGCTCATGAAATAGGTTGGTACTGAAATAACTGGGGAGAAAGGAAATTAGATGCATAACTGGAATAAAAGGAGGGACTGTTTGATAGGATATTTTCTGAGACAGTAAGGGATCACCATTTCACGGCTGAAGAAGAGTGTGTGCGGTAAAAATCGTAGAGGAAACCAAGATATGAGTGCAATAAGCAGTTCGAAGAGATGCAGGTTGCAGTAGTTATTCGAAGAGGCTTGCACAGGATAGAATATCTTGGAGAGCTGAACCAAACCAGTCATTAGACTGAAGACTACAGGAACAACATAAAGGGTAAATGTTGTTAGCAAAAGCATCGAAAAGTTCTCGATCAGTGTACTTCAAAATTTTACTCGATGCCCTAATAAACATTCAATTGGAAATAGGCTGCATAAATCGAGAAATGTTGACAAAGATCCAGAAAAGTACACTGCACTATACAGCACTGTAGTTAGCAAAATTGACTGTGAGACGGAAAAAAGTGTGGTTTTCTCACAGACAAATTGTTTCTCCCATATGTATTTTTTCTAATTGTAAGTAATTTTAAACAAGAATTGTAATCACAACAGTGTGTGATTTTCTATCCTTCCTGTCAGTTTTATCATAAAACCCTGAAGTTGCGTTTGTGGGTTATGGGCTTACGATTATCAAACAACTATAGACATTAAATCATCCAAAACTTTATAATCCTACCCATTCTGATAATACAAGTACGCGAAATACTGT
Source organism: Schistocerca nitens (assembly GCF_023898315.1). NCBI lineage: Eukaryota > Metazoa > Arthropoda > Insecta > Orthoptera > Acrididae > Schistocerca > Schistocerca nitens. The sequence continues at coordinate 141,144,618 of NC_064621.1, read as the reverse complement.
TATTGACGTTACTCTTCAAATGGCTCTGAGCACTGTGGGACTTAACTTCTGAGGTCATCAGTCCCCTAGAACTTAGAACTACTTAAACCTAACTAACCTAAGGACATCACACACATCCATGCCCGAGGCAGGATTCGAACCTGTGACCGTAGCGGTCGCGCGGTTCCAGAAACAACCGCTCGGTCACCCCGGCAGGCTGACGTTACAGTACTTACAGACCCCGGAGTTGGAGAGGTCTCTCTCAGACCCTGTATTCCAACGGATTTATCCATGTATTTTAAGCGACTTTGGTTCACAGTCAACGTTTCGTTTTGCAGTAACAATTAACAACGATCAGGTAAGAGAGGGGGAGGAAGAGGAGATAGACAGACAGCAGGGTGGAGGAAATAGACATAGGTCGGGAGAAGGAGGAGATGGACAGAAAAAGAGAGAGAATGTTGGAGAGAGATGAGAATTAGGGACTGCCGGAGTGGCCGAGCGGTTCTTGGCGCTTCAGTCTGGAACCGCGCCCGCTACGGTCGCAGGTTCGGAATCCTGCCTCGGGCATGGATGTGTGTGATGTTCTTAGGTTAGTTAGGTTTAAGTAGTTCTAATTCTAGAGGACTGATGACCTCAGAAGTTAAGTCCCATAGTGCTCAGAGCCATTTGAACCATTTTTTTGAGAATTAGGAGGAGATGGTCAGAGAGAGTGGTGAGAAGTAGTTTAGGGCATATATCCAGTTCTCATACATATTCAGCAATGCCAGATTCACTAGAACTTCACAGTGGAAGAAGAGAGGAAGGAAGCAGCGCAAGGAGACGAAGAGGACAGTGGCAAGAATGCGGTTACCCGTGTTCTAGTTGCGCAAGATGGCTGAGTGCCGTAAACAAAATAACAGAACTTCCAAATATTTATTAAGCCTGATTTATTTAGTAATCCGTATTATTTGTATTAACATGTTGTGGGTTGTGTTAGCAGCAATGTAGGTTGTAATTTTTACTGAACGGTTTATTTGCCATTAGCGACACTTATGGAGAAGTCTCGTTGTTACCTTCTTGGTATGTTTTGATTTAGTTTATAGGACATGTGGATGCTGAGCCACTCAGTTATTTACATGTCCGATGAGCTTCCAAGGCAACAGATGAGTATGGCTACAATTTAATACAGTTCCCTGAACCGTGAATTTACTTTCAAAACCTTTCCTTAAGAATTTACTTTATTTGCTAGCGATTCATCAAGAACATTAACACATTTAATCACACTATGTGAGCGTGGAAGTAGTTGCCAGTGGGTAACTGATGAAAACAAATCAAATTTCTTTCAACAAATGGAAATTTTATTCCTAAAAGCTTTTTTTCTTAGAAACAGATTTAAAATTATAATCAGAAATCACGCTCTAAATATCGAGTTACAATTTATTCAGAGGTAGAAAGAACAAATTTTTGACAGTATGAGCTTTCGGGCTGAGAATCTTGCCGCTCTCTTTTGACACGGCCGTAGTCACGACAGCTCACAACAACCTCTGAAAGACTACACTGGTGCAAATCTGCAACATACTAGATTACTTTAATCTAAAAATTTTAACAACTCACACAAGCACATAAACTATACACCCCATAGGAGGGATGGAAATGGTACAAAACACTAACATTAAAAGACTAACTGGCCACCGAAGGTGCAACTTGATGTTAGAAAAAGGTCTTACGGTGGAAGGGTGGCAAATAAAATGGCCATTTAAATAAAAACCCATGAAATGCAGTCTTACATAAAATATACAAAGTTGGCCAAACATGCTCTACATTCCACATATACTGCCTCTCAAGATGATAGGCAAGATAAAAACATATTTCAGGAATTCGGCAGTTACACTTCAAGCAATAAATTGGTTGACACCGAATCCGACAAGCATGACAGAGGCAGCTATTAACGTACGGCAGACCGACCGACAGACAGACAGACAGACACTAACTGCCTAACAAATGCGGACGAGAGACAGACGAGCAAGCTGGGGACGAGAGACTGACCAAGAACACAAGTAGAATTTAACAAGTAAATGAAACAACATATCACGAATCACGTAATAAACTGCGATGTCTGGCGAAGACCTGGCGCATCACCCCCAAAACGCTCTCCCGAACCGTCCGCTGCCAGCCGCTTCCATGGACGCAGGAAGGCGCACCGATCTCCCGTCTTGACGGCGTCGCAGCTAGCACCGGCCAGACCGGTGTCGTGGGTTGGCTCCTGTTGCTCTCGCGTCGGCCGTGAAGCCACTATCCCTCGCTATACGGTGCGCCCCACTAGAATGACGTCGCGACCTCACATGCGCCGACGCTCCAGACGGACAAGTCATCTGGTGTCCCAGTGCGCGACCGACCAACCGATCGATCCAACCGCCAATGACCATTGGCTGGACAAACTTGAGGAGACTGGCTGCCTAAGGCCGGTATTACACTATCAAATTTCTTTGTCAAAGATTTGATCAAAGATGTGATCCAATATTCCGTCCAATATATTTGACAAAGATCTTTGACGTAGCGCTACAAGGGGTATTACACTGTCATCAAATTTTTCGTCAAAGTTCAAGATGGCTGACAACAACTTGTTATTGGTTGGTTTGGGGAAGGAGACCAGACAGCAAGGTCATCGGTCTCATCGGATTAGGGAAGGATGGGGAAGGAAGTCGGCCGTGCCCTTTCAAAGGAACCATCTCGGCATTTGCCTGGAGCGATTTAGGGAAATCATGGAAAACCTAAATCAGGATGGCCGGACGCGGGATTGAACCGTCGTCCCCCCGAATGCGAGTCCAGTGTCTAACCACTGCGCCACCTCGCTCGGTACAACTTGTTATTAACCGCAGCAGTTCTACGTACTCCGATTGCATTGTGTGCACATGCGGAAAAGAAGTGGTGGGAAAAAATGGAACCATACATATGAGGTTGACAGTCTTAAAAGTCCTGGGATTACAACTTGATAATAAATTCAGTTGGGAGGAGCACACCACAGAACTGCAGAAACGCCTTAACAAATCTGTATTTGCAATTCGAGTGTTAGCAGACATAGGCAACATAAAAATGAAAAAGCTTGCATACTTTCATTCCATAATGTCATATGGGATAATATTTTGGGGTAAATCTTGAAGTCAAACAAAAGTTTTCAAGGTCCAAAATCGTGTAATACGTATTATTTGTGGAGTAAATTCACGGACCTCCTGCAGAAACCTCTTCAAAGAACTGGGTATACTAACTACTGCCTCTCAGTATATTTACTTCTTAATAAAATTTGTCGTAAATAATATATCTCTTTTTCCAACAAACAACTCAGTTCATACATACAATACCAGGAACAAAAATGATCTGCACAAGGACTTAAAAGCACTTACTTTAGTTCAAAAAGGGGTCCACTACTCAGGAACACTCATCTTCAATAATTTGCCAGGAAACATAAAAAATTTAGTTAGAAATAAAGATCAGTTTATCAGTTTAAAAGGAGCCTGAAGACTTACTACTGGCCAACTCCTTCTACTCCATTGGCGAAATTTTTAATAGAAACAAATGATGTATTGTATTTATTCATACTATTAGTATTTTTATTTCAGCTTAAAAAAATCGACATGTTCCACATCCACGAGGATCTCCTCAGCACGGATCTATGGAACGAAAAACTAATCTAATCTGGGTGAAGCCGTGGGTTTTACGACGACACGATAAAAGCATTCAACAAAACTTGTTACGTGAGCTTACAGTGGAAGACGTCAAGTCGTACATCAATTACTTAAGAATGGATGAGCATACATTTCTGTATGTGCTCAATGAAGTGTATCCTCATATCACAAAGCACAATTTTCACTTAAGAACTGCTACATCTTCAGAAGACAGGCTCACTATAACACTCCGATTCCTTGCTACAGGAGAGGGTTATGTTAGGTTAGGTTAGAGCAGGTTAGGTGTCCAATCTTCTTAATCTATTTTTGTATTCAGGGTGCCTCACGTTGTAAAGCGCCTCATCAGCTTCAGACATCTCTATTAATTCTGTAGTTGTCGGCACACACCAATTGTATTTACCGGCAATGGTTATAAAAACACTACAGACGACAGAACGTTGCAGCGATGCTAGCGCTCCGCGTGGTAAGATATCGCATTGCAGTGAACAGAAGACAAGCGATTTCTTTGATCAAATATACGGCCTCGGCCTAGATTTTATCAAATATTGGACGACATTTGTCAAAGATCCCTATTACACTATCAAATATCTTTGACAAAGATATTGGACAAAGATATTGGACAAAGAAATTTGATAGTGTAATACCGGCCTAACACACACTAGCACTCCGGACGACAGACAGACACTGACTGCCCCACACTGACCCAGCTGACCAACTGACCGACTGGCGAGCTCACAGTGCCCCGTAAATGCACGTGAACAAGCAACCTTTCCCCTTTCCCACCAGCTGGGATTGCCACAGCGGCGCCACCGCCAGAAACAGAGGACGACTGCTTCACACTACGCGCTGCGGCGCGCTCTTCAACACAGCAATTTTTACCACGGCTCATTCCCCCTTCCACCTTTCTATGTCCACAGCAAGATGAAGCCACGACGCGCGGGGCTGCGGTTACGCTTCGGTGCACCACCCCCTGCTGCCATCATGGAATTTGTGCGCAGAAAGGCTGTGCGGTCATTCTGTTCACTGCACGCTCGAGTGCCGGAGGTCGCTGACGTAGAAACGTGCTACCAGCCACTACGCAACAATTGATGCCCGACGTCTTCGCCCCGCGTTCTCAGCAGTAGAAAAAAAATCGAAACGAGCTGCTACGAACACCTGTATTGCTTAATCTGGTGTGTGGCAAAATAAAACGTCAGTTATGCATGTTTGCAAGTGTTCTGTTTCAGGGAATTGATCTTCAACTTGTATTGATTGTGTTTCTTAATGTTTTTCAACTATAAATACATTTTCTGCCTTTATTACATTACGTCCACAAAAAATAAACTTCAAATCAATTCCTTTATGTCATGATAGCTAATACAGTTAATCTTCCATGCAGTGGTGTACCCTGCAAATGTTGGTGGGGCATGCAACACTAAACCTATCAATTGTATGTAAATGTGATATTGCTCACTCATCATGATTTTATCTGTAGTGGAACTCCGCTCTGCGGTTCTTGTTGCAGAACTCCTCAGTAACGCCGTCGAAAAATAAGTTCCTAACTTTCACCTGCACCGCCAGATCCGTTTCTGTGGACATGATGGAAAGTGCTGACAGACTACTTTGTCCTTCCTAATTAAGGTCTTTGTTCTTCTCAGTGCCGAAAACGATTTTCTATTGATTGTGATGTAATCGTTCACAGAGCTGATTGAGTTCTGGAAGTGGAACATTAAGTTCATTTTGATACAGGAAACGTTGTATTTCCTTCACAGACTTGACTTCGAGATGTTGTGACATTAACGCAATACTCACTTGGCACTTTAACCTGATACTATAAAAATGATCCCATATATAGTCCTTGATTTTCCAGACGTCTCCTGATGAATAGCATCTGCAAATCTTGATAACTTCTTTGAGTTAAAAACTTCTGCGAACTTTAGGGACCTTTGCCTTTCGCGGGCAAGCGCTCTACCAACTGAGCTACCGAAGCACGACTCACGCCCGGTACTCACAGCTTTACTTCTGCCAGTATCTCGTCTCCTACCTTCCAAACTTTACAGAAGCTCTCCTGCGAATCTTGCAGAACTAGCACTCCTGAAAGAAAGGATATAGCGGAGACATGGCTTAGCCACAGCCTGGGGGATGTTTCCAGAATGAGATTTTCACTCTGCAGCGGAGTGTGCGCTGATATGAAACTTCCTGGCAGATTAAAACTGTGTGCCCGACCGAGACTCGAACTCGGGACCTTTGCCTTTCGCGGGCAAGCGCTCTACCAAGTTTGGAAGGTAGGAGACGAGATACTGGTAGAAGTAAAGCTGTGAGTACCGGGCGTGAGTCGTGCTTCGGTAGCTCAGTTGATAGAGCGCTTGCCCGCGAAAGGCAAAGGTCCCGAGTTCGAGTCTCGGTCGGGCACACAGTTTTAATCTGCCAGGAAGTTTCATATCAGCGCACACTCCGCTGCAGAGTGAAAATCTCATTCTGTTAACTACGTCATTATACGCTGCTTGACAGCTGATATGGAACAGAAACATTGTTGTACAGGAATAGTAACAGGCAGTGGTGGACGACATGAACCACAGTACATACGTAATAGAGGTATACTTATAACGAAAAAATGGTACAGACTTCACCACATACGAAAGCAAGATGACAGAGATAAACAACGGTCATGTTTGACACAGGTCAAGCTCCCAGTATAAAGTCGATATCGGACTCTCAGTAAGGAATACGCCCTCCTCGGACACTAATGCACATTTTCATTTGTTATTCATGATGACTAACAATCTGTTAATGAGTCATTGGGGGATATTGTCCCACTCCTGTCTCAAGGCGGTTTTCAGTTCTTGCACGCTGCGGAGACGGGGTGTTCGTAAAGAAACACGTCGGCCAAAGAGCTTCCCAGGTATGCTCTTTATCGTTTAGGTCCGGGGAGCACGCAGGCCAGCCGATACACTCAGTTTCAACATCTTCACTTTCCATTGTGTCCGCCACCTCACTGGTTCTGTGTGTGTGTGTGTGTGTGTGTGTGTGTGTGTGGAGGAAGAGGAAGGGAGACTACTGTCATCCATAAACAGGAAAAACTGGACATAACCCACCCCTAAATTGATGGATATTATTTAGAATACTCTACCTACAATACCGCTGTGCTGTAACGGCACCTGTGCATAGAATGCAGCGGTGTTTGGCCATGCTGCATAATACCCGCCCACACCGTAACGCCTAGGCTGTATCGATATCGTTCATGAACGTTCGGTGGTGTCTAACGTGTTGTCCCTCTCTCCGCACTAACCGATGACCAAAACCACATGCCACGGTGAAGTGGAATTCGTCAGAGAACAGCAACCCGGACCACTGTTGCTGACCTCTACCGACAAGCTGCCTGCACTAACGAACTCATTCTATATGATTTCGTGGTAGAAATGGGATCCATTTAACAGGCTTCAGAGCATACAAAACCGAAGCCAATTGGTTCTGGCAGAGAGAGATCTGTGCCGGTAGCGGTTGCAAGGTCTGCAGCGATCTGCAGAGCAGTTCAACTTTAAAAATAATTTTATTGGTAACAGGGAACAAATCGACACTTTCCATCGACAATGAGCGTCGCGTGAATGACGTGGTTAGCAGTATTTGTTTGGACTGACACCAGTTACACAATACAGAAACGAAACTGCAGATATTAGCCGAAATTCATGACAAAATGCGGCTGACAACTCTGAGAAGAGACACCCTGTATATCTGAATAAAACTGATAGTTGCGTAAGATGTGTGACATCCGACATTTCATCTAGCAAAATAGCAGCAAACGTCGAGTTTTGCATCTGAGTTCATAACACCACATAAGCTCTGAATTAAATTATTTCGAATGAGAGAAGATAATGCGATGAACACAGAGGCTGTATACAAGTGCGTTCTATATTCGTCGTCAGACTCACCCAACATATGAATTTACTCCACGTAACTACCTCGACTGCTGGATTCGCTGCGTTCCCTGTGTCCTCGACGTAGTAACTCTTGCTGTCCTAAAACTCAGGTGCCTGCTGCTGATGCCTGAAGTATTTTCCGGTTCTGTTTCGTTGCTTCATTGTGCTGTATCATGCTCGCACATTTCTGTTCATCTAATTGCCGATCAATTATTGTTTTACAAAATGTGCCCACGGCTATCCATGCATACCTACATAGGAGTTTCTGATTTTTCATGCCTTGATATTCCAGTGCGCAAATTATTAAGGTCCGAATAACCACCACATTCACTGTCCCAGGTAGATCCATCGTTTTGCCCTTTCCGAAAAAAAATAAAAACATGACCAACAGAAAAATTTACGCAATGTTGCACTGCACGCATAATCGAAATGTTTTCCTGTAAATGTCAGGATGAAACGTTCGTGTGAAATTTCTGGATTGTTCTGTCTTTAATTTTCTGAGACAGAGGATAGGTCGACCACTTTTAACAAGTTCTAACTTTCCACTGAATGACCGTGAAGATTCACTAAGAACACTTACTACCATATCACTATTACACTCACTCATTTTGAGAAACTTCTGGCTAAAATATTATTCAGTCAAATTAAACACGAGGCATTCATCCGTTACAGAACAGACAAATGTACGCTGAATTCATGGTAGCAGAAGAGAAAATATGCTGAATGCAATATTCCTATCGCATGCATCTGTTGATGTTTCACGCGAGCTTGGTGTGACGTCACAAATGGACAAATTGGAGTCGAGACCACCACGTTTCAAGAACTATCACAAGGAAGCGCAGCGCAGAAAGAAGCTATCTGTTCAAAGCGAGGACAGTATGGGCTGTGAAGTAGATATTAAATTATAACGAATAGACTTACAATGAATATTTGTGATTTAACGAACATATTTCAAAGGCCATGCAGTGCATACATTACATTCATGGAGAATATTTGATGCCTTCTTATTTGTCCTTGATATATATATTCTACTTTTTCTTCTATGCCTAAGGTAGTGGCAATATACAGTAAAACGTTTTTCCTTGACTAGAAGTAAAAGTCGATAGTAAATATTCTAGTACTTCGTTTTTCTCTAGCTTGTGGTACGACACAATTTGCGTAAGTTAAATGGATTTTCACCTGAGTAAAGACACTCCATTTTATGTACAGTTTTCAGATGCTTTACCACGTTAGGCAGCAAGTTGGCAATTAATTAGATTCTAGTGTATGAATATTTACATTTTCTTTGTTTGATTCTATGTACTAAACTACAGCTATATGTATAGCACATTTGACATAGATGCCCAGCTTATGTGAATCTGTTTGAAAGTGGTAAAATCGGAAGTATATCAGAAGTATGTCCAGTGTTGTTGAACTAGATAAAAAAGAAAAGTATGGAATGTTTCTTTTAATTTTTTAGGAGGTGATGACTTGGTAATGGTACTGTCTTCCTTTGCAACATGTGCACATAATTACTCTAGATTTGTATGAAAATAAGCTAACATTAGTAATCCATCATCTTTCTCACAGGAAGAGTTAAAGATTAGAATTAACTGTGCGGAACATACATTTAATCGGAGTGCATTAGGTACTTCTCACACTATTTTCATTGATATTTGTACAAGGCAGCTTTGATTTTTTTGTTGTTTACTCTAAATATACTACCAATCGATTTACATGTATGTTCTATGTCTACTTATCATGGATCTAACGAAAATGCAATTATTGGTTCAGGGACGGGACAATGTGACGTCTGCCTGATATTATATTACAGAATGATGACTCAGGAGGAGCCATTACCAGGTTGTTCGTTATTTGTTACCTTGTGGATCTTCCTGCTGTTCTCAAATTTTCTTTGGGACTTGTAGCTTCTTTTTAGTTTCTTAGAAATAATTGCTGGGTTTTTGGAAAGAAAAATCACTGGAGGGATGTTAGGATCACTGGTATCTTTGGTGTTATGATCTAGTGATATTGCACTCCATACTTATAGCTGGCTTCTGGTGCGTTTTTTCTCTGCACGGGCGTCTTATTATTTGTCGTCAGCGATGCTCAAACACTACTAGTCACGTGACGGGCGAGTGTGCAGAGGGTCATTGTTGGTGTTACAAACGGAGCGGTCCTCCTTATCCATGTCATTTGTAAATGCTCGGAAGAATTTGGTAGAAAGTATGACACACAAGTTTAAAACAATACGTCGCTCCATAAGGCAAAAGTATTTCAGTGCTTCGGTTCATTCGCGGAAAAGTGGGCGTAAACTTCTATAAAAGCAGAGGCTGAAACACTATCCTGTTGTTAACCAGTAACTTCCGTGGTGGAACATATCGCCATTACTGCATAATTGGAAAAGGGTACCGTGATCAGTGGTTCCATGTGAAATTAAAAATTCTGTATCTCGGAGTAGCTCGCCGAACGTCTGGTTTGTCTTCTCCTTTATGTATTCTACCTTCTGTATGTAGTGTCTTCCCTGTAATCTTTTCTCATTGATTCTCCAAATTTTCATCTGTTGCTTAACTACGTGACCAAAGAACTGCAGGATTACCTGGAAACATATTCTCGACAAGCACTTTTCTACCCTGATGTCTTGAAGGATTGATTTGTAGGTTTATTTTTTCATCCATTATATTCTCAGGAAATTCCTGTATCTCTGCAGCTCAAAAGCATCAATTTTCTGCGATACCATTGAGCTATTTTTTCCAGCACTCTCAATTTAGTGTCTGGTTAAGGCCCAGTCTTTCCAAATCATTGTTGAAACGTCCCCTTAGAAAAATTATAAATGGTTCTGCTTAAACTGACACACAATATTTTTTTGCGCAACGGAGTCTGGCTTTGAAAAATCCCTACAAAAGACTGGCCCTGACTATACCTTTCATGAATCACTTACCTCACAAAAATCTTCGTTACTCGAACTACTGCAATAAATCGAGCGCCAATACTGCCAGCTAAATAAAGATTCCAACTACTGAAGGCACTAACTACTGATAGGCATAGCAAATGAAAGATTTTGATAGAGAACAAATGGTTCAAATGGCTCTGAGCACTATGGGACTTAACATCTATGGTCATCAGTCCCCTAGAACTTAGAACTACTTAAACCTAACTAACCTAAGGACAGCCCACAACACCCAGTCATCACGAGGCAGAGAAAATCCCTGACCCCGCCGGCAATCGAACCCGGGAACCCGGGCGTGGGAAGCGAGAACGCTACCGCACGACTACGAGCTGCGGACAATAGAGAACAAACAATGTATTTACCTTAATAGTGTTCAAAAGTCATTATATATATATATATATATATATATATATATATATATATATCAGTCCATGAATGCAATATTGCCAGCTAAATAAAAGATTCAAACTACTGAAGGCACTAACTACTGATAGGCATAGTTAGCAAATGAAAGATTTTGATAGAAAACAAAGAATATATTTACCTTAATAGTGTTCAAAAGTCATAAAATATACCTCCAAAGGCGCAAAGCTACGTGCTGTTCACATCCAACTGCCCAACACTACAATAGCGAATATTACAACAATGCCAACCAGTCACAGACTGCACACAGCACAGTCAGTGATTTTCATATAGAGCGCTACGTGGCGTTACCAACATAAAAACCTAAACAGCCTACTTACATTGTCAGTTTCGATGCAGCATCTCTAACCAGAACAATTCGACGTCGTATTTTCCATGAACAGCCACCCTGTTTCATTACAGAGCCCGGTAGACAAACTTATATACTTGCTCCTATTGTTAGAGTCCATCAATATCTGGCAGTGACTCACCTCTGTCAGTACCATGATCTCGGTCTTCTTCTTATTCACTGATTATCCCAGGTGTTCACTTTCTCTCTTAAATCTCTCCAGTAACTCCTATATTTCGACTTGCGGTTATGTGGACAGCGTGGTGTCATCAAAACATCTTACATTACTGACTCTACATCCTCCCTACTAATAGAGACTCAAAATATATTCTCCTTGGATGTCAAACAGAACTGACGATAGAACGCACCTCGTACGACTCCTTACCTTGTTCAAAAGGACTTAAGGATCCCACTGTGCCCTGCCATAACTGGGGTGCAATGATCGAAATGGAGCCCATGGGCTACGTACTGATGGGCTGTTACTTTCTAATGACCGGTAGAATAGCAGGCTGTCATTCGAAGATTTAATGTGTATGTGTGTGTGTGTGTGTGTGTGTGTGTGTGTGCGCGCGCGTGAGAGTATTTTTTTTTTTTTCTTAGGTTTCTGCAATGAACGTTTTGGTACGAAGCATTCTGTGGAACATAACATTAGTACGAAGCACTCTCTGCTACGCCACACTGGTACAATGCGCTCTCTGACAAGTCACACTGGTACGAAGTGTAGTCTGCAATGCACCATTGGTAACAAGAATCCCCCACAATTGTTGGCATCAACCAGGCGCCAAAGCCCTACCACTGAATGTAGGCAACTCAAACTTCAAAGGTCAATAGGTGCCGGTTTTCTACAAAGCTGGCGCAGAAAGTGCCACTAATCTCTTACTGCCAGATACTTCACCCAAATTTTTAACACCATAAAAACGAATAAAGTATGTTTATAGGAAGTAGTTATTGACTAGATTCATTTGAAGGTAATGGTCACGTGGAAACTCTCATTGAAGACCAAGGAAAAAGACAATGAATTCAAAAGTTCCCAACAATACGCAAACCGAATATAACAATCAGTATTCGTTTATTGGATCAAATAATTCACGTGTAAATACAATCAAATGGATCTGTGCTTTCACGTTGCAGCTGAAACAATAGACAAAAGACTTTCTCACGAGTGAGACAATACGTCATTTGAGACCTTGACTGACTAAATTAGGTTTTGATCCCCACTCGTTCAAAAGAAACAGAGCGCGAAGAAAGATCTGGCGTTTCGCACGGCAAATTGGACTGAGTAATGCACCGTCTGAAAGGTCACATAATTTACAATCACGCAAATTCAGTTGAGATGTGCTAGGCCGAAACAATCTCACCATAACTGAACGAAATCACCTCAGTGCATCAATCTCACTATACCAAGACAAAGCATGTGTACTATGAGGATAACTGGTGTGTACAGTTGCCAGTGCAGCAGGAAAGGAAACAGTGCCTTTCTCTGCTGGTCACAAGGCCCACCAATCAAGTTCTGCTGCGTAGCACACATATTTTCTTGCTTCAGCCAAGGCTCACGTGATCCGTCAAGACACACGTTGCAGTTTACAGAGAGAGGTGAATTTTGCTAGTGGACAGTTAGAAGGAAACAGATCTTTCGAGGCTGACCAGTGACTAACGTAGCGTGCATGGGTACAAGGCATAAAAGGTCATCTGTGCCTTTCACCGCTCTCCCACACAAATAAAATGATTTATAGACTATTTTCTACTAATCCCACAGTTGGAGACATTCCTGCAATTAACTGAACTCTTGACCTTTTTAAAAAGGTTACATTCCTTGGCCGAATAAAGATAGAGATTTAGCTTTAGTCATAGACCGAACACAAAATAAGATCATGAAACAAGCAATCGCTAATATATTATGATAGGAGCATGGAATTCAATTAAAAGTAAAAGACAAAACCTCAGACATATGCGAGAAACTACTGCCCTTTTTCCAAAACTTACAAACAAGTATTTATGAAGTGGGTGGTCAAACGATCTTAGCCACGAAAGTATCTTTCATATATATACCAAGTAACGTTAATGTGAGCACCTGTCAGAAGCCTGAATAACTACCTTTTGCAATGCAGACAGTAGTAAGACGTGCTGGAAGACAGTCAGTGATGTTCTTGGAGGTACCAACACGGATGTGGAGCGATATAGGGTGATTATAATTAAAGTTAAACTTTCAAAACGCATCAAAAATAACACCATTGGTCAGAATGACGTCAAATTGCAACGGAATATCATCGGAGAAGGGGCAAAACGTATGTGTCAGAATACGTAAATGAAAACACCTGTCATGAGCACGACCCATTGAAGTTGGTATTAACACGCCGGGTACTTGGCTTTTCCTCATCTAGCCTCTGCGACGGTCGCTATGACTGTCTCAATGCAGGATCGCGCGTTACCTGTAAAGCTGTATTACGAGAATGATGACTGCACATGTCTTTCTGCAGAAGTTCCGGACACTGAAGGGTTTGTAAAAAGGCGTTGGTCCGACGTCTGCCTCAGGTCTGGAGAAAATGATTCGGAAATTCGAAAAGACGGGTTCTTTTGGTGTGCAAGCTGGTAGAGGGAGGAAACGAATTGATTCGATGTCAGTGCAAGCAGTGGCACGGCACTGCAGGAGGAGACGAGTGGTGGTGTGCAAACGTGAAGTGCACGGAGAATTGCCAGAACACTGGACACACCCGTGAGCACGGTGCGTAAAATCCTACGAAACATCCTTCTTTGCTATCCATTCAAAATTACCCATGTGCACGACTTGCATCCTTTTGACCTGCCAGCAAGAGAGACCTTTGCTTTAGAATTTCTTACTCGCATGGATGTGGACAGTGATTGGGCGTGGAAGATTTTGAGGACAGGCTTCCTGTCCTGTTACCTGTACCGCTACTGGTAAGCGCTATGAGTGTCTTTCGCGCAACCACGTCACTCCAGCTCTCCAACAGTGTGAATGTGTGGATGGGATCATTTTTTATGCAAGATGACGCACCTCCGCACATTGCGAATCCAGTTACGCAGCTGCTGAAGCGCCATTTCGGAAATGCTAGGACTATCAGTAGCCATTTCCCTACAGCCTGCAGGTCCCGATCACCTGGTCTTAATCGATGTGACTCCTGGCTGTGAGGCCATCTGAAAGATGTTGTGTTCAGTGTCCACACTGCAAACTTAGCTGGATTGAAGGCACGCTCTGCGCAACACATTCTGAACGGGACCCCGGAAACACTTCCATCAGTTGTGGAACGTGCTGTTTATCGATTTCAACTTGTTGCAGAAAACGGTGGACAGCATATTGAACATGTTTTGCGCCAGTCAGACGGAAATTAATAATCCGATTTGAATTTGATTGATGCTATGTATGCGGTTTTTGGCCTCAGGACAATTAAAAACCGGTTTTTCACATACGATGTAATATGACCTTGCCGTGGTGGATGGGCCTACGCAAGTAACAGTATCACACCTGTACACCCATGCACACTGAGTAGTGCAGTTTCTTTAACGTCAAACGTAGACCTTGGGCATTGTTGTATGATTGATTTGTCATTTGTAGTCGACCACTATTAAATTATGATGCTTACAGCGCCATCTATTGCTACATTTTGTAACTATTAATTTTTCTTCTGCCAAACGTTTTCCCCTTTCGATGATATTCCGTTGCAATTTGACGTCATTCTGACCAGTGGCGTTATTTCTACAGCGGTTTGGAAGTTTAATTATAATCGTGTGTGTGTGTGTGTGTGTGTGTGTGTGTGTGCGTGCGTACGCGTTTGCTTGCCAAACCATACCAAGGTCGCCGGATCTCTCCCCAATTCAGAACGTTTGGAGCATTATGGGCAGGGCCTTCAAACCATCGAGATATATTTTCGCTGTAGGCCATGGTTTTCGAGTTATTCAAGAGAAAAACTTTTGAAAATCACTTCTGTGCGATTTCCTTGACTGATTCAAAAACTACAGCCTCTAGCAGAAACGTATCCAAGCACAAAATTTAACTACATAAAATTTCTAACAAAAAATGTCCTGTTCATTTTTTCTGTAGGACCAATAGTTTGTGCATAGCACGCTAGAGAATATGAGAATCTTGCATGTGGTTTTTGAAGGCATTACGGGTTGCAGAAAACCCATGCCTACGGGCAACTGAATCACCCGGTATTTATTTGTACCTGAGAGAACAAAATATCTCGAAAACGAAACGAATCATACAAAAAAAATGTTCTACGTGAAAAGTTATTATAGTAAAGGGGACATCTGCCTCTGCTATGACTGACCAAATCCTAGCCACCCCTCCTGCGTGGGTGGGATCGATTTTGTTTTTTGAAATGGGAACACACCATTTTTATTTTATATGCGGATTCCACCCCAAAAAATACATACAATTTACTCAAAACATTGTTTCCCATTTGCAGCAGATAGTGTTGCGATCGAGAAATATCAAGCGTGCCTGTTTTCACGATTAACATTCGACGCGTTTGATTTTATATGTAATTTACAATACAAATGTAAATCTTTGAGTTCTAACGACTAATGTTGATATTCAGACGGTATTTGAGTGTTCAAAATGTGATAGTACATAACAAATAATGCATGTAGATGTTGACATTTCCGTCAAGTAGGCTGCCTGTATGGTAACGTAGTTTTATGTTACCTACGGGTTTGGTTGTGGTGAGTCCCCAAAACATCGGAATGCTTGGCTTCGGTGGCCATTCTCTAAACCCTCCAGTTGGGTGAATGATACATCTGTGTGTTTCCGCTCAGCCGCCGTAACTCTTGCGATGGCCGCTTCGTGGCTACTGGCCCAATACAAACCACAACCATTGTGACTATGAACTGATAGCGACAGGCACATATGCCGTGGATACTCACCGAACGCAAGCACCCCAGTCATGAGAGGCGACCGGACTTACCTAAATAAAGCACCCGAATAGACCCGAATAGACCCGAATAGAGAGAGACAAAGGGACTCCCCGATGTTAAGAGCCACAATGGGACCATAAAACTGTTGCATCCACATCCTTATTATTGCATCAAGCTAAACGAAGTTTCTAACCAGATATTGAAACTGTTGTCGTTCTTTACAAAGAGATTTGCAACATTAAAGTAAATTTTAACATAAATATCAACCTTTAGAACACAAAGGCTTACGTTTACGTCGTAAATGTAATCAGTCGCATCGGCCCTTAACTCTAAAATCAGGCATACCTGACACTTGTCGGCTACAACGCCATCTACAACGAATGGGAAACAATGTTTTCAGTAAACTAAACGTATATTTTGACGTAGAATTTCAATACGGAATAAAAATGAGGAGTTCCCATTTTAAAATACAAAGCTGAAGCCGCCCTCGCAGAAGGGATGGTTAGGAAGTGGCCAGTCAGGTGTCCTCTTTACCAATCTTAACTTTAAAGCTAGAAATTTTTTTCTTTGCGATTAGTTGTTTTAGAGATATTTAGTTGTCTCAAGTTAAGACAAGACACTGTGTGTGTGTGTGTGTGTGTGTGTGTGTGTGTGTGTGTTCTACATCTCCTGAACTACCGAATCGACAGCAAAAAAAATTGTATCAAATGTAACATTTACTGTCTGGAATGAAACAACTTGAGGGGGATGGTGTGAGAACCACCTAGCTACCACTGGGGTGATGGCGAATCTGGGGATGAACAGGCAGAGGAGAGGCAGCTAGTGAGTGGAGAGATGAAAATATATACAGTGAGAGAGGTGGGAAGAGAGGATGGAAACAAAGAAGAGGGGGAATAAGGTGGTTGCAAGGAGGTAGGAGGAAGAGTTTCACAGAGAGAATGTTGAGTTGGAGATGGACAGAAAGTGGAGAGAAGGAGATAGACAAGGAATGGTGAGGGGGAAATGATCAGAGAGGGGATGAGGATATAGATGGCGAGAGGGGAGAGGAGGAGGAGATGTAGAAAGAAAGGGGAAATTAGGATATTGACAGCGATAGGGGGAAGGAAGAGATGGACAGTGAGAGGCAGGAGTAGGAGATTGTCAAAGAAAGGAGGAGGAGCTCGACAGAGGGGGGAGGAGATTATGGACAGAGAGGGGAGGAGATTTAAAAAGGGGGATAGGAAGATGTATGAAGAAGGGGAAAGAGAAAATGGACAGAATGTGGGGGAGAAGGAAATTGACAGTGAGGAATGGAAAAAGCGACGTATAAAAAGAATGGAAGGAGAAGAGAGGGATGCAGTGATGGACTGAGACAGGGGGGAAAGGAGATGTGCAGAAAGTGGGAAGAATAGGATGAAGGGATGGAAGCAATAGTGAACACTTGGAGGTTGGAGAGGGAGGTGTAAAGAGAGAGATGAAGGATGACGATATGTACAGTGAGGCGTGAGGACGTGATGGACAAGAGAAGTGGGAGGAAAAGGTGTGTGGAATATAAGTGATATGTGAGTATGCAGACGAATCCGCGATTAGAAGGCCGCTATATTCACATTGTGAGGCAGTAGGAAAGGAGACTATATGACCTCACTAGCGCAAGAGAACTTCCTATACTAACACAAACATAGAAACAAAATTCTTAAACAGATGTGTGTGTCTGTGAGGCAGACGAAAGGAGCCCCTGTGGTCTCACTATTCCACGTATTCCATGTGAAATGTCGAAAGACAAATAGAGTAAAATCATATACGTCTCTGAAGCAGCTAAGGGGAACTCTTGCTCTTTCCAGCCCACAAAATCAAATCGAAATGATGCCATTACCTAAAACTTAGCACGTTAGGTAGGCAAACAACATTGATCTTTAGGTAAACAGTTCGTTTACAGAGAAAGAGAGGGCCAAAATATTGTTTCATCACACTTATTGAATCAGTTTTAGTGCATAGACACTGTCATATAAACACGGAAGTGTTCTTCGGAGGATATGTACGATGAGAGACGTCTCCAGCTCCAGTAGCGGAACTGAAAATGACTTTTGGTGGCCAATCGAAAGACTTGATGATGACAAGAGGTAATGTCATAAGTGGAAGCTGGTGGAGCAATTCGATAAAGTTATTCGCTCACAGGCGTAGAGTGGCAGTTCTTCCCATGCAACGTTTCCATAAGTGCTTATCGGTAGCTCATAATCTTTCATCAGACAATGGCGAGTTTTGTAAGTACTAGAGACGGTGTTACGACGCTCTTTGCAGGTTAGCTGTTAGACCGCTGGTCGTACAAGGATTGTATCCCTGCAGAATAACATATTGCTGGTCATCCATCGTAGCCACCAACTAGTCCTTAAGCCTTCTATCAGTCCGCCTAGCATCATCATCCTGCTAGGTAGAGTTCTTATCTCTCTTCCACTGACATCTTACAGTTCGCTCCAGTCAGTACATTGGCCTTCCACGTGTTCTTCCCATACCGTTAGGCAGTGCCCTTTTCTCATCTGTGGTAAATGTAATATTTGGAACAGTAAATAAATACAGTACTGAACATGTCTGTCCATCCATAAATCAATGAGTAATGGCACGCTGACAACGTTGAAAGTACTCTTCAAATATACACCACTTGATTTGATCGGTAGTTCCGTACGTAAGTTAATGAATAAGTGATGAACATATGAATGTTCAGTGAAAGAGCTGAACGTACTGTATCAAAGCTCAATGTGCGTTGCAAGCAATTCTTTACACGGAAATGACAAAAATTCGCAAATCAATGTATTTTAATTAATGTAGAGAAGTTTGAATGAAGATAGGGTGACAGATAGCATCGTATTCATATGCATCCATGCTGTTGGAGAAACCAGTTGTCTACACAACATTGATAAGGTACCATGATGTCTTAATATTAAGCCATGGATCAATTATACCGATTTTTAGCTATGTCAGACGTGTCTCAAAATTCATCACCCAGAATCTACTGTTGTGGGATATCTCCACTGCTACCACACACTGAGTTTTAAGACAACTCAAACTACACAATTAGTCGGAGATGGAATATGGGATACAAATTTACAACAGACACAATTCTCGCTCAAGAGCTGGTGGGCTCCAGAACTACTAATTTTGTGAACCACTCATCGTTTGTCACAAATTCGCTATGAAATAGAATGGCATTACTATCAATGCCCAAATTATTCCCCAACCTGCTGACAAAAGCACTAGCTCAAGTTATAAGAGAGAAAGGTCAACACACTCTTGCATATCCAGATCGATTCAGCAATCTTCAAAAAATTACTCGCTGTTAACAAAGCAATTTTTCGTTACGTCTTCATGATGTAACAAACTGCACGCAGATGCATGTTAGACATCACCAATTGCGGGGTGGTGGTGATGATGATGATGGCGGCGGTGGTGGGGGGGGGGGGGTAATCTAGTGCCACATAAAATCAGCATATTTACTCTTACGAGTGTCATGTCCAAAACCACCTATCAATAAGTAGGTTAAGCAATCAGTGGAGAATAACTGGGCGTCCAATTAACAAATTGATCCACATTCTCCAATGTCATCACCATTACGATATATGAGATCACGTCCTCTGTATCTTCTTGACATTACTCGCAAAAGTTTGTCACCTGTGGAATCAACAACATTAACCTTACAATAAAGCCTCTGTCTTGACCACAATCTTTGTCATATTTCTTTACTCCTTATGCGCTTTAATATTAAGCCATTTTAAAAGGAAGTAAATGAAAAATACATAGCATATATTGAGATACTTATATGCAGTAACATTTAACAAAATATGAAAAACTTAAATTGAGAAACATGAGAGCAACATCAATGAAACACATGAACACAACAGAAATTGCACCAAACGAAGTTCTATTAGTACAATACATGACGTCAAAGTTAATTACAAGAAGCAAGAGTGCAAACTGGCTACATGTTGCTACGAAAAAAATGTGGAAAGCAGCTCCGCTAGATGGCGCTAAAGTACAAAGATGGCATTGTGTTGAAGCACAGAAAAATAGTTTTCTACCTACAGAAAGAATAAGTGTACACATCACAATCAAATAAATACACATAAACTTACATTTTAAGTCTTATTTATATTTTTGTTTGAAGTGAAAATGTATTATCTGAAGTAAACGTTTTTGTTATAGGAGTAATTCGTGTGCAAATTACAAAAAAAAAAAATACAGTATGCGTAAATGAAAGACTCGTAGAGGCGAAGCTAATCTATATAAAATGATATACGGGAGGCACTGGGGCGTTTTTAATACGTAGCGTGGCACATCAGTATGAAGTGAATTCTACCAACACAGCTCATATGGAACCTAACAACGGGCTCAATGGCCTGAAGCAATGCCTACAGACGACTTGTAAAATACAGACTCACAGGCACCTATTGCTACCCTATTCTCAATCACCAATTGGTCGCTATCTCAATAACGAGGCAAACAATCCCGTGTCCAAACTAAGCATGCTGTCTTTGCGACAGTAAAGAGTTATAGCTCGACGTGGGTCGCAACATACTTAAAAGCTCACAGTCAGATCAGAGGTGACGCGAGACATTACGTTATCCGTTTGTTGGCACACGAGCGGCTGCGTACGGCAGTGAAACGGCGATCAAGTCAAGATGAGATTTTTCAGGTGTCTGTGTTTCTAGAGTACAGAAAAACTAGCTCTGAGGCTAACGGGGTAGATAAGATGACTATAAGGAAACGAAACCCTACGTTGGCTCATCACTAACCTTAAACATACTATTCAAAATACAAATATTTCATCTCATCAAAATTTCTTACCTCATTGCTTTCAGAATGTCTGTCATGGTCACCTGAAACATCAGTTAAATTACAAATTCACTCTTTTATATCCTCCATCTGGAAGGAATCTATGAACACACGCATTCGTCACTGGAGTAGCCAAACAAATGCAGTTCTCAGTAGAGCTACAAAAGATTATAACGTCACTCACTTCTTTACTAACTTGCGAACAATAATGTTCAGTACCATCACAATTTCGGTGAACTCACGATCATCATATGTTAGAAATTTACTGGGAGACAAGCCGTATCATTAGATATTTTCCACAAATTATTGCAGCCCTATGTTTACGTTCCTGTTGTAATTACATAATACCAATTGCAATCAACTTATTTCACTTACTATGGCCACCCCATTTTTAGTTATTTCTATCAATTATTCACATAGCAAATCTTACCATATGACCTCATTAACCAAATATTCCCTACATTATTATCTATCATTTTCCACTGATTTGTAAATTTTATCAGTTGACTACCTTTCTAAAAAGGCTGAGGCCTCAGTCTTGACACATCCTTGATGTAAAAAGTACATCACCATCAGGGTAAAATATGACTCTTCTCACTTCATACCAGATGCGTAACTCAGTTCCTCTAGTTTAACCTGATTGAGCAATTAATAGTGGAATAAACACCTTTCGTATCATATACTCAGGTCACAAAAGCCAATAGGCAGGTAAGTAGCAGAATTCAAAACTGACTTGTCTGGATAAATGGTAGACAATAGACTTACGCAGCAAATCAGTAACCAACCATTCAAAAAAAATCATAGAATTAAAAGTACAGGCTGTCCCACTCAAACCTCCCTGATTTCAAAGACCCAGGAAAAAAAGCACAGTAGATATGACAATGAAAAATGCACCACATTGTAGAGCATCTCAAAGAATTTATTGAGTCTATATTCAATTTCTTGCCAAGTTCTTTGTAACATTTCCTCTGTTATTGTTGCAATCATATTAGTGATATGATGTTGCAATGTAGGGATATCCTCCACTTTGGTCACATACACACCGTGCTTCACGAATCCCCACATGAAGAAATCAAGCAGATTAATATCGGATGAATGTAATGGTCAGGCAATGGGTCCTCCGCGTCCGATCCAACGATCGGGAAATTTCATATCCAGGAACTTGCGAACAGCCGTTTACTAATGCGGCGGAGCTCGATTTTGTTGAAAAATGATGTTGGGTTCCAAACCTTGTATCAGAGGGTACACAAACGGTTCAAACATGTCAAGCTACACTGACCCAGTCACTGTTCGTTTTGCAAACAAGAACGGTCCAACAATCCTGTCATGCATTAGCCTACGTCAGACGTTTAGTTTAGGGTTATCACAAACATGTTCTATGACAACGAGAGGATTCTGCGAACCCCAAATCTGAACATTATGCCTATTAACCCTGCCTGATAGATGAAAGGTTGCCTCATTTGAGAATAAACATATTTTCAGGAAGCCTGCAACCATTTTCATTCGCTGCAGCATATCGGCAACAAATTGTTGTAGGCCTGGTTTGTCGTTCGGCGCCAGATGTTGCGGAATTTGCACTTTGTAAGCACACATACGAAAACGCTGGTGAACTACACGATGCATTAAGTTGCCTAGATGCTTGACGAACTGACTTACGTGGACTTCTGAGAAACTATTGTCTGATGTCCTCCACTGTCTCTTCTGAAGCTCCGTAACATGCACTGCCAATGTCTCACAACACTTCCTGTTGCCAGAAGCTTCCTACACCATTCCTTAATTGTTTTCACATCAGGTGGATCAAATTCATACACACGACGAAAATTTCTTTGCACAGTAATCGGCGACTTTGTTTCTGCAAACCAGACTGCCGCTTGCGTGCATTGCAGCAGAGTCGCCATTTTCACTTCATGCGACCATGCTGCACTCTGGTGACGATACTTGGCACTTCTGAAACGTGGATATAAATTCTTTTAGATGCTCTGCAATTTGGTTCATTTTGTCACTGTCATATCTACTGTGGCTTTTCTCTACTGAGTCCTTGAAATGAGGGAGGTTTGAGTGGGACGCCCTGTATAAACTGCAACAAATTGAAACTTCCTGGCAGATTAAAACTGTGTGCCAGGGGATGTTTCCATGCTAAGCCATATCTCCGGAATATCCTTTCTTCCAGGAGTGCTAGTTCTGCAAGGTTCAGAGGAGAGCTTCTGTGAAGTTTGGAAGATAGGAGACGAGATACTGGCAGAAGTAAAGCTGTGACGACGGGGCGTGAGTCGTGTGAGTCGTGCTTGGGTATTTCAATTGGTAGAGCGCATGCCTGTGAAAGGCACAGGTCCCGAGTTCGAGTCTCGGTCTGGCATACAATTTTAATCTGCCAGCAAGTTTCATATCAGCGCACACTCCGCTGCAGAGTGAAAATTTCGTTCTGGAAATATCCCCCAGTCTGGGGCTAAGCCATGTCTCCGCAATATCCTTTCTTCCAGGAGTGCTGGTTCTGCAAGGTTCGCAGGAGAGCTTCTGTGAAGTAAAGCTGTGAGGACGGAGCGTGAGTCTTCCTTGTGTAGCTCAGTTGGTATAGCACTTTCCCACGAAAGGCAAAGGTCCCGAGTTCGAGTCTCGGTCTGGCACAAAGTTTTAATCTGCTAGGATGTTTCATATCAGCACACACTCTGCTGCAGAGTGAAAATTTCATTCTGCAATAAATTGTTCTACTCAGACCGCCATACCAATTTACCTTTAAATACATAAATATATTTTTTAATATGGCCTAGTCTTTGTTTAAGAAGATTGTCACTTAGTCACAGCAAAATAAAATCATCAAATTAAATATCTAGAAAATTTTTAAAAACTCATGGCATTGACCTTTCTACTCATAAGTCACCCTGATATTGCTTATCAGTCAACAGAAAAATCGATCACTTAACGAGTCTACGTGCCCATCCTCCAGACTACGCACAGAAATATTTGTTTTGTAAATAAATCCTGCCTTTTCTTGCTGCGCTGTAATTTATTTCTCCCAGAAATGTATCACCTCTTTTTACTCTAAGGCATCTTCAGTGGGACCTAGAATGATACAGTTTTGTTTTGTGTTAACTCTATATTATAAAACAGTTCATATCATGTCTCTTATGTAAATAAGTTATTACTTACAGTTCTTTGGGTTTTTGGTTGGCATGTGTGTTAGTTGGACTAAGTATAGAACTAGAAGAAAAAGAAATCCATAATATAATAACATATAAAATAACATTCCAAAATTAAAATCTGATACAGCAAACAGATTCCAGACAAAAGAGAAAAACCCTCTGAAAAACATAGGCACCATAATGAGTAACATCGATAAAAGAAAGCTCACACAGATTAATCCCACAGCACATATCCTCAGAAGCTAACCAAAGATTCACAAAATGAATCTTCCTGTGAGGTCAATACGGAATTTCAGAAGGTCCCCCACTTACAATCTTGCAGATGTTAAAATTACTGTCTGAAAATTTAAAAGTACAGGAAGACAGAACGATTAAAACACTACATAGATAATACAACAAATAAAATATTCGAAAGTCCCAGACACAGACACACTCCTCTCATCTGATATAACAGGTATGTATTTCAGCATACCAGTACCGGAAACAACAGTAATCAAAGATGAGAACCAGAAAACTTACAGCCAACTCCCTGATGAACAGATTAATAAAATACTCCCATTAATAAAGCTCATAACACAACAAAATTATTTGCAATTAAATAATGAATTTTATTTACATGAAGATGAATTACCAATAGGGTCCACAGTTTCAGGAGCCCCAGCAAATATTTTTGTCAACCACAATGAACAGGCCATTTTCACAAAAGTAGTAGCAAAAGAATACAACATATTATATTGGTTCAGGTATATGGATTAATCCTTTGCTTAATAGATGAACCATGAACAAAAACTGAAAATTTAAGTACTGGAATGAATATGCCACACATATAAAATTCACAATTGAAAACGAATAAAATAACCAAATTAATTTTCTGGATATAATAATTAAAAAACCAAACAGTACGCATATGTTTTAAATCTACCATAAAGCCACAGCAACCGTCATTATCATGCCCTAACCCTCGAAGCACCCACACCCACAATAGGAAGCAGCACTTTAACACATGCTCCATAGACTCAACACAGTGCCGCTCACCAAAGAAAAGTACCAGAAAGAACATGACACAATAATGCAGATAGCACAGAACTGTGGTTGCAATAGCAACATAGTCAAAAAGCTAAACAAGAAAATTAAAAGTACAATAAAAGCGGAAAGTAGCAAACCACTGACAACAACATAGCAGAACTCAGTACCATAACATTTACATAGAATAATCAGAAAAATAGAAAATAAATCACAAGATGGTACTCAATTATATGCAAAAAGAAACTCACACATCAAATCACCAACATTTTCAATAGAGTGGGAGTAAACACAGCATACGTAACACACAGTCCTATTCAAAAAATACACTCCTGGAAATTGAAATAAGAACACCGTGAATTCATTGTCCCAGGAAGGGGAAACTTTATTGACACATTCCTCGGGTCAGATACATCACATGATCACACTGACAGAACCACAGGCACATAGACACAGGCAACAGAGCATGCACAATGTCGGCACTAGTACAGTGTATATCCACCTTTCGCAGCAATGCAGGCTGCTATTCTCCCATGGAGACGATCGTAGAGATGCTGGATGTAGTCCTATGGAACGGCTTGCCATGCCATTTCCACCTGGCGCCTCAGTTGGACCAGCGTTCGTGCTGGACGTGCAGACCGCGTGAGACGACGCTTCATCCAGTCCCAAACATGCTCAATGGGGGACAGATCCGGAGATCTTGCTGGCCAGGGTAGTTGACTTACACCTTCTAGAGCACGTTGGGTGGCACGGGATACATGCGGACGTGCATTGTCCTGTTGGAACAGCAAGTTCCCTTGCTGGTCTAGGAATGTTAGAACGATGGGTTCGATGACGGTTTGGATGTACCGTGCACTATTCAGTGTCCCCTCGACGATCACCAGTGGTGTACGGCCAGTGTAGGAGATCGCTCCCCACACCATGATGCCGGTTGTTGGCCCTGTGTGCCTCGGTCGTATGCAGTCCTGATTGTGGCGCTCACCTGCACGGCGCCAAACACGCATACGACCATCATTGGCACCAAGGCAGAAGCGACTCTCATCGCTGAAGACGACACTTCTCCATTCGTCCCTCCATTCACGCCTGTCGCGACACCACTGGAGGCGGGCTGCACGATGTTGGGGCGTGAGCGGAAGACGGCCTAACGGTGTGCGGGACCGTAGCCCAGCTTCATGGAGACGGTTGCGAATGGTCCTCACCGATACCCCAGGAGCAACAGTGTCCCTAATTTGCTGGGAAGTGGCGGTGCGGTCCCCTACGGCACTGCGTAGGATCCTACGGTCTTGGCGTGCATCCGTGCGTCGCTGCGGTCCGGTCCCAGGTCGACGGGCACGTGCACCTTCCGCCGACCACTGGCGACAACATCGATGTACTGTGGAGACCTCACGCCCCACGTGTTGAGCAATTCGGCGGTACGTCCACCCGGCCTCCCGCATGCCCACTATACGCCCTCGCTCAAAGTCCGTCAACTGCACATACGGTTCACGTCCACGCTGTCGCGGCATGCTACCAGTGTTAAAGACTGCGATGGAGCTCCGTATGCCACGGCAAACTGGCTGACACTGACGGCGGCGGTGCACAAATGCTGCGCAGCTAGCGCCATTCGACGGCCAACACCGCGGTTCCTGGTGTGTCCGCTGTGCCGTGCGTGTGATCATTGCTTGTACAGCCCTCTCGCAGTGTCCGGAGCAAGTATGGTGGGTCTGACACACCGGTGTCAATGTGTTCTTTTTTCCATTTCCAGGAGTGTACATCCCAGAACTGCAAAAAAAGAGACATATAGCAGAAAGAAGGCATATACACACATCAAAAAATGTTTTGCATCACCTCGGATCCGAGAGTTCCGGAACCTGTACAGAAACTTGAAACAGAGATCAATATAGACATCATTTCCGCCCTTTTTAATGCTCATGGAAACCACACATTGCATGTTGTACCACCATACAGCGAGACCTTCAGAGGAGGTGGTCCACACTGTTGTACACACCGGTATCTCCAATACCCAGTAGCACGTCCTCTTGCAATTGATGCATGCCTGTATTCATCTTGGCATACTATCCACAAGTTCGTCAAAGCACTGTTGGTCCAGATTGTCCCAATTCTTAACGGCGATTCGGCGTAGATCCCTCAAAGTGGTTGGTGGGTTACGTCGTCCATAAACAGCCTTTTTCAGTCTATCCCAGGTTTGTTCGATAGGGTTCATTTCTGGAGCACTTGGTGGTCACTCTAGTAGAGCGATGGCGTTGTCCTGGAGGAAGTCATTCACAAGATGTGCACGATGGGGGCGCGAATTGTCGTCCATTAAGACAAATGCCTCGCCAATATGCTGCCGATATGGCTGCACTATCGGTCGGGGGGTGGCATTCACGTATCGTACTGCCGTTAGGGCGCCTTCCATGAGCACCAGCGGCGTATGTCGGCCCCACATAGTGCCTTCCCAAAACAGCGGGGAACCTCCACCTTACTGCACTAGCTGTACAAGATGTCTAAGGCGTTCAGCCTGACTGGGTTGACTCCAAACACATCTCCGACGACTGTCTGGTTGAAGGCATATGCGACGGTCATCGGTGAAGAGAACGGGATCCCAATCCTGAGCGGTTCATTCGGCTTGTCGTTGGACCCATCTGTACCGCGCTGCATGGTGTCGTGGTTGCAAAGACGGACCTCGACATGGACGTCGGGAGTGAAGTTGCGCATTATGTAGCCTATTGCCCGAAGTTTGAGTCGTAACACGACGTCTTGTAGCTGCACGAAAAGCATTATTCAACATTGTGGCGTTGCTGTCAGGGTTCCTCCGAGCCGTAATCTGTAGGTAGCGGTCATCCACTGAAGTAGTAGACCTTGAGCGGCCTGAGCGAGGCATGTCATCGACAGTTTCTGTCTGTATCTCCTCTATGTCCAAATAACATCGGGTTGGTTCACTCCGAGACGCCTGGGCACTTCCCTTGTTGAGATACCTTCCTGGCACAAAGTAACAATGCAGGCGCGATCTAACAGTGATATTGACCGTCTAGGCGTGGTTGAATTACGGACAACACGAGCTGTGTACCTCCTTCCTGGCGGAATGACTGGAACTGATCGGCTGTCGGATCCCCTCCGACTAATAGGCGCTGTTCATGCATGGTTGTTTACATCTTTGGGCTAGTTTAGTGACATCTCAGAACAGTCAAAGGGACTGTGTCTGTGATATAATACCCAAACTAAACGTCTGTCTTCAGGACATCTGGGAACTAGAGTGTTGCAAAACTTTTTTTTTATGTATGTATCTACCTCAGTGTAACACTTGTGATGGAAGATACACAGTGCCAACAGGCAGAATATTTGATATCAGATACAAAACACATGAGACCCTGAAAATATGGGAAAAACCACTCCATATCTGCAGAACACCTAAGAGAACATGATCACAAACCAAACACTAGAGAAGAGGATGTGAAAGTAATTAGCATAAATAATAATAAAAACACCACCTGCAGGGAAATTACCACCTACAGGAAACCAAAGCAGAAAACGAAAACCTGTTGAATGACCAAGTACACACGCCAAAAATTCGTTGTTTTCATTAATAGATAAAATAATACAATAACACTCCAAAAGAGAGTTATCATAATAATAATAATTATAATAATAATAACAATAACAATAATAATCAGAAAGAGACGGATGAAGTTTTCTGGACTCCTATCAGATTACATGGAAATAGACTCACTAAACGTCTATTGGACTATGCGACATCCCTTAAAGCAGCAATACTTGGGTAACTGAAGTTAAAAAGGATTTGACATAAGCAAATATTTACGTAACAAACACATCAGACAGCGATACATTCAGAAGCAAAATTGATGAGTGGAAGTTTATTCCAGACATGGAACCAAAACCATAACATCCAAAGTGGACCAAATAAAGAAAGAAGGCCTTCAGGGAGAAAATGAAGAAATATTGGGAAAATAAGAATAACCATAAGAAAGATTGAAAATCACCTGCTTATCGTTCACCAATGATGACATTCGCTAATAATAATAACAATAATAATAATAATAATAATACCACCCAACACCTTTCTACTCGTCGATGGACTCCTCCACAGAACATTTAAGCCAAAACTCATATCAGCTGATCACCAAAGATTTCAGGCAGTCTCTGATAGCTATTACATTCATAATCAACACTTTACAACTCACACTAAATAACCCTCCATACTCTCACCCCTTGTCCCCCCCCCTCCCCACTCACACACAAAATAATAATAATAATAACAATAGTAGTAATAGGTCTCTCTCTCTCTCTCTCTCTCTCTCTCTCTCTCTTTCTGTTTGTCTCTTTCATACACACACAGAGATATAAAGAATAGACTTTACTTTTCAACATATACTTCGTTATGTTGGAAACATGTCGGTAAACAAACCAAACACGGTGAGATACATACTGAACTTGCAATATTTACGTCTTTAAAAGTACAGTTTTCGAACAAAAATCTATAATTAGTGGCAGAAGAGTAGTCGTTCACCATAAAAAAAGGGTAAACAAGATGAAGAGTGTGAAGGAAAAAGTTCAGAATATAAAAATGTGCTTATGTTCCGTAAATGAACTGGTAGTGCGACCTCCAAACCAGACGAGAGGAAACGCAGATGAAAAATAAAAGCGCGAAGAAATGTAAGTAATTACTTATTTACATAAGAAAAGCGACGTGAACTGTTTTCTAATCTAAAATTAACACGAAACAAAACTGTGTCGTTCTAGATCCCGCTGAAATTGCCTTAGAGTAAAAAGAGATGACACGCGTCTGGGAGAAATAAATTTCATTGCAGCGAGAAAAGGCAGCTTTTAATTACAAAACAAATATCCAGCACTTCTTATGAAGAAATGTTATTGGTTCAGACAATAAATTTTCTGCAGCACAAGCTCGGGAAAACTCTCTTTCTACCAAATGACAACGGCCCACGAATGGTAGCCGTAGGAATTTTACCCAGTAATCATAAGCGCGGGGAAACTCCCGTTTATAAGAGAACGTCAGAGTCCTATTTGACAGCGTCCACCTATCCGTGAACATCACAAGATCCTGATGACGATTCCAGCACGTCGATCGCTTAGAAGAAACATGACACAGCCCAACAACCTAGAAGGTGCTACCTTCAAAGACAACGTCCACGACAGCCTGCGGCCTTATATAACACGAATGTAGTACGCTTTCAGTATGTGGTTCTTGAACGAACATATCTGGAGGTATGGAACATGTGAAAAGGTTCATTAAATATTGACCACGATGAGGATAACTAATCTGCAGTAGCCCAGCTATATTCAGAATTAATACACGACTGAATGAAACATCGCAACACCAAAAAATTATTAACGTAGTGTAACGAAATTTCTGGAATACATTCCTCTAGGTAACATATTTAAGTCATTAACATTGCAATATCACAGGTTAATGTGCTGGCGAGATAAGGCATCGCAAATGAGAAATATTTATACATGAGTAACCGGTGTAACCGTCAGAAAGTTGAATACATGCATGTAAACGTGCATGCACTTTGTTGTGCAGGTGCCAGATATAGTTGGATTTGTGGGAAAGAATTCCAAGCTTATTGCAGTTGGTGGGTCAATACAGCAATGGTTAGTGCTACACTACTGGCCATTAAAATTGCTACACCACGAAGATGACGTGCTACAGAATCGAAATTTAACCGACAAGAAGAAGATGCTGTGATATGCAAATGATTAGCTTTTCAGAACATTCACACAAGGCTGGCGCCGGTGGTGACACCTACAACGTGCTGACATGAGGAAAGTTTCCAACCGATTTCTCATAAACAAACAGCAGTTGACCGGCGTTGCCTGGTGAAACGCTGTTGTGAAGTCTCGTGTAAGAAATGGAAATGCGTACCATAACGTTTACGACTTTGATGATTGTAGCCTATCGCGATTGCAGTTTATCGTATCGCGACATTACTGCTCGCCTTGGTCGAGGTCAATGACTGTTAGCAGAATATGGAATCGGGGGGTTCAGGAGCGTAATACGGAACACCGTGCTCGATCCCAACGGCTTCGTATCACTAGCAGTCGAGATGACAAGCATCTTATCCACATGGCTGTAACGGATAGTGCAGCCACGTCTCGATCCCTGAGTCAACAGATGGGGACGTTTCCAAGACAACAACCATCTGCACTAACAGTTCAATGACGTTTGCAGCAGCATGGACTATCAGCACGGAGACCATGGCTGCGGTTACCCTTGACGCTGCATTACAAACAGGAGCGCCTGCGATGGTGTACTCAACGACGAATATGGGTGCACAAATGGCAAAACGTCTTTTTCTCGGATGAATCCAGGTTCTGTTTACAGCATAATGATGGTCGCATCCGTGTTTGGCGACATCGCGGTGAACGCACGTTGGAAGTGTGTATTCGTCATCGCCATACTCGCATATCACCCGACGTGATGGTATGGGGTGCCATTGGTTGCACGTCTCGGTCACCTCTTGTTCACATTGACGGCACTTTGAACAGTGGACGTTACGTTTCAGATGTGCTACGACCCGTGGCTCTCCCCTACATTCGATCCTTGCGAAACCCTACATTTCACCAGGATAATGCACGACCGCATGTTGCAGGTCCTGTACGGGCCTTTCTGGATACAGAAAATGTTCGACTGCTGCCCTGGCTAGCACATTCTCCATATCTCTCACCAACTGAAAACGTCTGGTCAATGGTGGCTGAGCAACTGGCTCGCCACAATATGCCAGTCACTAATCTTGATGAACTGTGGTATCGTGTTGAAGCTGCGTGGCAGTTGTACCTGTACACGCCATCCAAGCTCTGTTTGACTCAATGCGCAGGCGTATCAAGGCTGTTATTTCGGCCAGAGATGGTTGTTCTGGGTACTGATTTCTCAGGATCTATGCACCCAAATTGCGTGAAAATGTAGTCACATGTCAGTTCTAGTATAATATATTTGTCCAACGAATACCCGTTTATCATCTACATTTCTTCTTGGTGAAGCAATTTTATTGTCCAGTAGTGTATTAATGGATCACGCTGGAGTTGCGTCCGGTGATGTCCCATATGTGCTTCACTGGAGACAGATCTGGTCATTGAGCAGCCAAGGTTACAACAGCAATATGTGGACGAGCGTTATGCTGTTGGAAAACGCCCCTTGAAATGCTGTTCAAAAATGACAGCACAACGGGTCGCTTCACCAGACTGACGTACAAATTTGCATTCTGGTTGCTTGGGATAACCACGAGAGTGTTTCTACTGTCATACAAAATCGCAACCCGTATCGTAATTCCAGGTAAAGGTCCGGTGTTTCTAGCATGCAGGCAAGTTGGGTGCAGGCCCTCAATTGGTCTACTTACTAACACACGGCCATCACTGGCACCGACTCAGAACCAGCGTTCATCAGAAAACACAAAAGACCTCCACCTTGCCCGCCAGTGAGCTCTCGCTTGACACCACTGAAGTCACGGTGTTTTGGGGTCAGTGGAATGCACGCTACAGTGCGACTGGCTCGGAGCTGTCGTTGAGGTAACCTGTTACGTAGTAACCTATATCTTAGTGTCGCTACAGTGCCAACCTCTGCTCAAATTGCTGCTGCAGATGCAGTTCGATGCTCCAGAGCCATATGCCGAACACTATAGTCTTCTCTCTTGGTAGTTCCACGTAGTCGTCTGGAGCACGGTCTTCTTGCGACCACCACTGCCCGCAGTTATGTTCAGTGGCTACATTGCTGCCAAGCCTTTCTGCAGTATCACAGAAGGAACATCCAGGTTCTTGGACGTCGCTTGAAATCACAGAGCTGCTGACAACGGTGTCTTTGCCGGGGTGAAGGTATTCTTGACAAACATCAACTCACTAAGTCCAGTCTCAATATAACCAATGCTTACGATCGTTACTGCGTGTATTTAAAGAAAACTACTAGCGCGACTTTTATGCGACTGGCGCGAACTTTGAGCAGATATCACGTTCCAGATGTAGAAACATGCCCACCAACTTTCACTTATGTCACACAACTCCATCTTTGTGTTGTAATATTTTTCCGTCGATTTATAATGATCAACATTCAGGTACAGCATAACACACTTCATGTCTAAACACGATTCAGCGGATCATGTGTCTTTAAATTCGACAGAACGCTGTAGACGATAGAAAATAAGAGCATATTTTTGTTACCTTCTGAAAAATTGTTTTTCGATTCGAGGAGCAGTGAGACAAGTCATTTGAAACCTTGGAAGACTAATTGAGATATGAATATTGATCTACTACAGTTCTAAAGGTGTTGAAAGCACGAAGAGAAACTGAGCATTCCCCAAGGCTAGCACGACGGCAAAATGTATTGTCAGCTGCAGCCAGAGCTCACACGACTAGTCAGGGCAAACCTTACAGTTTACGGCTAGACGTACACTGCGCCATCAGACAGATAGATGACTACATATCTTTGATACGGACGTTCTGGTAACTACACTGAAACAGAGGATGACACGCGCAAAGCTGAAATACTAAACAGCTTTTTCCAAAGCTGTTTCACAGAGGGAGACTGCACTGCAGTTCCTTCTCTAAATCCTCGCACGAAAGAAAAAATAGCTGACATCGAAATAAGTGTCCAAGGAATAGAAAAGCAACTGAAATCACTCAACAGAGGAAAGTTCACTGGACCTGACGGGATACCAATTCGATTCTACACAGAGTACGCGAAAGAACTTGCCCCCCTTCTAACAGCCGTGTACCGCAAGTCTCTAGAGGAATGGAAGGTTCCAAATGATTGGAAAAGAGCACAGGTAGTTCAAGTTTTCAAGAAGGGTCGTCGAGCAGAAGCGCAAAACTATAGACCTATATCTCTGACATCGGTCTGTTGTAGAATTTTAGAACATGTTTTTTGCTCGCGTATCATGTCATTTCTGGAATCCTACAATCTGCTCTCTAGGAATCAACATGGAGTCCGGAAACAGCGATCGTGCGAGACACAACTCGCTTTATTTGTTCATGAGACCCAGAAAATATTAGATAGAGGCTCCCAGGTAGATGCCATTTTCCTTGACTTCCGGAAGACGTTCGATACAGTTCCGCACTGTCGCCTGATAAACAAAGTAAGAGCCTACGGAATATCAGACCAGCTGTGTGGCTGGATTGAATAGTTTTTAGCAAACAGAACACACCATGTTGTTCTCAATGGAGAGACGTCTACAGACGTTAAAGTAACCTCTGGCGTGCCACAGGGGAGTGTTATGGGACCATTGCTTTTCACAATATATATAAATGACCTAGTAGATATTGTCCAAAGTTCCATGCGGCTTTTCGCTGACGATGCTGTAGTATACAGAGAAGTTGCAGCATTAGAAATTTGCAGCGAAATGCAGGAAGATCTGCAACGGATAGGCAACTGACCCTTGACATAGACAAATGTAATGTATTGCGAATACATAGAAAGAAGGATCCTTTATTGTATGATTATATGATAGCGGAACGAACACTCGTAGCAGTTACTTCTGTAAAATATCTGGGAGAATGCGTAGGGAACGATTTGGAATGATTATATAAAATTAATTGTTAGTGCCAGGTTGAGATTAATTGGGAGAAAATGTGTTCCATCAACAAAGGAGGTGGCTTACAAAACACTCGTTCGACCTATACTTGAGTATCAGTGTGGGATCCATACCAGGTCGGGTTGACAGAGGAGATAGAGAAGATCCAAAGAAGAGCGGCGCGTTTCGTCACAGGGTTATTTGGTAACCGTGATAGCGTTACGGAAATGTTTTGCAAACTCAAGTGGCAGTCTCTGCAAGAGAGGCGCTCTGTATCGCGGTGTAGCTTGCTGTTCTGGTTTCGAGAGGGTGCGTTTCTGGATGAGGTATCGAATATATTGCTTCCCCCTACTTATACCTCCCGAGGAGATCACGAATGTAAAATTAGAGAGATTCGAGCACGCACGCAAGCTATCCGGCAGTAGTTCTTCCCGCGAACCATATGCGACTGGAACAGGAAAGGGAGGTAATGACAGTGGCACGTAAAGGGCCCTCCGCCACACACCATTGGGTGGCTTGCGGAGTGTAAATGTAGATGTAGATGTACCGCAGCGTGCACGTATGCTTCGCGTAAAAGATGCTTCGCTTCAAAGCAGAAGCTTTTTACTTTATGCGTGTCTTTCTCGAGAGACTACGAAGGAGCTCTGCTGGTTTTGTTTTCTGGTGGATTTTGTTATGCAACCAGCTTCGCATATCAAGGATGTGGCAAGCTTGAGAACCCGAGCCGTTAGCAGTACTTATTTCGTTTTTCTGTGCTGCTTTCCATTCTGTCTCTGTCCTGGTCTCTGTTAGTGGAGAACTGTGTTTAATTTTTGTTACGTAGCTACCATTATGCCGAAAGAATCTACTGACGTACAGCTTGCTATTTATGGAATCTATGCTGCTTCCAGTACATAAGGATGTCGGATGTCAGGTGCGAAGATGATGTTCCATTCTCCGTACACCTCATACAGCAACTGGTGAAGCAAGTTACGCCAAGGCAGAATTGACCTTCGTCAGTAATCACAACTCTGTGCCATTCGTTCTCTACTTACACCTTCCGCTGAACAAGGGAGTGCAGGTTGCGCAACACTGGAATCTGAGAGAACGGTTGGCGAGCGTCGTACTTGCTTGTAGTCTGGTACTTCGCAAACGCTCTTTGATGGGAGTAGATGACCGCTGTGTAGAGTCCCAATTTATCGTAATGTTGCACTGAGGTTGGCAGTAACTGCTCGTCTGGTGCAGCGATAGGGCTTGAAGTGTGTGATGTTGCTATCCGGAACGTAGATGACGAGTTATTGAACCTTTCTTAGACTGTCACCACTAATTCACAGCTGGCACGTCATATCCAACCAGCTGCGCAATTCCTTTAACCAGCCAGTCTCCGTTAGTCGCGTTTTAGAAAATGACCTCGGTGAAGTTCTGGTAACTGTACAAATTATACTCAACGACGCCATCTTGGCATTTCTGCAATATTTGCTATTCCAGTATGATGCTCGATGCAGCAGACTAATCTTCAGGTGACTCTGATACAGATGTAACGGGCAGAATGTTTTCCTAGTCAGTACGTGATTGCAACCGTGTTCAGGGCATGACGCTTTTACTACTCTTTTTGTTCAGTGTCCTACTTCTACGTTACTTCATCGATGTCTTTGTTTTTCATTCTTCAGTTGTCTCTTTATGTCGCAATAGCCACTTGCTTCCTCGACAGGCTATCAATGAACTGTTACCGGAGAGGATTCAGTTCTTTTGTGAATTCAGTACGGTATTGACCAAGGATTCAGCGAGATCCAGTTGCCTTACTTGGGGGTAGTAGTCGTAGTTGCCCTTTGATTCTGCCACCAACTGCCTCTTTATTGGTAATAACCTCAGCTCAAATCGATAAAAACGCTACCTGAAAGTACATGAACAACCTGTGAATTGATGGTTCAGATGGCTCTGAGCACTATGGGACTTAACATCTATGGTCAACAGTCCCCTAGAACTTAGAACTACTTAAACCTAACTAACCTAAGGACAGCACACAACACCCAGCCATCACGAGGCAGAGAAAATCCCTGACCCCGCCGGGAATCGAACCCGGGAACCCGGGCGTAGGAAGCGAAAACGCTACCGCACGACCACGAGATGCGGGCACCTGTGAATTAAAAGGGGAAATTTGGATATTTCGGTACACGTGTTCAACAAGCAGCTAAACTAAAGAATTCAATCCATCAACTCAATCTACGTAAGAGCATAATCATATTCATTTTTATACACTAGATGAAGGATATTTTCCTTGCTGATCATAGGTGGGAATTAAAAACCTGAATACACGAAAGTTTTTTGGGCCCGAAAGTGGTTTAGAGAATACATTAAAATTAAAAGTTTCACAACGCAGCTAGACGATCGGTGCATTCTGACATCAACATTCTCTTCATTTCATAAGCGAATGAGTAGTGTAGTCGAAAATGTTTTTATAGCCTGAAACCAAGATCGTTCAACAATAATAATACTTGTGAAACAGGGGAAAAAAGTGTTTCGTTTACGTAATAGAACGAAACTAGGAAAGAATAAAACTAGTTTCTGCTGAATTCGAAGGATGAGCTGGATTTACTATTTAACAAAGAAGTTTGACGAAAAACATGTTCAGAGTAGATCTTCTATGTAGTTCTGTCGTATAACGTCTTTGAGTTTAATTTTTGTCGAGTAAACTGCAGTGTGAATCTAATAACTGTGTTAAGATACAAAGGAATTACAGACATTAGATGGAAGCGGGCATTGGTTAAAGTCAATGGGGAAAGTTGATAATTTATGCCGGACAGGGATTCGAACCCTGGTCTCCTGTTTACTAGGCCCTCACCATTAAGCCACCTGGACACAGTGGTCATTGCAGCTGCGCGGATTACCCTAGCATGCCTTTCGTCAGACCCAACTTTCAAATCATACACATGCTACTAATATGGCACCCCTTACCCTTATCATGGTTAATCGCGGTATTTCCAAATGAACAGGCACGGCATGTAAACATACGTATTACAAAATGGCTCTGAGCACTATGGGACTCAACTGCTGTGGTCATAAGTCCCCTTACGTATTACAACTTGGCATTAAGCCTTAACTGAATTTAGTTTTATTTGTTTCAGACCTACGCACCAGCAATGTAGAATTATCGACAATCAGTGTCTTAGTTTGTAAGCAGGTGGTAAATTACTTGGTAGAATGTATATTAACTGTTGAGACTTTGTTTCTACTTGCTTCTGAGAATTAATGCGACACGTGCAACTAGTTTCCCGGGGCCGGATATTACCGGCTCTGCCCTTGGCGGAAGGTATTTTTCCTACTTTACCTGTCCTTCTACAACTCGGTCAGAATACTTTCCTCTTCTGAGACAGCCAGTCAGGACCCAGGAACGCCTCGCGTCCTCCACAATACTCGTCTAACCTGCGCTACTTGCCCAGTCGCGACTGACAGCCAACTGCTTGCATTCTAGCTTGACTCTCACATTTCATAATAGCAACACTTTTACGTAATGCAGCTAGGCAAGCGGTAGCCTGTGGGTTTGGCCTCGAGGAAGCAGAAATTTGTAAAGGAACGCTACTAGGGAACTCCGTACCGACGGCGTCCATCTACATCAACGGAATCACGTGCCAGCTCGATGGTCAAGGCCACTAAAGTCCTTACACTTCCAAATTTACACATAACTCCATGACATCACCAGTTTCTTTCGTTTGCAATCTTGTGTTAGCATGAATGAACTTCCTTGGAAGAATAGAATTTTATTTACAATAAATACATAGCCTCGGTTTCATGGTTGGTTATTCTCACTCTACAGAACATCGATTACAACTGGTTCACTCACATTTTGTCAATAAAAATTTCTGTTATTTTACAGGCTGTTCGGCACATTGTGATTCTTATTTTTCATGCTTGACCTACTTTAACAGCGAATTAAGCATTTGCTCAGCATTAAAATAAAACAGTATAGATCGTATAATATATTCTCGTTAGCACCAATTTGCCACACTTGGCCGGACATAAGGCCTTACTTGTCACACACATCTACCTTTAAGCAGCCACGTCTTTTTGTGGATTCTACCATAAGATCTAATTTCAACTTATTTAATTGGTAGTATGTTTCTTAGTGTTTTATATCCCGTCGACAGCGTTATAAGCATGAGGTGTACCGTGTCATACTATCGTCACTTTCACTTCAGGGTCACTATGAAGACATATTTGCAATTTATTATGATTGCATGAGGCAGTCTGCACTTTGCCAAATTCCCCATGGCTCTCGGTTTGGTAGAGGACTTTGGCGTCTCGGCTTTCACGCAGTGATCTCACTTGGAAACTAAAATGATGTACTGTACAAATAAAAATGAACAATTGAAAGCTCCGTGCTGTTGTGATCTTCATTCTGATCTTGTCTGGTTAAGCTCTCCGCGCTAGTCTATCCCACGAAGCCTCTTCCTATCCGAGTTCTACTGCAGACCAACATCCATTTGAAACCGTTTACTGTATTCATTCTCTGGTCTCACTCTACAGTTTTTATCCCTTACACTTTCCACCAGTAGTAATCCGATAATTCCTTGTTGGTTAAAAACGTTTCCTGTCAACTGATCCATTCTTTTAGTCAAACTGTACCACAAATTTCTTTTCTCCTCAGTTCTCTTGAGCGTCTCGGGATTACTTAAGCGATCCACCCATTTAATCTTCAGTATTCTATTGTGGCAGCATATTTACAAAGAATCTATTCCCCTCCTCTCTGAAAAACTTATAGTCCACGTTTCACTCCTGTAAAACACTACACCTCAGAACAAATACCTTCAGAAAAAGTCATCCTGGCACTTATTTTATATTAGATGTTAAAAAAATTCCTCTTTTTAAGAAATGCTTTCCTTGCCGTAGCCAGCGCGCATTTTATATTCTCTCTTCTGCGGCGAGTATAAGTTACTTTGCTGCCGAAACAGCAAACCATGTCTACTACTTTTAGTACGTCACTTTATAACCTACATCCCTCAGTAACGACTAAATTCATTCAACTACATTCCATTCTTTCCTTGATGTTAGACTTTTATGCTCCTCTCAAGACACTGCTCATTCCGTTGAACTAATCTTCCATGTCCTTTGCTGTCTTTCAAAGCCTTTATTTATTCTGGCTGAA
Organism: Schistocerca nitens; assembly: GCF_023898315.1. Classification (NCBI taxonomy): domain Eukaryota; kingdom Metazoa; phylum Arthropoda; class Insecta; order Orthoptera; family Acrididae; genus Schistocerca; species Schistocerca nitens. The sequence goes on along the minus strand of NC_064621.1, from coordinate 141,104,923 downwards.
CTATTATTCCTACTCTAAATTTTATTTAGTTCCCAAAAAGTTCTCTTTACTACTCATTCAAAATACGGATTGAAAAAGTAGGAGGATAGGCTACAACACTACCTCACTCTCTTGGCAACTACCGCGTCACTTTGACACACTTCGACTATTATAACTCCCATCTGGTTTTCTTACAAGTTGTAAATAACATATCACTACCAGTATTTCACCTCTGGTGTATTCATAATTTCAAACGTTGTATTACAGCAAGCTTTCTCTAAGTCTACAAATCCTATAAAGATAGGTTTGCCTTTCTTTAACTGCTCTTCTAAGATTTATCGTGGTCCTAGATTTGACCGTAAAATAAATTCAACTTCCCCAAGATCGGCTTCTGTCAGTTTCTCGAGCCTAGAGTAAACAATTTCTTTCTGTATTTTGCAGCCATGACTTACTTAACTGACAGTTTGGTAATATTCACACCTGTAGAAACTGTTTTATTTCGAACTGTAATTATTACAATCTTACAAAAGTCGGACGGTATTTCTCCTGTCTCACGCACCAGATGGAATGGTTTTATCATAGTTGGCTCCCTGAAAGATATTAACAGCTCAGCGGAACATCGTCAGTTCCAGGGACTTTTCTTCTTCTCAGGTTTTTCAGTACTGAATCAAATTAGTCGCAGTAGCCTGTCTCCCATTTCACCTTCATCTGCTTCTTCTTTTCTTTCTATAATATTGTCTTCAAGTCCGTTTTCCTTGTATGGACCCTCTGTGTATTCCTTCCACGTCTCAGCTACCCCTTTTTTCCCTTAGTACTGTTTTCCTATCTCAGATTTGATATTCATAGAGGTGTTTCCATTTTCTCCAAATACCTCTTTAATTTTTCTGTAGATGACACCTATTTTCCCTCCTAGCCATTCCTGCTGATCCATGTTGCACTTTCTGTCAGTCTCATTTATTAGGCGCCTGTATTCCGTTTTGCCTGCATCACCTAGTGCATTTTTATATTTTCTCCTTTCATCAATTATTTTCAATATCTCCTGTGATATCCGATTGTTTTTGCCAGGAAAATATTCTCCTTCACAATTTCTTCTCACAAAGCTATCCATTATTCTTCTAATGTATTCCTTTCTCCTGTTTCAGCACAACATTGCCAGATAATCCCTAAGAAACTTTCAAGTACCTCTAGTTCTTGAAAATTACCCACCCATCTCACATCTCTTTTAATTGCTTAGTTTTTGCAATATCTCCACTTTATATTTACAGTAGACAACCATTTAATTAACATCAGTCACATCTGCCCCTGTAAAGATATTCGATTTTAAAATGTAGTTCAGATTCCTCTGACTTGACTTTATATGATCAGTCTGAAACCTTCCAGTGCCTACAGGTTTCTCCCATGTAGACATTCTTCTTCCACGGCTGTTAAACCAAGTAACAGCGATATTTAAGTGTATACTGTCCAAAATTCTACATTGTGGATTTCTCTTTCATTCCTTTCCCCCAGTCCAGTTTCTCCTACCATTTTACTTCATTTCCTATTCCTACTTTAGAATTCCAGTCCTCTATTACAATTAAATTTTCCTCTTCCTTAAGTATACCAATAACTTCTTTTATCTCATCATATGTTCATTCAGTCTTCTCATAATTTGCGGAGCTAACAGGCATTCAGATTTGTACTACAGTGGCGCGTGTTAGCCTCGTGTCAGTCTTGGCTTTGATAATGCGTTCAGTAAGCTGTTCATAGCAGATTACCATTACTCATTATTAGACCTACTCCTGCATTACCCCTATTTGATTTTGTGTTTATAAACGTGCGCTCGCCCGATCAGAAGTTCAGTTGATCCTGCCATCGAACTTCACTAATTCCCACACTATGAAATATCATTCTGTCCATATCCCTTTTTCAATTCTCTAATCTATCTACCTGATTAAGGGATATGGCACTGCACGCTCCATCCCATAGAATGCCAGGTTCATTTTTCCAGATGACAAAGTCCTCCTGAGCAATCACCACCGAAGAATTTCAAAGGGAGACTATTTTAATTCTGGATTATTTGACCACGAGGAATCTCCGCTATTTAACCACACAGCAGAGCAGCATAACAATGGAGAAGAATTTAATGTATTTTCCCCTTACTTTCAGCCATTCACAGTACTACCACAGCAATACCATGATGGTTGCAGCTCCAGTTCCATCAGCCATCCAAACCGATGCCCTGTAGCTACTGAAAAGGCTACTGCCCTTCTTCAGAAACCCTGTTTTTCTCTGGCTTCTCCAAAGATACCATTGTGGTTGCAAGTACTGAATGCCTATCTACATCGTTGAGGCACGCAGTCCACTGCACCTCGGCGAGGTCCAGATCTCTCGATCTACATACGTATTTCGCAAGCCATCGCACGGTGCGTGGCGGCGATTACTATCTACCACTACAACTCATCTCACAATTTTTACAATGCTGCAGTTCGTCTTATTCCCCTGCTCACTATGAAAACTGGAGAGGAATTCGTCCTTACGCAAGACAACTATATAGTTTTGTTTTCACCTAGACAAGTTTCAGCTCTTTTTGTGCTACCTTCAATGCGTTTATTTGTTTATTTTTCTTCTGCGAAATCTTTGTCAGATGTCACTCTTTAGTTAAATATATTTACATTTGTAAAATGAGTCACTATTGTAAAATGTTTTATAGTGGTTAGCATGCAATACAGAGTTTTGTAACACTATTATCGATATTAATTTTAATTACCTTTTCTAATTTCTTTGTCTGTTTTCACTTAACGTGACTTCTCTAATCTAACTTTTGGATGTAACATCTGTGTAAATGTTTATTCATTAATTATGACAGGTTATGTTATTTTAATTAATATGTGGATATATTTTCAAAAGTAATATGGCTACACAGCAAGAGCCATGGATACTTTTGCCTACTTTTTCTAATAGCCATATCAAATCGACACTACCGCTGTTTTAATCTCAAATTATCAAATGAGTACTTTTTCAATAATCAGTTCGAATTACGTAAACTTTGTGTTGAGCACCCGGACTTCATCCTTCGTCATTTACCTAGACAGGTTCCTACCACAAGTGCTTCAATATTTCCGAGTGTCCTATTTTATTGAACTGAAAAGTCATTTCAGCAGATTTTCACTACAGTTAAACTTTGTGGAGTAGTAAATTTCATAACTATTCAGTGACCATAAGTTTTGAAGCACTCCACGTATTTTTCATAAACGGATAGTTAAATTTTCAACAAAGTTCAGATCCCAATGAAAGATTTATAATATTTAGCTTGAAGAGAGCTCTTAATGAGATCTCTGTACAGCATTATAGTTGTGTTACTAGATAGTAGACATTGAAGGGCCAGCATAAGAATAATTGTTGCACAGGTTAGGAAGTAACAGTATTTATAATTTCACCTGTGTACAGTTAATCGTTTTTCTCATCTTGTGTTGCGACTAGAATATTCAGCCTCGATCTAACCCTTCTGATAGATTATTTCCTGGCTGCCTTCGCTAACTGTTGATTTTGATTTAAATTACATATTAAAATTATAGCACTAATGAAGCGCACTTGCCAGCTCTCTAATGTTTGTGCTGTATGATAAGCAACTGGCTACAGTTATTGAAACTATTCCAGCTACCACATGTTCCATTTGAACTAACTAGTATAAAAAAGTGAATACTCCTTGACAGTACAAATAATAATAGGAACGGAAAATGTTATTTCTTGACAGACATTTCAAGGATAAAATTTTCCAGTATCAAAGCTGATAAAAATACCTCTTGTCCAAGGTAAACTTGCTTCACCATTAGTAATTTTTCTCGTATAATAATCAGTAGCTTTCTTCTTTAATATACATATAATAAATGTTACTGAAAGCCAGTTGTTACAAAAATCGTTAATATTCCTTCTGTGTTGTTCATGAAAATCTACTGTTACTACTGTTACCTCGCCTGACGGATTCCGCTAGTGCTTCATATCTTATATGCAATACGTAATTTCGTCATCAAGTCAAGTTAATCACATTAGTCAATTTCATATAATGCAATATGTGTACAGTAAGTGTTGCTGAGAGCCAGGTATTGCAAAAATAGGTAATGCACCTTTTGTGTTGCACATAACAAACTATTGTAACATTGCTTAATGAATTGCGCTAGTGGTTGTCATCTTATTTGCAAAACACGCTTGATGAATTGCGCATGTGCTTGGTATCTTATTCGAGAAACATAAATCCAGTAACAAGTAAACTTAATCACAATGGTCAAATTTCCTTATCATCCGTACTAGTACTTAGCCTTAGTAGGCTGGTGACCGTTTTCTTTTGCATAATTTCATTTTATTTTATTACTGATAGGACCTTGTTTCGATTTCTGTTTGTTTTGCTGCTGTTTCCCTCAGTCCGATGCCTTTCCAGTACGTGTCATTATGGTGAAGTAAGTATCCTTTCACAGGAGTAACATTACAGTGTATAGTTAATGTCGTAATAGCTGGTAGCGTAACACTTAGGCCGCATGACAGGACAATCTCCATTCAATCACACAGTAAAATATAGACTGCAGCATATGTACTAACCTCGAAACAAATGTATTACGAACACTGGATACCCAACATTACGAACTTGCAGTAAATTCAATAAAACAAGTAGTAGCAAATATTACGGACATTTAGAAAGTAACCTATAACTCATAGTATTAAAATGGGCGCAAAAACAGTAGTAGATAAAAGCGCACTAGATCGTACAGGTTGTACCGAGACACATCACGGAGTGCGGTAGCAGTTAATGAAATGGGTATGCCGGTAGCGCCACAGAAAGGTAACTAGCTTACTTGGAATACCACGAATAAACGATCTGATTCAGATAACGCGGCCGTCACAAATAAAGCGGGAGCTAAAGGACGGAACAAATGAGAAAGATGACGTGGCAGATAGTGGTTGTGCCCATGACTCGATTCATATGGTTAATTCATCACAAACAGAAAAAGAGCTGATCGAGACGCGTGAAATAAAATCAGACCATGTGGATACGGTAGAGAAAAATAGTGCAAAACTTCTGACCATTAACGATCTGTTAACAATTTCATCTGCAAAAATTAAACCACAAGGTAGGAGCATTAATAGTCATATCACGACACAGGAAAGCGGTATTAGTTTCAAGTGAAAACATAAGCAATCGGTAAATTAGCCTCAATAATCAACTGAAAACATAGGGTGTAAAAATCCGTAAATACACTCCTGGAAATTGAAATAAGAACACCGTGAATTCATTGTCCCAGGAAGGGGAAACTTTATTGACACATTCCTGGGGTCAGATACATCACATGATCACACTGACAGAACCACAGGCACATAGACACAGGCAACAGAGCATGCACAATGTCGGCACTAGTACAGTGTATATCCACCTTTCGCAGCAATGCAGGCTGCTATTCTCCCATGGAGACGATCGTAGAGATGCTGGATGTAGTCCTGTGGAACGGCTTGCCATGCCATTTCCACCTGGCGCCTCAGTTGGACCAGCGTTCGTGCTGGACGTGCAGACCGCGTGAGACGACGCTTCATCCAGTCCCAAACATGCTCAATGGGGGACAGATCCGGAGATCTTGCTGGCCAGGGTAGTTGACTTACACCTTCTAGAGCACGTTGGGTGGCACGGGATACATGCGGACGTGCATTGTCCTGTTGGAACAGCAAGTTCCCTTGCCGGTCTAAGAATGGTAGAACGATGGGTTCGATGACGGTTTGGATGTACTGTGCACTATTCAGTGTCCCCTCGACGATCACCAGTGGTGTACGGCCAGTGTAGGAGATCGCTCCCCACACCATGATGCCGGGTGTTGGCCCTGTGTGCCTCGCTCGTATGCAGTCCTGATTGTGGCGCTCACCTGCACGGCGCCAAACACGCATGCGACCATCATTGGCACCAAGGCAGAAGCGACTCTCATCGCTGAAGACGACACGTCTCCATTCGTCCCTCCATTCACGCCCGTCGCGACACCACTGGAGGCGGGCTGCACGATGTTGGGGCGTGAGCGGAAGACGGCCTAACGGTGTGCGGGACCGTAGCCCAGCTTCATGGAGACGGTTGCGAATGGTCCTCACCGATACCCCAGGAGCAACAGTGTCCCTAATTTGCTGGGAAGTGGCGGTGCGGTCCCCTACGGCACTGCGTAGGATCCTACGGTCTTGGCGTGCATCCGTGCGTCGCTGCGGTCCGGTCCCAGGTCGACGGGCACGTGCACCTTCCGCCGACCACTGGCGACAACATCGATGTACTGTGGAGACCTCACGCCCCACGTGTTGAGCAATTCGGCGGTACGTCCACCCGGCCTCCCGCATGCCCACTATACGCCCTCGCTCAAAGTCCGTCAACTGCACATACGGTTCACGTCCACGCTGTCGCGGCATGCTACCAGTGTTAAAGACTGCGATGGAGCTCCGTATGCCACGGCAAACTGGCTGACACTGACGGCGGCGGTGCACAAATGCTGCGCAGCTAGCGCCATTCGACGGCCAACACCGCGGTTCCTGGTGTGTCCGCTGTGCCGTGCGTGTGATCATTGCTTGTACAGCCCTCTCGCAGTGTCGGGAGCAAGTATGGTGGGTCTGACACACCGGTGTCAATGTGTTCTTTTTTCCATTTCCAGGAGTGTAGATCACAAAAGTAGGCATTTTGAGTACTGCAATCAAAGATCTGAAACTTGAAAAAATCTGTAAGTACCAATGTGGCCACTATGCAGGGGCAGATGAATGACTGCAACGAAAGGAATTCGATTTAGAAATCACAAAAATGCAAGAAACGGTAGAACTTTTAGTGGTAACGAAGGTAGACGAAAAGTTCTTCGGTCCGAAAACCAAAGTTGTCGACTGATGCAGAAATGAAATCTAACAATTGATAAAGATAGTGGTTGCTTCTGAGAAAGAAGGAAGCAAGCAGGTAAATACAGACACAAAAAAAAATTGTATTACCTCGGTTCCCAGAAACCCTGACGACAGACGCTGACAGTGGCTATTGTATCACAGACAGACAAAGAGATGTCCCCACAGCCGCCCAAAGATGTAAACAACCATGCAATAGCAGCGCCTATCGTACGGAGGGGGTCCGACAGCCCATCAGTTCCAGTCATTCCACCAGTAAGGAGATACACGGCTCGTGTTGTCTGTATTCAACCACGTCTCTAGACGGTCAATACCGCGGTTCCATCGCGTCAGCATTGTTACTTTGTGCCAGGAAGGGCTCTCAACAAGGGAAGTGTCCTCGCGTCTCGGAGTGAACCAAAGCGATGTCGTTCGAACATGGAGGAGATACACAGAGAGAGGATCTGTCACTGACATGCTCGCTCAGGCCGCCCAAGGGCTACTACTGCAGCGGATGACCGTTCTTGGAGCCACAGCATGTTGTCTTACAACTCAAATTGTGCGCGTGATCCGCAACTTCACTCCAGACGTCCATGCGAGGTCCATCTTTGCAACCACGACACCCTGCAGCGCGGTACAGATGGGCCCGACAACATGCCGACTGCATGCTAAGGACAGGCATCACGTACCCTTCACTGATGAGTTTCGCATATGCCTTTAACCAGACAATCGTCGGAGACGTGTTTGGAGGCAACCGGGTCAAGCTGAATGCCTTAGACACACTGTCCCGCGAGTGTAGCAAGGTGGAGGTTCCCTGCTGTTTTGGGGTGGCATCATGTGGGCCCGACGTACGCCGCTGGTGGTCATGGAAGGCACCGTAACAGTAGTACGATACGTGAATGTCATCCTCCGACCGATAGTCCAACCATATCGGCAGCATATAGGCGAGGCATTCGTCTTCATGGACGACATTTCGCGCCTCCATCGTGCACATCTTGTGAATGACTGCCTTCAGGATACCGACATTGCTCGACTAGAGTGGCCAGCATGTTCTCCAGACATGAACCCTATCGAACAAGCCTGGGATGGATTGAAAAAGGGTGTTTATGGACGACGTGACCCACCAACCACTTTGAGGGATCTACTCCGAATCGCCGTTGAGGAGTGGGACAATCTGGACCAAAGTGCCTTGTGAAATTGTAAATAGTATGCCACAACGAATATGGGCATGCATCAATGCAAGAGGACGTGCTACTTTGTATTAGAGGTACCAATGTGTACAGCAGCCTGGACCACCACCTCTTAATGTCTCACTGTATGGTGGTACAACATACAATGTGTGGTTTTCATTAGCAGTTTTGTTGATCTCTATTCAGATTTTCTGTACAGGTTCCGGAACTCTCGGAATAGAGGTGACGTAGAACTTTTTTTGATGTGTAAATAACATACGTGTACAAAAATGGTTCAGAAATTCAAGGTAAAATCTGCAATCTTGAAACGAAAATGAGGCACAATCCCTATTGTGTCAATGATAGGATACCTCATACAATTGAAAAGTGAGGAATGCTTAAATCTTCTCAAAACATATAGTGGCTGGTATGTACTGGATTTTTTGAAAAATTGCGAAATGATAGTAGCATATCTATTGCGTTTCTCGCGAAAAGACCATATTGGATTAAAAATTCAAGGATATAAACCAAGAATCTAACTTTGCAGTATCCCCCCACGAAAATTTTATGCATAAACTTTAACGACCCTCTTTGTTACACAGATAGGATGACTATCAATTTTAATAATTGTTCATGGAGTAATTAAATACTGATCGGGTCTAGTGGCAGTTTTAAAGCAAAAATATTCATCTTGTTTCTTAAGGATCTCTTTCAATCAGTTGCTTGAATTTCTTCTGTCTAGAACCCAGCTTCTCTTTTAGACGTGGAAACGCTATAGGTTGACGTGTTTCTTGAAATAACATAAACGAAAAACTGATTAGTACGTATTTTTTTTTTATTTTTAATACTCCTAGATGCCTTACTGCCATCAATTACAATGTTCACTCAGCGAAATATATTCCATTTGTTCACAAATCCAGAAAAACTTTACGTCTCTCCTTCCTTTCTTCCCGTCAGACAAAATACAACCAACTGGCACCCAGTGAGCTCCCTGCCGCCGTTGGATAAGCAGCAGCCAGCAGTAAGTCGCACTCTTAGCTCACTTATTTGTGTTATAGTTTAATTCTTAATTTCTTTGCGTGCTTTTGGGTACTTGTATAGTTTAATTCACAAGTTTCGGGCGTATTATAGTATTCGAGAGTTTAGCTTCGCGGTTTAGAACCTGTATAGTGTAAATTCGCGTAGTCGTCAGTCATTTGTTTGTTTTGAACGGCTTTTGAGATAAGAGGAAAAAATTGTTAGGGGTGGATAGGGACTGCGCCTGTTGTGTATGGATTCAGGGGGAATTGGCCGCCGTCCGTAAACAGCTGGAGGCTGTGTTGGCTGTGGTCGACAGGCTCCAGGCTGTTGCCCTGGACCGTGGTGACATGGGGACACCCGAGGGCAGCACATGGCGCCTCTGGAACCTGTAGCATCGCCTGGAATCTCTGATGCTACTACGGCCTCGGATTCGGACGTCCCTGCAGGTCGTCACATGCCTGACGGCGATTGACGGACCGTGGCGGGGTCGCCAATCCCTGGGCGGAAGGCGGAAGTTGGTGCTGGCCGCAAAAGGCTGTACCCTTACACCTCCGTAACAGGTTTGAGGTACTGCCCACTGCTGAAAGTACTTCTGAGCCAGCAAGGGCGGCCTCGCCTTTTGCAGCAGTGGCCAGTCTTCCTGAGAGATCCGGACAAGGGCAGAGGGTGGGATTATTTCTCATTGGGAGCGCCAGTGTTAGGCGGAAGATGGAGCCCCTTAGGGATATGGCAGCTAAGGGCGGGAAGAAAGCCAATGTGCACTCCGTGTGCATACTGGGGGGAGTCATTAAAGATGTGGAAAGGGTCCTTCCGAATACCATGTAGGGTAAAGGGTGCAGCCAACTGTAGGTGGTGGCTTATGTCGGCACTTATGTCGTGTGTCGCTATGGATCAGAAGAGATTCTCTCTGTTTTCCGGCGGCTATCTGAGTTGGTGAAGACTGCCAGTCTTGTTTGCGAGATGAAGGCAGAGCTCACCATCTGCAGAATCGTTGACAGGACCGATTGCAGACCTTTGGTACAGAGTCAAGTGGAGGGTCTGAATCAGAGGCTCAGATGAAAGTACTTCTGAGCCAGCAAGGGCGGCACGCCTGTTGCGGCAGTGGCCGGTCTTCCTGAGAGATCCGTGTAGGCTGCACGTTCCTCGACTTGCTCCATAGGGTGGTGGGGTTTCGGGTTCCGCTAATTAGGTCAGGTGGCTACTACACAAAGGAGGCGGCTACACGGGTAGCAGGGGCTGTGTGGCGTGGACTGGGCGGTCTTTTAGGTTAGACAGCGTCGGGAAAGATCAAAAAGGGCTCCAGTCTCAAAGGGTACAGAACAAAGAAACGACGAGAATCGACCAAGCAACAGTCGGTATTATAGTTGTAATTGTCATAGCTGTGTTATTAAAGTATCAGAGCTTCAAGCGCTGATAGAAAGGGCTGAAGCTGAAATCGTTATAGGATCAGAAAGATGGCTAAAGCTGGAGATAAATTCTGCTGAAACTTTTACAGAGACGCAAATCGTGTTCAGAAAGAATAGATTAAGTAAAGTAGGTGGTAGTGTGATGGTTGGTAGTAGTTTATCTAGTAGTGAAGTTTAAATAGATAGTTTCTGCGAATTACTATGGGTAGAGGCTATACTCAAGAACCGTACCAAAATAATAACTGGCTCCTTCTACCGACTTTCCGACTCAGATGATATAATAGCTGAACGGTTCAAGAAATCTTGAATCTCATTGCAAATAAGTAACCCACTCATACAGTTATAATTGGTGGAAACTTCAATCTACCATCGATTTGTTGGTGAAAATACATGTTCAAAGCCAGTTGTAGACAGAAAACATCTTTCGAAATTGTACTAAATGCTTTCTCTGAGAATTACTTAGATCAGTTAGCTCATGAGCCCACACGAATTGTAACTGGTTGCGGAAACACACTTGACCTCCTAGCCACAAATAATCCTGATCTAATAGAAGGCGTCATTGCGGCCGGGCGGGGTTTGTTATTGTTGTTTTTTTCTCGTTACGTCATTGTCACAGTGCAGGATGCAAATTAAAATTCACCTACTTCAGAACGGCGTCTGCTCGATGTCCCTTCACTTTGCAACGCAGATATTTACAAGATGATGTAAAACCAGCATTGTTAAAAAACACCATGTAACTTCTTCAATTACTGAGACCGCGCAACTCTAGTTATGAAAGAAAGTTCTGTAGAAAAACTGTCATTCAATTTTATCGGGCAGTAATAAAATGGATTGGCTTCTAGAAAATAATGTCCGAAACTTCCACACCAACATGTTTATTTTGTCCTTGATAACCAAAAAATGTACCAGTCAGTCCACATTTAAACTATTCGCTATTTTCTTCCACTTCACAACTCATATATATTTCGAAAACGAAAAATAATTAAATTTTTAATATGAAATCGCAGTTAATTAATTCTGGACACTGGGAGTTTGGTTTATGTTTTCCAATTATACCAAAAGATGAACTATCGTATTTCCTAACTGAATTTAGTTCCCTAAGTGTCGGTTTATAGTTTTTAGTAATTTTTTTATCGCCGAAACTGTGATAGTTGCAGTGTGGAAATTTTTGTACAATCTTCTCCTAAATAACAACCGATTTTGAAAATGATGGAATAATATTTAATATCATTTATTTAGGTTCTTATAGTTGGTGAGTGTATGTGTCCAGTAAGAGACCTTGAATAGCTTTCCCACAGCAGGCAGTGACAGATGCTCGTGTCGGTTAGGCCGCTAGATGTCAGCCCCCGAAGTTACATGCAGCAAGCTATCCTAAAACAAACAATCGCTTGGGATAACTTGCGACGCTACGATGACGAATACATTGGTTAGTGAACACAAGGTCATTGTAGCGAGGCTTAAAACATTATCAACCAAAACCACTAAAAATAAACGCAAAATATAACTGTTTGAAACAGCAGATAAAAAGTCGCTTGATGCCTTCCTAAGAGAGAGTCTCCATTCCTTCCAAACTAATTATGTAAGTGCACACCAGATATGGCTCAAATTCAGAGACACAGTATCGACAGCAATAGATAGATTCATACCACATAAGTTAATAAGAGACAGGACTGATCCACCATTGTACACAAAAGACGTCAGAACACTGTTGCAGAAGCAACAAAAAGATCATGTCAAATACTGAAGAACGCAAAATCTTCAAGACTGGGTAAGTTTCACGGAAGCTCGAAATTTAGTGCGGACGTCAATGCGACTTGCTTTTAATAGGGCCCACAATGAAACATTATCTCAAAATATGGTAGAAAACCCAAAGAGATTCTGGTTGTAAGTACAGTACACCAGTGGCAAACAACAGTCAATACTGTCACTGCGTGATAACGGTGGAAGTGTTGCTGATGAGGGTGTCACTAAAGTGGAGTTACTAAATTCAGTTTTCTGTAATTCCTTCACGAAAGAAGACGAAGTAAATATTCCAGAAATCGAAACCAGAACATCTGTTATCATGAGTGACGTAAAAGTAGATATCTTAGGTGTTGGAAACAACTCAGATCACTTAAGAAAGGCAAGTCTTACGGTCCAGATGGTATACCATTCAGTTTCCTTTCAGAGTATGCAGACACAATAACGCCTTTCTTAGCAATCATATACAACCGCTCACTTGACGAAAGGTTTGTTCCTAAAGACTGGAAGGCAGCACAGGTCACACCAATACTCAAGAAAGGAAATAGGAGTAACCCATTGAATTACAGACTCATATCAGTGACCTCAGTTTTAGTAGGATTTTGGAGCATATACTGTACTCGATCATTATGAATCACGTTGAAGAGAATGACTTATTGATACATAACAAACACAGATTATGAAAATATAGTTCTTGGGCAACACAGATAACTCTTTATTCCCATGAAGTAATGAGTGCTGTCGACAAGGGATCACAGATCACTTCCATATTCCTACATTTCCAGAAGGTTTTTGATACTGTTCCCCACAAGCGAGTATTAAACAAACTGCATGCATGCAGAGTATCGTCTCAATTGTGTGATTGGACTTGTGATTTCCTCTCAGAGAGGTCACAGTTCGTAGTGATAGATGGTAAATCATTGAGTAGAACAGAAGTGATATCTGGCGTTCCGCAAGGTAGTGCCATAGGCGCTGTGCTGTTGCTGATTTACATAAATGATCTAGGTGATAATCTGAGTGGGCCCCTTAGATTGTTTGCAGATGAAGCTGTAATTTATGGTCTGGTAAAAACGTCAGACGATCAATTACAATTACAAAATGATCTAGAAACAATTTGTGTATGGTGCAAAAAGTGGAAATTGGCACTAAACGAGTCAGAAAAGAAATCTTAAATTTCAGTTTTGGAAATGATGTAAGATTTATGTTTTTTAAGCTCTGATAATTTACTAAATACTTCTGTACAACCATCACCATAATTGTTATATTCAGTTTTCAAAAATTAATATATTTTAATTTTTGAAAAGGTATAGTTTTCTGTTTTATGTTCTTTATTTTAATGAAAAAAGTTCAAAAGGAAATGAAAACATGAATTTAGAAGTTCTTTAATCGTTTCTAACTTTTTTATTTATAATAAAAAATTTTAAGCAAGGATTCTGTGTTATTCTATGTTGCAAATCATAAGTCAAATTCTTTACACATATTAACATATATAATAACATATGCAGTTGTATCATTAGCTATATTTTCATTAAAAAATACACATAATGTCATTCTGTTCTTTTGCGTAGACACAAGGCTCATTCTTCTAAACATATATTGACATAGATAGGATAATATGAATAAAATTGAATGGATTTATATTTACATCGTTATTTAATTGTGTTATTCTTTTATAATCTCTAGAAGCAATGTAAGCTTTTAATTTTAAAAAGTTATTTAATGGATCAAACTACCATAATTCTTGAGGAAAAACATAATTTCTTCCATTTTAAACACAGGTGTTTTGTAATTTAATATGATTCAATAAAGAATAATCATTTAATTGATTATTTTTCAGTTAGTTTGGAAAACAAAGAAAATGGAGTAAGGTATATCAAATTTGGTAGAGTTATAATATTTATAATATCTAGTTCAAAATATCTTTATCCATGTAATCCAGCATATTCAGTTCTTCGCAGTTTATAGAAGGAAGTTGGAATTATTGGATTTTTCAGTATTTCTTGTTCTAGTTCAGGTGAATATTCTGGTTCATCTTTAACACCAGGAACACAAAGTTTCGTACTTTAAACAAAACTTTTACCTTATTTTGGAAGTTAACTGTTATCATTATCAGTAATCCAATGAAGAATTAAATCTTCTTGATCTTTTCTCGAAATCCAATTAAAAAGCTCAGTTAATTACCCCTCCCTCATTATTTCTTGATAATCTTTTAAAAAATCCACGAAATAATTCTAATGGATAAAGTATTTCATTTTTTTTTGGTTTTAATTTTAACATTCTTAAGAATATGTCCTTCCATATTTAATTCATTTGATAGGAGTTAAGTTAATCAAATCAGAGTCGATAAAGAAATAAATGGGTATTCCATTCTAGATAAAATATTCATTCCTTTTTTGTTCTTGGTAACATCAAACAACTTTAAAACAAAATTTTCAAATAGTTCAATATTTGACTTACCATCATATGCAAAAAAATCAGTTCCTTCTGTGTGAATAACATCAAAGGTCGTATAAAGTTGAGAACAATATAATGATTACAGCTATCACCAATATTAATATTAATTAATTTAAATTATTTTTCATTTTCTCATTAATGGGAAATGAGTAAAATTGATAACTCTCAATATTGTTCATGATTTATAAAGGGGAAACTTTATTAATTCATTTCTAAAACAACTGTTACATTAGCACCATGAAGTCAATCAAATTATCATTATCGTTAGAAACTTTATCATTAGTAACTTTTGAATAGTATCAAAAATTGGAATATTTATAGGATGAATTGGTTCATAAATTATTGCACCACCAATTCGTATTAAGTGAAGCTGTAATATTAGTTTCTCAATGACAATTATCATTATGCTTAACAAACATTCCATCAGCTAGATTATAATTTACAATAATTAATTCGTATGGAATGATTTTAGGAACATCAATAGCAACAGCTTTTTCATTAGCATCAATAATTTCATTATTAAATCCTAAAACGTGGCCAATACAATCTTCTTTGTCCATAAATAATTAACCTCACTCTCAGTAAGCACTATATTTAAAATTTCATTTCCATTAATGCTTGTATTAGGCTTTTTAGATTGAATATACTTTTTAAAATTTTTCAAACTATACTGAACAATCGTAAATTGTATCGTTTCTACGATGCTATATAGTTTATTATTTTTTTGAACTAGTATTTGGGCATCACATTAAAGTTTATCATTTTTCTCTGTAATATTTGGAGTTGAAAAAGTTGAATTAAAACCTACTACAGAAGCACTTTATAAGTTTCTTTCACTGGAACAGTTAATATTATTTTCAGGACAGATGAATTGCCACTCAATTGAAATAATACACTCATGTATATTAATAAGAAATTTATGCAAATAAACGACAGATTGGAAACCAAAAATAAGAATCCCACAAAACTGTTACAAACTTATATTCAGTGTGCAATCATGTGACCAATTGGTTGGGGGAAACAATATCAATGATTGATAATTACATTCTGCCTCCAGGGTGGTTAATTCAGAAAAAATTAATATTTTGTGTCTTTATTGTAAAAGTTTAGATCAACCAAAGTATCAAGAATTTAGAAAACGATGTGAAAGAGAAGAAGGTAAAATTAATGAATATAATGATGAAAATTGTCTATTAGATGGATGTGAAGATAATTCAGTTGTAGTTTTTTATGAGCTCATTCTTGAAAATTAAGATATAGTCAGACAATGTTTTTCAAGAGGTAGACATAAGGGAATACATTGTTTTTATGTAAGTCAAACGAATTAAGAAATATCAAAGTAATTTTTGTTGTTGTTGTGGTCTTCAGTCCTGAGACTGGTTTGATGCAGCTCTCCATGCTACCCTATCCTGTGCAAGCGTCTTCATCTCCCAGTACTTACTGCAACCTACATCCTTCTGAATCTGCTTAGTGTATTTATCTCTTGGTCTCCCTCTACGATTTTTACTCTCCACACTGCCCTCCAATGCTAAACTTGTGATCCGTTGATGCCTCAGAACATGTCCTACTAACTGGTCCCTTCTTTTCGTCAAGTTGTGCCACATACTCCTCTTCTCCCCAATTCTATTCAATACCTCCTCATTAGTTATGTGATCTACCCATCTAATCATCAGCATTCTTCTGTAGCACCACATTTCGAAAGCTTCTATTCTCTTCTTGTTCAAACTATTTATCGTCCATGTTTCACTTCCATACATGGCTACACTCCACACAAATACTTTCAGAAACGACTTTCTGACACTTAAATTTATAATCGATGTTAACAAATCTCTCTTCTTCACAAACGCTTTCACCATCATCAGTTACTTTGCAGCCCAAACAGCAAAACACCTTTACTACTTTAAGTGTCTCATTTCCTAATCTAATTCCCTCAGCATCACCCGACTTAATTCGACCACATTCCATTATCCTCGTTTTGCTTTTGTTGATGTTCATCTTATATCCTCCTTTCAAGACACTGCCCATTCCGTTCAACTGCTCTTCCAAGTCCTTTGCTGTCTCTGATAGAATTACAATGTCATCGGCGAACCTCAAAGTTTTTATTTCTTCTCCATGGATTTTAATACCTACTCCGAATTTTTCTTTTGCTTCCTTTACTGCTTGCTCAATATACAGATTGAGTAACATTGGGGAGAGGCTACAACCCTGTCTCACTCCCTTCCCAACCGCTGCTTCCCTTTCATGTCCCTTGACTCTTATAACTGCCATCTGGTTTCTGTACAAATTGTAAATAGCCTTTCGCTCCCTGTATTTTACCCCTGCCACCTTTAAAATTTGAAAGAGAGTATTCCAGTCAACATTGTCAAAAGCTTTCTCTAAGTCTACAAGTGCTAGAAACGTAGGTTTGCCTTTCCTTAATCTTTCTTCTGTGATAAGTTGTAAGGTCAGTATTGCCTCACGTGTTCCAACATTTCCACGCAATCCTAACTGAACCAAAGTAATTAGTTAGCAGTAATCTTAATTTTACAAATGTTCTTACATAAGATGATAATTTAAATGATATTTATCATGAATTTGTTGTGTGGAGATTTGAAGTTTTATGAATTTAAAGAAATATGTACTAAATGCTGGAATAA
This sequence comes from Schistocerca nitens, assembly GCF_023898315.1. Taxonomy (NCBI): domain Eukaryota; kingdom Metazoa; phylum Arthropoda; class Insecta; order Orthoptera; family Acrididae; genus Schistocerca; species Schistocerca nitens. Next base: position 141,087,664 of record NC_064621.1, on the reverse strand, counting down.
ATTAATAATGGTAAATATAGAGAAAAGATTAAGAATTGAACATAGAAAGGTTGAAGGTAAATATGGAACATAAACATTGAACATAAACAATGAATGTAAAAGTTGAACATAAATGTTTAATGTAAATCTTGAATCTAAACATTTAATGTAAATAATGAACATATAGATTAACATAAATATTGAAAATAAAATAAAAATTTATCTTCTTTTTGATGTTTAATAAATATTTTCGAAAGACAGAAGAAATAGAAAATTAAATGAACAATTAAAGAAGAGTTTAAGAAATTGAATAAACAACCAAGAACACAATGTGAAAAATTTAAAAACGATATCAACCAGTTATCGATACAATTAAAAAAATAACCAGAGAACAAAAATTACAAGAATTTAAACCAATTACAGAACTTTTTGCGATACTATTATGGTTGTTAAAATAACAGATTTTACAGGCTGTGAATATGAAACGAGAAACAGTAAATTTCTGTAAAATAAGATCAGCATGTGAAGGTTTAACAATTTTTTAAGGTCCAAATTTTCTAAATCTAATTTAGCAGTACATGGAGTTAAAGCAAAGTGTCCTTATTTATCAGATTCTAATGTAGAACCAATTAAGGGTGTTAAAAAATATTGCTGAAAATGTAGAAGTTATAAAGCAAAAATACTTGAGTCCTATTATTATTCCCTATGAAATAGATTTTGCAGATATTCAATTATATACACTTTTAACAGAATTATCACACATTTTAGATGAACTTAATGAGGAACACTACTGGATGTAGTCATGACTCATGATTTTACAGTAATTTTTAACAAAGAAGGAATGATCAAATTCTTAACAGATGATTTTAATTTTCGAAAACATATGGAATATAAAGAACAATTTAATGTAATAGCAAACAAAGATCATTCTGTTGGAAAAGACGTTTGACTTGTATAATTGTAATTCTAGAGTAAAAATATACAATAAATCACTGTGTCCAATAGCAAGTCAGAGAGTAAATAAAAATTTAGGAAACAACATGATAGATTTTTTTAAGTATTCCAGACAGAAGGTTAAAATGGAAATTGAATAACAAGGTTAGAACAGTTTTCCTTTATATTAACAATGATTTCCAAAAAGAAGAATTTGATCGATCAACAGATTCTTTAGAATTATTATAAAACAATGGAATATATTTCGATTGAGCTCCTTTTATTCCATTCCAGTATCTAAAATGTTACAAAAATTAACACATACTCTACAAAATATTTATTGTATTGTTTTTAACGATCTCCTACAATATGTCTATTGGGGTAAAAAATTATGATAAAAATTAACAAGAATACAAACCAAATTTAAAACAGAAAATAAAGAAGAAAGAGAAAAACTGCTTAAATTTGATATATCTGCATTTAGTTTTAATTATTTACCAATTAATTTCATAGAAATTTTCGAAGTGACAAATAATATAATTTCTGTAAAACATATTTATTTTAGAAAATGTTTGAGAAACATATTTTTCTAAATGTAATTGTTTATTTTCTACAATACCAAAAGAAGTAAATATGGAAGAATTAGGATTAATAAAAACAAATGATATTATTCTACTTGTATCTAGAAAAAGAATGACAATTTCCAAAAACCTTTATCCATATCCTATAAAAGAAATTAAACCAATTAAAGCAGTATATTTATAATCAACTAAAAAATGAGAACGAGAAGTAGAAAATTTAAATATACAATAAAGAAAATTTGAATATTTGTATAGTACTACATCTTTTAAAGTGAAGTACAAAAGTATTTTGGGAAAAGTATAAAACATAAAAGAAACAGAAGAAGAAATAAAAAACTGTTTTAAATGACAGTGGTCAGATTTTTAACAAATGCTATGTATAAAATATATGCTTTTGTTTCAAGCAATAAAGGAAAATTTACATATGTTGGTATTCTTTAGATGATATTTTAAAATTAGTTTTCCAGATTGTCTTACAACAAATAACGATGAGAAATGGGATATGATTATTGGATCGCATTTTATTTATTGAGGTAAGAAACAAAATTAAAATTGTCACATTCATGTTACTGAATCTGAATTAATTTTAATTGAATATTTTTTTAATAAAATGAAAATTTCGTTTTGTTGGTATTGATAAGATTTTGATAGGGGATACTGTGAAATTAGATTCTTGGTTTATATCATGGAATTTTTAATACAATATGGTCTTTGCACCAGATACCCTATAGATATACTGGTAATGAACTTCCCTGAATATATGACACATCAATGAAGATCATTGGCGAAGTAATCATCAGTGTCGCCAGAATACTAACTCTAGGGATAATGATAGTGACAATGAACAAAATGACATCCATAGGCATAGTGTTAATATTGTGCAACGAGGTAGGGGCAGAGGAGGACTTGAACAATGATATTACCATGATAACAAGAACATGGTAAACTGAGGACTGCATATGTGGACAGCTTTTGATTGCCCAGACATAAGAAGCAATACCAGTGTAGAAGCAATGATTCTAGTACGTGAGAGAGTGACTGGGAAGCACCCTAGGCCACTTCAACCAAAGAGACAGGTGTGCTCAAGAATGAGTCATGCCAGGCAGGTGATGAAACGTACAGCTGGAATTTATCGGAAATAATAGGTGACTGAAAAGTGCATTATGTGTCTCAAGTGATTTGAAGAAGCTGGGTGCCGTATAACAAGTGTAGAGGCAGGACAAATGTTGGATCATTAACAACTGATGATATCATGGACAACGACAGATGTTGTAGGACACTTTCTACAAACTTATAATTGCAGTTCTTTTACTTATGATCTAATGAAGAACAAAAAATAAGAAATAAAATTCATCACACTAAGCTATTTATAGAATATATCTTGACATTAGTTCAAAGTATATTAATATTTGGATTAACCACCACAGATACACAGTAAAGTCAAAAAACTTAACCTGGCCAATACTGCACGACTCTTCCCTATACTATCAAAAACGGATTCAAGTTGCGAAATAACTTGAAAGCACAAAACCAAAAAGTCACAAGATGTAGTTAAGGTACACGTAGAAAATATCCTTTGGGATGAAATTCGACCTCTCTAAAACTTGTTACGATAAAATCGGAAAATGAAATTATATTGTGTACAATAGCATGTACGGCCACCATAATTAGAGGGTGTGCAGCAGGTTTATTTTCACATTTAAATATATTTACATTGATCCTTTTGAAATGCAAGGATCTCCCCTATATTAATCCATATTATCTGGTGTATACAAAATCAAAGAAGAATTTAGGTGTTTGTAATATAGTGAACTTGAAAGCTCATGTTTTCAGAACAGAATAAAAAGAGGTAATGTTACGAAACACACATACTGGTTATAATATGCTTTTTTCACAGTATTTGTCTTCTAATAGATTTTATAATGTTGTGAAGATTTACTGTTATAATTTTGCTAGCATATGTCTGTAAGTTTCAGATTTTTAACGATATAACTATATGCAGAATGAAATGGACGTCCTAAAAAAGTGAAATAACATGCTAGAAAGCTGTACTGCTTAATGCACGGCAGCTTCATTATTGGTCTGCCAATATGTGAAATGTCTTACTAAGTGAATAGAGCAGGAATGGGTGTCTCGAAAGGACTGCCTAAAATCTCAGTGGGCAGCCAAGTGATCATTTGGTAAAACAAAGTTTGCAAATAAATGTTTTTGTTTGGACTGCCTGAGGGAGGGTCAGTGAGAAATTTTATACTTATTGTAAATAGTATTGTGTTATTTTGTCGAACTGCATAAAACTTAACACATCCAAAAACACCTATCTGGTGAAAGTAATCATTACTGCTCTTATTTTCCACTACACGAACTCGAAGTAAAATTTTCAAAAATATCCTGAAAATAAATAAATAAATATTCATTTTAAGACAAAATAACTAAACTCTATAAAGTTTCTAGTCAACAACTGAAAATGCTGAACAAATTTTAAACAATGTTTATGTCATTGTTGTACCATATTTCCCATCTTATTTGTGTATTATCAGTCCGCCAAATGCGCCAATTTTGCTTATTGACGAACCCATCCAAATTAAAGAGGGCTTCGTCGCTAAACCAAACCATACAGCGCATACTAATTCCCATCGTGCCCCGCTGTCAACCGTGCGGTATGAACTTCCTCATCCAAACCGTTCAAAAGCTTCGAGGATTTTATTCCATATATTTCAATAATTGTCATAGAATATCATACACTTTTCGCACAAAGCGGATGAAGATGTGTCGGTTTTCATTAATGATGTTACAGCTACTGTTGCAATGAGCGGTTGGTCAGACAAAGTAACCCTTCGTGTGGCTAACTTGCGTTTAACGGGGGAAACCAAGGCATAAGTGGTATAGATCCTCAGTAAAGCACAATCGTTTCAGCAATTGGTCACTGGTCTCAGTCGGCGTTACCAAAAACAAAATAGCACACGGGCTTTCCCTGAGAAGCTGAGTACTTTGATTGTAAACTGTAGTGAATCAATGGAAATATTTTCAGACAGGATTCGCAAAGTCAATCCTTAGACCAATGTGCCTACCCAGAATCCCAATAAGGTATTACTGTAGGAAGCGAGAAACAGGGAACTGGAAATGTCACGAAGAGTTCGCGATTTTGCCGCAAAGCAACTGGTAGATCAGCGTGTATTCGCTTGGAGGCTGTAGTTGTGAACGTATGGGTATCATGCAGAAACAGTGTAAGCAACCAGAATGTTACTCGTGTGGGGAAGTGGGCCACTGAGAGTCTGGTTGTCGGGAGAACACGTATGGGAGCTCCACAGTGAGAAGCAGCCGTTAAATACAAACGGAAAAGCTTGGACCGCCGGAAAGCAGACCCAATAGACCGTAAGACAGGCGGAATGCTGCTTAGTGGGGTTAGTGAGAGGTGAGGAACAGAAGTTTCTTGTAGACTCGGGGATACATGTGTCCGTTGTCAGCGAGGAGGAGCAGACGGGGGCCACAATGATGTGTTATGTGGGGTTGGAGACATTAGTACTGCGTCGCTGAGTACGACGTTACTGAAGCTTACCAATGCGAAAGTTTGCAGAGTATATGGAAGTTTTGCCGTATGTGGGTGAAGGATATTCAGTGATTCTCCGACTAGATTTTCTCAACAAACATCGTGCGAGGATTGATCTTTGGCAACGCACGTTTGTGCTCAGTGAAATTTTGGTTCACATGGGTGATACAGTTGCAAATGAAGCCATGTAGCAAGTCTCACCTATCATGAAAATGACGCCAAATACACTGCAGACGATTTCGCTAAAGATTGATAAGCAGGTTAAAATAATGGCAGGTACAGGGAAAGTAGAGTGAGTTTCAGTAGGTACCGATTTGCCTTGTAGGACTTTTTACATGGTTGAGCCACTCTCAAGTAATGAAGAGTTGGATGGTTCGCATTGCTTTGTGAGCAGAAACACACCTTGCGCGAGTAATGATAATGGGGAATATTTGGTCCCAGTCAGCATAGATAACTTTGGCAAAGGTAATCTGTCGAAAGGTATAGTTACAGTCACCGTGAAAGAGTTCGATAGGTCGAGTCGGGAGACAAGCCATAAGCAAACCGTCTGAACGGCAGTTTTCTAGAGAAACTGGATAACTTCTAGAGCAGTGATCGCACAGCCGTGGAAAAATAATTGTAAAAGTTTAGCGACTTGTTTTGCACAGACGGGTGGTTACTAGCAACTCCACTACTCAGCACATTATACCAAAAGGAAACTGTAGTGCACAGTCAGATATTTAAAGCCACTAACAGAAAAGTTCATTGAACAGCAACTACGAGATGGGATCATAGAACCTAGTGGCAGTCCCTGGAGCGCGGATATTGTTATTGTTCTTAAAAAAAGTCATTCGATGGAACGAAGAAATAAGTTATACTGTCATTATAGGCTTCTCAATGCACAGAGCATTACAGATACTGATCCGATCCCTAACATCACGGACACACTGGATAATTTGGGTCAGTGTCGTTACATTACTACAGTGAATCTCAAAAGTGGTTACCATCAGTTAGAAGTAGTATGCAGGATATTTCACGGTTGGAAATGGATGGCTGGGGTAATTAACTGACGAGGCTGAGCTGAATACCATTTATTCACAAAACATCCCTTAGATGAAGCTGGTACTCTTGATTGGTTACAGGACTGCCGGCCGCTCGGTTGCAGAACCATCAGCTCTGGGACACGCTGGCCATCACGGTTTCTCCAGTCACAAAGACCGATCTCAACCTGCAACTAAGTCAGGTAGAAGGCTACGGGCCACTTACAATGTCCTCGGAGGCTCCACCACAATGAAAAGCGATACAGACTATGAAAATACACGGATGGCTAAAATTCAATTCAAATAACAAAAGCAATTTCATTTTCTTCAAACTCATTTGTCCCGACAGATTAATTAAATTAGCATTAAAGTATATCCAATCATTAATAAAAGTTTTACTCGACGAAACATTAATTAATAAAATTGATCAGAAATCAAATCTAAGTTTATTTACTTTGGCCACGTAGACAAGAATCACACAATGCACGCAAACTAAATACAACGGACATACACATTGGACATCAACTACTACAAACCAAACACTTACAACACAATTAGAAATGCGCCCTACGCCGGATTATCATGCAGCATTGTAGTACTGTGCTTTAACTCGTTACTGCCCAAACACCACAACCCAAACAAATCGCGTGGCGGTATTTGATGGCTGAGTGCAGTTGAAGATAAAGTTATGCTGAAGGATTCTAGCTTAACAGCCTTACTTTTGATTTAAATTATTTTAAAGCACAGAAAAGTAAACACAATAACTTACACTACCGTGGTGCACTCCTTAAGATTCCAATTTGTGTCCACACTGACCAGCAGTAATGAAATAGCACGCTGGCATACCGCGCCTTAATTCCTCCGTTTTACTTAGAATCATACAGGACACCACTATCCCACCCGTAATGTTTAATCCTTATAATCCTGATGGCATATAACTCCTTAACCAATGTTGTGATTACAGGGAATACTTTCACCGCACCGCCCACGTGGAGCTTCAATAATTTAGCACAGACAACACACACTGGGAAGATGTGTGTAATCACATTCTCATGTCAGGGTGTCAAACAACACTACCATCCCCAAACCCAATGAGTAAAATAGAAAAAATGAATGTATCACAACTTTCCAAACTCCGGAAAACTAGCCCAGTGGCAGCAAGCAACGACAACTACGGAACAGCTGAAAGACCCACACTTTGTGATAGCATTTCGCATCAGGCTCAAATAACGCTAACTTTGTTCCGCGCCGATCGATGTTGCACAAAACCTGTAGCACCCGACAATATTTGTTCTGAAGCACCGGTTGGCCATCGGCTTACGCAGTTCTCAACATTGGCTGTCGTAATACAATCAGACCACCTTGCACTAGCGATCCCGATTCTACGTCAAAAGCGAACACTCTGAGACACAGTGAAACCAGAGGCTTCAGTAACGGATCACAAAGTAGTAAATGCATTTGAATGCATCAACCAATGTGAGAAGGCGTGCCTGGGCAAATCCGACCGACTGCCAGAACAAGTTTAATAACTTCACCGACAAACACTATAAATCACAACATTAAAAAGCAGCCTTCTATCAACAGGTAATGTACGTAATGTCTGCTTTTGAATTATCGTTTTTTTTCTTTTTCTTTATTGAGTTTCGATTTCCCCCGAAGAGGGCGGCCTGGGATCAGCTTAGTACGCCACTCCTCAGCCTACAGAATTTGTTTTAAAAAGCTGAAGATAATAAATAATAAAAGCTGGCGATAAAATCGGTGACTTAAATGGTAAAATGGCGGAAAATTGTGGAACTTAAAACATAAAACAAAGGGTTGATAATGCTAATAACATACACAGGAAGCAGAAAAATAATAGACAGACAATTAAAAAATACGGCGACAGTCTGGTTTCTGTTTTCAAGAGATTATATATTCACACCCAGTGACAGCATGATTTCTGTTCGCAACACTTCGGAAGGACGCACAACACTGAACACTCACTTGAGCACTGCACTAAAAAGTTGGCACAAATATGACATACCACAGCTGAGGGCAGATGGGGGGAACCTGGACAGATGATGGGAAAGAAAAGGTTGGAAGGAGAGGAAACAAGGAAATGGGGGGAGGGGGGAAGGAGCCGATGGAGGACGAGGACCCATAAGAGGGGCGGGGGGCTGGACAGACGCGACAGGGAGTGGAGAAAAGCAGAGGAGGGGAATGAAAAAGGACTTGGGGGAGGGGGGGGGGGCAGAAGGGAGGCAGAGAGAGGTTAGGCGGGGAGAAAACAGGATGGAGAGGGGTGGGGGGGAGAAGGAGCCCAGGGAAAGGACAGAGGAAAGGATTGAGAGATGATCAGAGTTGATAGGAGGGATAAATGGAGGGAGAGAGGGCATCGTCCAGGAGGGGGAGTTGATGGAAGCCACCATGGGAAAGGAGATGAAAGGTGTAGAGATGGAGGGTGGGGGGGACACAATAGTAAAGTCGTGGCAGAGGGCGGGGATAGGAGAGGAGAGGAGCAACCAGGGGATGAAGGGGATCAAGGCGGCGGGAGGTGTAGAGTATGCTGATATGTTCGAGGAATAGCAGCAGACGGGGTAAAGGAATCAGGTTGTAGAGGATCTGCGTGGGGGTTGAATTATCAGTACCAAAGGCATTATAAAACAATTCGTTTGGACGGATAGTTCCAAGAACTAGGTGGAAGCCGCAGTTCAATCTTGCTGGGCAGCACTGTATTCCCATAAGAAAAACATTTAACAGTCCACTCTACGACGACGAAGTACAGTACACCGCATCGGCGTCTCACAAAGAGGAGATCTTGTTATAAGTATCTCCCAAAGCCAGCTGCCGCTGTTTGCTTGCCCCAAGCACTTCACGCTTCTCATAGAGGGAGGTCCGCCGATGACGTAGAGGCAAGTTGCGGGCCAGCGCCACCCAAGTTCGCCGCTAGGCGGACGGGCGCGCAAATTCAAACCGCCGGAACGATGAACATCCGGCACTGTAGCACTTGCGGATAGCCAAAAGACAGCGCTTACGGCGCCAGACGGACATTATCTGTAGAAGCGGATACCGTTCGGCTTAAAAACTACACGTGCTACTTTTCAGTGGTTATTAGATGAACTAAGACCGATCATCGTCTTACAGAAGCAATTCAGTATTTTCCAGCACAGAGGACGACCGAACAGATACAATCGTTCGTCTGATTGTGCTAGTACTTCCGGAAAGAAGTAAAATATTTCGCAAAAATAGCCGAACCTTTGAATATATTTCTCAATTATGGCGTGAAGCTTCAGTGGACGCATGAGTTACAGCTAGTATTTTTTAGAAACTGGAGTCATTGATTTCCGATCACGTATTGATTTTTCCAGATTTTGAAGAGGTCACCCTCTCTAGTGACTCTCCTAACAAGGCGGTCGGCTGTATTTCGTCAGATGGTTGATGGACGGGAGCATCCAGTAGCGTATGCGTACAGTTAAATAAGCTGGAAAGTATCCACTCAACAACTGAAAAGGAAATGTTAGCCGTCATACACAGTTCTACACATTTGCTGTGTAACTTGTACAGTGGAAGATTTAAAGGTGCGACTGACCATGCGTCATTAAAAAGGTTGCTTAGTGTAAGAGAACCACCTAGTCTCTAAAACATTGGGCGCTCAAGCTTAGCGAGCCTGATTATGAGGTTGTCCATAAGCCAGGTAGAAAACACACAAACGCGGACATATTAAACCGCAAAGTAGCCATGTTGCGTACATTTGGCAAGAGTGTGTTGGAATGACAACAGGTACAGATAGAGGATAAAGACTGTTAGGCTTTTAAGTCACAGCCGCACTTTATCATGCATGAGGATTTGTTGTGCAGAGTCAAAAAATGCGGACCACTTATCGTGGTCCCTGCAGTTTTTCAAAAGGAAGTGTTACCGTAGGCTCTTGACCTTGTGCTGTCAGGTAATGGTGAACGACGAGAGACGGATAGGCGTGTTGTGGAACGTATTTGATGGAGAAATAGAAAGCTTTACTTCGAGCAGTATGACAGAGACTGTGTATCACGAGCGCAGAGAGCGCATATTGGGCTTCATAAGGTCCTTTGAAAAGTTTACCAGAGGCCTCGAAGCCATTTCAAATGCTTTGGTTTGACATTCGCGGACTGTATAAAAGAGCACCTGCAGGTAATAGGTAAGTCTTACCATCATCGATCATTTATAGTTTCTAGTAACGGCAAGAATTCCAGATCAACATGCAAGTACTATGGTACAGATATAACAATGGATAATGAAGATTGGCGCGCCGTGACATCTGAGTCACGGATCAGGGTACGATATGTTACAAATTCGGAAGTTACGAACAAGCCCGTTCCACCCTCGAACTAACGGCGGAATGGAGCATACCGATAAGGCTATTTCGAAAATGCTAAATCTTTACAGAATGCAGGACACAAAGGCTGGGATACCTATCATCCATATGGGGTTTCAGTTCTCAAAAGTTCATATTAGAACGGGATTGACACCATCTAAGGTAGAGTACAGGACGAAGATGCCGACCCCCTTTGACGTTTTAAATCCTAAGTTACGACAAATAGCGAATACGTTCGCGAGAAGAATACAGAAGCAATGGACAAAAGATAAAAAATGCGAACACAAAGGCTCTGGAACGCCATAAACAACCGAAAAGGAGCGTGGGCAAACTGCTAGAGTATCGTACAGGGTTGTGGGTATTGGTCCCTAACTCATATACAACAAAGGGAAAGACGAAGAAGTTATTGACCAAGTGTCGTGGATAGCATCAGGTAGTGCAGATGACCTCACCAGCCTTAAAGTTACAGTTGCTACTAAAACGTCTATCGTTCGCGTCAGTCGGGTAAAACCATTTATGTGTACGGTGGATGCGGTATCACAGTTATCGGCGACCGACCCCGTAAGCGGAGATGCAGCAGGCAGGAAGAGGGAACCTCTAGTAGTTAGACAGCGCAAGCCACCAAACATGTTTCGTGCTCTGAGGCCACGTAATTAAGTTGTTAGATTCTCTGAAATGTTATTTTGGTGGTAGACTTATTCTTGATATATGTGTTTTGATCATGTTTTGCATTGTGTTGTGTTCAGGGGGATTTAGAGTTTTCATGTCACTGCCACGTGTATATTTCTTTTGTTATTGTAGGGTTATTGTCAGGCTTTTATTGCTATCATTTCTGTTTGTCGTTAGTTGCTCGTTTCGGAAGGAGGGAGTGCATGATGTACGGTTACTTTCCTCAGGTAGCGACTTCGTAATAGTAGGGAAATGGATACGAACAAGGACGCTGGAGGAATTTGGATAGTAGGGAAGCTCGTTAGCGGATCTGGAGAAGGTCTCTCGAGGGAGTAATGTTGTCTATCGAGATAGATCAGTACGCACTGATATGTGGACATGCGACGTGAGTATGTCTATACGGAAAACTAATGAGACAATCTTGCTCACACGGTCTTCCTTCCAGAAGGTAGGCAGGCGTTGGCTGTACTCGGCCTTCTCGCCAGAAAGAGGGTTGACAAATTGCTAAGGAGAAGGCAAACCTGAGAGGGTGAGAAAATTAGAATTACAGGGGAATGGTATCACCGTTAACGGTACATTTTGTGAGATAAGCGGGAAGGATTTCCGGCTTCCGGCTACAATCAAAGATACAGATGTCGTGACACTCACACAAAATAAGTTATTTTGGTCGGAAGGGTCACTAACGGTATTACTCACCCAAAATTTAACTTGCCTTAGTGACACAGCCAACCCTGAACTTATGCATACTTCAGACAGATTTATCGAATCACAGCAAGAGAAAATTCCAATGGAATATATGTTACAACGTGTCCAAAATTTTAAAGAAAGTCGTCAGCACAAGATGATATCGATCAGCAGTTCGGCTCTCAGTTGTGGCGTGTTTCTACTAGGTATACGCATGTTTTATATCTGTAATAAACGCAGATGTGCACAGTCTACAAACTAACCGATGCATCAGTTGCCAGTCAGGTGATTAACCGACATAAGCTGACAGGACAGTTGATGAATGTAGATCCTCTGTATTAAGTATCGTAATCATTAGGTTAAGTATTACATTATAACAAGGTCCTGGTGTCCGCAGTTTGCGAGTAAGCTCATGCTACTAGTGGATAAGGAAGGAAACCATGTGGGACAACTCACGGTTACAGGCAGATGTTACTATCTGCACAGCAAGAAGGAGTTCGTTTTCTTTCGTTTGTTTTTTATTAAGAGAAATTTTAATCAGGCTCATCTTGAAAGATTCGGTAAGTGAATTGTGAATTTTTTAAAATTTTATTCCTACGCCCCGCACCTCCAGGGAGTAGAGGACAGCCTGGCCGATGTGCTAATCTAGTAAGCCTCGGGACGGTGTTCTCCACATTACGATGAAATACTTTGGACAGACGGGAGTTTGCGACAACTGCCAACGGTTGAACACATGAAACAGCTACTATAATGCAACCAAGAGTGAAGTAATATTGGGTAACTCGGGCACTCGCATGCTACCGAGAAACTCAAATATTTCAAATTAATCCAGGCCTAACAACTCATGCACGGGGCAAAGCAAGCTAGGAAAAGCCGATAGGACAAGGAGCCTTAACGGTATAAATAATCGAGTTTAGGGGCTCCGTCCGCCGCGGTGGCCGAGCTGTTCTAGGTGCTTCAGTCCAGAACCGTGCGACTGCTACGGTTGCAGTTTCGAACCCTGCCTCAGGCATGAATGTGTGTGATGTCCTTAGGTTAGGTTTAAGTATTACTAAGTTCTAGGGAACTAATGACCTCAGATGTTAAGTCCCATACTGCTCAGAGCCCTTTGAACCACTTTTAGGGGCTCCAAGTGCTGTGTTGGCAGAAGAGCCAACACCGTGTTGCTAGAGGAAGCCGAAATGCACGCGTTTAATTACACGCAGACTAGCGTGAGGTCTGGAACAGGTCAGAAAAATAAAACTAGCAAAACAGGAGGTAACTGGTAGAATACTTAACTTTAATCCATAACCGGTGTACATCACTCTTGACGGTACATTAATAATAAGCTCAATATAACTGGTAATGGCGCCTTGCTAGATCGTAGCAAATGACGTAGCTGAAGGCTATGCTAACTATCGTCTCGGCAAATGAGAGCGTATTTGTCAGTGTAGCATCGCTAGCAAAGTCGGCTCTACAACTGGGGCGAGTGCTAGTAAGTCTCTCTAGACCTGCCGTGTGGCGGCGCTCGGTCTGCAATCACTGACAGTGGTGACACGCGGGTCCGACATATACTACCGGACCGCGGCCAATTTAAAGGCTACCACCTAGCAAGTGTGGTGTCTGGCGGTGACACCACATTCCTCCCCCGCAAATCGGCGTACGGTTGTGTTATAAGGCTTCCGCCCACCGTGGGGAGAAACCCATGTTGACGTATGCGACGAGGTGGGGAGCCTAACAACAGGCGAGGCTGTGCCACCCGCACCCGGCCATTCGGTCCAAGGGGAGCTAGGAAACACCTGAAAACCTAGTCCAGGGTGCACGCCAACATGCGGTGTATGCGCCCTTAGAGAGACAGGAGGGGCCGAAAGGTCGACCTCCATCGCGTTGGGGTACCCGACGGGCGAAGACGACATCTGGTCCGGAGCAGGCAAGAGTTCCATGTTGGAGGACAGCTGGTCACGGGAAGCGATCGGCGGCGCGTGACCCATGGAGGCGCCCGGCGGCTACAGCGATGCGTCCACTGCGGGCGTCGCCGGCGGGAGGACCGGCGGCGGCGGCGGCGTGTCGCCATGGGGCAAAATGGAAGGCATCGTCGGTAACACCTGGGGATGAGGCGAGCCAGTAGATGGGTCCCCAGGGCGCTGACGGGACGGTACCATCGCTGAAAGCAGACGGGGAGCGGCAGAACCCGCCAACGCACCTCACCAGAGGCCCCCAAAACCATAGAGCGGCCAAGGCAGCGAAGAATGCGCCCCGCGAGCCAACGCCATGAACCTCGATAGTTGCGATAATATACAACGTCGCCTGGAGCAAAAGCAGGTGGCTGCCGCTGCACAGTAACCCGATGCGGCGGATGTAGCAAAGACATCAAGGTTCGATGATGGCGACCGTGGAGCATCTCAGCCGGCGAGCGACCATCTCGGGGCTGAGAGCGATACGAGGAAAAAAAGAGCAATAACGCGTCCGCCCAAGAATGCGACTCTTTTAACTTCAACATCTGTGACTTGAAAGTCCGGACCAATCGTTCAGCGGCACCGTTTGATGGAGGCGAAAATGGCGCCGATGTCAGATTTGGAATACCATTGGCCTTGCAGAATGACTGAAATTCTGCGGACATGAATTGTGGGCCATTGTCGGAAACAATAGTCTGTGGAAGACCTTCAATGCAAAAGATAGCGGATAATGCTTGTATGGTGGCAGATGACGTCGTGGAAGACATCTGGACAACAAAAGGAAAATTACTGAATGAATCTACCACAACCAACCATCGAGCATTCCAGAATGGACCAGCAAAATCGATGTGTAAACGTTGCCAAGGGGAAGTGGCTTTCGGCCATGCAAAGAATTTCCACGTTGGTGTGGAATGTTGTTCAGCACACGCCATGCAAGAAGAGCACATATTCGTATTCGCAGCATCGATTCCGAACCAAATACAGTGCTGACGAGCAAGTTGTTTCGTACGCACTATACCCCAATGTCCTTGGTGGAGAAGCCGTAATACAGAGGACTGTAACGAACTTGGGACCACGACCCTGGACTGATCATTATCAGAACGCAACAGCAAAACACTACGTCGATCAAAAAGTCTCTCCTTGTGAGCAAAAAATCGGCGAACCAACGGATCCTCGATCCGTGACTTTGACAAGGGCCATTGCGTAGCAACAAAACGCAAAACGGTAGCAATGAACATGCAAGCAAGTTCGGAAGAATCGAATGCTCTATCCTCAGCAACAGGCAAACGGGACAACGCATCGGCGTTTCCGTGCTTAGCAGTGGACCGATACAAGATATCGTAGCGGTACTGCGAGAGGAAAATAGACCAGCGAATGAATTTCTGCGCTGTACGTGGAGGTATAGGCTTGTTCGTATGAAAAAGCGATGTCAAAGGTTTGTGGTCCGTGATGATGGTAAAGTGACGACCATACAAGAAATCATGAAACTTTGTAACACCAAATACTAGAGCCAAAGCTTCTTTCTCAATCTGTGAATAATTTCTTTGCGCAGACGAAATCAATTTGGACGCAAAGGCAATAGGGCGACCATGCGATCCATCTTTGTGCGCAAGCACAGCACCGATCCCGAAATCCGATGCATCTACCATCAACAAAAGGGGTTTCTGGGGATCGAATGGCGTAAGGCAATTAGTGGAAAGCAACGCCGAATTCAACTGGCGAAAGGCGCGTTCGCATTCCGTCGTCCAGACGAACAGAACACCTTTAAGGCATAAGCGATGAAGCGGAGCTGAAATGGAAGAGGCATGGCGCACATATCTGTTGTAATAATTAATTTTTCCCAGCACACTCTGTAGCTGCTGCAAATTCTGCGGCGAAGGCAAGTCCTGTATGGCACGGAGGTGCTCGGGACTGGGATGTATGCCTTGGGCATTGATTACATGTCCCAGATAGGGCAAGTCACGAGCAAAAAACACACATTTGTCCTTCCGCAAGCGAAGACCATTTTGTCGCAAGACCTGAAATAATGTTCTGAGATTGGCTAAATGTTCTTCTTCCGTCTTTCCGGAGATCACAATATCGTCCAGATAGTTGGCTGCAGTAGGGACTGACGCACAAACAGTTTGCAGATATTGCTGAAACAATGCAGGGGCGGATGCACACCCGAATGGCAGTCTTTTGAATCGGTACAAACCAAGATGCATGTTAACCACCAAGACGCGCTGGGATTCGTCGTCCACTGGTATTTGCAAGTACGCATCTGCGAGGTCCAACTTCGAAAAATATTTACCCAGGCACAGTTTGTCAAAAAGATCTTCCGGGCGGGGTAAAGGAAAAGTTGCAATCACTAGTTGTGGATTCACCGTAGCTTTGAAGTCCACACAAAGTCTCAATTTTCCAGAAGGTTTTGGCAAAATTACTAAGGGTGATGCCCAGAGAGAAGCCTGCACACGTTCAATCACACCTTGTGATTCCAAATCGTGTAATGTTCTTGCGACCTTATCACGCAATGCGTGGGGAACATTGCGCGCTCTGAAAAATTTCGGTTGCGCGTTTACTGTCAGTGCCAAATGTGCTTCATAGTTCTTAGCGCAACCAAGGCCCAGTGCAAAAATGTCAGCAAATTCTTCACATAGACGAGAAACACTGACTGAAGGCACAGTCCAGTTCACTGATAGGACCTGATTGACTATAGACAAGTTAAACAACTGAAATAAATCTAAACCAAACAAGTTCACTGCAGAAGAACAACGAAGGACGTAAAAAGACACAAGTTTTGTTTGTCCCTTGTATGTTGCAAGAAGGCTGCACTGTCCTAACACAGGGATATGCTGACCGGAATAGCTAGTTAACTTAACATTTGCGGCACGCAAGGGAGGTGTGCCCAGTTGTTTGTACGTGTCTTTATTGATTAATGAAACTGCAGCTCCGGTATCGAGCTGGAATGGTATCACGTGGCCATTAATGTCCAAATCTACAAAAAGTTTATTGTCCTGATGACGACAAGAGCGACTGTCTCGTGCAACGTGAACTGACACTGGTACAGAATTACGTGCGACTTGACGTGATTTCCGTCGATGTCGACGCACACTTTTTGTGGGACGAACACAGTCACCATTAGAGAGAGTGGCACTGGGCGGAGTGGAATGAACTACATGAATGTCCACGGGCGAAGGCTCACGAGCCCGAGTATTCTTGGTTCGAATCCGGCGCGAAGCAAAGGGCCTGGAATGCTTGTTAGTGTCCGATCTGAGCTTTTTCTGGCCACTACTCTGAACATGTCCTTTTTTATTACAGAAAAAGCAAATAGCTTGGCGTGACAGGCAATTCTCACGCGAATGTCTAGTAGCACACCGCGGGCATGACTTTAGCACAGCATTTGCGTGCTTGCGCGGCAAACGTAGCGGAGAGCTTGGTGGCAGCTGTGCAGACGAGCGCGAGGGCTGTTTACTGTTCCGTGCAGCTCGCCTGGCGGGCCGGTTAATGTGACACACAGCTGGCGAAGTTTCAAATGATTCCTGAGCAAAGTCAAGTGTGTCTTGCCGCTCCAATATGTCCATCACTTGTTGAAGGGAGGGATTGACTAGTTTCAAAATCTGTTCCCTGATACGAACATCAGAAACGTTCTGTGCAATGGCATCACGCACCATAGTATCTGAATAAGGGAGGCCACATTCACACTCAAAAGCACAATCCCTAGTAAGGCCTTGCAAAGTTGCAACCCACTCCCGATTAGTCTGACCGGCCGTACGTTTGGTACGAAAGAAAGTATACCTTTTTACAACTACATTGACAAATTCCTTGAAATATGCATCTAATGCCGACAAAATGTCTTCGTAGGACAGAGTTGCAATGTCGCGTCGGGGAAATAATTTCACTATCACTTGGTACATGGATATGCCCACAGCGGAAAGAAGAAATGGCTGCCGCTCATTACCTTGAATTCTGTAGGCGGCGAGATGGAATCCAAATTGGCGTGACCACACCGTCCAGCTTTCCAGTGCAGCATCAAAAGGACGAAAAGGTGGAGCAACCGCATGTTGTGGCTGCGGTAGCGGTGGAGCGGCGGCTGCCGCATCATTTTGCATCGCACGTTGACCCTGGACGAGCTGTCCAAGGGCATCCAATAAGTCCTGCGTCTGCTGATTCTGCAAGCGATAAAATTCGGACAGTACATCTGGAGATGCTGGCGAAGCCATGACACAAGTAATTTAAGCAAGTATATAGTTAGGAACGAAAAATCCTCTGCGCCATGTGCTGTGTTGGCAGAAGAGCCAACACCGTGTTGCTAGAAGAGGCCGAAATGCACGCGTTTAATTACATTCAGACTGGCGTGAGGTCTGGAACAGGTCAGACAAATAAAACTAGCGAAACAGGAGGTAACTGGTAGAATACTTAACTTTAATCCATAACCGGTGTACATCGCTCTTGACGGTACATTAATAATAAGCTCAATATAACTGGTAATGGCGCCTTGCTAGGTCGTAGCAAATGACGTAGCTGAAGGCTATGCTAACTATCGTCTCGGCAAATGAGAGCGTATTTGTCAGTGTAGCATCGCTAGCAAAGTCGGCTGTACAACTGGGGCGAGTGCTAGTAAGTCTCTCTAGACCTGCCGTGTGGCGGCGCTCGGTCTGCAATCACTGACAGTGGCGACACGCGGGTCCGACGTATACTACCGGACCGAGGCCGATTTAAAGGCTACCACCTAGCAAGTGTGGTGTCTGGCGGTGACACCACACCAAGCATTCAGTCGTGCCGCCATTCTGCCAATCTTGAACCGCGCAGAAACCACGACCAGCCCTTTAAAATACACTACTGGCCATTAAGATTGCTACACCACGAAAATGACATGCTACAGACGCGAAATTTAACCGGCAGGAAGAAGATGCTGTGATATGAAAATGATTAGCGTTGACTGGTGAAACGTTGTTGTGATGCCTCTTGCAAGGAGGAGAAATTCGTACCATCACGTTTCCAACTTTGATAAAGGTCGGATTGTAGCCTACCGCGATTTCGGTTTATCGTATCGCGACACTGCTGATCGCGTTGGTCGAGAGCCAATGACTGTTAGCAGAATATGGAATCGGTGGGTTCAACAAGGTAATACGGAACGCCGTGCTGGATCCCAACGGCCTCGTATCACTAGCAGTCGAGATGACAGGTATCTTATCCGCATGGCTGTAACGGATCGTGCAGCCATGTATCGATCCCTGGTTCAATAGATAGGGACGTTTGCAAGACAAGAACCATCTGCACCAACAGTTCGACGACGTTTGAAGCAGCATGGACTATCAGCTCGGAGACCATGGCTGCGGTTACCCTTGACGCTGCATTACAAACAGGAGCGCCTGCGATGGTGTACTCAACGACGAATATGGGTGCACAAATGGCAAAACGTCTTTTTCTCGGATGAATCCAGGTTCTGTTTACAGCATCATGATGGTCGCATCCGTGTTTGGCGACATCGCGGTGAACGCACATTGGAAGCGTGTATTAGTCATCGCCATACTGGCGTATCACCCGGCGTGATGGTATGGGGTGCCATTGGTGACACGTCTCGGTCACCTCTTGTTCGCACTGACGGCACTTTGAACAGTGGACGTTACATTTAATATGTGTTACGACCCATGGCTCTATCCTTCATCCTATCCCTGCGAAACTCTACATTCCAGCGGGATAAGGCACGACCGCATGTTGCAGGTCCTTTACGGGCCTTTCTGGATACAGAAAATGTTCGACTGCTGCCCTGACCAGCACGTTCTTCTGATCTCTCACCAATTGAAAACGTCTGGTCAATGGTGGCCGAGCAACTGGCTCGTCACTATACGCCAGTCACTACTCTTGATGAACTGCGGTATCGTGTTTGAGCTGCATGGGCAGCTGCACCTGTACGCGCCACCCAAGCTCTGTTTGACGCAACGCCCAGGCGTTTCTGGTAACAGCAGCAGCCTATTGGAAGCTCGGATATAATTTACATTTTCTAATTCGTCAGTAATAGCACAACGAGATGAAAGAGCTCGTGGTTGCACGGCCTGATCAGCACAATTGCTGTTAGACCATTGCATTTCGCCTGATTCCCATGCTACCTACATAACGCAGCTGTCTAGCAGGTCCTCTAAGCGCTCCTTGGTACAGTCGTTTGACTATTGAAAATGGTTCCAACAAATCACCACTAGAAAACACTGCTCTGCATCGCAATAACAAAAGATGTAAAGTAATACCACAATACTACAAATATCAGGGAACACCTCATCACAGATAAGACTGTCCTTAAGGCTTGTAAGCTCACATTTATTGCAGTAAATGACATAGCTGAAATGATAGCAATCTCATTATTACGTCAGATAGGTAATGCACGTTGTAAGTTCGTCGTATTCATGATTTCCTCTTCAAAGTAATATACCATACTTGTTATTTAACACAAAATGTCATTAAAAATTTACGTTATTCACGAGCAGCTAGTTGAGAATACGTATGAACTTCAAACGACACAATGAACCGCCTGGTTCTGCAGATGGATTCAAACCCAGGACATGCAGGCTAGGCCGTAATGGCCGTGCAGTTCTAGGCACTTCAGTCCGGAACCGCGTGACTGCTACGGTCGCAAGTTCGAATCCTGCCTCGGGCATGGATGTGTGTGATGTCCATAGGTTAGTTAGGTTTAAGTAGTTCTAGGTTCTAGGGGACTGATGACCACAGATGTTGAGTCCCATAGTGCTCAGAGCCATTTGAACCAATCATGCAGGGTAAGATTTCGTGGCTGACGGAAATTAACAATCATTCCTGACTAGGCATAAAGAGAGTGATATACCTCATTTTTGGACAGTATCAGTTAGCAAATATCAACTTTAAATTACATAACGTAACATCTATTGTGCCTGTTAACGAAACTACGAGAGATCTTAAACATTGCTATTTCACAAGTAACTTACTTGAAATGCAGTGAGGTAAAGCTTTGTGTTGGACAGGGATTCGAACCCAGAACCTAATCGGATTGTTATCGAAGCACAATCAACTTTGACATATCGCATTTTCTCGGCAGTAGCTAGATGTATTAAATTAAATGACGAGACGAAACATTAATTTTTCCTTCCCAGGACTCCACCCAGGCACGTATCGCTGTTATATTCTAGAGAAAAGGAACGTTAAGTATGGGTTTGTTACACCAGCAGCGACATGTGAGCATGTTTGAAGTAGAAATAATATGACGATGTGTTCAGTGCCGGCCGGCCGGAGTGGCCGAGCGGATCTAGGCGCTACATCCAGGAACTGCGCGACTGCTACAGTCGCAATTCGAATCCTGCCTCGGGCATGGATGTGTGTGATATCCTTAGGTTAGTTTGGTTTAAGTAGTTCTAAATTCTAGGGGACTGATGACCTCAGAAATTAAGCCCCATAGTGCTCAGAGCCAATTGAACCATTTGTTCAGTGCTGACTGAGAATCGAACCCCAAACATATCGTTGTTGACTACACACAAAGAGACGACACTTACCGATTTTTTCTCTAACAGCAGCTCGGAATAACATCCTTGAACTTACAGTGTTCTCTGAAATAGTTCTGTGTCTCACTGGGAGTCAAAAACGTCAGATATCGTTAGTGTTGACAACGAATGAAAATGCATTAAAAATAAAAATTATTATCCACCAGCAGATAGGTGTTCTCATGCTAGAGCTTGGTAATACATAGTGAAAAGTTTAGTGCTCGGCCAGGATTCCAACCCATTCATGCGCAATATGTGGAGATGTTGAGGAATCTGCAGTTTTGAACACCAACAAGTTGTAGTCGAGCTGTATTGTCACGAATGGATCAGATTCCGCGTTAAGGGCGGTCTGAGTTGCATTCCCAGTTCCGAACCAATTTCATCGACATACAGAAGCTCAAATAAAAGATGGAATAAGTGTCCTGTGACCAAACACAGGGTTTGTTTCGTCAGTAGAAATAAATAGCTAGTATAAGAAAGGTTACTGGTGACAGAGTTTCTACATGTCGCCACTCCTTACTTTATTGTGGTTCCACCTAACGTCTACTTGGTAGAGAAGGAATATCATGTTCAATGTGATTTTCAGACCACAATGCCATTATACCTTCTTCACTTGGCGTAGCCAGAAGAGAATAGAATCCGCCTCTCCCTATCAAAAAACATCGGCAGAAGTACGAGGGCAGTTCAATAAGTAATGCAACACATTTTTTTTCTCGGCCAATTTTGGTTGAAAAAACCGGAAATTTCTTGTGGAATATTTTCAAACATTCCCGCTTTGTCTCGTATAGTTTCATTGACTTCCGACAGGTGGCAGCGCTGTACGGAGCTGTTAAAATGGCGTCTGTAACGGATGTGCGTTGCAAACAACGGGCAGTGATCGAGTTTCTTTTGGCGGAAAACCTGGGCATCTCAGATATTCATAGGCGCTTGCAGAATGTCTACGGTGATCTGGCAGTGGACAAAAGCACGGTGAGTCGTTGGGCAAAGCGTGTGTCATCATCGCCGCAAGGTCAAGCAAGACTGTCTGATCTCCCGCGTGCGGGCCGGCCATGCACAGCTGTGACTCCTGCAATGGCGGAGCGTGCGAACACACTCGTTCGAGATGACCGACGGATCACCATCAAACAACTCAGTGCTCAACTTGACATCTCTGTTGGTAGTGCTGTCACAATTGTTCACCAGTTGGGATATTCAAAGGTTTGTTCCCACTGGGTCCCTCGTTGTCTAACCGAACACCATAAAGAGCAAAGGAGAACCATCTGTGCGGAATTGCTTGCTCGTCATGTGGCTGATGGTGACAATTTCTTGTCAAAGATTGTTACAGGCGATGAAACATGGGTTCATCACTTCGAACCTGAAACAAAACGGCAATCAATGGAGTGGCGCCACACCCACTCCCCTACCAAGAAAAAGTTGAAAGCCATACCCTCAGCCGGTAAAGTCATGGTTACAGTCTTCTGGGACGCTGAAGGGGTTATTCTGTTCGATGTCCTTCCCCATGGTCAAACGATCAACTCTGTAGTGTATTGTGCTACTCTTCAGAAATTGAAGAAACGACTTCAGCGTGTTCGTAGGCACAAAAATCAGAACGAACTTCTCCTTCTTCATGACAACGCAAGACCTCACACAAGTCTTCGCACCAGAGAGGAGCTCACAAAACTTCAGTGGACTGTTCCACATGCACCCTACAGGCGCGATCTCGCATCGTCGGATTTCCATATGTTTGGCCCAATGAAGGACGCAATCCGTGGGGCGCACTACGCGGATGATGAAGAAGTTATTGATGCAGTACGACGTTGGCTCCGACATCGACCAGTGGAATGGTACCGTGCAGGCATACAGGGCCTCATTTCAAGGTGGCGTAAGGCCGTAGCATTGAATGGAGTTTACGTTGAAAAAAAGTGTTGTGTAGCTAAAAGATTGGGGAATAACCTGGTGTATTTCAATGCTGAATAAAACAACGCCTGTTTCAGAAAAAAAATATGTTGCATTACTTATTGAACTGCCCTTGTAGGAATCGAACCGAGACCATCATCATATGAAACTATCATCAATCCAACAGACCACCAAACCGTCTTCTCTACGACTCATTTCTGTATCATAACACCGTTGCGGCACACAAGATGAGAATTCTGACACACAGGCTCCCTGTAGTGGTTTGCAGGATGTTCAGTACATTCATTTACTTGGTTGACCGAATCGCCATGAACTAGCTGCCTTGGCTACCCAGTGCATACATTCGACTCTATTTTGTAATCACCGAAATAAAATAACGTAGCTGCCACCTACACAGTACTGCCAACAGTGTAGGATGCAGAAATTTAAATAGGAAGTGTTCCTTTCCATTTGAGCTACTCTATTGCGCTATCTGTTTGTTGAAACCATCGTGCACTGCAAAAGAAATGCTGTAACTGTCTGTCTCTCAGAAGTCTAGATCCGGCCATATGCATTATCTCACAGCTCTGTGGAATGCCGAAGTTCTGGAGGAACTGTTGTTCACTTCCAGAGGTGCTGTAGCCACGTCACAGCTAGTAGCTTAACGGTAAGCGTCTCGCACTGATGAAAAGACGTCAAATGTTCTATTACATTCGCTACTACATTTTTTTTAAACGCAGTTCTGCTGTCTGCTGAAGTTAACAATTTAATGGAACTTTGAACTTAATTCTCTTCACTTCTCAACCCAAAATAGTCGCATGTGAAAAAAAGGCTAACTTCTGTGTCATTTTGTTCTTTTCAGGTTTAATAGACGGCCAGGCAGCAGATACGTCTCGTAGCTTTTGTATTATGTATGGGGGAAGCGCATATTGTCAAAATAGTCAGAAAAGTATTTTCTACATTAGCTGTCGTCTGGTAGTGGCATTCTACTCTTCTTCAAACCTTGTTTGACAGCTTTAACTCAGAACAAGTTTTCTACATGCATGTAATGAATAAACTGCATGTGCATTGTCAGACTGTTATGGATAACATCAGAGAATTCGCATATATCGTTGATGATTAATTTCTCTCTCATGTTTAGTATTGTTTTAACAACACTAAAAGAAACCTTACGAAAACTGTGCACTGTATTATAAGAAATGAAATAAAACTACCCACGATAACCTTACGACGAAAGTAAGTCTGTTTTAACAAAACTGAGTATCTGTATACAAGCGTGCCTCTATCTGCACGAATTCGTAAAATACTACTCACTTAGATTTCGATTGGGTCTGTGTTTAAAAGGTATGCTGTGTCATACTCAACAGGTATGCAAATGTGGCATTTCATAAATAAAGTTACGTATTCCTAGAAACCCAAAATTTGCTTGTCAGCAGCTGAAAGAGGCATTACCTGTTGTGCAGCATTGTAAGTTTTTCACCATTGCACTATGAGCTGAAAGTATTTTCTTGCGATTTGCTAATCAATTTATTTCCTTCATACTTATCACCCTGGCATGGGAGTCTTAAGTGAGGAACATTATTGAATTTCCTATCGTTGACGGTCGATTCGAATTTCTTCAGAGACGCTTGTATTGTATAGCAGCTTGGCAGTCAGAAAGCCGAGATCTACGACCATTAACACAACTTACTGAGTCGAGCTGCCAAGAGGATTTGATGTGTTAAGGTTTTCTTCTGATTTTGTTACAGAATTTTTTCTGGGAGTTCGCAGCTCCATGAAATAATACACAAAAAAAGCTCACACGCGCTGCCCCTACCACGGTTAGAACTGACGATTTTCTTAACCGTTGGAACAAGATACACGGTCGGTACCACGGGGCTACGGACACACTGCTGCCAGCACGCCACTCTCGTCATGGTATTGGTCGCTCAGCCTCATAACGCATCGTGAAAGATTTTAAATGTTGTCACTTATGTGAAGAATAGCATTTCTTTAGCCAAAAAATTGTAATTTCTGTCTCAGTGTCTAAGTTTACGTGAGGATTATATACCACGAGTCATTCAAATGGAAAGGGAATATCAAGTGAATTTAGCGAGTCAGTTCAGTACCATATGCGGAAGTGATTGCACTGTAACAGTGTTGCCAAATGTTTGTGACGATTTTTTTCTTCTAATAATTTCCGGGTATGCAGCCGGATCCCGTCGACATTCTGCCACGATATTTCGGCCCAGAGACGTCCGGCCATCATCAGGTGAGTACACAACTACTGAAGAGCCCAGTTTTTTTTTTCTTTATTGAATTTCAATTCCCCCCGAAGGGGGCGGGCTGGCAGCAGCTGACTACGCCGCTCTGCAGCCTACAGAATTTGTGTTAAAAAGAGGAAGATAATAAAAAAATAACAGTTGGCGATAAAATCGGTGACTTAAAGGTAAAATGGCAGAAAATTCTAGAACTTAAAACATAAAACACATGGGTGATGATGCTAAGATAATACACAAGAAGCAGAAAAATAACAGACAGACAGTTAAAAAAACACGGCGACAGTCTGGTTTCTGTTCGCAAGATATAAAATGCACACCCAGCAACAGCATGATTTCTGTTCGCAACACTGTGGAAAGACGCACAACACTGAACACTCACTTAAACACGGCACTAAAAAGGTGGCACATATATGACATACCACAGCCGAGAGCAGGTGGGGGGGGGGGGGGAAACTGGACAGATGATGGGAAAAAAAGGGGGGGGGGGGAAGGAGAGGAAAAGTGAAGGGTGGGAGGGGGGAAAGAAGCCAATGGAGAAGACCCATAAGAGGGGTGGGGGGTGCTGAGCAGACGTGCCAGGGAGTGGGGAAGGCAGAGGAGGGGAATGCAAAAGGACTCGGGGGTGGGGGAGGAGAAGGGACACAGGGGGAGGTTGGGCGGGGAGAAAACACAGGATGGAAGGGGGGAGGAAGAGGGAGCCCAGGGAAAGGTCGGAGGAAAGGAGGGGGGTGAGGATCAGAGTTGATAGGAAGGATAAATGGAGGGAGAGAGGGCATCATCTGGGAGGGGGAGTTGACGGAAGCCACCTTGGGAAAGGAGATGGAGGGTGTAGAGATGGAGGGTAGGGGGGACACAACGGTGAAGATGTGGCAGGGGGCGGGGATGGGAGAGGAGAGGAGCAACCAGGGGGTGAGGGGGTTCAAGACGGCGGAAGGTGTAGAGGATACGGATATGTTCGAGGAATAGGAGCAGATGGGGGAAAGGAATGAGATCATAGAGGATCCGCGTGGGGGACGGGAGGCGGATACGGAAGGCGAGGCGGAGTGCATGACGCTCAAGGATCTGGAGGGACTGATAGAATTTGGGGGGGGGGGGGCAGATACCCAGGCAGGACTGGCATAACAGAGGATGGGACGGATTAAGGATTTGTAGGTGTGGAGGATGGTAGAGGGGTGCAACCCCCATGTCCGGCCAGAGAGGAGTTTGAGGAGTTGGAGGCGGTTGTGGGCTTTGGATTGGATGGAGCGGAGATGAGGTATCCAGGTGAGGTGACGGTCAATGGTGAGGCCAAGGTAGGTGAGGGTGGGGGTGAGGCAGACAGGACGTGCGCAGACAGTAAGGGAGAAATCCAGTAGCCGGAAGGAGCGAGTGGTACGACCTACGATGATTGCCTGGGTCTTGGAAGGATTGAGTTTCAGGAGCCATTGGTTACACCATGCAGCAAAAAGGTCAAGGTGATTCTGGAGAAGGCGTTGGGACCGTTGGAGGGTAGGAGCGAGGGCAAGGAATGCGGTGTCATCAGCATATTGCAAGAGGTGTACTGGAGGGGGGGGTTGGGGCATATCGGCAGTGTACAGGAGGTAGAGGAGAAGAGCCCAGGTGCAGTCGCGGTATTTATGCCGAGTCTCGCGCATGCGAAATGTACTGGCATCCTACAGCGCATGCGTCAGGTGTTGACATGCGCAGCATAGCCGAGTCAACACCTGACGCATGCGCTGTAGGATGCCAGTACATTTCGCATGCGCGAGACTCGGCATAAATACCGCGACTGCACCTGGGCTCTTCAGCACATCTAGAGGGTTGGATCCCCTCCTTCGAAAGCGTCAGATTGCAAAGCCTGGGCTACTCTCAGGGTGGAATATCCGTCTTCGAAGATTGTGTTTGTTTGTCTGTCTGTCTGTCTGTCTGTGTGCCCGCTGTCGCTGTTCGTCCGTCCGCCTGCCCGCCTGCCCGCCTGCCTGCTCGCTGTCCATCGCCGTCGTCGTACCCGCTGCCGCCGCCGCTACCGCCGCCTGCTGTTCGTCCGTCCGTTCGCCGCCGACCATCGCCGATGCCGACGCCGACGCCGCCGCTGCCTGCTGCACGTCCGTCTGTCCGTCGCCGTTCGTCTGCAATGAGTACTCCCACCTCCACCGTCATCTACACCTCCCCCTCCCCCTCTCCCGCAGTCACTTCCTGGAGTGCCGCCCCTGGCCTCCCTCCTTCCGCCTCCCCTTCCCTTCCCCCGCTCACACATCCCCCTCTCTCCTCCCCTGCTGTATACCCACACCTCTACGCCCTTCCTCCAGCTTCCACACCCTCAACAGCTCCCACTCCTACCCCCGCCCTCACGTACGCCTCTGTTGCCGCCTCTGCTGCCGCCCCTCAGGTGGTTGGCTTCCCCTCTCTCACCGACCCCGTCGCTTCGTCTTCTGCATCTCCCGCACGCATCACGTCGCGCTGAGCCACCATCGCCACCACTGAACCAGCTGCTTCTCCCGGTGCCTCCGCTACGCCACAGGGATCTGCCACCCGCCACCTCCCTCTCCTCCCCGTCCCTCTCCCCTCCTCCCAGCCTCCAGCCTCCAAAAAACCCCAAAAGCGCGTCCTTACCGACTCTGCTCCCGCCACTTCCCACAAAAAATCAACACCACCTCCCCCTCCCCCTGCCGTCACCATGGACACCACCCCTCCTCCTGCCACCCATACCTTGGCCCCCACCCTCCACACCTTTGTCCTGTCAACTCCTGATCCTAAGTTCCTCGACGCTCGTACCCTCACCAAGGAAATACGAAAGTACTTACCTGGTGCTCCCATTTCCCAACTCATTCCCCGCAGGGACTCAGTCCTTATCAAGTCCCCGTCCCCATCCTTTCACACAGACCTCCTGCGAAAACTCCCACGAGTTATGTTTGGCCCCCACGCCTCTCTGACACCCTTCCGTTCCGCTTCCACTCCTCGTCAGCCGCAGCCTCCCCGTCGCCCCCCCCCCCCCCACCTACACCGCTGTGATCACCAAGCTCAGCCCGGTGATCACAGAGGATGAAGTGTTGGTAGAACTGAACTCCCACCCGGACTTGGAAATCCGCTCTGCCCGCCGTATCCACAATGCCTCTGGTCCCACCTACCTCATGCGGGTATTCTCTGAATCCGCCCCATCCATAGACCATCTCCTCACCCAGGGTGCCCTGATATACCACCGCCGCCACCCTGTTGAATCCTCCAAATCCCCTCCCCAATCCTACCGTTGCCAGCGGTGCCTGATGTACAATGACCACCTGACTCCCAACTGCAAAAACCCCCCCACCTGTCCCCATTTCAAGGCCTCCCACTTTCTTAAGAACAGCCCCAACCTCGCTGCTCCTCCTTCCTGTAATACCTGCAATGGCCCCCATCCCACATACTCCCACAAATGTAAAGCTAAACCCCCTCCAGCCACCCCTGAACTTACGGTCCCAGTTCGTCCCGTCGATCCCCCTGTCCATCCCAACAATTCCCTCCGTCCACCCCCCACGGCCGAGGACATCATCCGGTTCATTACCGTTGTCCTCCAAAACATTCACCCTTTTCAGCGCCCCCACACCTTCCAACAAATATCCCTTGCTGCTCGCTCTGTTTTCCACCTGAACGCCTTCGCCACTTACTCCCACAACCAAGCCCACTTCACCTTCACCCGCCTCGACACCCTAGTTTAAGTCTCTTCCCTTCCCTCTCTTCCCCCCCTCCTTCCCGTCATGGCGCGGCACGAGTCTCGCATCCTCTTCCAGAACATTCGCTCCTTCCGCTCCAACAAATACCTCCTCATGCACACCCTCTCCCACCACCAGGTCGACACCTTCCTCTTGAACAAAACCTTTCTCCAGCTCCACCATTCTATCCGCACCTCCCCCTATATCCTCCACCGCACTGACGCTCCTGGTCCTCGTGCGCAGGGTGGAGTCGCGATTGGCCACCTTAAGCATATCCCTGTCCGGCCACAACCTCTCCTCAATGACCCCACTGAACACCTTATCCTTAGCGTCTTCTTCCCCTCCCTCACCATTACCTGTGCCACCATCTATGTCCGCTCCACTGCTCCTCTTCCTTATGACTTCATCTCACACATTGACCACACCTTCTCCACCTATGTGATTGCCGCCGACCTCAACATCCATAGCCGCACTCCTGCTGCCCTTCAGCGGTGGCATCAGTTCCTCTCCACACTTCAAGGTGACCTTGTTCCTCTTCCCCAGCACACCCGACCTGAAAGTAACACCACCCCCGATGTTGTCATTGCCTCCGCCAACCTCCTTGGGCGTATCACTGTCGCCGTCCTTGACCCCACAGGTAGCGATCACCTCCCTGTCCTTCTCACCATCACATCTGCAAACCGCCCCCCTCCGGCTCCACACCCTGCACCCCCTCCCAAGGTCGTCCATGACTATCGCCGTGCCAACTGGGATGCCTTCCGGGACTCCATCTCCACCCAGGTCGAAAGCCACCCTCTTACCTATCGCCATCCTGACGACATCAACCACGCCTCGTCCTTCCTTCAGCAGGTAATTACTGACGCCGTGGAGGCCCATGTTCCTACTAAAACCATCCACCCACACCATCCCACTCTCCCTCCGCAGGCTGTCCTCCTCCTCCGTGAATCCCTCCGCCTCTATCGCTCCTTCCTGCGCACTCGTGACAGGGATACACTCCAACGCCTCCGGCAAATACAGCGACACGTACGGAACCTTATTACAGCAACGAAACGCCGAGACTGGCGCCAGACCTGCACACGACTCAACGCCACCCTCCCTATCAACTCCTCCAAGTACTGGTCCGCCCTCCATCGTCTTACTGGTTCCCTTTCCGCTCCCCACTACCCCCTTCTCCATAACGATCGCCCCCTTCCTGACAACCTCAGTAAGGCCAACCACTTCGCTTCCCACCTTTCCAAGGTCTTCTCCATCCCCGATGATCCCCACTTTGACTATTCTCTTTTCCCCACGGTCATGGAACGTGCTGATACCTTGGTCGCTCCTCTTGCTCCTAGTCTCCAGTACTTGGGGCAGTTGCCCCCCTCCGACATAAACACTCCCATCACAGCACAAGACATTAAACTTATCCTCCGGTCCAAACGCAACACGGCCCCTGGTCACGACTGTGTCACCTACCGTCACCTTCGCGAAAGCCCCTATTCCTTCCTGACTGTCCTCGCCCATCTCTATAATGTCGTCCTCTCTACTGGCTTCTACCCTGACCTGTGGAAGACCTCCCGCGTCCTCTTATTCCTCAAACCCAACAAACCCCCTTCTGCCGCCTCTTCCTATCGTCCCATCTGCCTCACCTCCGTCTTCAGTAAGGTCTTTGAATCCATCCTCTCCCGCCGTATCCATCAGCACCTTGCTCAACACCACCTCCTCCCCCTTACCCAGTGTGGCTTCCGACCCTCCTTCTCTGCTGACGACCAACTCCTCAACCTTGTTCACCTTCTGTCCCTCCAGCTCAACTCCCGTCACTCCGCCATTTTTGTTTCCCTTGACCTCCAAAATGCCTATGACCGTGTATGGCATCCCGGTCTCCTCTTTAAACTCCAAACCTACGCCCTGCTTATCAATTTTGTCCGTCTGGTCGCTTCCTTCCTCTCGCACCGTCCTTCCTATGTCACCCTCCACAACACCAACTCCTGTATCTTTTATCCCACGGCTGGCGTCCCCCAGGGTTCTGTCCTCTCCCCTCTCCTTTATTTGTATACAGCTGATATGCCCAAGCCACCCCCACCAGTCCACCTTCTCCAGTATGCTGATGACACCGCCTTCCTGGCTCTCTATCCTACCCTTCAACGGTCTCAACGTACCCTCCAAACCCACCTTAACCAGTTCACCACTTGGTGTAACCAGTGGTTCCTCCGTCTCAACCCCTCCAAAACCCAGGCAATCATCATAGGCCGCACCACTCGCTCCTTCCGCCTCCATGATTTCTACCTCACCCTTTATGGTCGTCCTATCCAACTCACCCCCACCCTTAAATACCTTGGCCTCACCCTTGACCGCCACCTCACCTGGACCCCTCATCTCCTGACCATCCAGCAGAAAGCCCATTCCCGCCTCCGCCTTCTGAAACTCCTGTCTGGCCGGACATGGGGCTTGCATCCTTCTACCATCCTCCACACCTACAAATCCCTCATCCGTCCTATCCTCTGTTATGCCAGCGTTGCCTGGATCTCCGCCCCCACCCGCTTTTACAAGGCCCTCCAAATCCTTGAACGGCGTGCGCTCCGCCTTGCCTTCTGTATCCGCCTTCCTTCCCCCACACGGCTCCTGTATGAACTGATCCCCTTCCCCCACCTCCTCCTGTTTCTCCAACATCTCCGCATCCTTTACATTGTTCGCAGGCTTGATCCTCCCCACCCTCTGGTTTCCTCCTTCCTCTCCACCCCCCGCCCGTTGCCGCGCCTCTATCGCTGTATCCCTCCCTCTCTCCACCTCCACACCCTCCATCTCCTTCATCAGGGCAATTTCCAACGCCTCCCCCTCCCGGATGACGAACTTCACCGTGACATCTACCCTTCCTTCCAACTATAGCCTGGCCTTGTTCCCCCCCCCCTCCCCAGGGCCCCCTTTCCCTCTTTCCTCCTTCTCCCAGAGCGGATTTTCCTCCGTCCCCCCCTCCCCTGAGACCCTGCACCCCATACTTGCCTCTCTCCTTCCCACATCCCTCCCTACCTGGCCCTCTTCCGCGCGCCCCCCGCTCACCTCCCCCATCTCTTCCCCTCCCTCCCTTCTCCAGGTCTCCCTCATCTCCTAGCGCCTGGCCGATCCTCTGTGTTGCTCTTCATCAGTGTGCCACATCAGTGTTGTTTAGTGCTGTTTCTCGTGTGCGTCAAGAGGTGTGTTTTAATTGTGTCCTGCCTTGAGGTTCGCCGCCAGTGTTACGTTATGTGCTATGCCGTCCGTCGCTACCTTTATGCTCCAGTCTTACTGTGCCTTGTGTTCTTTTAACCGTCGCAGTGTGTGGCTTTTTATGTGTGCTACTTTTAAACAGTTTTTTCTCTCCATTTTACAGTCACCCCGTTTTTTGTCTATTGCCTTCCATGATGTTCCCCCTTTTTATATCTATGTTCACCTTATTCTCTCCTTTGCTGTTTTTAAATGTCTTCTATTGTTTTGTTCTATGTCTTTCGGCTGAAGAGCAGCGCCTATGCTGCTGCCAGCCCGCCCCGATGGGGAATTGAAATACAATAAAGGAAAAAAAAAAACAGGGCTCTTCAGTAGTTGTGTACTCACCTGATGATGGCCGGACGTCTCTGGGCCGAAATATCGTGGCAGAATGTCGACGGGATCCGGCTGCATACCCGGAAATTATTAGAAGAAGAAATACGCCGGGAAAATTTCAGAAGTCACGTTTGTGACGATGTTGCCAATTCTCAGCTGTGCTAGGAACAGCTCTGTAGCGTTATAGGAGGAGAATCCTGTGCTCGTGTCATAGGAGGATACGGAGAGGAGGCGCGGGGTTTGGTTAGTATGCAGCGTTTTCTCCTACCAGCTGTGTCAAACATTTAGGTGTGTAATCTTCCATCACGATTACAGTTTCCCACAAAATATATACGAATAAAACACTTACCTTGTTACTATGTTACAAAAGATTATTGCAGTACAATAAAAAGTCTTTGGAAATCAACTTTGCCAACCTGTCACGAAAAGTAAGATAACGAACCTTTGCACCTCGAAATCGATTGCATCTATGGCAGTCTTGTGATCATACAAGTAGAATTTCATGAATTGCTCGAGAATGTAGAAAAATGTTGGTGCGAATGGAACACAGTTACCTACTTATTCTGTACCACGTAATAATCAATTCATTTGATAATTCAGAAGAGAAGAAACTAAAAATTATGCCCATTAAGACAGAAACTAAAGTGCAGATGCGGGCACTATGCAGATCTGCGCTTTTTAATCTTCAGGTCTATACAAATAATGTATACTAACCAGTGTTTTCATTGCTTTCGTAATGTTTCCCTCTTGTTTAGTCTTCTTATGATGAACTGGAACCACACCCATGAGTCTGATTTTTTTTCTTTGTATCCTTCCATCTACTTACTATCTTTATGTGTTATTATTCGGTGTTCAAAAAGCAAAATATTATGCCTGCTTCCACGAGGTATTAAAATGAGGTCGCAAAAAGGCTAACGAATTACAATCAAAATACAGTGAGACGCCAATTTGTCTGTCGTCATGGTGTTAACTGGACAGAAATAGTTGGGTGTTATTGTCGTCTTTTCTTATTGAGATTCTTATATTACCCTGACTCAAGGCGCCGAGAGAAATGTGTATATTCTCCATGACGAAACATCCCACATTCCATTCATCCTGATCCATTCGTTACGTGCATCGGCGGCAATGAGTGATAGGAAAGCTGTTGTGGGGTGACGAATAACAATAACAATGGTAGTAATTACAAATCAATAATCAAGGATGTTTACTGCATTACAGACGATTAACAAAATAACCAAGAATGGTTGAGTGTTTAATTGGCGCACTGAGTAGGTGTTCTTACCACTTTGTTTCTGAATTCTGTCCTAGTTGTTTGCAGAGAGAAAACAAAGAACCCCGTAGCCATACATATCGCTAGTACAACGAGATATTATCTATCAACTATCCTTGCTTTACATCACGAGACGAACATGGCGTCACTGAGCTGGTATTTGAAATACATTTATGTTTCCTCTCTGACTCTCTTTTTATTTTTATTTTAATTTTTTGAGGAAAGCATCGAGAAGCGCTATAATAAGCAAGTAGGTATATAACCTGTTTACAGTTATTTTCATCGGGATACATAATGCAAAAATACAACTTTTAAGTGTGTTATTGCGTAATTCCAGTTATTGACAGTCTATTCGTGAGCTTGCTCGCATTCATTGGGGTGAAACCTCTCACAGAAGCAAGCAAAACACAAATATTTCTTGCACCATGCGCAACACATAAACGAAATCTCGCTGCACTGACGTGTTGTCCGATATATTACACGGAAAACATATCTGATTCATGTTGCTAAATACAGCTCTATCAGATAGCAATTTGGAAGCGTACCAAGTGTATAAAAGTATATCTTGAAATAAGCAGAAAGGCCCACAGAGGTAGTCGACTGAAACATAGCCATGAACAAGATTGTAGCTGGGATCGACAGCATCGTCGTCCACCACCTTGACAACTCGAACGGTGACAGTGCTCGGCCGGTTACTTACGTTTACTGGTATCACAGCTACAGCATGAAAACACAAAAATGTTAATAACCCGAAGATCATTAGTTTTGGAACCAATAGAAAGTGAAGCAGTCATCAGTCGCAAGAGTGGTTTGAACACCACAGTGCTTTAATAGGCACGGTCTTGTTGGAGGTGGTATTCTGTTGCTTTCGTCCGACCTTTGAGTTGACTTACCTAGCCAGTTAATAGGGGAACCTACAGTTTTAAGTGGCTTTCGGACCACAGTGCAACTCGCCATTTTTCACATCAACAAACACTTCCACAGGGGAAATATGTGTAAAACGGCACATAAAAATCGTGGGACTGGTGAGGGATCGAACCAGAGACCTTCGTATCCATAGCCTTGCTCTTTATCACCTTGCCACCATGCAGCCAACACTGTGGTTTCTGCTTGCCATTAGCCGGCCGAGCGCCGAGCGGTTCTAGGCGCTTCAGTCTGGTACCGCGCGACCGCTACGGTCGCAGGTTCGAATCCTGCCTCGGGCATGGATGTGTGTGATGTCCTTAGGTTGGTTAGGTTTAAGTAGTTCTAAGTTCTAGGGGACTGATGACATCAGATGTTAAGTCCCATAGCGCTCAGAGCCATTTGAACCATTTTTTTTCTGCTTGCCATTAAAATTAATGATCTCTCGTTTGTGCCTGCGTTAGCTCTTGCGTGTCCCTTAGGAGACGTTACCTTTGGGATTACCCTCGTATAGGTGTGTGTAAACGCCTTCCAATGCCCACTCAAGGAAGACAAGGATACCAAGTCTAGCTTCAATATCACAAATACGCCTCTGTTTGTGGATGAACGCAGACTTAGGTTGATAATCATTTTGAATATTTATCAGTACTGTACCCATTGGTGTGAAACTCGTTTTCAACCAATGATTCCCACAGCTACAGGAACACTACTTCAATACCTCTTACACAAAATACTTACGCAGTGCTATCAGACGAAAAGATCAATCTGACATAAACTGTGGGAAGTTTGTTTCACAACCTTCGTACCTGGATAAAGAGCTTTTCCTATTTGAGATATCTGTGAACGTTGCTGCATAAAACGATTTAAGAAGAAACTAAACTCCTTCAGCTACGCCAATGTTTAAAGAAATCGTGTTAACGGCACTAATTCTTGGTTCGTAAATGGTTTACCAGCCGTACTCTGCCGCATTTCGCTGGTTCTAAGGCAAAAAGCTTACTGACAAATTTCACAGAAGGAAAAGGGGACGAAATGTCTCCAACTCGTAGGTCATGTTGTTTTACTTAAATAATTACTAAATCGGGTAAAACGAACAATGAGGTTGTCAGTGTAAGCATATTACTGTTGTCAATATGATGTTGCACCGCCCAGGGCCTGTAATGATAAAGGGCCCGTTTAGGTCAGGCATATTGTACACAGATGTGGGAGAGAGAGCACCACTAAATTCTACAATCCGTATGCATTGCATACATACAGAAATTACTGTTACAGTATACTTATGGAGCCCAATGAGTGAACTGCATATTTTCCGGTGAGAAAGAGCACTGGCAAACAGTCTTCGCTAGATTAGGTTACATAAACTGGCGTCATTTTGAGCTAGAATTTATGGCCAGCGACTGAGTGTAAGGACAGTGTGAAATACTTTCCTTACATTATGGATGAGAAAATTAAATTTGAACTAATATTGCGAAAATTTTGGACTTGGATAGTTTAGAATGACAATCATTCTGTTTATTGTAAAGGAAAACAATTGATTTTCTAAAACATCCTGTGTCATACACAACTTGAAACAGGTCACGTCGACCAAATCATATGGAAGAACCGACAGCGACGTATATTGGAAGGCAGTAAGATCCCTTGGCTTTTGGTTTGGCTGTATTCGACAGCCATTTCTAGGCGCAAGTAAATGAAGAAAGGCAGCGCGTTTTCGTTATCAAGTAACGTCTTCATCAATTACTTTAGTTTTAATGTGACCTACGAGTAATTGCTGATGTTTGATATTAACGTGAAAAGGATTCCGTAGGCAGGGAAAGAACTTGTTCTTGGGCAACTACTTCTACAATGACCAAAAGGACTTAAATGATCTTCAAGCACATGTGTTCCAGCAGCGGTATGAAGAAAATGATAGTAATAATGACGGTGATAATCGAATTATCCGGTAACTTCACACTTTACAGTGGATTTTCTCGAACTAAGAAATTTTCTGACTAAGTTAAAATTTCAAAATGGCTTCAAATCGAGGCTATGACGCCTAGAAGAGTCTTTACATCCTGCTGACATGAGAATAGCCTAATCTCCACGTCAGAAGCTTGCTTCTACTTAACCATTTAATAGACTCGCGTTTTTGTCCACCGTGACTAGTTTAGTAAGCTAAGCACATCATCCATTACAGCACACTCCTGGAGCTGGGAAATGTGACCACAATGGTCTGGTGGAACGAACTACCACAAGTGCAATGCGTTGGTTCAGGCATTTACTTTTAAGAGGCACAAACAGATTTACTTTACCTCTGGTAACCTCAAGAGAAAGCTGTTATAATCCAGAATCCGCATTAAACATCACGTTCCTTCATTCCAAACGGCACAGCCGGTTTACGTTGGAAAATGACATAGGTGGAGGTCAGGGTAAACAGAAATACTGTCACCAGTAAACTTACTTACATTAGAAAATTTTATTTTATTTGATGAACTGATAGCCGTCTAAAGGAACAGGGCTCTTATTTTACTTGTACTTGATTGAACAAGAGACGTTGAAAAATTTGGTGCTGGACTGTGATTCGAATTCATATCTCCTCTTTCGAGGATCTGAATCTCTCCGAACAGTATAGTTCAATCATTTCATTCCTTTTCCCAAGACTGCAGTCTTCTCTAGGTCTCATCCAAATTTGAATATGTGGGTCCGAATCCTGATCCAGTACAAAAATTTTCATAATTTCATTTCAAGCCTATCACGTGCACACCGGCCTGATATTGAAAATTAACGTGCATTTTTAATGTCTGTTCATGTTGCCAACAATTTCTGGACAAACACGCACACATCTTACTGTTGGTGAGTAAGCAACTGATACCTAAGCAATATTCGTGGACAATAAAGAAGAACGATAGGAGTGCGGTTCGATTGTCGCTCAGGCACAAGAATTTGTGTCCTTATTTTAAATTAAACAACTAGCAGCTGTCAAGAAAAACCGATACGTAATATTTGATTATAATTAGTTAACAATCCGATTACGTCTTGGGTTCGTATCTCCGTCGCAGAACTTCACATCATGCGCCTCATCTTTAAATTCATACACACTTCGTTGCTTCTGAATTGAGGTATATCAGATATCTTTCATGGTTAGTTAACAGGGATGAAAGGGTCTTGATAGGAGTCCCGGTTTATTACAAAAACTGTCGTCTTTTATTTTCAGGTTTAGATTTGGTTACTGATATAAGTGAAACATGGACGATAAATAGTTTAGACAAGAAGAGAATAGAAGCTTTCGAAATGTGGTGCTACAGAAGAATGCTGAAGATTAGATGGGCATATCACGTAACTAATGAGGAGGTGTTGAATAGGATTGTGGAGAAGAGAAGTTTGTGGCACAACTTGACTAGAAGAAGGGATCGGTTGGTAGGATATGTTCTGAGGCATCAAGGGATCACCAATTTAGTATTGGAGGGCAGCGTGGAGGGTAAAAATTGTAGAAGGAGACCAAGAGATGAATACACCAAGCAGATTCAGAAGGATGTAGGTTGCAGTAGGTACTGGGAGATGAAGAAGCTTGCACAGGATAGAGTAGCATGGAAAGCTGCATCAAACCAGTCTCAGGACTGAAGACCACAACAACAACAACTGATATAGGCGAAAATTTCGGTAATTCATGGCTCTTCATGGATAGTCACCAATATGATATGATTAGATTAGATTAGATTAATACTTGTTCCATAGATCATGAATACGACATTTCGTAATGACGTGGAACGAGTCATTTTAATGAAAGACTTCTTTACATACCAGTATTCAATTTCTTTACAACAATATTTTACCCTCTCTCTCTCTCTCTCTCTCTCTCTTCTCTCTCTCCCACACACAGACACAGACACACACACACACACACATTCTCTTTTTATTTTTATTTGTTTGTTGTGCTGGACTATCGGCGAGGCACGAAAACGTCCGTGATTGAGTTTCTTAGTTTTGAGTACAGTTACGAAAGAAATATAAAAACAACTAAGAGAGTTACTGATTTATGATGCTTAGTAGCAGTCAGTTCTGAGTATTATTAGTAACTAAGCTCCAGTCCCTAAACCTAGTTACAGAAATGCGAATCAGATGCATTACGTATTCCAGGCCGTAGCAGCCGCGTCTTTGAGGCGCTAGCTATGGTCACTTCCCAGCCCGCTGTAGGATCACATCGGTTCGTTTTCTTCCTGCTGGTAATGTAGCTGAGATTTGGCAACAACGCAAGGTATGTTTGGCAACTCTGTAATCGACGAGTTACTTCCTGGTGTGCACGGAATTAAGCCCCAAAGTTCATTTGATTTCTCGTCTCATTTCCTTTGAATAACCTGAGTCGTTATCGCTTGAGATGTAACAGAAGATTGTAAATTTACGGTTTTCAGCCCAGCAAAATCATTGAACGTGGCAATCGCAACTAATCTCGTCCTGTAAATAGCGGTTGACGAGTTCTAGTCACTATTGGCCTCATAAGAGGAAGGTGCAAACCGTATCTATCCGCTAGCTCTGTGTTGACTTGCTGACCTGTGAAAACGCGATTGTTATGGTTCGCGATTCCAGCCTCGCTGAATGTAACGTTTTTATCCCTTCTGTGTAAGAGTTGCAAGCAGTCAGATTAAACATCGATAAGTAAATCGTAAGAAAATACTTGCAGCTCATAGTGCAATGGTGAAAAACTTACAATGCTGCACAACAGGTAACGCCTCTTTCAGCTGCTGACAAGCAAATTTTGGGTTTCTAGGAATACGTAACTTTATTTATGAACTGCCACGTTTGCATACCTGTTGAGTATGACACAGCATACCTTTTAAACACAGACCCATTCGCAATCTAAGTGATTAGTGTTTTACTAATTCGTGCAGATAAGAGGCACGCTTGTATACAGATACTCAGTTTTGTTAAAACAGACTTACTTTCGTCGTAAGGTTATCGTGGGTAGTTTTATTTCATTTCTTATAATACAGTGCACAGTTTTCGTAAGGTTTCTTTTAGTGTTGTTAAAACAATACTAAACATGAGAGAGAAATTAAT
The DNA here is from genome assembly GCF_023898315.1 of Schistocerca nitens. Lineage (NCBI taxonomy): Eukaryota > Metazoa > Arthropoda > Insecta > Orthoptera > Acrididae > Schistocerca > Schistocerca nitens. Next base: position 141,047,947 of record NC_064621.1, on the reverse strand, counting down.
CATCAACGATATATGCGAATTCTCTGATGTTATCTATAACAGTCTGACAATGCACATGCAGTTTATTCATTACATGCATGTTGAAAACTTGTTCTGAGTTAAAGCTGTCAAACAAGGTTTGAAGAAGAGTAAAATGCCACTACCAGACGACAGCTAATGTAGAAAATGCTTTTCTGACTATTTTGGCACGATGCACTCTCCCCATTCATAATACAAAAGCTTCGAGACGCATCTGCTGTCTGGCCGTCTATTAAACCTGAAAAGAACAAAATGACACAGAAGTTAGCCTTTTTTTCACATGCGACTATTTTGGGTTGAGAAGTGAAGAGAATTATGTTCAAAGTTCCATTAAATTGTTAACTTCAGCAGACAGCAGAATTGCGTTTAAAAAAATGTAGTAGCGAATGTAATAGAACATTTGACGTCTTATCAACAGTGCGAGACGCTTACCGTTAAGCTACTAGCTGTGACGTGGCTACAGCACCTTTGGAAGTGAACAACAGTTCCTCCAGAACTTCGGCATTCCACAGTGCTGTGAGATAATGCATATGGCCGGATCTAGACTTCTGAGAGACAGATAGTTACAGCATTTCTTTTGCAGTGCACGATGGTTTCAACAAACAGATAGCGCAATAGAGTAGCTCAAATGGAAAGGAACACTTCCTATTTAAATTTCTGCATCCTACACTGTTGGCAGTTCTGTGTAGGTGGCAGTTACGTTATTTTATTTCGGTGATTACAAAAGAGAGTCGAATGTATACACTGGGTAGCCAAGGCAGCTAGTTCATGGCGATTCGGTCAACCAAGTAAATGAATGTACTGAACATCCTGCAAACCACTACAGGGAGCCTGTGTGTCAGAATTCTCATCTTGTGTGCCGCAACGGTGTTATGATACAGAAATGAGTCATAGAGAAGACGGTTTGGTGGTCTGTTGGATTGATGATAGTTTCATATGATGATGGTCTCGGTTCGATTCCTACTTCTGCCGATGTTTTTTGATAGGGAGAGGCAGATTTTATTCTCTTCTGGCTACGCCAAGTGAAGAAGGTATAATGGCATTGTGGTCTGAAAATCACATTGAACATGATATTCCTTCTCTACCAAGTACACGTTAGGTGGAACCACAATAAAGTAAGGAGTGGCGACATGTAGAAACTCTGTCACCAGTAACCTTTCTTATACTAGCTATTTATTTCTACTGACGAAACAAACCCTGTGTATGGTCACAGGACACTTATTCCATCTTTTATTTGAGCTTCTGTATGTCGATGAAATTGGTTCGGAACTGGGAATGCAACTCAGACCGCCCTTAACGCGGGATCTGATCCCTTCGTGACAATACAGCTCGACCACAACTTGTTGGTGTTCAAAACTGCAGATTCCTCAACATCTCCACATATTGCGCATGAATGGGTTGGAATCCTGGCCCGGAACTAAACTTTTCACCATGTATTATAAAGCTCTAGCATGAGAACACCTATCTGCTGGTGGATGATAATTTTTATTTTTAATGCATTTTCATTCGTTGTCACCACTAACGACATCTAACGTTTTTGACTTCCAGTGAGACACAGAACTATTTGCGAGATCACTGTAATTTCAAGGATGTTATTCCGAGTTGTTGGTGGAGAAAAATTCGATAAGTGTCGTCTCTTTGTGTGTAGTCAACAACGATATGTTTGGGGTTCGATTCCTAGTCAGCAGTGAACTCTTTGTCATATTATTTCTGGTTTAAACATGCTCACATGTCGCTGCTGGTGTAACAAACCCATACTTAACGTTCCTTTTCTCTAGAATATAACAGCGATATGTGCCGGGTTGGAGTCCTGGCAAGGATAAAATTAATGTTTCGTCTCGTCCTTTCAGTTAATACATCTAGCTACTGCCGAGAAAATGCGATATGTCAAAGTTGATTGTGCTTCGATAACAATCCGATTAGGTTCCGGGTTCGAATGCCAGTCAGACACAAAGCTTTACCTCACTGCATTTCAAGTAAGTTACTTGTCAAGAAGCAGTACTTAACATCTCTCGTAGTTCGTTAACAGGGCCAATACATGCTGGGTAGGAATTCGCGACCGTTAAAAATGTTTACGTTATGTAATTTAAAGTTGATATTTGTTAACTGATACTGTCTAAAACCGAGGTATATCATTCTCTTTATGCATAGTCAGGAATGACTGTTAATTTCCGTCAGTCACGAAATCTTAGTTTGCATGACCTGGGTTTGAATCCATGTGCAGAACGAGGCGATTCGTCATGTCATTTGAAGTTCATACATATTCTCACCCCCCCATGAACCATGGACCTTGCCGTTGGTGGGGAGGCTTGCGTACCTCAGCGATACAGATAGTCGTACCGTAGGTGCAACCACAACGGAGTGGTATCTGTTGAGAGGCCAGACAAACGTGTGGTTCCTGAAGAGGGGCAGCAGCCTTTTCAGTAGTTGCAAGGGCAACAGTCTGGATGATTGACTGATGTCGCCTTGTAACAATAACCAAAACGGCCTTGCTGTGCTGGTACTGCGAACGGCTGAAAGCAAGGGGAAACTTCAGCCGTAATTTTTCCCGAGGGCATGCAACTTTACTGTATGATTAAATGATGATGGCGTCCTCTTGGGTAAAATATTCCGGAGGTAAAATAGTCCCCCAATTCGGATCTCCGGGCGGGGACTACTCAAGAGGATGTCGTTATCAGGAGAAAGAAAACTGGCGTTCTACGGATCGGAGCGTGGAAAGTCAGATCCCCTAATCGGGCAGGTAGGTTAGAAAATTTAAAAAGGGAAATGGATAGGTTGAAGTTAGATATAGTGGGAATTAGTGAAGTTCGGTGGCAGGAGGAACAAGACTTCTGGTCAGGTGACTACAGGGTTATAAACACAAAATCAAATAGGGGTAATGCAGGAGTAGGTTTAATAATAAATAGGAAAATAGGAATGCGGGTAAGCTACTACAAACAGCATAGTGAACTCATTATTGTGGCCAAGATAGATGCGAAGTCCACACCTACTACAGTATTACAAATTTATATGCCAACTAGCTCTGCAGATGACGAAGAAATTGAAGAAATGTATGATGAAATAAAAGAAATTATTCAGATTGTGAAGGGAGACGAAAATTTAATAGTCATGGGTGACTGGCATTCGAGTGTAGGAAAAGGGAGAGAAGGAAACATAGTAGGTGAATATGGATTGGGGCTAAGAAATGAAAGAGGAAGCGGCCTGGTAGAATTTTGCACAGAGCACAACATAATCATAGCTAACACTTGGTTTAAGAATCATGAAAGAAGGTTGTATACATGGAAGAACCCTGGAGATACTAAAAGGTATCAGATAGATTATATAATGGTAAGACAGAGATTTAGGAACCAGGTTTGAAAATGGTAGGACATTTCCAGGGGCAGATGTGGACTCTGACCACAATCTATGACCTTTAGATTAAAACTGAAGAAACTGCAAAAAGGTGGGAATTTAAGAAGATGGGGCCTGGATAAACTGAAAGAACCAGAGGTTGTACAGAGTTTCAGGGAGAGCATAAGGGAACAATTGACAGGAATGGGGGAAAGAACTACAGTAGAAGAAGAATGGGTAGCTTTGAGGGATGAAGTAGCGAAGGCAGCAGAGGATCAAGTAGGTAAAAAGACGAGGGCTAGTAGAAATCCTTGGGTAACAGAAGAAATATTGAATTTAATTGATGAAAGGAGAAAATATAAAAATGCAGTAAATGAAGCAGGCAAAAAGGAATACAAACCTCTCAAAAATGAGATCGACAGGAAGTGCAAAATGGCTAAGCAGGGATGGCTAGAGGACAAATGTAAGGATGTAGAGGCTTATCTCACTAGGGGTAAGATAGATACTGCCTACAGGAAAATTAAAGAGACCTTTGGAGATAAGAAAACGACTTGTATGAATATCAAGAGCTCAGATGGAAACCCAGTTCTAAGTAAAGAAGGGAAAGCGGAAAGGTGGAAGGAGTATATAGAGGGTCTATACAAGGGCGATGTACTTGAGGACAGTTTTATGGAAATGGAAGAGGATGTAGATGAAGATGAAATGGGAGATATGATACTGCGTGAAGAGTTCGACAGAGCACTGAAAGACCTGAGTCGAAACAAGGCCCCCGGAGTAGACAACATTCCATTGGAACTACTGGCGGCCTTGGGAGAGCCAGTCCTGACAAAACTCTGAGCAAGATCTATGAAACAGGCGAAATACCCTCAGACTTCAAGAAGAATATAATAATTCCAATCCCAAAGAAAGCAGGTGTTGACAGATGTGAAAATTACCGAACTATCAGTTTAATAAGTCACAGCTGCAAAATACTAACACGAATTCTTTACAGACGAATGGAAAAACTAGTAGAAGCCAACCTCGGGGAAGATCAGTTTGGATTCCGTAGAAACACTGGAACACGTGAGGCAATACTGACCTTACGACTTATCTTAGAAGAAAGATTAAGGAAAGGCAAACCTACGTTTCTAGCATTTGTAGACTTAGAGAAAGCTTTTGACAATGTTGACTGGAATACTCTCTTTCAAATTCTAAAGGTGGCAGGGGTAAAATACAGGGAGAAAAATCCTATTTACAATTTGTACAGAAACCAGATGGCATGAAAGGGAAGCAGTGGTTGGGAAGGGAGTGAGACAGGGTTGTAGCCTCTCCCCGATGTTGTTCAATCTGTATATTGAGCAAGCAGTAAAGGAAACAAAAGAAAAATTCGGAGTAGGTATTAAAATTATTGGAGAAGAAATAAAAACTTTGAGGTTCGCCGATGACATTGTAATTCTGACAGAGACAGCAAAGGACTTGGAAGAGCAGTTGAATGGAATGGACAGTGTCTTGAAAGGAGGATATAAGATGAACATCAACAAAAGCAAAACAAGGATAATGGAATGTAGTCTAATTAAGTCAGGTGATGCTGAGGGAATTAGATTAGGAAATGAGACACTTAAAGTAGTAAAGGAGTTTTGCTATTTGGGGAGCAAAATAACTGATGATGGTCGAAGTAGGGAGGATATAAAATGTAGACTGGCAATGGCAAGGAAAGCGTTTCTGAAGAAGAGAAATTTGTTAACATCGAGTATAGATTTAAGTGTCAGGAAGTCATTTCTGAAAGTATTTGTATGGAGTGTAGCCATGTATGGAAGTGAAACATTGAATAGGATTGGGGAGAAGAGAAGTTTGTGGCACAACTTGACCAGAAGAAGGGATCGATTGGTAGGACATGTTCTGAGGCATCAAGGGCTCACCAATTTAGTACTGGAGGGCAGCGTGGAGGGTAAAAATCGTAGAGGGAGACCAAGAGATGAATACACTAAGCAGATTCAGAAGGATGTAGGTTGCAGTAGGTACTGGGAGATTAAAAAGCTTGCACAGGATAGAGTAGCATGGAGAGCTGCATCAAACCAGTCTCAGGACTGAAGACCACAACAACAACAACATATTCTCAACTAGCTGCTCGTGAATAACGTAAATTTTTTATTGACATTTTGTGTTAAATAACAAGTATGGTACGTCACTTTGAAGAGAAAATCATGAATACGACGAACGTACTACGTGCATTACCTATCTGACGTAATAATGAGAGTGCTAACCTTTAAGGTATGTCAGTTATTGCAATAAATGCTAGCTTACAAGCCTTAAAGACAGTCTTATCTTTGATGAGGTGTTCCCTGATATTTTTAGTATCGTAGTATTACTTTACATCCTGAGTTATTGCGATACAGAGCAGTGTTTTCTAGTGGTGACTTGTTGGAACCATTTTCAATAGTCAAACGACTGTATCAAGGAGCGATTAGAGGACCTGCTAGTCAGCTGCGTTATGTGGGTTCGGATACTTTTGAGCGTGACTGTACTTCGTTAACAATCCGATTAGGTGCTGCGTTCGCATCCCTGTCACAAGCTTTATATGATGGCCTTTCAATTTTAACATGAGCATACCTTGTTCCTTGTGAATGACTCCATATCAAACGTCGTTGGGGGTAGTTCCCAGGACGGTAACTGTTATGACAGGATTCCCAGTTCAGTACAAACATTTTCGTCATTCATTTTCAGGATCTGAATTGATAACTGATACTGGTGCAAACGCCTATACTTCACGTCTCTTTATGCCTAGTGATCCGGTCTCAATAAGGTACAAACAAAGCTTAGCTTGGTTAGCAATGGCTATAGGTGGTGGGTTTGAATCCAGGTCCAGTACGACGACATTGATCATGTCATTTAAGGTTCAAATTTGTGTACACGTAGCTGTTGATGTGTTACGAGAACAATGATATTACTGGTGATTCACTGTTAATGTTGAGATTTCCTCAGAGTGCTTGTTGCCGTTAATTGTGTTTTTCTGCTGGTTCGTCCAATATCCAGTTTCCAGAGCCACTCGCTGTTGAGCGACCTTCAGCACGTGGATGGAAAACCTTTTAGAGAGCGAAAAACTTTTTTCCAATTGCCGTACAGCTTTGTAACTCCATATATTGTCTCAAGTATTTAATTTTGACTAAGGATTACTGTACGATACATGTAAAATAATCCGTTTTCTCAGAACTTTTGGAATGCCACTTGTTGTAATTAAGGTTAGTTTATGAGTGTTATGGCGTGTCTCATCGCTAAGAACGTGTTTTCTAATATGTTATGTCTGACGATATTAGTTGACGCTTAGACTGACTGCCATAAAGACCTTTGGTCTCTTATTAGTCTTCTGCGGTACCTATTGTGTGTAGTCAAACGACTGTACCCCACGGAGTTTTGGTGTTTAGAGGACCTGCAACACAGCTACGTTATGTTGGTTGTATCCGGCAGTGACCCACTTTTTTTGCTCTCAAGTGTACATTGTTACAAGACCCGGTTAATGAATCAGTGCTGACAGGGAAACTAACGAAAGTTGGGCAACCATTGTTCGAGCCATTTGCTGAGTTACCCAATTCTACATTCCTTTTAATTCAGGGGTTGAGCGTTCTGGTGGTAGATGTTGCCGCATGTTGTCGAGGTTCTGTGGTTATTGGTACGTTTGGAAACGCACGCCGATGCACTAGGCGTTGACCACCGAGTTATTCTTCAACTGATTTATCCTTTGGCGAAGGGGTTACTGAGTATTATTATTAGTGAAGTATTGAGAGTTAAGAGTAGCCTTTCTGATTTGCGGCGGAAAATCATTGAGCGTAAATTCACTCCACGCATTAAGCATGATTTGGCAGGCCAATATTTTAATCGTGTCCAGCGTCAAACCGATACCCTCGAACAGTATATTGATGAAATTTGTGTCGCCATTGCAGTGCTGGATTTAAATATGAGAGGGAGGCTGTAGAGAGTTTATTGCAGGGCAGCAAACCGGAGGACAGGTCACGGGTTATGTTTGCCTGTACGCCAGCTACCTTCAGTGAACTTGAGACTTTGGTTTATCAGATCGAGGGGCTCCGTTTTGCTGATAGTAAGAGAGCCAGTATGCGAGAGGCGAATCCTATAACTACTTTGGTGCAACCTGATCGTATTGAAGGAAAGATAAATGATGTTGGGAATAGGAGCTGTTTTCGTTGTGGGAGTTTCGAGCATATGGTGCATGCTTGTCCGGAGAGACGGAAATTGTACCCGAGTAGCTGATGGTTAAGGAACCGGAACACCTTTAGTCAGGAGTGTCCGATGAAGCGATGTAGTCGCATAAGAACAATTTGCAGCCAGTCGCTGCCGTTCGTGTGTGGCACCTTGAACCATGAACCGGTCTGTGTGTTACTAGATTCTGGCAGTAGTGTGTCGTCGTTAGACCATCAATGGTATCAGAAGTATCGTTCAGTATATAAGCCGCCTCCCTTGCAACCGACTTCAGAGGGATGTCGTGCCATTAATGGGCAAAGGTTGCCATTGATCGGATTATTCAACGGTATGTGAACAGCATCAACATCACTGTATCCCACACACAACACAACCCCGTCACATTATAGCTAATCACAGCAATAAACCTTGCTTATGCTTTTCTGTAGGCCATTTAATTTCTTCAGATAAAACAGTCACCTCATTTAGGAGGGGACGGGTAAAAATAATAGACTGTCACATCATCATACAACACTACTACTCCTGCAATATATTGGCAACGTGATGACTTATACATTGTTACACTTAAGGCTAAGGCTATTTGGAGGCATAAAGGGCACTCCATGGTAGGAAATCAGAGGCACAATGCAGAGAGCAGCCAAAAGTGGTAGCGCTTAGGTTTTCTTTGACATCCGTCTTCTGACTGGTTTGATGCGCCCCGCCACGAATTCCCCTCCCGTGCCAACCTCTTCATCTCCGAGTAGCACTTGCAACCTACGTCCTCAATTATTTGCTAGATGTATTCCAATCTCTGCATTCATCTAGTTTTCGCCCTCTGCAGCTCCCTTTAGTACCATGGAAGTAATTCCCTGATGGCTTAACAGATCTCCTACCATCTTGTCCCTTTTCCGTGTCAGTGTTTTCCACATATTCCTTTCCTCTCCGATTCTTTGCAGAACCTCATTCCTTACCTTACCAGTCCACCTGATTTTCAACATTCGTCTGTAGCACCACACCTCAAATGCTTCGATTCTCTTCTGTTCCGGTTTTCACATAGTCCATGTTTCACTACCGTACAATCTTGTACCCCAAACGTACATTCCCTTCCTCAAATTAAGGCCATCTTTGATACTAGTAGCCTTCTTTTGGACAGAAATGCACTTTTGCGAGTGCTAGTCTGGTTTTGAAGTCCTCTTTGATCCGTCTGTCATTGGTTATCTTGTTACCTAGGGAGCAGAATTCCTTTACTTCATCTACTTCGTGACCATAACAAATAAAATGGTTCAAATGGCTCTGAGCACTATGGGACTTAACATCTGTGGTCATCAGTCCCCTAGAACTTAGAACTACTTAAACCTAAGTAACATAAGGACATCACACACATCCATGCCCTAGGCAGGATTCGAACCTGCGACCGTAGCAGTCGCGCGGTTCCGGACTGAGCGCCTAGAACCGCTAGACCACCGCGGCCGGCTTCGTGACCATCAACACTGATGTTATGTTTCTCGCTGTTCTCATTTCTGCTACTCCACGTTACATTCGTCTTCCTTCGATTTAATCTCAGTCCATATACTGTAGATTGTTCATTACATTGAGCAGATTATGGAATTCTTCTTCACTTTCACTCAGGATAGCAAAGTCATCAGCGAATCGTATGATTGATATCCTTTCACCGTGAAGTTTAATTCCGAGTCCTGAACCTTTCTTTTATTTCCGTCATTGCTCCCTCGATGTACAGATTGAACAGTAGGGGCGAAAGGCTGCATCCTTGTCTTACACCCTTTTTAATACAAAGCACATAGTTCTTGGTCGTCCAATCTTATTATTCCCTCTTGTCTCTTGTAAATATTATGTATTACCCATCTATCCCTATAGCTTACCACTATTTCTCTCAGAATTTCGCACATTTCGCACATTTCACACCATTTGACATTGTCGAATGCTTTTTCCAGGTCAAGAAATCCTATGAACGTGTCTTCATTTTTCTTTAGTCTTGCTTCCATTATCAACGTCAACGTCAGAATTGCCTCTCTGGCATCTTTACCTTTTCTAAAGCCAAACTGATTGTCATTCTTCTGTATATTATTCTTGTCAGCAACCTGGGTGTATGAACTGTTAAGTTGGTTGTGAGTTACTTCTCGCACTCGTCATCTCTTGAAGTCTTCGGAATTGTGTGGATGATATTTTTCCGGAAATCAGATTGTATGTCGCCAGACTCATACATTCTACACACCAATGTGAATAGTCGTTTTTTTTCCACATCCCCCAATGATTTTAGAAATTCTGATGAAATGTTATCTATTCCTTCTGCCTTATTTGATCTTAAGTCTTCCAAAGCTTTGTTAAATTCTGATTCTAATACTTGATCCCCTACCTCTTCTAAATCTACTCCTGGTTGTTTTTCTATCACACCAGACAAATTTTCCATCTCATAGAGGTTTTCAATGTATTGTTTTCACATATTCCCTCTGTCCTCCGCATTTAACAGTGGAGTTCCCGTTGCACTCTTTGTTACCACCCTTGCTTTTAATGTCACCAAAGTCTGTTTTGATTTTCTTGTATGCTGAGTCTGTCAGTCCGACTGTCATTTCTTTTTCGATTTCTTCACATTTATCATGCAACCATTTCGTCTGCACTTACTATTCATTTCATTCCTCAGCGACTTGTATTTCTGTACTCCTGAGTTTCCCGGAACATTTTGGTTACCAGAGATAAATAGTAACACTAGAGCCGAGCAAACTGCCGAAGTTCTGGGCAACTGTCCCATGGGAGAAGTTTCACTTCATAGAATTAACTGGTAACTCCATTCTCCATCTATACGCTATCGTAAGGTGTCACTGTAGAAGATGGCCACGAAAAGTCACATCTTCGCAGAGGCAGCAGGCTTGATACTTGCTCCTGAGAACTGCAACGTGAGTGGGTTTGCACAGGTTAGAGTGCTACTACACCAATCCCCACCCACAGAAGGGCGGAGGGTGGGGCCAAGTGACGTAAAACACTGTTGTTGCTGGCCATAATAGGAGTGACAGTGATGTTTAGCTTTCAGCTGAACGCTGTTGATACAACAGAAGCGTCCCTACCTACCGGGTAGGAGTGCGATAGGAATCTAAATGTGGTTGGCTAGAAGCGCCCTGGAGATGCAAAATGACTCGCCAGATTGGCCGAAGTTGTTAAGTGCCGTTGATTGGTGGATCGATTATAGCAAGAGGGAAATGGTTCGACGCCACGATTCTTTAAAAACCCATTTTGTTGTACGCAGAGGGAGTTCTCAGTCAGATCTCTGGTACGCCGACTCCATGTCGCTCGTTGCCCGCCTCGGTTATCTCCGACATTTTTCTCACTTGTAGTGCTGCTCTCAAGGTTGTATTTAACGTGCTGCTAGTGTTCGCTACTTCTGTTAGCATCCACCCCCATTGCTTCAGACACTGACTTCTGTTGTGCAACCAATTACCTCCTTTGCTTTTCCTATTGATTATAACTAGCGTTCAACCTAGTAGTTAGTCTGGTCTGCGCTCTGGTTGGTGTTAACCAGACAAATTCCAACAATCAGGAATATATAAACTTGAATGTCAAAGTTGTGATGCAGTATACATAGGCATGACATGCAGGAATGTTTAAACACGATACAAAGAACATATCAGATGTTGGAAGTACGAAACAAACCATTCCACATTTGCAGAACATTTAAAACACAGTAACCGTCACCCTACAAACATGGGACAAGAAATGAAAATAGTGAGAATAAGCAACCATGACAAACATCTTATACAAACACAAGAAAAACTTCCACATCCAGAAAGCCGTAGCTGAAAACAAACATGTGATAAATGAACAAACACACATCAGCACAGCCTCCCTACTACACTTAATAAAGGAAATGATAAGATAAAACAAAAAAAACTCTTCCCCCTTCACCTTCTGGACACACACACACCCACACCCACACACACACACACACACACACACACACACACACACACGCACACACACACAAAAGCAGAGCCCACAAAAAAGAAATATAAAATTAAAATAAAAAGAAAAAATATATGTATATAACACACGCACACACACACATATATACACTCCCGGAAATTGAAATAAGAACACCGTGAATTCATTGTCCCAGGAAGGGGAAACTTTATTGACACATTCCTGGGGTCAGATACATCACATGATCACACTGACAGAACCACAGGCACATAGACACAGGCAACAGAGCATGCACAATGTCGGCACTAGTACAGTGTATATCCATCTTTCGCAGCAATGCAGGCTGCTATTCTCCCATGGAGACGATCGTAGAGATGCTGGATGTAGTCCTGTGGAACGGCTTGCCATGCCATTTCCACCTGGCGCCTCAGTTGGACCAGCGTTCGTGCTGGACGTGCAGACCGCGTGAGACGACGCTTCATCCAGTCCCAAACATGCTCAATGGGGGACAGATCCGGAGATCTTGCTGGCCAGGGTAGTTGACTTACACCTTCTAGAGCACGTTGGGTGGCACGGGATACATGCGGACGTGCATTGTCCTGTTGGAACAGCAAGTTCCCTTGCCGGTCTAGGAATGGTAGAACGATGGGTTCGATGACGGTTTGGATGTACCGTGCACTATTCAGTGTCCCCTCGACGATCACCAGTGGTGTACGGCCAGTGTAGGAGATCGCTCCCCACACCATGATGCCGGGTGTTGGCCCTGTGTGCCTCGGTCGTATGCAGTCCTGATTGTGGCGCTCACCTGCACGGCGCCAAACACGCATACGACCATCATTGGCACCAAGGCAGAAGCGTCTCTCATCGCTGAAGACGACACGTCTCCATTCGTCCCTCCATTCACGCCTGTCGCGACACCACTGGAGGCGGGCTGCACGATGTTGGGGCGTGAGCGGAAGACGGCTTAACGGTGTGCGGGACCGTAGCCCAGCTTCATGGAGACGGTTGCGAATGGTCCTCGCCGATACCCCAGGAGCAACAGTGTCCCTAATTTGCTGGGAAGTGGCGGTGCGGTCCCCTACGGCACTGCGTAGGATCCTACGGTCTTGGCGTGCATCCGTGGGTCGCTGCGGTCCGGTCCCAGGTCGACGGGCACGTGCACCTTCCGCCGACCACTGGCGACAACATCGATGTACTGTGGAGACCTCACGCCCCACGTGTTGAGCAATTCGGCGGTACGTCCACCCGGCCTCCCGCATGCCCACTATACGCCCTCGCTCAAAGTCCGTCAACTGCACATACGGTTCACGTCCACGCTGTCGCGGCATGCTACCAGTGTTAAAGACTGCGATGGAGCTCCGTATGCCACGGCAAACTGGCTGACACTGACGGCGGCGGTGCACAAATGCTGCGCAGCTAGCGCCATTCGACGGCCAACACCGCGGTTCCTGGTGTGTCCGCTGTGCCGTGCGTGTGCTCATTGCTTGTACAGCCCTCTCGCAGTGTCCGGAGCAAGTATGGTGGGTCTGACACACCGGTGTCAATGTGTTCTTTTTTCCATTTCCAGGAGTATATATATATATATATATATATATATATATATATATATATATATATATATATAAACGCACACACAAATTCATACAGGAACAGATCACATATACGTGAATAATTACACTCGAAAGTTTGGCAATAACATTCGGTCTTTGGCAAAAACATTTGACAATCGGCAATAGAAACCAAAGCATTGCATTGAAACAAGCGTTCAGTTCATAGTGCTCTGGAATGTGGGGAAAAAACTGCAAATTGGCATTCATAAGAAGAAGAACAACAACACCAAAAACGCAACAGGAGCGTAATATGTTGGAAATTGTCCATTCAGCATCTAAGTACAGTTCAAAACATTACTACTTAATAGGAGAAACTGACCACCAGAACTGTTTATAACCTATAGGTACATTGACCAAACTGTAAATTAAATAGCAAACATATGTACATGTTTCAGGCCACTGATGATGCCTTGCAGAAAATAAAGGCGAAACACGTATGGCACTAAAATTGTGTTTTATTCAGTTGCTGCCAGACGGTCCATAAGTAAAAATTATCAATATACCGTAATATTACACGCAACTGAGGAAGACAGGACTACAAAAATTGAAGATAAGGGTTGAAATACCCTCTTCCTGTGTTAAGTTTGAGGGGGGGGGGGGGGGGGGGGGGTGAGCCGTGGCTTGCTCATGCTATGCGCTGGATTAAACCTTCATTGCGATTCTATCTTTAGTCTTTCGCGGTTATCGCGATTAGGCTGTTATCCTCTCCTTCCGCGGGTGGCAGCAGCGGTATGTATCGATATTTGCACCTGGCGCTTATAGTTTACGGCTGGGCTGTGTGCGGGGAGTCGGTAGGTTGGCGTGGAGCAGTGAGGAATTCTCGGAGGGCGCAGTTTGTCCGGGGCCCGCTGGCGCTCTCTACGCGGTGTCAGACAGTGTGGCGCTGTTCCCATTGCTACGAGGTCTGTGGCTCACTGACGCTGGACACGAAAGTTCAATTTTGACTTAACCTAACAGCAAGTCAAGACTGTACACATTGTGTCATTCGGAGTTCGTTGTCGGGTGTTGGGATATTCCTGTGAGTAACAACGTGGTTTTCAAGTTGGAAAATTGTAGCCACCCTCCGGTGGAGTTTCACTGTATTTGGTGATTTGAATTGAAATGCACCAGCGGAATCTTCTGCCTTGTGGCCGTTAACGTTCCGGTTACCTGCCCTGAGCGTTGACGTACATTTTAGGCAGTTTAGTTTCCTCATCGTGTTGTTGCTGTCCAGCACGGTGTGTAGTTTGACAGCTCCGTGCATGATAGGTTGTGGGCGCCAATATCTTCTGCGTTGTTCCGTTGAACTCCCTGTTGTACCCTGGTCGGGTGAAGCGGAAGTTATCTTGTCGGTAGGTCCGCTGACTGTCGGTCGGTTGGGTTGTCGTCGCATCGTGAATGGTTGGCCCGACTGCCTGTCTCACCTAAGCGAGCGTTAGTGTTTGAATTACAGGCCGTCCCTCGAACATCTGGGCGCCCTTGTGTGGACTGCCTTATTTTTTTTTATTTGTTCTAGTTGTTGGTACCTGTATGGCTTCTAGCCAGCTTTGTGTTTTAAATTAGAGTTGTTTTACTATTAATCCCTTCGGCCTAGTTTGAAGTACTGTTTCACGTAAGACCTGTGGCATTTAAAAAATTTTTGAATTTTTAAGTCTTCGGCCTTCAGATCAATTTGAGTTTCAGTTGTTTGTTCTTAAGGCCTTCAGCCTAAATTAAAGAACTGTTTCACGTAAGGACTTTGGTATTTAAAAAATAAAATTAATGTTTTGGAGTTTTAAGTGTTCGACCTTCAGCCGATTGAATTTAACTAGTTTACTTCATCCTAACTAAAGAACTGTTTTAAGATAAGGCTTGCCTTTTAAATTTCGGATTATGCTTGCGTTTTAAGTTATTGATCTTCTGCCGTTTTTAAATTAATGTGGTTTTCAGCTGGTAATTAAGTCCCAAAGATAAATGCTGTGTGTTTAAAAAAAATTTTAGGCTCTTGTAATGTTTTATCAAATATAATTGTATGTTCGAGTGTAACTGTCAGCCCCTTATTTTGGCCCCTTTCCACAATTTATTCTATCTGTCCTGTCCTGAGGATTATGCAGGGAATCTCAGTACAAGTTCCTTTTTTGTGTCAAGATATAATAGTTTTTTATATTTTTGTAGGTCGTGGATAGATATTGATGCTTTCTTGCGCACTGCACTTCAGTTTTCAGTAAAACTGCAGCTCCCAAATCGAGAAAAGACCATGCCTATGTAAATAAAAATGCCATTTGTTATTTATGAAGTCACATATATGTAAAGTGAAAACTCTGTACAATGTACCGTAAAGTAAGTCATTGAACTGTTAGTGTCAATTTGTGTTAATGAGAAATGATTATGAGGGTAACAGACAGTCAATAGTCACCACCTCACTACTTGTTGAATGGTGTCACCGTTAGTCGATAAACTATGTCAACGCCTTTCAAGGGGGCTGTGTGATACACGTTTTTCAAACTTAAACGGATAATCGAGCGCTCCACATATGGAACGGCGCATCGTGGTAACAAAATTGTGTAAACGTAATCTGAGACTCTTCAAATATCAGCTAATGTCTGCCGAAACAAATTATTCAAGTTTCTTTAGCATGAAGTCCTGTCTCACTCTCTTCTGTCTTAGTTTCCGATGTACACACAAGCTTTGACAGCAGGTGCGGTATTTTTTGTGTCTGCAAATTTTATGTCCTGTATCATTTAATCCCTGAAATGTTCTTATTTAAGATGAATCATTGTATCTACCTTGTCCTAACCCATATTTGTCTGTTTCAGCATTAATTTGAGACAAGGCGACGTGAAAGTGTTGATGAGGTGATGTGACTGACCGGCTGCCATAGTGACAGTCTATATGTAAATTTACATGATCCAACATAGAATCTCCCTTAATTGTCTTTTAATGAATTTTAAGCCCTATTACAATTCATTGTACGCATTTTTATGCACGCCAGCATTGGCGATTCAAGTCTTTATTAGTGATACACGGTCTAGCATCACCCTATTGATGACTGACCACGAACACCAGCTACTCTGGTCTTAATTATTTCCATAACTTATTTTCTTTGCATATATTATCTTCTGTTAGATCTGATATTGCTATATGATTTATACCTTGTCTTTCAAGTAAGTTTGTTAGATATATCATTTCATTTCCTGTATTAGAATGTCTTGTCCTTCCAAATAATATTGCTGCTCTCATGTGTTCTATCAGTAAACATTTTTAATAATTAACTCTGTACTGGAGCAGAAATATTATAGTGACACTTCTGAAAGACTGAATATTATACTATTATTAATTAATAATTAATATGATACTATTATTAATTATGATTCATAATAGTAAATATTATAATATAATTAGTATACTATTATTAATTATATCATTATTGTATATATTAATATACAATAATATTATAATTAACAACAGTTTACTATTCAATGTTCAGAAGTGTCACTATAATATTTCTGCTCCAGTACAGAGTTAATTATTAAAATGTTTACTGATAGAACACATGAGAGCAGCAATATTATTTGGAAGGACAAGACATTCTAATACAGGAAATTAAATGATACATCTAACAAACTTACTTGAAAGAAAAGGTATAAAGCATATAGCAACATCAGACCTAGAAGAAGATAATACATGCAAACAAAACAAACTATGGAAAAAAATTAAGACCAGAGTAGCTAGTTGCATTATTAATTAATCGTCTTACTACTGTAATTTTTAAGTAAATAATAGTAAATAGAAGGATAAGCTCATCTTGATAACGCTCACAACTGATAATATTTTAAAGTAAAAGACTAAATATTAATCACTGAAATCACAAATGGTAACAGATGAAACTGAAAGAAAAGATACTGAAATAATTAGACCTAATACCAATTCATGTTAGTATAAGCAAACTTTTAGAGAAAATAACTAGTTTCTGACTTGAATCTCTTCCTGAACATTGTTGTAGACCACCTCTGCACTATCAACGGACTCGAAGTTCCATCCTTCTCTCCTGGGAAGCAAATTTTGTAACCACCTCCACAAAGGAATATTACATCTTTCTGAGTTCTCACAGAAGGTGAGCTGCAATTGAAAAATGAGTCAGCCTCTCTTCTCCATCAGAATTTTTGAGAACAGTTTTTGATACTCTTTATAGCTGAAAACAACCTTTTTACCGAAAACTTTCTTACAGGAATTGTACATAGTAATGACACTAAAATATTATGCAGCTGAAACCTTTTGTTTGGCTTTGGAGTAGTACTCATTACTTTTGCAAGCTCACTCACTATTTTACTTCTAAACCCTTCAGTACTCTACACTATAGTCAGCTTAGTTTTCAATCGAATGTCGTCGAAAATCTTTGCAAAAGCATCTCAGGGTTTTTGTAAGTTTCTTTGGGATAACTTGTTGGGATATTGTTTACGGTTCTCATGTGACAATGAGTTTAAAAATTTCAATTTAGAATTATCCTGAAATCTTAAATCCAAGTTGGTATCAATGATATCAAATACTTCACAATAAACGCGTTAATAGTTGATATTTATCCTCTTCGTAGGTTCTCCTACTTGAGACACGGTTTCTTGGGAAATTTCTTCACAGTCGTCAGGTAGCGCTGCTGTAGACTGGCGAGCTTCTTGGATTTTCCGTTCACGGTACAAAATATCACTTGCTTGGTTTCGTAGCACAACACATGATTGACAGTAAGTAGTTTGTCGACTGTGTTCAAGAAAAAAAAACTAATCTGAAATCTGAAAGTGCCAAAACCTCATTTTCTTGAGGATGTTCTCACATGGCACTAAAAACAGTGTTCACCAGTTTTGATGAGTAGTTCCATCATGCTGGACAAATGTGTGACGAAATGGTTGGAAAAGGTGTATCCAAAAATGTAGTATGTTCAGAAGATTTTGAAAAATAAACTGCAAGTATATCAAGAAAATTTAAAAATATTTTAAACTCCGGTATTTGGCTGGTGCATTCAGACAAAACGAGGATTAGTACGTGAGCATAACAGTGGAAAAATATGGCTTCATGATGTATGACTTTGATTAATGCTTGAGTTCCCTTCAGGTTTCTCGCCATACTCAGCGAGCCGTCAGACGTTTGTGCAATCAGTCTTTCATTTTCATTACATCCGAATTCTGATAAGAAGTGCTGGACAAGTTCTTCAATAGCCTGTATATGTGCATCACTCTTTGTATCACACAGTATTTAGAGTCGTACTTTTCATCTCCACTTCATATACACAACGCAGGACAGTAGAGAACTGTGCTTTATTTTCCGCATCTGACGGCCACAAAATGAACATTTACAACTTCTCTCTTTAAGCTAATGAAACGGTCGAGCCTATGGCTTGTATTAGAGCATTGTGAATTCGATTGGAAATTCCTTGAAACACAGTAGATGTTTCTATGTGCTCCGCCCGACGAGGATCATACTCCACAGTTTACTTCAAGAATTCCACAAAATTCCTTGATTAACATAATTTGTTGTTTCATCGTGTAATCGAAAGGACAACTCTAGGTTTTCCGGAAAACTCACTGCATTAATAAGCCTTTTAAAGATGTCCCTCATCTGCCTTACCTTTGGATTGTGAAGAGATATTTCATTTTTAAGCTAGTCATCAAACTCAGTTTTTATTGTGTATTCCCCAAATGCAGCTATAGTTACAGATGATCGTAGACGGCTAACAGACATCGCATACTCGTTATCGACTTCACAGAATTTCCAAAATGCGTTTAGCCGGTTTTGGTCCAACTAGTATTTCTGTCCTTTCCAGAAACGGTTCTAGGCGCTACAGTCTGGAACCGCGCGACCGCTACGGTCGCAGGTTCGAATCCTGCCTCGGGCATGAATGTGTGTGATGTCCTTAGGTTAGTTAGGTTTAAGTAGTTCTAAGTTCTAGGGACTGATGACCCCAGAGGTTAAGTCCCATAGTGCTCAGAGTCATTTTTTTTTTGTCCTTTCCAAACAACAGACAATACCAACAAAACACCGCACTTAAGCCACCGTTATCGGCTAACCAGTCACATTTGGCACAAAATTTAATATTACACTGAAAATGTCTAGCGAATTTATTTGTCTTTTGAAACGAGTTCGGTAGCTCTGCTGTTGGAAGTCCATTTTCAATTATTTGCTACATTTCTGAGAAATAATGTGCGCAAAACGGTTTAGAAAAAAGCTGTTTTTTAATGCATGAGCACATAGTTCTGTATTATATTAGCGACTGGCTTCACACGGGTAGCGTTAAGTATTTACGGTAGCTCTGACAATTCGAATGATACATTTATAAATTATATAGAAAAACCATCCTCGCGATCCAGTGTACCTATCAGTAAAAACTGGATCAAAATCTATACACCAGTTCCTGAGACTAGCTTGCACATACAGATGACGCGAGCAAGTGACATCCATTTGTATAGAAAGACATAACTAGATGCCACCTGGCATCCTGGCACCACGACACACATTCATATCGTTACAATTATTGTTACCGAAGTAGTGCTTCAGCTGCTTCCCCTAAATGAACGCCACTGGTAGCACCTCCGACAAGCTGTAGAAGTCGACATCTTTTCTGATGACATCTTGGGGATAATATGGCTATTCGAACTTGCACCTTCACTGCAGTCCTCGCAGGAACCCAGAGAGGTCAAATTAGTCTTGTCCGATAGAACCCATGCATTAATGCAGTTACATTCCGAATCGTTTTCGAGCATGAAGTTTTTTCCTAATGCTGCGATGTCAGCCATTATTTGTAAAGGAAGAAGGGTAAGCTTCCGGTGTACTACAAACGTTTACGAATTCGTCCGAGCCGGTCATGTCAGACGGAAAGAATCATGGGAACCACAGCGACGACGCGAGATGACAGTCAGCCGAGAGAGCACGGAAGTAGCAGACCTCTTACGAATGAAGCACATTGCCCCGATGTCGTCGGCCTTGCGGCTAAACCACAACACAGCGCGATCTGGTGGTATGACCGCGACAAATGTGTTGGCACCACGAGAAACAACGCACCTTCCGGTTTCAAATACTAGAAACAGTTGTCTTATATAAGACGCAAGCACGACGCGTCCAGGATCGAAGATGCAGATGACCAAAATAATCTTAGGCTCTATCAGCTTACAGACCTCAGCTACGGGTGTAGTTGTACCATTATGGGACAATCAATGCAGACGTCCAACACCACGGAAGTTTTGAGTATTCCAGCACAAGGAGAGAATAAAAACAAAATATGGAGCCTCATAAATACGATGAAAAACAATAGATTTTTTTTAAGTCATCAGCCCTCTGACTGGTTTTATGCTCCCTGCCACGAATTCGTCTCCTGTGCCAACCTTTTCATCTTAGAGTAGCACTTGCAACCTACGTCCTCAGTTATCTGCTGGATGTATGTCAATCTCTGCCTTCCTACACAGTTTTCACCCTCTTTTTCACCCTCTACATCTCCCTCTGATACCATGTAAATTATTTCCTCATCTACTAACAAATGTCCTATGATTCTGTCCCTTCTTATCGTCAATGTTTTTCATACATTCCTTCCCTCCCCGATTCTGCGCAGAACGTCCTCATTCCTTACCTTATCAGTGCACCTAATTTTTAAATTTAGTCTGTAGCACCACATTTCAAATGCTTCGATTCCGTTCTGTTCCGGTTTGCCCACAGTCCATGTTTCAATGGCATACAATTCTCCGCTACAAACGTACGTTCTCAGAAACTACTTCCTCGAAATCAAGTCTATGATATTACTTTTGGACAGGAATCCTCTCTTTGCTAGTGCTTTTGACGTTCTACTTGCTCCATCCGTCACTGAGGATATCAATGTCATCAGCGAATATTATCACTGAAATTCTTTCACCTTGAATTTTAATTCCACTCTCGAACCTATCTTTTATTTTCATCATTGCTTCTTCGATGTATTGACTGAACAGCAGGAGCGAAAGACTTCATTCCTCTCTTACACTCTTTTTAATCCCAACACTTCGTTCTTGGTCTTTCACTCTTATTATTTCTCCTTGAATCTTGTAAATGTTGTACGTTACCCGTCTCTCCTTGTAGCTTACCCCTACTTTCCTCAGAATTTCGAACATCTTGCACCATTTGACATTGTCGAATGCTTTTTCCAAGTCAACAAATCGTATGAAAGTGTCTTGATGTTTCTTTCGTCTTGCTTCCATTACCAACGGCAACGTCAGAACTGCTTCTCTTTTCTAAAGCCAAACTGATCGTCATCTAGCACCCTCAATTTTCTTTCCCATTATTCTGTATATTATTCTTGTCACCTACTTGGACGCATTACCTGTCAAGCTGATTGTGCGATAGCTCTCGCACTTGTCAGTTCTTGCAGTCTTCGGTGTTATGTAATTGATGTTTTCCCGAAAGTCATGTTTTATATCACAAGACTCATATATTTTACATTATTGAATTAGGTGACAGGTACCAGGTCACAAACTTTTTCAAGCCAAGTGCATGTCTTAGCCAGGTGGTAGAGGATATAGGTCCCTTGTGCAAGGGTTTCTCAAAGCATGATCATGTGATGATAGTGGGTGGAGTGGGAAACAGTATTGATAGGAATCAGGGCTAGAGTATTGAGTGTGAGCTGGTAAAAATAGCCTCGGCAACGACCCATACCAATGTTGGGCCGGTTCCTGCTTTTGTGCAGCATGATCAGCCCCAGGTGAACCGCTCTGTCAGGAGGGGAAATATGGAGTTGGATCATGGCATAGGGTGGCCACTCTGTCAGACATTGGATTGGTTCCTGTCGAGGCTATTGATAGGGGGATTTCACAAAGCATGGCCTACACCTCAATATTAAAGGGAAGGGTAAACTGGCAGGGTTGTTAGCGCAATCCATAAGAGGGGACACTAGTACTCATGGATGTACCTCTTTTTTAGACTAATATCAGTGTCCAATGAGGTCAGGCAGGCAGGTGCTAAAGAGGTCCAAAACTCACAAGATTCTCACAACAGTAAAGTAAGTAATAATGTTACCATATTTAACCAAAATATTGGTGGATTAAAGAAAAAAGTAGATTCTCACAAAAGCAAAGTAAAAAATAATGTTACCGTTTTTCACCAAAATATTCCGGTATTGAAGAATAAAGTAGATGAGCTCCTGGTTTGTTTAGATGATAATGTAATAGATATACTATGCCTGTCTGAGCATCACATTGTGTCTGATATGGAAAAGGTAAATATCAGTTATAAACTAGCTGCACATATGAGCAGAGAGAATAAGGTGAGAGGAGGAGTTGCCATATGTGTCAAAAGATATCACTGTGTAAAAAGCTTAGATACAAAAAAGTTTTGTCTAGAGCAACATACAGAAGCATGTGGCTGTCAACTTAAACTGAAGGAGGGCTCTTTTATAATTGTAACAGTATATAGGTCCCCTTCAGGAAACTTTCATTTATTCCTGGAAGACTTGGGTGCCTTGTTGTGCTATCTGTCAGATAGGGGAAAGCAAATTATTATTTTTGGGGACTTCAATGTTGATTCACTGAAAGAGCGTAATAGGACGAATGACCTGGAAGTCTTGCTCGCTTCTTTCATTCTGACATCTGTCACTGATTTTCCTACTTGGGTAGTGAAGGACAGCAGCACATTAATAGATAACACTTTTATAGACCAAGATAAATTTAAAAACATAAATTCTTCTCCTGTTGGAAATGGCCTTTCTGATCATGGGGCTCAGGTAGTTACAGTATATGACATAGCTCCATTCAGTAATTCAAAACTACCCTCCAAAGTTGTGCATTCGGTTAATGATTAGAAATTTATGGGAAAATCTTCAGCAGTTAGACTGGGATGAGGTGTACAGGGAACCCTATGCTAGTTTAAAACATAAATTATTTCATGATACACTTGTAAGAGAATTTGAAAACTGTTTCCCCAAGAAAGTAGTTAAATCTAATTATAAGAAACCATGAAAAAAAACTTGGCTTACTAAACGAATAAAAATATCTTGTAACCACAGAAGGGCTCTAACAACAAGGAAGATTAATGATCCAGAAACAGCCAAATATTATAAAAACTACTGTGCTACTTTAAGATAGGTTATTAAAAAGTCCAGAAGCATGTGCATCATGTCTGAGGTTAATACCTCTGATAATAAAATCAAAACAATTTGGAATATTATTATAAGGGAGACAGGGCAACCAAGAGTGCAGGATGACGGCATTACCATAAAGTGAATGGAAACTTGACAAATAACAAGCCAGAAGTCGAAAACATTTTGAATAAACATTTTTTAAATGTTGTAGGGAAAATAGGATCTAAATGTTCATTATAAGAAGCAAGGCAGTTAATGGAAGAGGCCTTACCCACACAGTTTCATACAATTGGAATTCCGCACACCTCTCCTTCTGAAATTAGGAAGATAATAAGCACTCTCAAGAATAAAAGCTCATATGGAATTGATGGCATTTCCAGCAGGATAATAAAAGCTTGTTCCCAAGAGATAAGTGGGAGTCTTACCCACATATGTAATAGCTCTCTGAAGCAGTGTATTTTCCCAGATAGAGTGAAGTATGCCATTGTTAAAGCACTGCATAAAACAGGGGATATGTCTGATGTCAACAACTACCGCCCAATCTCTCTTCTGACTGCCTTCACCAAAATACTTGAAAAAGTAATGTATTGTACAGTAGCTTCGCACCTTTGTAAAAATAAAGTTTTAACAGAATATCAGTTTGGTTTCCAGAAAGGTTTTTGAACGGAAAATGCTATATATACTTTCACTAATGAAATATTAAATGCGCTGAGTAAACGGAAATCACCCATTGGGATTTTTTGTGATCTCTCAAAGGCTTTTGATAGTGTAAATCATGGAATACTTCTAGGTAACCTCAAGTACTGTGGTATGAATGGAACAGCACTCAAATGGTTTAAATCGTAGCTAACTGGAAGAGTGCAGAAAGTTGAAATAAGCAGTTCACATAATATGGAAAAACTGTTGATTTCTCAAACTGGGGAACAAGCAAGAATGGGGTGCCGCAAGGTTCGGTCTTGAGTTCTTTGCTGTTCTTAATATATATTAATGACTTGCCATTCTATATTCATGAAGATGCAAAGCTGGCACTTTTGCCGATAGTACAAGTACAGCTATTACACCCAACATACAAGAATTAACTGATGAAATTGTAAACGATGTTTTTCAGAAAATCATTAAGTGGTTCTCTGCAAATGGGCTCTCATTAAACTTTGACAAAACACAGTATATACAGTTCCACACAGTAAATGGAATGACACCATTAATAAATATAGACTTCGTTCAGAAATAGGTAGCTCAGGTTGAATGTTCAAAATTTCTAGGTGTATGCATTGATGAGGGGTTGAACTGGAAAAACATACTGAAGATCTGCTGAAACGTTTGAGTTCAGCTATTTATGCTATTAGGGTCATTGCAAATTTTGGCGATATACAGCTCAGTAAACTAGCTTACCACGCCTATTTTCATTCTCTGCTTTCGTATGGCATCATATTCGGGGGTAATTCATCATTGAGTACAAGAGTGTTCATTGCACAAAAGTGTGTAATCTGAATAATTGCTGGAGCTCATCCAAGATCATCCTGCAAACACTTATTTAAAGAGCTAGGGATCTTCACTGTAGCCTCACAATATATACATTCATTTATGAAATTTGTTATTAACAATCCGAACGAATTCAAAAGTAATAGCAGTGTACATGGCTACAAGAAAGGATGATCTTCAATAATCAAACTCAAATCTAACTTTGGCTCAGAAAGGGGTAAATTATGCTGCCACAAAAGTCTTTGGTCACTTACCTAATAGCATCAAAAGTCTGGCAGATAGCCATATAGCATCTAAAAGGAAATTAAAAGAATTTCTGATTGCAACTCCTCTTACTCATTAGATGAATTTTTGGATGTAGTAAGTGGGTAATTCCCCCCACCATCCCCCCCCCCACCCAAAAAAATTAAAAATGTTAAGTGACATGTAATATTCTGTGTAAAGTAATATCTTGTATAGACACCTTTTATTAACCTGACACGTTCCACATCATTACGAAGTGTCGTATTCATGATCTATGGAACAAGTACTAATCTAATCTACACACTGACGTGAATAGTAGTTTTGTTGCCGCTTCCCGCAATGATTTTAGAAATTCTGATGGAATCTTACTTATCCCTTCTGCCTTATTTGAGAGATAACATCTACTAAAACAATACAAAGGACATTTTAGAACTTAAAGTGATATTAGATCGAGAATACAGAACTTTGAGAAAAAGTAAAGAGTAGACAATACAAGTTGGATATTATATGCACAAGCCTAAATAACTTGCTGCAGAATGTGGAACACACAGGATCGTGCAGTGATGGCTGAAAGTGGTTCATCCAGATATAGAGACAGGACGTGACATGCAACAGATAAGACACATCTTCAGTTTATTTGGAGGAGACAGACGCGGGGCATGGCATTACATTCTTACGTCGCAAGGTTCCCCAGCCTACGGTAAAACGCGTAGACCTGCATCGGATTCCAAGGAATTTCCTAAACTGGTTCACAGAGTGAAAATGCATATTGCCAAACTTCATGCGTGCAGTGTATGCGAGCTAGGGCCCGGCCTGTCTTGGCTTTGCTCTGCCCTTCCCGGAAGTACCCAGAACAACGCGACATTGCACTGAGTGTTACGGTGGGGCGTTTTTCAGTTGGGACAACTCTCTTTAGTTCGGGAGAATCTCGGTGTCAGTGCTGTTTGCCCTTTCCTATTTGTTCGTGATATGAAGGACGTTCACAACTCCAACTGTTGTTTGCACAAAGAGAGGCGGTCTAGCGATATATGATTACAAGCACTTAAAAAGAATGGGAATGACAGAGTGGAAGGAGAAAATTCTCAACATGTATTGTGTAGTCGCTTAAGCGACATGTTCTGCTAATTTGCTATGAAACGACATTTCAATGCCATTCAGAAAGAATTTAAATATTTAGTTCCCAATAAAAGAGCAAAAACTTACAACGATCGATAGAAGGGATTCATTGTTTTGTGCATCAAGAAGCACTTTCTGCTAAATATCCAGGCATGGATCACGTGAAGAAATTTGTGGTACAAATAGTAAAATAGCTGAAGTCGCTCTCATTATTCCACTTTCAGTTACAACAGTTGTCACAGGAAGCGAACGAGGAGTACGGAGACCTGGTACATTACTAGAAAGTACTTCAGTCATGTTAAGGGGTAAGCCTGGACGATTTTTCGATTTAAAACTGGCTATTGTTGAATTTACGAAGGAAAAACGTGTTCAAGAACGAAAATTGGAACGTCAAGAGTGAACTGCAGATTTTGTGGACTTGACTGCATACTCCCAAAGTAAGATTTCGCAAAGTGAGAACAAACCTCTTTCTTATTTGATGCGGATGCATTTAAAAAGAAAATCATATTGTAGAAGGCACACATTCTGACAAACACAGTCCACTTCCTGACGCTTACTGGAGTTAAAGAAAACGCGAAGTTTGAAGAAATCGTTGTGGCCTTGGAAGAATTATAAGGATAGCTTCCTACACGTTTTAAAGACACGGCAATCTTACACCTGTTTTCGAATTGGTTTCGAGATCATTTGCTGTTTCACCTGAAAGCGTCCCTGTGCCTGTGCAGATGTAACTGATTGCTATGCAAGGTGACTCCCATTTTAAAGACAAATCCCTGTATAACTGTTCATGACGTCTACATTGCTTTTCTCAGGTAATGCTTCCCCGTCTTCATAATCAGGTTACAAAAGTGCTACAGTATTTCGATCAACATGTGTGTGAAAGACCTTTTCCATTATGAAACAAAATAAGTCACGATTCTTACGTGGCATCATGAATGCGAAAATATGTATAACTGTCTGCACCTGTTCGTATGTCAAGAGTTTGTAGCACAAAAAAGTATATTATGTTTTCAGCGCCCCAGAGATATTTAAAAGATACTGAGTATTTGTTTTGTTTTCGAGCTACATCGAAGCGACAAAGAAACTGGTATAGGCATTCGTATTCAAACACCGAGAGATGTAAACAGGCACAATACGGTGCTGCGGTCGGAAACGCCTATATAAGACAAGTGTCTGGCACAGTTGTTAGATCGGCTACTGCTGCTATAATGGTAGGTTCTCAAGTTTTAAGTGAGTTTGAGCGTGCTGCTACAGTCGGCGCACGAGCGATGGGTATAGCATCTCCGAGGTAGTGATGAAGTGGGGATTTTCCCGAACGACTGTTTCACGAATGTACAGTGAATATGAGGAATCCGGTGAAACATCAAATCTCCGACGTATCTGAGACCGGAAAAAGATCCTGTAGAAACGGGACCAACGACGGCTGAAGAGAATCATTCAACGTGACAGAAATGCAACCCTTGCGCAAATGCTGGGCCATTAACAACTGTCAGCGTGCGAACCATTCACCGAAATAGCACCGATATGGGCTTTCGAAGCCGAATTCCCTCCCACTTGTGTACCCAGGGTGACTGGGCCCGTCAACGCCGACAATGGTCTGTTGATGTCTGGAAACATGTTGCCTGGTCGGACGAATCTCGTTTCGAATTGTATCGAGCAGATGGAGACAACCTCATGATCTGTGGATCATGCATGTCACAAGGGGAATGTACAAGTTGATGAAGGCTCTGTAATGGTGTGGGGCGTGTGCAGTTGGATTAATATGGGACCCCTCATAGTCTAAATAAGACTCCGACAGGTCACACGAGCGTAAGCATCCTGTCCGATCACCTGCATCCATTCATGTGCATTCTGCATTCCGACGGACTTGGGCAATTCTTGCAGGACAATTCAACACCCACACGTCTAGAATTGCTACAGAATGGTTTCAGAAACACTGTTCTGGTTTAAACACTTCCGTTGGCCACCAAACTCCCAAGACAAGAACATTATTGAGCGTATCTGAGAGGTCTTGCACCGAGCTGTTCAGAAGAGATCTCCCCCCCCCCCCCCCCCCCCCCCATACGGATTTATGGACAGTCGTGCATTCATGGTGTCAATACACTCCGGCACTACTTCAGACATTAGTTTAGTCCATGCCTCGTCGTGTTGCGGACTTCTGCGTGCTCGCGTGGGCCCTGCACGATAGTAGCCAGGTGTACCAGTTTCTTTGGTTCTTCAGCGTATTTTGTTGAGAAAATGTGAAATATAAGAACAAGTCATAGTGCGACTGCACTGGCATTTAAATGGGGCGCCTTCGCATCTTCTCCAATCTTACCATTCCTCGGCCTCTTCACGCTCAGACAGCTTGCCGTGGTGGTGGGAGAAATGTGGCAGCCAGGCCGAGCGCTATGGCACTCGCGTCAGGACATGGATCGCGAACCGAATTCATAGGCCACCCTGGGTTAGAGGATTCACTTCATACACAGACGCAGCTGACTGCTCCAGACTATGATGCAATTGCTTCACCAGCTCATGCTATACAATCACGCCAAGTACGTCGGCGCATTCCACCAAGGCGCTTGGAGGATCCTGCAGGATTGGGACACAGCAAAAGATCTACAAGACTTATCGACTACGTCCACCTTGCAGGGCTAGTTATTCCAAGACTTTCTAACATACAGGACTCCCTGCCAAGACGAGTAGGCCATGTGACGACACTTACACTAGGCCAGTGGTGGAAAGACAGATTTTGCTACAACTAGCGCTGCTGGTGGCCAAAACTGGATCTAATAGCCATACCAACCAAGCAACAAAAGACACCGGTAGAATACATTGTTCGTTTCGTTGAAAATAAGTATATGAAGCACTGCAAGAAAAAGTAGCGCCGTTTACAAAGCAATATGCGATAAGAAATCTGCACCGTGAGATGCTGTGCTTAATTTGTGTGGATTTACCTTTATAAGCAATTCGAAATTCTGTTTTTATGTTGGCTAACCTACCCGGGAAACAAAACTTGTGTTCTGTTTACTTTCAAAGTATAGTGGTGATTCGTCAAAATTACATCTCCGTTTAACTCTGACATTTGATTTAATCGTCCGAAATGGTGTATAAGTGTTCTGTTCCACGTTGCTGAGGAAATTACGAAAATGGACCACGAGTAGCGGTGTTTTCTTTTCCTAAAAGTACGGAACTACAGCAGAAATGGATATCTGCAATACATCGTCAAAATTTCCAGGTTACACAGAATTCGAAGGTAAGTTCAGGTTCTTTACAATTCAGTTACATTATCTCAGGGTGTGTGTTCTTTAATTTAGAGAGCGGGAGCAACTAATCACATATTTAAGTATCACGCTCTTTAGATGTTTATTAACAACGTGAATTCGATTGATTTGATGCCCTTCTCTAGAAGATCAACTACATTACATACATTACTGAGTCACTGGAAAATAACCTGAAATACCGAGTGAATAATAATCGATTTGATCTGAAGATAACTACAATAATCCCATGTGTTAGCATTAGTTCCCCTCGGGATTATTACATGTAGCTGATAAAAGATTTTCTCATTATTTCAAGGTCTGCGAGCTCCACTTCATTGAAGACCTCATTCTGAAACATAGTGAATATTTCGACAGTTCCACAGGGAAGAAATATTCTTTGCCACTTCCAAAACCTCGCCTTTAAACAGTAACCGTACTATCCATTCTGCCTAACTGTCCGAAGTATCTTTCGTCAGCTTCTTGTTCGAGGGAAAGTGGAGATGAGAGACGAAAGCGTCTAGAAAATAGAGACTTAGAAATAGCTATTGCAGCGAGTGTAGTAACTCATGCTCAGTATGAACAGGAAACACATTTTGTGAAATTTAATGGTTTTGTTAAGTGTTTAGTGGGTATCAAGCTGCCTAATGACTGGCATCTGATAAAGTCAGAAAGTTCCATAACTTTTGTTCTAATAGACGTCAAAGATATTCGTACACTTTTGCGTTCTGTTGTGGTGACTACTGACCTGAATGTGTCTTTATATGAAGGTAAAAGTGTAATCTCAAAACTTGGTACAAGAAAGTTCCCTTTAACTATAAACCATTTAAATGACTTAATTAACACTATAGATAACTTGGAGAACTTTACTAGGAAAAACAATGGTAGCACTGTGAAAGACCACTTGCTATTCGTCACTGATTGTTTGAGAGATATGGCAAAACATTTTGATGAGAGTGAAAGCAACAAAATAAATTTTTTATGTGAGCAATTGAATCTAATGGGAATCCACAAGAGCCATTACAGATACTCAACAGACTGTATTATATTTTGTAGTATTCTATTTTCAATATCACCACATGCTTATAAGTTTATAAGAAGTACACAGTATCTTGTGCTACCTCATCCTAATACCCTGCATAAAACCTATTCACATTTTCAAACAAACCCAGCAGCTGAGCAGGTAGGTGGTAATTTTCTGATGTATATAAAACAGTATTTCCAGTTTCTTTGTGAATCAGATCATGTTGTTTCACTAATGTTAGGTGAAATATACTTGAAACCTTATTTTCAATTCTAAAAATGTGGCAACTAGTGCTCAGGTTTTTATCATACAGAGTTTGTTGTCTTCATATAAAGATGTAGTCCACATTCTTCCAGTAAAAAATATAATTGGTGAAGGACTTTTCACTGTAATAAAGAAAACATTTTCCAGACTGCATGCAATAGGTTTTAAGGTAGTCTGTGTTGTTAGTGACAACAGTTCAGTTAACATAAGGGCAATGTTATTCTTTGCTTCCCCTCCTCAACTGTCAATTGTTTACAAACACCCCTGTGATGACACTGATCCTCTTTTTATGTTTTAGATTCTGTTCACATTTTAAAATGTGAAGATCCTGATCAGACAATTATGAACCCCAGTTTGAAACAGATTCAGAAAATACACAGCTGTGTATGGCCAGATTCTTTTCAGTTAAAAAGCTTCATGACATAGAGTGTACACAGATAGTAAAATTTGCCAATAAGCTTAATTTAAAGTCTCTTTTTCCAAGTAGCCTGGAGCGACAAAATGTCAAACTTGTACTTAATGTTTTCAATGAGATGACTGTCCTAGGTTTGTTAGCCTTGGGGGAACATCATCATATTGATAGTTTTGAGAGCACTGCTAAATTCATTAAATTAATTTGTACACAGTGGAACATTGTTAATGTTAGCTCACCTGGTAAAGATATCCGTTTCAAGGATGCAATGCTGAAACCACTCTCAGTACAAGTAATGAAAATATCAGATATTTAGAAAGATTTCTATCATGGCTGGATAAATGGAAACATATTTCTGATAGTACATTTGGATTATCCAGTGATATACATTTGGCCATATCAAATGCCCTTCTAGAACTGACCAAGTATTGCACTGAGGAGCTGAATTTTAAATATCTTTTGCCAGGTAAGGTTCAGACAGATGCTCTTGAAGCACGATTTGGAAAATATCGAACAATGGCAGGATCTCAGTTTTGATATCTTTGAGACAGGTATTTGAAATTGAATCCAAGCTAAGAATTCAGACTCTGCTTTCCTTGAAAATTTCATCCTCTGCTCTTGGTGAAGTTGGCATAGATTTAGATTCTTTTGAAAGTGATTGTGTAGATGATATTACCTTACCACCACCATCAAACTTTGAGAGCATAATGGATTTCAGTGAAGAACAAGTTCAGCCTGTTCAGGAATACTTGCCTGTTTTCACATACTTGTCAGGATACTGTGCCAGAGCTGTTCTTAAGAAGCTGAGGTGTGAAACATGTAAAACATAATTAGTGCTTGATAAAACATCAGTAATAGAAAGTGATGAAAGCTATGAACTTATAAGAAAGGTAGATAGAGGTGGACTGTATTGCCCTAATAATGAGGTCATTAATGCTGTTATTTTCACTTATTTGACTGTTAAAAACTTGGTGTCTGGAGAACATGAGCTCTCCTTCATGAGATGTACATCCCAGATAAATCTAGTTATAAGATTAGCTGTTGATATAATTGAAAGGGAAGACTTTTTCCTAATGGAGTTTTCTTGTAGTCAGGTAAATCACGCTGATGACAAAATTCTTCACTCTCTAGTAAAATTAGCATGTAATATATTTCTCAATAATTATGTTAAAAAATTTAATGACAGCCATGTTGGCAGTAAAATGAAAAAGAGAAAACTGTCAACTGTAAAGTATTTTAGAATAAATTTTGTGACAGGTTAACAAACATTTACATTTGTCATTCTCCCCTAATTCCTACTTTTCTCTACTTGATGTGTGTAGCTGCATTGCTTAAAATGAATGTTCATAAAATTAGGCCTAGATTCTATTTACAATGATGTCATATCATTATCAAGAATATTCTGTTACATATTTGAGAGTTTTGATGAGAGGGACAGACAAAGGTGTCAAACTTACAAAATCCCTGATTTTGCTTTGTGGGTTAAAGGTTAGAGTAGATTCAGTTTTTGTACTGTAGATTCAAAAATGATATGAGTCTCATGGGTGTGGGACATGTCAGAAGATATAACATAAAAAAATAGGACACTTTAATATAATACTCACTTCCCTGATCATTTTGCCAGTAGATTGTCAAGATATCCAGATACTTTACAGTAAACTGAAACTGCTAATATCTACAGAATGCACACAGTCGGAACGAAACATAATTATACACTTTTATTAAATATATCATACACAAATTACATAATCTTGACTGTTGTCACCAAGTGCTGTCCGACCTTAAATCTAACAGACATTTTTACTTCAGCTGTTCTAACAGTCCCTGTTAAAAAAATTCATCTGTAGAGTACAAAAGGAGTTACCCACCAAGAAGCTTTTCAGCCTGTGCTTTATCTTAGATCAAGTTTTTAATGGTTGCTGATAATTTATTGAAAATGTGTATTCCTGAATATTGGACCAAGGTAAGTGATTTTAGGTCTTTATGTTGATTGTTCTTATTCCTAGTATTGGTACTATGTATTGACCTATTGGTTGGAAGTAGAGACATATTGTTTGCAACAAATTGCATTAATGAATAAATATACTGAGAAGCAGTGGTTAGAATACCCAGTTCTTTGAGTAGATTTATACATTATGTTCTTGAATTTACACCACAAATGAGTCTTATGCATTGGTAAAATGAGCGTTTGTAATTAAACTTTTCACTGTGACAATATCTCCAGTATCTATGCGATCATTGATGAGCCATTCATGCCGCAGTGAATTACATTTTTGTCCCAGTAATAAACTTATGATCACTACAATAATTTCGTCATCCTGTCTGTTAACTGTTTCGAAGTATCTCCGTTAGTGTCATTTGCTGACTAATGGATCTAGATTTCTGTAGCGACGTTTTTCTTAACAAGTAAGTCAGATTTTGCATACGATTTTAAACACAACAGAAGGAGATCACACTGTGTTGTAATCAGTGTGCCACATTGCGCGCGATATCATACAAGGGCGGCACAATTTCTCTGTAAAGGGCCAATTTAACGATCAGTGAATTTGTTATGGTTTCACGAAAGAAATACACGTTCATCGGCTCTAGCGCACAGGCTGTCTTGCAGCGGCAGAAGGTGTTAGCCTAGCGCTGATGACGTCAAGTTCCGCCGTGAGGCCTGTGTATCAGAAGGTGTTGGTTATTCACGCCATACGCAGCAGCAACATATTGCCCACAAACAAGCTCCTACTGCTACACCAGCTGACGTGACACCATCACGTTATGAATGTGGATGCAGATTACCAGTGCATCTGGAGGACTGTATTGTCGATATAAAAGTTATCATTCTCATTGTAAATACCCGTGCCTAGGTCGTTTTCTCTCCCCTATATATTAAATGCCAACGGCCTTGCCGCAATGGTAACATCGGTTCCCGTCAGATCACCGAGGTTAAGCGCTGTCGAGCTGGAGTAGCACTTGGATGGGCGCTCATCCGAACTGCCGAGCACTTTTGGCAAGCGGGGTGCACTTGGCCCTTGTGAGGCAAACTGAGGAGGTACTTGTTTGAGAAGTAGCGGCTCCGGTCTCGTAAACTGACATACGGCCAGGAGAGCGGTGTGCTGACCACCTGCCCCTCCATATCCGCATCCAGTGACGCCTGTGGGCTGAGGATGACACGGCGGTCTGTCGGTACCGTTGGGCCTTCCAAGGCCTGTTCGGACTGAGTTTAGTTTAGTTTAGTAGTATATATTAATTACAGACGTGGTGTTAAAATACAGTTTTTATTCATTTGACAGACACAGTTATCGTACATTTGCATGGCTCACAAATACATCCTTCTTCTGCCAAATATATGATGACTCTGTTGCCATTATTATATTTCTAGCGTCAATAAGATTCTTATATATGTTTCAGTTATATATTACACAGTGTTTAATTTTTTATGTTAACATATTAATTTTTGCTAATCCGTTATGTAATATTCTTGCGTTTCTCGGTACGTTTCATGTTTATTGTCTCAGTACTGTGCCTTACAGTGTACCATGAAAACGCTACACATACATAATACACAGAACATTCCCCTAGTGCTTCGCACTGTAGTGGGGTGGATGCTATGTAGCAGCGACAAGAATAATAAGAATAAAAGTTAAAGAAAATGGAACCAATCAGGATCGTTAGAGGGAAGAAACAAACTTTCCCATCCAAAAGCCTGAGAAGTGTCGGTTCTCTGGAGAAAGAGAGTCAGTGTGCTCTGGTAATGCAATGTGTCTGTACGTGTTTTGTGTTAGGAGAAGAAATAATTAATAAAGTAGTTATTGTTCACTGAACAGTGTGTTCGACTATCATTAGTTGCAATCCACTAATAGTCCTTAATACTTTACCCTCAGATCATGATGGGCAGGAAACAGACGAAAGGGAAAGGAAGAAATGTGGCTGTGAATAAATGATATAACTTTAGAGTAAGTGTTTTATTAATACATTAATTTGTACATCAGCTTCGACAGCGAGGAAGAAATTGTCTATGGCAGACCAAATTTGCTCACCTAACTTTGGTGTCTTTGAGAAAATAATGCCAGCTGAGTCTATTAAATCACACTAGAAAGCAGTCATGTCGTACCAGAATGCAGTAATCATTAATTCGATACTTACACATTACTCTTTTAGAATGAAAACTATTCACGTCTTGTCACAACATGTGTCTATTAAGTAAAATGTGACCTGGTGCATGTAAACAAACAATACGTTCCTTATCTGATTTGTAAGCTGAAACTGTAAAAAGAAAGTGAAAGCAGTGAATCAAGACTCGAGCTTTAATTAACCATTATCTGGTTGTTTTATATCAAATGTGAGTAGAACGACGTTTATCAGACGAATTAGATTGTATTTTAATTTTCGTATGTCTTTAAGTAAATTACTTCAGCGGCCATCCAAGGCAGATGCTATTTAAACTTTTAATTTGTTAGCAGCAAATTTAGATGCAGAGAAGGTATGAAAGTTATATAACTGACTCTGGAACTAGGAAAAGGTATGTCGTGCATTCAAATGCAGACATAGCAACACCTAATATATTTATAGAGCAAAATAGTGGCACATTTAAGAGCGTACCTACGAGGGGATGGAAAACTTAAACTGGAACGTGAATGTTAACGATTAGTGCAACGACTGTTTTCTGACACACTGCGAATATTTCCATACTAACATGGGTCGATAATTCTTTTGCTACCGATGCAACTCTTCACGG
Source organism: Schistocerca nitens (assembly GCF_023898315.1). Classification (NCBI taxonomy): domain Eukaryota; kingdom Metazoa; phylum Arthropoda; class Insecta; order Orthoptera; family Acrididae; genus Schistocerca; species Schistocerca nitens. The sequence goes on along the minus strand of NC_064621.1, from coordinate 141,012,350 downwards.
CATTAATTACTGATGCAATGTACACACAGTGGGTTAAATGTTGCTTTAGCAACTAACAACACTGACAGAGGATGATTGTTATGCGTAGAGTTTCACTCTACCGAAACAACGGATCAAGCAGTTTTCTCACAGTACGTAAATGACGTAAAATTGTTTAATTACCGGTAGTATATGTGTAACTGATTTATACGAACACGTGAGAAACAAGCTGGTAACCTGCGCCTTCTCCTGTTTATTGTTTGTTTGTTTTGTACATAACTAGAACTGCACGTCGCTCAGTATTAGTCCATTGCGTGCTTTAAAATGGTTCAAATGGCTCTGAGCACTATGGGACTTAACATCTATGGTCATCAGTCCCCTAGAACTTAGAACTACTTAAACCTAACTAACCTAAGGACAGCACACAACACCCAGCCATCACGAGGCAGAGAAAATCCCTGACCCCGCCGGGAATCGAACCCGGGCGTGGGAAGCGAGAACGCTACCGCACGACCACGAGATGCGGGCTTGCGTGCTTTATATCCTTACAAAATATAAAAAGCATTTTATAAGTAATAAAAATTAGTTTATCGCATAACCTCTGCACTTATGAAACCAAATCAATTGCTTTTTAAACAAATGCAGTTTACAGGCACAAACGTATAGAAATCTACTCAATAGAACTTTGTTCATCACGATGGAAAACGGGAGTTTCCTGCTATTGTTGGTAACTGCGAATGTTGTTTGTGAATAACAGAAACATGTTTAGTACAATCTCCTCAAAGTATTTAATAGGTATATGATATGTTTTCGTTTTGTGGTTCTCTTTAATTTTACCTTTTTTCAAGGAAGTCCCGATTTCTAGCGCTAAATGATAAAAGGGCATTTTTTACATTCTAAAAGAACAATTTTTTTTAAATCTTGGATTAAACATCAACAGTTTCGATTTTGCTATGAATGCTGTTTATTTATTAGCAACTGACAGAAAGATGCAGAAAGAAAGCGTTCCATAGGTTAGGCGGCCCTTTATACAGGGCGGAAAAAAAATATCGCACTTGAATGTCGGCATGCGATTCCTCATTCAGATTCAAGAGAGAAGTTTATCTAGCAAAATCAAATAGGGGGCATTCTAAATAATGTGTGAAAACAAGGAGCTGGCAAAACTGTTACGTCGTGCAGCGCTTCGAAATGTACACAGGAACGTGTTTCACTCTGAAGTACCGTACTAGTCGTCCTAGCTCATGGAATAGACTACTGTGGCATCTAAGCCACGTGCACGATGGTGGTATTGTTCGAATCCTCGTCAGGTCCCTTTCTTTATTTTTTAGACGTCCGTTCCCTAGTTTTCGTCGTTGAAAGCCCGACTTCGTTTTGTCACGTGACAACAGCCTGTCGCATAACACTGGGATCCGTTAAAACACATGCATGTGTCTACTAAACGCGCAGTGCAGAACCATAACTGGTCCTGTCACGTTCACGTAGGGCGGCTTCCCGATGGAGTACACAAACGATGAACACGTCGATATGCTTTTGGTACTGAACGCATCCGATGGCCAAGCTGCCGCTACTGTTCATGCATATGCTGCACGGTGCCCTCCTAAAAGGCGCTTTCCCGATACGAATGTTTTTCGTTGCCTGGAGCAACGCCTTCGGGAAACAGGTAATCTTCATCCACAAGTAATGGAAAGAAGTCGTACAAGGACAAGACGTACTCCACGAACCCAGGACGCGATTCTTGAAACCGTCCACCAGCCACCTGTGCGAAGTACCTGTGATACTGCAAGGCCGTTCCAGATGTCTCAAAGACTGGTTGTTGGAGTGCAGCACGATGAACTGCATCCGTATCATTGCACGTTAACTCAACACCGGCGGCCAGAACATCGCAGCCCTTATTGGCCTGAACACGACCCACATGTCACCCATGAACGTGGTTTTCAGGCACGCTCTGCCATAAACCTGTGGGCTGGAATCGTAGGAGGTTTTGGGCCCTTACCTATTGGGGCTGGGCAAGTTTAATGCGCTCCTGTGTCATACGTTTCTTTGCAGATCTTTACATGACGCATTAGAAAACGTCCCACTTCGTGTTCGTTACAGCTATGTTTTCAGCATGAACGTGCACCGCCACACTTCGGAACGAATGTATTTAACTATTTAACTGACGCGTTTCCAGGGAAACGGACTGTTAGTGGAGGACCAGTGTCCTGGCCTCCACGTTTCTCGGAGGTTTTTATTTTTGGGGACACTTACAGGAACAAGTTTGTGCTACACCACCTCTAGATGTAAACGACCTAATAGCTCGCGTACATGTCGCTTTTGGAATGATTGATGCAGCTGTATGGCATAGGGTCCAGCGAAGTACGATCCAGCGAAAGGCGAAGTGTTCCTAATGTAAGGTGGTCGCTTTGAACATCTTCTCTAAAGTGATCGTTGCTCATTTTTGTACATAACGGCTATGTGAAGATAAGCCTGGGTGGGAAAGGTACAGAATGGAATTATTGTGTGTAGCATAACGTACAATCTAGTGTAGCCTACTTACCGCGTTTTTTGTACCTCACTGGATACAGATGATGTTACTGTATTCACAGTTCTTTACTATTGGGTTGATTTCTTCATTTGTGTCATGGATGAAACAAAATGGTCATTTACGTCTATAAGAAGTTTATTTAAAGTCTTAATGTTTAAATGAAGATAACAGTACCAGAAAGAAATGAACAAAATACCGCATTTGAATTAGATATAGTCTGATGCTTCAAGTGAAAAGAAGTTTGGCGTGAATGTGGCTCAAACATTGGCGTGTCTGCATATCCATTCCACACGGCATTGCCTCATTGTCTAGTCTCAGTGAACTTAATGGGACAGCTCCGGCACTGTGTAGATTTCATACTACCTCTTCTTGGCCACACTGCACATAGTTACAACAGTGACAAACACTCGTTTTTGAAATTGCATTTCTATTAAACGATTTAGGTATGTATGTCTCAGAGGAGACTACGTCGAGAAGTAGAGTGAGTTGTTTACAAAACAAACATTTTTCTTGCTTTTTTACCAGACCTCAGCGCGGCCCCTCCCACCGGAGGTTCGAGTCCTCCCTCGGGCATGGGTGTGAGTGTCTGTATTGTTCTTAGCATAAGTTAGTTTTAGTTAGTTCAAGTAGTGAGTAAGTCCAGGGACCGATGACCTTTGCAGTTCGATCCGTTAGGAATCCACACACATTTGAACATTTGAATCAGACCTTAGACCATCCTTATAACTGTGTGTATGTGTGTGTGCGTGGTGATTCAGAAACCTGAGTATAATACCAGCAACCAAGAATATATAGCAACAATTCTGTCGTCTTCACCCTAATGTTTTACGGTGTGGCCGAGCAATTCTAGGGGCTACAATCTGGAACCGCTCGACCGCTACGATCGCAGGTTCGAATCCTGCCTCGGGCATGGATGTGTGTGATGTCCTTAGGTTAGTTAGATTTAAGGAGTTCTAAGTTCTAGGGGACTGATGACCTCAGACGTTAAGTCCATTAGTGCTCAGAGCCATTTGAACCATTTTTGAACAAATTTTAACTAGCACAATGTTATTGCAAAACTTATGGTGTATATGTTGCTAATGTTAATAACAACAAACCAAAGAGTTCTATAGGTTATTCGGTTACTCATTACTCGTTACTACAGGGAAGAGACTGGAACAGAGTACAGTGGAGGTCGTGGTAAATATTGTGTTGGTGTTTAATACACTGAAGTAATCACGCACAGGGTCGGCCATATGATCCATTCTGTTAACAGCTATAAGATCATTTTGCACTCTCTATTTGGATTCTGAATGCTGTGAAGCTCTATCTCAGTCTGCGAGTGCTGAAAGCAAAATTCTGGCGTTACTTAACTAATGCTAGGTACTTGAGACGACACAAGATGCCTGTGTTTATGTGATAGCACTGCGTTTGCCTGCTTCACAGAATGCCGAAAAAATAAGTTTTGATTGTTGAGTCCGTGCAATTATATTCACACAGGTTACAACTACATCAAGCAGAAATAAAGAAATGAATGTTTTCTGTGAGTGAATGTATATGCCGCATTTAATAAAGATTTTGTAAGAAAATATTTGTTTTTGTATTCCCCACCCTGCCAAAAACTGCTAAAAAAGACTCCTATTTATGGTGATTCATATGTATTTAAAGTGTGTAGTTTCCTGAGTCCGGAAACTAATCAAAACTAGGTAGCTGAAAGTACAGTAGACCCTTTTTCTGACCTATATGACGATGGCATTGTGATAGTAGTCACACACACACACACACACACACACGTGTGTGTGTGTGTGTTTTGCATGAGAGATGCCTATGTTACACCAATGTGATGAACGTTTGTAACACATGTCTGTCGCCATTAGTTTGGAAACCTTTGAGCAATAATTAATTTGTTGTAACGAATACCTGACTACTCCAGGAATTGTTGATCTCAGCAAAATATAACTAGCACGTTTACCTCAACAATGTCGATGTTGGATCTCCCCTCATAACCTTGACATGTGTCGACAGTGACTGTGTTTATGAGGCGTGCAGTTGTGTCAGCAGTAATATGACACCAGTGTGTCAGCACTGATAAGAAAAAACTAATGCGGAAGTCTGCAAAATTATTGACAGAACATACATTAATGGATGTGGAAAATAATTGATTTAAGCGGCTCTTATGTCTTGAGCGAAGCATTGTATATACAGCAAAAATTTATCATTGTTACCATTGCAGACATCTGTTGGTGATAGGACGAAACTTCTGGTTCAAAGAACTAACAATGCACGTTTTCTGTAGTGCAACATTTGTTAGTGACAGCGAGCAATCAGGATATAAAACAGGTGTCGAGTTTATTTTGCGTGTTCTCGGGGTTTGCAGAATAGTATTAAAATAAAACTCATATTTGACAACTGTGTATCACTAATTTGTTAGTTGCATTTTATAAGCAAATACTAATTTTTAATTATTTACAGAGAGTATATTTTATAAACTTTTCAATCATCCAACATGATGGTATGTACCTTCAAACGAAATTTGGCGATGTTACTACTGAGACAGTCCATAAACGACTTTAGAAGGCAGTAATACAACCATAGTTCGTCATACATTACACAATTCAGATACTTTGACCTATATTTTTTTTAAATTTTTCTGATACTTTTAAGGATCAGCGATTTAGCCAAAATGCCCACTGCCCTCCTACGTATGGTTGATGAACGGATGGCAGCCATGAAGGTGGATGTAATTCCGCATACGTTTTGTCAGTACTGTAAGTTAAGAATAAACGTTTCGTAATATTTTATTTTATTATTCCCATCACAAGGTCACAACAAATCTACACGTTGATCAGGACAAAGTTAAGGTAAGTATCTCCATGAGAATTGCGGATATGTGTATTTATTAACGGCTGCTGTGTTAAATGCCAGAGAAAATATGGTATATCTCAGTGGTTAGCACTATTTTTATTGTATGCTCGTAAAATTAGAAATTCGTTCTGCAAATGAAGCCTAGATCATGGCTAAAGTATCGCGTTTAAGCTACCATCTTGGATTCACCTAAATTACTTTAAAAAAACTGTTCAAATTTTGAGAACAATGATTTGAAATGCATTTCGCCCAAACATGAGTTCTGTATCCTATTCAACCTATCAAACCAAATTACCTATGCCTGTTATTAGCTATACTCTTTACGAGGCTTCATATAATGTTTTGATACTTCTTAAATTGCTAACAATATTTCAAAGGAAAGTAATTTTGAGCTACGAGTGTGGAGCAGGTTATGAGGCGTATTGAGCTAGTTGCTGACGGTTGTATCTATCAAGATACCTGTGTTACTACAACGGAGTGACAAAAGCAAATTTAACAGATCTACACGTGTTAGGATCAGTAAGCGTAAATATTTCTCCTATCACGATTTTTAACAGTGTCTTTGAAGAGAACATCATCACTGGGTGTCACCACAACTTTCTAATAAGATATTTCAACAATGTTCAGCCGATTCAAATCGCTATTGCTAGCTGTTGCTGGCTCTTTGTCACCGATAAATACTTCAGAGGTATCATTCCAACGTCTAGAAGACAGAAACGGGAAAAAGAGCCTATTCCTGGTTCCATTCGCAATAACTGACATGGGACTGAAATACATGAGAATAATTAAGATGAGTTATCTAGACAGTTCTTGTTGCTATTAAACTTCATTCATTTGTTGCTTCAGTAAGACTTGCAGGTTATATCAAGCTCTAACTTCATAGTTTTATATTAAACAGATGATATCATTTGAAAGAAAAGTCTTATATTTTTTATGTGTATTATGAAAAACGAGGAACTTGACAGAAAACACATTCTTTCTACTGGCAGAAATATTTTAGGGGCATTATAACAGTTTTCAACACATATAAACTGAGGAAGAAAAAACTTAAAAAAATATCATTACTCAATCCAAATCGACATACTTAGTACAAGAAAATTTATTATTCACAGTTACTGTACAGTTCCCATTGTCACGGACTTTCTTGAGAAGCTTAAAATAATACACGTAAAAAAATACACTGTGTAGTTCACCAGCAACCACGAAACCTTTATATTTTTGAAAAGAGAGAATTAATACAACGCCTCTAAGTATAATTGCATTATATGAGGGTTCAATGGGTGATTGCCGGAGAAACCGATCATTAGGCAACATCATAAATGTGTAAGCTGCAGAAATTTAAGTAACTTAAAAGTGTATCATATAGTTTTCTCTTTCCAATTTTCATCACGCGAATTTTTTTAATCTCGTGTGCTCTACAAAACATGTAGTACAAGCCTATAGCTAGGGTCACAAAGTAGTGGAGCCAAACCAATGAATAAACAAAATGAATCAATGGGATATCTCAACAATGGGTAAAATTTCCTTACAAGTTCTAAGACTTCTAAATAATTTTAATGAAAACGGTCAGAGTGGAAGGAAAGGCTGAAGGTTTCCCTATTTCTTATCATTCTAGGTGTGTGGTTAAATTTTAGGACCCATAGAAATCACCAGCGCCAGAGATGGAACAGGAACTGAATCACAGAAGTGTGAGGAAGAATTAGCCTGGCCTTGTTACTGTCCCATCCCGTCATTTGCCTAATGTGATTCGGGAAGACCACGCAAAATCCAAATCAGGATGATAAGTCGAAGGTTTTGAGCCCATTTCGAGAATATGCAAGATGAATATCTTAATTACAACCTTACATCACTCACCTGTTCACTGTTCAATCTATGTAAATGCTCCAGTTGCTGGTACGAAGGAAAGAACCCCAGAAGTAGGCACATTTTCACCTTAGTACCGTAGGGAGCTCACAATATTATTTAACTACGTGCATGATGTGTAAATGTGGGCTTCTTCGAAGATATGAATCTCTCACACACTGTTGTCTTAATATTAAATTGTTAGGCTATTATATCGACTGAATTGTTAGCGTGGCGCTGGTTATTTTAATTTGTTAACAGTAGGAACGTGCCAAGTAAACTATAAAGCGTTCTGTATCAGCAGGAAAATCAAAAATTGTGTGGGAAGACCGCTCTGTAGAAACCTCTGTAAGCGGGCGTCTTGGGAAACAACTCGTCGTAGGGTACAGTATCGAAGACGGCTTGTGCATAATGGCGGAACACTTCGGCCAGCCACTTTTCCAGCGTCGGCTTCAAATTCGGTTCCACTACGTTCGCTGCAACGTTGTTGATGAACATATTACCGGCGAGCACTGTAAACAGAGAAACTACAGTCTTAAACAGATCAACTGAGACAAAGTTATTGTGAGGTTATTGCCTTACAAGCTGTGGTCTGACCAGAACTCTTACTATCGAAATGTGCAACCCAGTTATTAGGAATTAAGGAACTGAACAGCTTTTATAGTCATGGACGGTGTGGTCATTACAGATGGAGCAGTTGCCCAATTGAAGAAGTATAGGAATGTAACCGTTCAATTAAGCAGTTCCTAGATTCGCATGAACAGATTTAGTGAGACCTTGGGCCACGAAAGTTGGTGCTTTTTATAGAAAAAGAGACATTTTTATTGCAATCTATACATCTTAAGTTCCTCTAATTCTTCTTACAGTCTTGCCAGATTAAAACTACTGATCTAAGTCGCAGGAAAAATACGTAGTCCGTTGAAATGTTTATGAAAGACAAAACAAATACTTTGGAAGGCTGAAAAGTAGCTTTCCACTTGAGGTTTTTTTGACAAGTCACTTACGTATGACACTAGGTGATACACGTGGAGTACATGCATAACTTTGCAATTATATTAAAATAAAATCATATTCCCAATTCCTCCAAGAATTTAATACACTGACGGAAAAAATCGCAACACCAAAAATTTTTTAAGGTACTCTGATGAAATTTCGGGAATATATTTGTGTAGGTAACATATTTAAACGATAAACATCGCAAGACAACAGGTTAATTGTAAGCGCGAGGAAGCCACTGAAAATGTGAAATGCTGATACGTTAATAACACATGTAACCACCTGAACGTTGAATACAAGCATGCAAACGTGCATGTATTGTGTTGCACAGGTGCCGCATGTCAGTTTGTGGGATAGAGTTCCATGCCTGTTGCACTTGGTTGGTCAGTACCCGCACGGTTAATGCTATTTGTTGATGACAGGAGTTGTCATCCGATGACATCCCATATGTGCTCGACTGGAGACAGATCTGGTGATCGAGCAGACCAAGACATGTCAACAATTACAGAGTGTGCTGGGTTACAACAGCCGCGTATGGACGAGAGTTATCGTGTCAGAAGACACCCCCTAGAATACTTCTCAATAATGGGCTGATTAGAATACAATTTTGCAGTTAAGGTAAGTAGGATAACCACGACAGCACTACTATTGTTATACTAAATCGCATCCCAGACCATAACTCCAGTGCATCTACCAAGCAGACAGGTTGGTTGTAGGTCCTCAATTGGCCTCCCCTGGTCAACACGACCATCGCTTTCATCAGAGAACACAAAAGAACTCTACCCTGTCTTCAAAAGGTCTCTCGCCTGACATCACTAAAGTTGCAAACGGTGGTGGTTTGGGGTCAGTGGTATGCACGCTACAGGATATCTGGCTCGGGGCTGTCCTTGAAGTAACCGATTTGTAACAGTGCTTTGTGTCAATTTGGTGCCAACTGCTGCTGAAACGTCTGCTGTACATGCAGTACGATGCGGAAGAGCCATACGCTGAACACCATGGTCTTCCCTCTTGGTAGGCCGGCCTGTGTGGCCGTGCGGTTCTAGGCGCTTCAGTCTGGAACCGCGTGACCGCTACGGTCGCAGGTTCGAATCCGGCCTCGGGCATGGATGTGTGTGCTGTCCTTAGGTTAGTTAGGTTTAAGTAGTTCTATGTTCTAGGGGACTGATGACTACAGATGTTAAGTCCCATAGCGCTCAGAGCCATTTTCCCTCTTGGTAGTGCCACGTGGCCGTCCAGAGTCCGATCTTCTTACAATCTCGTGACCACCGATGTTAGCTATCGTGCATAGTGGTTACTTTCCTGCCAGATCTTTCTACAATATCGCACGTGGCACATCCTGCGTCTCGTGTAGTAACACGACCTCGCTCAAATTCAGTGAGATGTTTATAATGGCGTCTTTGTCATTTTAAAGACATTCTTGACTAGCATCAACACGCCACGTCCAGTTCCAAAGATAACTCACTTTCACAACCGTTACAGAGTATATTTAAAGCAAAACCTGATGTTCATCTTCATAGTGGCGTTATTAGCGCCACTCTGGATCGACTGGCGCGAAATCTGAACAGACATCCTCTTTCAGATGTAGTAACATGCCTTGCAATTTTCGATTATGTTTCTCATCTTCTTCTTGGTGCTGCAATTTTTTTACGTCAGTGTATTGGTGTACTCTGTTCTACCTAAGACTAAAGTGAGTGTTTCTGAAAGGATGCGTTAGTTTCTCAGAATTATGGATGATGCTGGGACCATATGAATGTAAGTGGATATAATCAATGAAAAAATACTAGCTGCTCTTCTAAGGTAAGACGGATGAGAAGTTACAGTTTACGAAACCATCAACAGTATATTTACTTACTACCATCAAGACTTTGAGAAGTAATGTAGAAATAACTATACAAAGATGCACACTACAGTCTAATTCTAAAAAGCATTCAGTCAACAGCGTAAACGGAACGAGTTGCTCCGTAAAAGTGAGAGACCAATGGTGAAGATTTCTGGCATAGTCTTTTTTCATGTAATTAAATAAGCCGTTAGGCCTTGACATGTTCTGGGAAATTGAATTCCGACTTCTCTCTGTTAGAAAGATGTTATAAAAATGCGAGATAAAATGCTTTGATGTATATTGTTTATAGATTTTTATTCAGTAACGTACCTAGAGGCTGGTAGTCCCCAAAGAGACCAGTGAGCTCATACTGAGACCTGCCTAAGGCCAATGCGACTTGGACAGTGTCTAGCTTCAGATATGACCGTCCTCCCAGGCCGCTCTCAAGGTGTCCAGAATACGTGACGTCCACGGCGCCACCACCTGAAATGCAATATGTATGTACTTCTCTTTTAATGTACGTTTTTTTATAGCCACACATCCGAACATGAAAATGACGTTTTGATAAAGGGACGTTTTAGTAGTCTTTAAAAGACGTTGTGTTTTTTCTTCTGACCGTACCTGCAAATAAAAATGATTTCTTGGTACCGGTAATATAGCATTTAAAACAATAATGTAGCCTAGCAAGTAAGATATTAGTGCCAACATAACTGATGCTCTGCTTTTTATAAATAGCAGATGAGGAAGAGGAATAACAACATAATAACATGGTTTTCAACATACATTCACCAATTTTTTTTAATTGATTTTCTCTATCGAATCTTAATTATTTTCACAGTTGGGCCAAAGACCTATGAACGTCTGATTTTCAGTTTGTAACAGTCACGTGTCACTTATCACTTAGGTAATCTCTCCTCAGCAAAGTGCTTCACACGTCGTTAGACATTAAATTTCCGTCATCTTGTAACTTTAATTTTAGGTTTGTTCACTTTTTCTGTAATATGCCTCTTACTTCCACTCTTTCCTCTTCTTTCAAGTTTCTTTATTTTCACACTAATGCGATAGTTAATGTCCCGCGTAATACATCGTGCTCTCAACTGTCCATTTTAGTAGAACAATTTATTGAATTACCTTACTGAGGGTACTGCATCACTCAGTGAGCGTTCGTTCAACAACTATCTGTTTGCGAACTAGTGATAGTTATTCACAATGTGCTCACAAGGGAACATTAAAGGCAATAACTAGGGCCATCCTTTACATCTACATCCACACTTATTCTCCGCAAGCCACCGAGAGGGGCGTCGGGTAGAAAAACCTGTACCACAATTAGTCATTTCCTTTCGTGTTCAACCCGAAAAATAGAGCGAAGGGAACACGACTATCAGTATGCCTCCATACGAACTCTAATCTCTCTGATCTTATCTTCTTGGTTCTTACGTAAAGTGTACGTTGGTGGCAGTAGAATAGTTCCGCAGTCAGCCTCAGTTGCCAAGTCTCTAGATTTTATCAACAGGGAAATAACGGCGCTTCCCTCCAGAGGTTCTCATTTGAGTTTCTGAAACACCTCCGTAGTACTTGCGGGTTCTTAAAATCTACCAGTTACAAATCTAGCAGCTAGCTCTGCATTGCTTCAATGTCTTTCCTTAATCCGATCTTGTTCGGATCCTGAACACTCGAACAGTACTCAGTAATAAGTCGCACTAGTGGTCTATATGTGGTCTCTTTTACACATAAACCACACTTTCCTAAAACTCCCCCAATAAACGTAAGTCTATCACGCGCCTTCCCTTCACAATCTTTACTTTTTTTTTTTTTTTTTTTTTTTTTTTTTTTTTTTTTTTTTTTTTTGTGGTCTTCAGTCCTGAGACTGGTTTGGTGCAGCTCTCCATGCTACTCTATCCTGTGCAAGCTTCTTCATCTCCCAGTACTTGCTGCAACCTACGTCCTTCTGAATTTGCTTAGTGTATTCATCTCTTGGTCGCCCTCTATGATTTTTACCCTCCACACTGCCCTCCAATGCTAAATTTGTGATCCCTTGATGCCTCAGAACATGTCCTACTAACCGGTCCCTTCTTCTTGTCATGTTGTGCCACAAACTCCTCTTCTCCCCAATTCTGTTCAATACCTTCTCATTAGTTATGTGATCTACCCATCTAATCTTCAGCATTCTTCTGTAGCACCACATTTCGAAAGCTTCTATCCTCTTCTTGTCTAAACCATTTATCGTCCATGTTTCACTTCTATACATGGCTACACTCCATACAAATACTTTCAGAAACAACTTCCTGACACTTAAATCTATACTCGATGTTAACAAATTTCTCTTCTTCAGAAACACTTTTCTTGCCATTGCCAGTCTACCTTTTATATCCTCTCTACTTTGACCATCGTCAGTTATTTTGCTCCCCAAATAGCAAAACTCCTTTACTACTTTAAGTGTCTCATTTCCTAATCTAATTCCCTCGGCATCACCAGACTTAATTCGACTACATTCCATTATCCTCGTTTTGCTTTTGTTGATGTTCATCTTATATCCTCCTTTCAAGATACTGTCCATTCCATTCAACTGCTCTTCCAAGTCCTTTGCTGTCTCTGACAGAATTACAATGTCATCGGCGAACCTCAAAGTTTTTATTTCATCTCCATGGATTTTAATACCTACACCGAATTTTTCTTTTGTTTCCGTCACTGCTTGCTCAATATACAGATTGAATAACATCAGGGAGAGACTACAACCCTGTCCCACTCCCTTCCCAACCACTGCTTCCCTTTCATGTCCCCCGAATCTTATAACTGCCATCTGCTTTCTGTACAAATTGTAAATAGCCTTTCGCTCCCTGTATTTTACCCCTGCTACCTTTAGAATTTGAAAGAGAGTATTCCAGTCAACATTGTCAAAAGCTTTCTCTAATTCTACAAATGCTAGAAACATAGGTTTGCCTTTCCTTATTCTTTCTTCTAAGATAAGTCTTAAGGTCAGTATTGCCTCACGTGTTCCAATGTTTCTACGGAATCCAAATTGATCTTCCCCAAGGTTGGCTTCAACTAGTTTTTCCATTCGTCTGTAAAGAATTCGCGTTAGTATTTTGCAGCTGTGGTTTATTAAACTGATTGTTCGGTAACTTTCACATCTGTCAACACCTGCTTTCTTTGGGATTGGAATTATTATATTCTTCTTGAGGTCTGAGGGTATTTCGCCTGTCTCATACATCTTGCTCACTAGATGGTAGAGTTTTGTCAGGACTGGCTCTCCCAAGGCCGTCAGTAGTTCAAATGGAATGTTGTCTACTCCCGGGGCTTTGTTTCGACTCAGGTCTTTCAGTGCTCTGTCAAACTCTTCACGCAGTATTGTATCTCCCATTTCGTCTTCAGCTACATTCTCCTCCATTTCCAGAATATTGTCCTCAAGTACGTCGCCCTTGTATAGACCCTCTATGTACTCCTTCCACCTTTCTGCTTTCCCTTCTTTGCTTAGAACTGGGTTTCCATCTGAGCTCTTGATATTCATACAAGTGGTTCTCTTTTCTCCAAAGGTTTCTTTAATTTTCCTGTAGGCAGTATCTATCTTACCCCTAGTGAGATAAGCCTCTACATCCTTACATTTGTCCTCTAGCCATCCCTGCTTAGCCATTTTGCACTTCCTGTCGATCTCATTTTTGAGACGTTTGTATTCCTTTTTGCCTGCTTCATTTACTGCATTTTTATATTTTCTCCTTTCATCAATTAAATTCAATATTTCTTCTGTTACCCAAGGATTTCTACTAGCCCTCGTCTTTTTACCTACTTGATCCTCTGCTGCCTTCACTACTTCATCCCTTAGAGCTACCCATTCGTCTTCTACTGTATTTCTTTCCCCCATTTGTGACAATTGTTCCCTTATGCTCTCCCTGAATGTACAACCTCTGGTTCTTTCAGTTTATCCAGGTCCCATCTCCTTAAATTCCCACCTTTTTGCAGTTTCTTCAGTTTTAATATTGCCTGTTGTAATTCATATTACTTTGCAACGTTACGCCTAGATATTTAGTCGATTTGACTTTGTCAAGCCGCACACTACTAATGCTGCTCTCGAACATTATTAGTAGGTTACCTCTACTCATCGGCATTAACTTATATTCATCACGTCATCTAGAAACTTCGTCTAAGTCATCTTGTATTCTCCTAAAGCCCCTCAACGACGAAACCTTCCCATACATCTTAGCATCATCAGTAAACAGCCCCAGACTGCTGCTTACCCTGTCCGCCAGACCATTTTTGTATACAGAAAACTGATTCACTGCTTTAGGTGTGCTACTCCATTTACGTGTGCTACCCCGTTCTTCATTATGTTGATCACCCTTATTCTTAGACACTGCAACTCATTTTTACTTGACGAACGACTAAGAGCGCCGACCATCGACTCCCTTAGAGTATCAGTGATTGGTACAAACGACCAGGAAGTCTGTTGTGTGTATTCGTTCGGCAGTGGCAGGTCATAATAATGTAACATTTCAAATGATCACGGTTCTAGGCGCTACAGTCCCAGAATCCTGCCTCGGGTATGGATGTGTGTGATGTTCTTAGGTTAGCTAGGTTTAAGTAGTTCTAAGCTCTAGGGGACTGGAGACCTCAGATGTTAAGGGCCATAGTGCTCAGAGCCATTTGAACCATTTTTTCAAATTATTAACTTTCTCGTCGACCCTGTACTGCCCAAAATAACAGGCATTTTCAACTGTTCTCTGACCTCCAGCATCTTCCCAACGTCCTGGAAGCATGATGTACTCATAAACCCGTTACCCAAGAAGGGACCTACCAAAGTTCCTTCCGACTACAGGTCCATTTGCATTCTACCAACAATACCCAAGGCTTTAGAACATAGAGTCCACGAACAGTTTACCAGTTGTCTAACATCAAATAACATTTTAGATAAATACCAGCTGGGTTTCAGGCAAAATTTCAGCACGACGACCCCTCTTGTAAAAGTCACTGATGAATTGAAACAAGTTATGGACAAAGAGTAGGCGACCATTATGTGTCTTCTGGATTTCAGAAAAACTTTCAAAGCAGTTAATTTGACATTCAACTTGCTAAATTTAACCTTCAAAATTTTCCTCACGTGCTGTATAATCGTTCCACTCATA
Source organism: Schistocerca nitens (assembly GCF_023898315.1). NCBI lineage: Eukaryota > Metazoa > Arthropoda > Insecta > Orthoptera > Acrididae > Schistocerca > Schistocerca nitens. Next base: position 140,997,229 of record NC_064621.1, on the reverse strand, counting down.
CCTTACATCTTGCCAACAATATGTAATGACTTGAATTAAGAGGTCACAATGGAGGAATGTAGAATCTGTGGTCCCACAGGTATCAGTATAGGGCCCATTGATTTCTCATTCTATATTGATGTGTCAACTGTTCTCTCCCACTGCAAATATCATCTATACTCCAATGACCCTCAGTTATATCTAAGTACAAGTCCAACAAACGTACACAGTCATCTGCCTGTAAATACTGATCTATTTGCCATATCTGAGGGGGCATATCACATAGGTTTGAAAATCAACCAATCTAAAATGTAAACAATCTTAGTCCCTCACAACAGAATTATTACCACGCAGATCACCGAATTTTTCCGTCCATAATACTTAACGGCATAGACATAATCTTTTCTTTTTCCCAGAAAACTTGGGGTCACTTCAGCATCATCACTTAGGACTGAAAACACAGCTGCAGACTCTACGATGGTGGCAGCGTAGCTTCATTCAGAAATAGACAAAAGTATTTCCTTTCAAGCTTCAAAAGAATCTCGTAGAGCCACTAATGTTCCACACACTTGATGCTGCTCTCCAAGTACTTTTGTACGAAAGCTCACACACGTTAGAATTGGCGACGAAAACTTGTGAGCGATGCATTTGTGATATGTGATATTTAGACATATCACTCCTGCCTATGGACAATCATCATGGGTACGTGCCCATAAGCGCAGAGACTATCATACTCCACACTGATCAGCCAGAACTTTATGCCCACCAACCTACTACCGATATAAACCCGTCCAGGCGATAGTAGCTCCACCTGGCGAGGAATGACTTCTAGGCAGACACACCTATGGTGCATCTATCAGTGAGCTTGCTACCCATGTGTAGAATGGGGAATGAACGCGATCTACCTGAGTTTGACCAAAGGGATGGCCTGGAGGCTCGGCATAGGCATTTCGGAAACTGCGCGACTTTTCAGGTGTTAGAGGAATGCTGCGGCGATTGTCTTCAAAACCAATGTGAAACCACGTCCAGACATCGTGGGGTTGGCGGCCACCCTTCGTTACAGATGCCAGACGTCATAGAGGGGTCTGGTGGGTAAAACAGGACAGGCGGCCAACCGTGGCAGAGCTAACATCACACCAACCATGGGTCGACGACACATGCCTTTGCCAATGTTAAGACCACGATGTCAGCAACTATGACTGAAATGGGCACATAACCATCAGCACTAGACGTTGGTGTAGTGGCAGAGCGTTACATGGTCTGATGAATCCATCACATTGTTCATCGTGTCGACTGGAGGGCGCGAATCTGTTGTCTTCCAGGGTAACAACTCTTTGACACACACAAGCTGCTGGAGGCTCCTTTATGCTCTGGGGAACATTCACTTCGGCATCCATGGGTCCAGTGGAGTTCGTGCAAGGTACCATGTCGGCCAAGGAGTGCCATGCACTGTTTGCAGATCACGTACACCCCTTCATGACCATCATGTTTTCCGATAGCACTGGCATTTTTCAACAAGGTAATGTGCCATGTCACAAGAGCAGGAATGTGATGGAGAGGTTCGAGGAACACAATAGCGAGTTCCAATTGATGTGCTGGCCCTCCAACTTGCCAGAACTGAAACTGATCGTAAACATCTGTGATTGAACGTGGGGCCGGAGTTCATCGTCTCTTCCCCGGAATTTATAAGAATTAGGTGATTTCTGTGTGCAGATGTGGTGCCAACTCCCTCCAGCGACCTACAAAAACCTCAATGCTTCCATGCCACGATGTGTTGCCACTGTTATCCATGCCAAAGGTAGACATACTCGCCCTTAGGTACGAGGTCATAGTGTTCTCGCTGATCAGTGTATGTCCACTCTTTCGTCTTCTCTATCATTGCACTCCCTTTCATTTAACTTCAGATTTTACATTGGTATCTGAACATTACAACTGAAGTATGGTTCTCACCAAAGTAAAATCCTCTCTGTATTATCACATAACACTGCCATGTTCTCTCCATTCATTTCCTGTATTAGGAACCCGAGTTATGAACAACATTCCTTAAAAAACCAGAGAAATTAAATTCCTTCCAAACTTCAAAAATACAGTTGATGCCCCACCTTCTGTTAGCCTGCAGCTAACTCATGTCAGTCTTCTCTCTGTTCAACTTTTTGTCCCCCTTGTTGGCAAAGTCCTTTACTTAAATTCTGTTCTTTCCTAATGGTAACTGTCCCTGTCATTTCAATCTACTCTTCTTTCTTTATCACTTCTGCTTCCACAATACTAAAAATGTATTCAAATGTGCTATATTAATCTATATTATTCTTAATGCCCTTTACTATTGCTATAAAAAGGGAATTATTGTTCTGATTATTATTATTTCTTTCCTTTCTCAGACCTTAGGTCTGGTTCGAAATGAAAGTGACGCGGACCTTGATCAAGCGTGACTTCCTTTTAACTGGACGGTATATGTTACATAGCATTTAGGAACTTTCGGGTAAATGAACATGTATCAATAATTACGGACTTCTGTAGTTGTATATATATGTTTGGATGTAGCTGTATTGCGTTGATGTACTGGTGGATATTGTGTGGCATGACTCTTGTAGTTGATAATATAATTGGTATGATGTCAACTTTATCCTGATGCCACATGTCTTTGACTTCCTCAGCCAGTTGGATGTATTTTTCAATTTTTTCTCCTGTTTTCTTTTGTATATTTGTTGTATTGGGTACGGATATTTCGATTAGTTGTGTTAATTTCTTCTTTTTATTCGTGAGTACGATGTCAGGTTTGTTATGTGGCGTTGTTTTATCTGTTATAATGGTTCTGTTCCAGTATAATTTGTATTCATCATTCTCCTGTAGATTTTGTGGTGCATACTTGTATGTAGGAACGTGTTGTTTTATAAGTTTATGTTGTAAGGCAAGCTGTTGATGAATTATTTTTGCAACATTGTCATGTCTTCTGGGGTATTCTGTATTTGCTAGTATTGTACATCCGCTTGTGATGTGATCTACTGTTTCTATTTGTTTTTTGCAAAGTCTGCATTTATCTGTTGTGGTATTGGAATCTTTAATAATATGCTTGCTGTAATACCTGGTGTTTATTGTTTGATCCTGTATTGCAATCATGAAACCTTCCGTCTTACTGTATATATTGCATTTACTTAGCCATGTGTTGGATGCGTCTTGATCGATGTGTGGCTGTCTTAGATGATACAGGTGCTTGCCATGTAGTGTTTTCTTTTTCCAATTTACTTTCTTCGTATCTGTTGATGTTATGTGATCTAAAGGGTTGTAGAAGTGGTTATGAAATTGCAGTGGTGTAGCAGATGTATTTATATGAGTGATTGCTTTGTGTATTTTGCTAGTTTCTGCTCGTTCTATAAAGAATTTTCTTAAATTGTCTACCTGTCCATAATGTAGGTTTTTTATGTCGATAAATCCCCTTCCTCCTTCCTTTCTGCTTAATGTGAATCTTTCTGTTGCTGAATGTATGTGATGTATTCTATATTTGTGGCATTGTGATCGTGTAAGTGTATTGAGTGCTTCTAGGTCTGTGTTACTCCATTTCACTACTCCAAATGAGTAGGTCAATATTGGTATAGCATAGGCATTTATAGCTTTTGTCTTGTTTCTTGCTGTGAATTCTGTTTTCAGTATTTTCGTTAGTCTTTGTCTATATTTTTCTTTTAGTTCTTCTTTAATATTTGTATTATCTATTCCTATTTTTTGTCTGTATCCTAGATATTTATAGGCATCTGTTTTTTCCATCGCTTCTATGCAGTCACTGTGGTTATCCAATATGTAATCTTCTTGTTTAGTGTGTTTTCCCTTGACTATGCTATTTTTCTTACATTTGTCTGTTCCAAAAGCCATATTTATATCATTGCTGAATACTTCTGTCATCTTTAGTAATTGGTTGAGTTGTTGATTTGTTGCTGCCAGTAGTTTTAGATCATCCATGTATAGCAAATGTGTGATTTTGTGTGGGTATGTTCCAGTGATATTGTATCCATAATTTGTATTATTTAGCATGTTGGATAGTGGGTTCAGAGCAAGGCAGAACCAGAAAGGACTTAATGAATCTCCTTGGTATATTCCATGCTCAATCTGTATTGGCTGTGATGTGATATTATTTGAATTTGTTTGGATATTAAGTGTGGTTTTCCAATTTTTCATTACTATGTTTAGGAACTGTATCAATTTAGGATCTACTTTGTATATTTCCAATATTTGTAGTAACCATGAGTGGGGTACACTATCAAAAGCTTTTTGGTAATCAATGTATGCATAGTGTAGTGACCTTTGTTTGGTTTTAAATTGATATGTCACCTCTGCATGTATTATCAGTTGCTCTTTACATCCTCGTGCTCCTTTGCAGCAGCCTTTTTGTTCTTCATTTATAATTTTGTTCTGTGTTGTACGTGTCATTAATTTCTGTGTAATGACTGAAGTTAATATTTTGTATATTGTTGGTAGGCATGTTATGGGGCGATATTTAGCTGGGTTTGGTGTGTCTGCTTGATCTTTAGGTTTCAGATAAGTTATTCCATGTGTAAGTGTATCAGGGAATGTGTATGGGTCTGCAATGTAACTGTTAAATAATTTAGTTAGATGTGAATGTGTTGAGGTGAACTTCTTTAGCCAGAAATTTGCTATTTTATCTTTTCCAGGGGCTTTCCAATTGTGAGTAGAATTAATTGCTTGGGTGACTTCATGTTGCCAAATTATCACTTCAGGCATTTGTGGTATCATCTTGTATGTGTCTGTTTCTGCTTGTATCCACTGTGCATGCCTGTTATGTTGTACCGGGTTTGACCATATGTTGCTCCAGAAGTGTTCCATGTCTGTTATGTTTGGTGGATTGTCTATTTTAATGTGTGTGTTACCTATTGTCTGGTAAAATTTCTTTTGGTTTGCGTTGAATGTTTGGTTTTGTTTCCTTCTATTTTCACTTTTTTTGTATCTCCTAAGTCGTTTGGCCAATGCTTGTAATTTCTGCTTCTTGTCATCTAATTGCTCTATCGCTTCTTGTTGTGAGATTTAACCTAACCTTTTTCGTTTTTTTTCTGACATTTCATTTCTTATAAATTGTGTTAGCTGTCCCATGTCCTTTCTCAGTTTTTCTATTCTGATCTGTAGCCTGTGTTGCCATGCTGGTTTTGTGGGTTTCTTCTGTGTGTTGGTTGGTTCTGATCTCTGCCTAGTGTGTATATTTAGTGTAGTGAGTGCTCCTATATAAACCAGTAGTTGTAACTCTTCCATAGTTGTGTTTTCAGTTATTTTGTTGTGTGTGATTGTGTTGATAGTTTTTATTGTTGTTTCGACTTGTGGGTTATTTGGCGGTCTTTGCAAGAATGGTCGAATGTCTGTATTTGTGTCTTTGTATTCTATATATGTCAGCTGAAATTTTTCTTCTATATCTAACATGTGTGTCAAAAATGGTTCAAATGGCTCTGAGCACTATGGGACTCAACTGCTGAGGTCATTAGTCCCCTAGAACTTAGAACTAGTTAAACCTAACTAACCTAATGACATCACAAACATCCATGCCCGAGGCAGGATTCGAACCTGCGACCGTAGCGGTCTTGCGGTTCCAGACTGCAGCGCCTTTAACCGCACGGCCACTTCGGCCGGCTAACATGTGTGTCACTTCGTGTTCTATTTGTGCTTGTTCTGGTGGCTGTCTTAAGATTTCGTTTTCCTCTGATTGTTTAATTGATGCATGTTGTTCTTTGTTTGTTTGCTCTGGGATGTTTGAGTCCATTACTGTATTTTCTTCTTCTTCTGATTGCACATTATTTTGTTCCAGTATTTGTTGTACTTGTTGTTTGATGTTTTCTAATTCTACTGGCGTATCCTGTTATTTTTGATTATTACACATATCTGATCAGCTAGTCGTTGTTCTGTTAAAAATTTTAATTCTGGGAATCTGGTAATAAATGTTGTGTATACTTGTGATCTGTATCCAGTTGTGTTGGTTCCTAGGTTTGTTGCTCGGTAATAACAGAACATGAGGTGTCGATTAACTTCATCTGACCATCTCATCCTCTGTCTTTGTTTTCCTTCTAGGGTGGTTGCAGGAAGCATATCCTGCAAAACACCTCTATTTGGATTTAAATCATTTTCCAGTTGGCTAGCAGTGTCGTTACCATTGTGGGCGGGCATAGGGTTCAAGCGTCGTCCCCGACCATGACGGCGCTTGTCCGAGGCTTCTTTAGTTCTGTCCTGAACCATCTAATCACACTAAAGGGGGGTTAGCCCTATTATTGGTTTGTTCTTTTCGTCGCCTTTTACGACTGGCAGAACATACCGGAGGCCTATTCTTTTCCCGGGCCTCCACGGGGTTTATTATTATTATTATTATTATTATTATTATTATTATTATTATTATTATTATTATTCCTGTGAGTGTTTTGCAATATCTTTGGTATGTGTTGCCATCGTCAGATGTAAATGTAAGAGATTGCCTCAAGGGCCTAACCTGGTCCATCTAAGTTCTGAATAAATAAATTATGTATTTCATTTTCTGTGTATCAGACCTATTTCTGTTAAAAATTAACTGTCTTATTACAATTCTATATTTTTCAAATGCAGTACTTACAGAAAATTGTTGTATCTTTGATTATAATTATGGTAAAGAACAGCAGAAAACTCTACCAGTACTTTCTCCATAAACTATAATTAAACATGACAGCACCCCAGATTCAAACAATCTACTGCATCAGATACTCCAGAAAACACAACATGAGTTGTAACACTAACTCTGACACAGAAACTGGCTCTCACAGTTTGTGTAATTAATGATGGAGCCATTTCTGGTATCAAACATACGAAAAATTTGAGAGAGTTTCTGCATCCCTGTCATCATTCTTTTTACTCCTGCCTCTCGGATTTAGATTAAATATGCTACTATACTTCCAGAATATTCCGTTTTTCTCTCATGAGGAGATATTTTTGCATTGAAATACTTACCCATCACGCTCTTGAAGATTCCAGTGCCCTTCAAAGGTATGCCAAGTACATGGCCGGCCAAAGTGTATGCACCTTCTAACGTGTAAATGCCATCACGGTGAGCGACAATGTGGATACGTTTGCTGAAGGAATCCACCCTGGAAAAGAAAACAGAATGTAGTGATAGGAGCGATCAAGAAAAAAGAGAGAGGGGAGGCGAAGTGACTAGCGACATACAGGGTAAGCCAAGACGAAACGTACATACTTTGACGGGAGAGAGTAAGGGGAGATAGTATTTGTGATTCTGAACAAAACACTTCATCTAGACCTATGCTCCATCCCGAATAGTTTCTGAGATCTAACACATTTAATTCACATTGGTAGACGATGAATATAGGTTCTGGCTCAGTTTTTGTAAGTTAGCTAATTCACTCATTCACTAACTCAACACAACTTACACATGTCTTCTGCTGCAGTTGAATATTTTTGATCAAACTCACTTATTTTCATTAAAAAACTTATATTTTATAATAAGTTACTTAGAAAATTGAAAAGCTAGCAATCTTTCATCACATTCACTTTTTATAAAAAAATATTTTTTCTCGCAAAAGATGAATGTAAGAAAATAAATTTAACATATTTTTATGGAAGATGCACATAAGAAGATAAAAATTTATTCATTCTCACAATGAACAATTCATATTAAAATTTTACTGGCTAATAGTTCAATGTATTTCATTGTAAGAGATGAATGCTACAAAATAAGTAACAACTGTTCTATCCCTTACCCAGCCATAAGATTTTCATGAAATGTCGATTGTACATGTCTTTTTAGTGTTTTTTACCCTAAAATTCTACCACATTCACATGTAACCTTAAGTTACATATATTAGATATCCATTTTACAATACTCATCTTTATGAAATTCTTCAATGTTCTTTCTAACCATGCAATTACTACACTGCTTTAGCTCTCTGGTAGTGTCCATTTGAAGATTACAAAATTCCATAGGTTAAAAATAAAATTTAAAAAAATTCATGAACTACATTCCAGACCATAGAATTTATTATTTATATTTTTTTCTTCATTCCTTTATATTTCAGTGTCATATGTCCATCAACTAATCAAAAATTAATTAATTAAATTAATAAATTTAATTTATTAATTAATAATTTAGAATATCTGTCTCATAAAATAATTTTAAATTCATTATTAAGCTCCATATAAATCTTTTCTCCATATCTAGTATTTAAATGTTCACATACAGTAATATTAGATAAAACATTTGTTGCTAACTCAATTATTTTCTTAATCTGCTTCGAGACACTAGCATTACTGAGCTTCTTGATTAGAGTCCCCATTTATATAGACAAATTTTTATTAGATTTTTTACAATCATAATGTAAATATGGTAATGTACCTAACTTATTTTCCAAAATGTACCTTTTGACATCATGAGGACTCAATGCTTTCTTCTTTATTTCAATTGTATAGACTTCAAGGTTTACAACAAATCATATTTATTTTTCTGTATTGTTCTCTATTGTTAAATGAACAACCTTTATAATCTTCTGAGGTTATTCTATATTTAATAATATATTTGTTCATGCCTTTAGATTTTTCTTTGTTTTATCACCAAATTTATAAGCATACATTTTTGCTCTAAAACCACAAAATTCTTCCATTATTTTTCCATTGCACTAGTCATTAATTTTCCCAGAGACTTTCTAATTTACTTACTCCATAAGTATTAGTTTATGGTTAATCACTTGTATCAAAGTAATCAATCATCAATTTTTATGTTGTGGAAATAGTTGTCACTGTGTTGATAACACTACTCCATATTTTCTTTATATTTTGGTTTTATCATTCTATAGTGAAAATCAGGCATCAGTTCATTAGATAAATCAAATATACTCATTCCAGTGTCGATTGGTTCTTTGGATCTAATTTTTGTTTTATTCATAGGAATAGCAACTAGATTTTCGTTAAATAGTTATTACTTTAAATTTTGTTTTAGCTATAAGTTTGTCTCACTCTTTTCTGCCTAAAACTAATTTTATAACCAACCTATTTCCCATATTTTCAATTGTCTTACCAAATATTGAGTAGTTTATCAGTTTATAGAAATCATTTTCAAAATAATTTTTGGCTTTAGTTCTCACTCCTGTGTTTAAATCTATATACTTCTTGAACCAATCCGATTGTTTAAATTTTAAAGCTCTGTGTATTTTTGTTATTTTCATTCCCAATGACGGACACTGTGCGATTTCTATAGTTAACTAAATAATTAAATTTGTGTTCTAAAGTAGTTAATAATTTTCTTTCTTTAGTTCCTGGCACAATTTTATTTTTAGGACCAATGGTAAATCTTCATGTAAATCATGTAATTCTTTTGTGTATTCTAAATCTACTTCAGATATATATCCAGTTTTTACAGTATCTGATACTTCATTTATTTTTGTACAGTCAAAGGTATTTAGTTCTATTTTTGTACAGTCAAAGGTATTTAGTTCCTCTGATTCAAATTCACATATGGTCAAGATTGACTCATAGCATAACCATATAAATTATTCACATCTAAATATGCTAAATAATTTGATATAATTTTATCATCAAAATCTTCCATATATTTGTTATTTGCTTCAACATATCTTTTAGAACACTGCAATATTGTTTTTCTTATTCCCTTTTCAACCATTAATCTCATATCATAATTATGAAATAAATAAAGATGTTGTTTAGTCATTTTCAGCCTGGTGCTATAAAATACCAAGGTGGGTGGAAAACATAAGCTTTAATACAAGTATTTCTTAAATGTTCGTACACATCAGCCAATAACAAACAATAGCTCAGGTTTAAGATACAAATCATGATATTCGTCAAGATTTTCCATAAAAATTTTTCCCAAATTAATTTTGCATGTTTATAGTCTCCATCACTTATTTTACAGTCAGTGAATTATAAAATTTTCTTTTTGATGGTAATTGTGTCGCTTCCAATTTTTCCCAAGAATTCATGAAATCATATCCACAAATTGAATAACTCTTGTGAGAAAAAATTTTAATACTCTTTATTTGTTACTTTTTCAAATTTCAAGAAAGTGTCAAGTAAAGAGCCATAAATTTAAAAGCATCAATAAATCTCATTCTCAAACTTTCTTTCTTCTGACCAAAACTAAGGCATTAATCTTCATCACTCAGTATTCAGTCTACTTCTTTTTGTCATATCCAAGTTCTTTTACAAACAGACATGAATCGTATTCAGATAAATTGTGTAAAGAAATTTGTACGAAACTAAGATATTTTATCTGTAAATTACGTTAATCATATAATGGATTTATACATTTTCCAGATAAATGATCATCATGCGAACCTTTTTATTTTTGTTGAGGAATGACATTGACAAAATCAACATTTTTTGAATCTTTTATATGAAATTAAAATAGCAGGATTTTTTTATATTACAAACAAACTGAATACAAATATATATTTTTGCTATAAACCAAAGGCTATCTCTGTTACTTCAAACATTTTTCTTATTCCATTTACACATATTAGTTGTATAACTACCAAATGAATCTCGTACACCACATCTACATCTCTTCATAAAATTTAGAGTCTGTTTACTTAATTCACTGGTTACCTGAAGATTGGATGTTAACTGAACTAATACTCATGATTCTCTTAATAAATCATCAGTCTTTTGAGTTGTTTCAGGTGTTGATGGAATATTCAAATAACAAAAATCAAATAAATATTTTACTGCATAATTCTCATTACTCCTAATTACTGTTTTGACAAACAATAAGATACAAGTAAATTCATATATATATATATATATATATATATATATATATATATATATATATATATATATATATATATATATGAATTTTAAGTGTGTATATATATATATATATGTATATATACACTTAAAATATTATAAGATTAATCAAAACAAAAGCATCAATGGTATTTGTTAATGATTCTGAATGTTGTATTTATATTTTTTAATAATACAAATAACAAATCTAATAAAAACGTTTTCTATTAAATGGAGTCAAATAAAGATCTATTCAACAACAAGCTTACATACAATTATAACGAAATGTTTATTATAACTGATGAAGGAAAATAATCTATGGTTTTATGCACAGCAAGTTGCAGATCTTTTAGAACATAGTGGACATAGGAAAGCAATTGAAGACTTTGTTAAACAAAAGTATTGTAAATCATTTGAAAATCTTGATAATCCCATTACAGAACTACCTGAAGATATACAAAATCCAACAAAATCATCAATGAGCATCGTTTATATCCTTTAATTTTGAGATCCAAAATGCCATTTGCAGAATGTTTTCATAATTGGGATTATGAAGTAGTTCTACCATCAATTAGAAAATATGGAAAACATAAAATTAAAAAATAAATAAAAGAGATGTATAAACGTCAAATAACTCACAAAAAATATAAATGGAAATCCAGACATCACTTTGAAAACTTAAATGGGCTAATAGATAGAGCTATAGAAAAATTACATCAAAAAAAGGAGTACTAAATCCATTATTACCTGACGTTTCTGAAACAGTGAATAAATGAAAATTTAAGACAAACTTTTGTTATTTTAAATTATTTGGTGGTGATTAAGATCATAATTATTATGCAATTAGAACACCAAGAATAAGTATGCAACAATGATTCATACAACTGGGACATCCAAACTGTGAAGAAATGTTACGACTTAATTAATGTTTCAGTACATTTTTTACATTTCAACAAGCAGATATGGTTTACATTTGCATAGTTAAAAAATTTAATAAGATTTAAATTATTGTGTCATTCTGTCATTGTCATTTGTTCCAAAATAAGTTCACAAAACATGAGTAAGTCACCTGATACAGGTACAGTTTTAACTGACTGATTTAGAGCTATAAATATTTTATTTTATTTTCAAGTAATGAATTAGTGAACTGAGTTGGACATAAATTCGTTGATTTATGTCTTTTTATCTCTATTTTAAAATCAGTAGTTGACAAATCACGATCTATATTGGGCCAAAATAAATAATTCTCTTGAATTTTACATCGTTTTCAAATGTACACTTCAATATTTGATCAATTCTAACAAAATAAAATTAAAGTGTTTGATTGTCACACAATCTTTTCTGAAGATTACTTAATTGAATTAGATACAGTGTTAAATCTGCTTTTCCTATTTCCTTTTTTGGAAAGTAATTTGCTAGATCAGTTTTATTAAGTTGGTAAATTTCTTCAGTAAGTTCTTTAGTACAGTCGTAATTACAGAGTTGTGTTAGAATACATGTGTATTCAGGTATTCTAACAAGATAGTTTAATTAAAGCATAGGTTTTGTAACTGGATCATAACCACTTACTGGATCTTTTATATCTATTTTTCTTTTACCTTTAGAATCAATATATCTTTCACTTGCTTTAAAAATATTACATATGAAATTGTTAAAATTAAACTTTCTATTTTGTATCAATTTTTGCTTCTAATTCCATTTTTGGATACTTTCTAAATTTATTTGACCATTAATTGTGTGACCTTCAGGCTGCAGCTTATTTCCCAAAAAGGTCCATTTATTAGATTCAAAATATCGTTGAACTTATAATTATCTGAAAGCAGTTTTATAACAGACACAATAGACCACGAGTTTTGTATTGTGTCAATATTACAGTATAGACCATTTTTTCCCAAATAGTTAAGTAGTTGTTCCGGTATATTACCATCAAATGAAACAAAAGCAAATTTTATATCAATATTCTTATAATAACCAGCATGATCAGATGGGTCTAAATTTACAATTTCAGATACAATTTTTTTTGGTTCATTAGATAACTCCTGGCAGATTAAAACAGTCTGCCAGACTGAGATTCGTACTGAGGACCTTTGCCCTTCCTTGACAAGTGCCCTACCAACTGAACCACCCAGGCATAGCTGGTGACCTGTTCTCACAGCTTTAATTCCGTCAGTACCTCATATCCTAACTTCCAAACTTTAGTCAGTCAGGAAGTTTGATATCATTGCACATTCCACAGCAAAGTGAAAATTTCATTCTGGAAACATCTTTCTGGTTGTGGCTAAGCCATGTCTCCAGAATACCCTTTCTTCCACAAGAGCTAGTCTAGTAAGTTTGATGGATGTGTGTGATGTCCTTAGGTTAGTTAGCTTTAAGTAGTTCTAAGTCTAGGGGACTGATGATGTCAGATGTTAAGTCCCATAGTTCTTAGAACCATTTGAACCATTTGATTTTTTGTACCATTTTTTGAAAGCTGTGAGGACAGGTCACAAGTCGTGCTTGGGTAGCTCATATGGCAGAGCACTTGCCCACGAAATGCAAAGGTCCCGAGTTCGAGTCTCGTTCTGGCACACAGTTTTAATCTGGAAAAATTGGAAATTTGTGCTAAGTTACGCGAAGGACAACACACACACCCATGCCCCCAAGGGGGGACTCGAGCCTGCGACGAAGGGAGCCGTGTGGACAGCGACAAGACGCATCAGACTGGCCACTGCCCCGAGCGGCAGTTTTAATCTCCCAGAAAGTTTCCATATTGTTGGTGCATTATATCCACACTTGAAGGCCTAGATCTGGCCGTCTCTGCTCCGTACTCATACTGCCAGAAAACTGAAAGACGATCTCAGAAGGGTCACTAGCGCCTCTGTGTCCGATCAGACTGTAATGAACAAGTTAGGAGTAAGAAACGTACGACCTGTTCCAGTATTCCCTCTGACATGACAATATCTTGCAGCTCGTCTTCAGTTCTACCGTTCAAATGTCAACCGGTAACTCTGTCATTGGCGAAACGAGCTAGTCACGGATAAGTCCAGATATCCTCTGACGCAAGGTGATAACTGACTCGAGTGCAGGGTCGGTGGTAGCGGTACCTGCCAGATGTTGTCCAGGAAATCTACAGATATACAAAGTTCTTTGATGTTGTGGAGAGGCTTCAGTGTTGATAGCCATATGGATCTTCTCATTGTCCATAGTCGCCTTACTGCCAGGCAGTACATTGTATAGATCCTGTTGTATCATGTGGTGGCTGCTGTATACGGTGGTATCTTGAGAACTCTGGCCGGCCTAAACCCCGTCTTGCATATATGAGACATCCTTTACAGGCATGTCCATGGTAGTCTTGTTCCCCAACAGAGTCTCCAGAAACATGTACAGGCACTCATTAAAGCATGGGAACAGATACCACAAGGTGACATCTGTAAACTTATATGGAGATCGCCACGTAGGTGTCAGTCAGTGATAAACACTCAAGGAAGGGGTACATGTTATTGAAACCCTCAAAGTATAACGAGAAGTACCCAGGGTGAGGAGACGAATGATCGTTTCCACTTTGTTTTCAACTCCTGTCAGACATTTTAGTTCTTTTTATGTAAAGTTCGAGAATGTGATGATGTATTGCTGTGTACTTAATTTGTAGAAGATAATGGTATAATTTGGTAACATATCCAGTCCTCAATTATTACTCAGTGGCGTATGGCAGACGCCCAAAGCCATATCCCCTAATTCTGTTGAGCACTGGAAGTATCACCAATAATTTTACAAATAGTCAATATGGCCTCACAAAATAATGAACAGCGTGATCAGAACATTGTATCCATTGTGGACTAACCGCAGCTACAACTGGCGTGTTATCTAACAAATTAAAAATACCATTGACATATCACCATTTTTTTCAAATGAAACTCGTATTTTTTGTTTTCTAAGAACATTAGTAGAAGTTTTGTTCTATTGCTGTTTATACAGCATATGTTATTTCATTGGCAGTTAACTTGTCAGTGTTAAATCTCACGGTATTCCTCAGACATATTTTAAAAATTCATTACGCTACCAGACTCAGCATTTTAAAGGCAGCGTATGTTAACTGAAGTTCAACATATCACCCAATACCCTTTATTTACGCTGACGTTGATTCAGTTATTCTTCATTCAAATCTTCAGAAAGGCAATACAAAATTAATCGATTACATCCCACTTTAGTGAAGCATTTTATTACTGAGAGGATCATAAAATTTAGGTGGTGTGTATCGAATCCACCTTAAGTGAAAAACTAATCTGAAGTACACTTCTAATACGTAATACCTTCTCTTACCAACGAAATATTGTTACAGCTGAATGAAGTATACAGGGTGTTTCAACGGTACAGCAAATATATTAGGAGATGGTAGTATAAACCAATTCGAATAAAACATCTCATATAATTTGTGTCAAATTTTTATCAGTTCCAGAGATAAAGTTGTTGGGATAACCAAAGAAGGTGTTGACCAAAGGCAAATGATTAAGCTTAAAATTGTTTTAGATAAATTCCGCTTCCGAGTTAAGTGTACGAGGGACATTACAAAAATAATGCACACTAATTTTGCTTACATACATACTTTTTTCAATATCTCTTTACAGTCCTTCAGTATAGTCTCCCTGCTTCTCTATGACTCAATCCCAACGTCTCAGGAGCTCTATTATTATTATTCCATCCAGAACAATTTTCGAATGCCTCAGGTAACGCTGGTAGAAATCTATTCCATAGAAAGTTAATGACATCCATGCATAGGTTTTTTAAACTTCAAGAACAAGTCGAAGTCTGATAGACTCATGTCCGGTTTGTAAGGAGGACACGGCAACACTTCCCATTCGTGCTCGCGCAGTTTGTAGCTACAACATTAACCGATATGCAGGCGACGGTTGCCGTAGAGAATGAGTGGCCCACCCTCACGAAAGTGATGTCGGGTTTTGTGCAATTTTCTGCACAGGTTTCGCATGAAGCTACGATACAACACCGCTGTCACACTTGTTCCGTATGAGACTCTGTCTGTCATGATGAATCCTTGGTGGTTATAAGCAAAAATTATCATTTGCTTGAGTTTTAATTGATCGCACCGAAGTTTTTTTGGACATGGAGAATCTCAAGCTTTCTCTCACAGAACTGTGATTGCAGTCTTAGGTTCAAAGACACTTATCCACGTTTCATCAAGAGGACAATTGCACACCAGAATTCTTGACCTTCGTGTAGAATAGTTGTTTGAGCAAGGTTGCAATATCCCGGCGTTTCTACTTCTCATTAGCAGTCAATCAGTGTGGGACCCATCTCTCACATATTTTCTCCCCCCTTCAAATCATTTGGCAGAATAAGGAATCCTGAAGTTGGAGAAATTCTCCTAGCCTCAGGGAGTTACTCAAAAGTTGCACTGCGATCTTCTTCAAGAGCATCTGTCACCAGTTTCACGCTTTTTCATCTGTTTCCGTTTATGGCTTTCTGGGTCTTGGATTATCGTCTGTGCCACAAAAAAGATTAATCCGACATGATACTGTTCAAAGTTCCAATGTTAACTCACCGCAAACTTGACTTAAGGATACAGGGTACTTTTCTGGCTCAACATAATGTAAAAATCAACGCCTACGTCTTTCAGACACTGTTTAAATTGTGTTATACAGTTTTTTTGTTGATATGAGGTAAAGAAGAAAACTATCTAAACAATGTAGAAGTATTTTGAATATTTTTAAGCTGCTTAGGGTTACTAAAAAATTAGAAAGAAATTGATGCAATGTTTTTTCCAAAATGCTTCCTCAAATTGCGGTACAATTTCATCCAATGTTATACATTTGAAGGAGAGCAAAATTTTACCAGATATGCATGACATGACGGCTGAGGTACTAGATCTTTTTAATACGACCTATTATGTATATTACAAGGATAAAAAACATCACATTTTACATTTTAATTTTTATAGCTTTTTTCCTAATGAAAATGTTATTTTTCTGTAATTTAGTTGATTCTGCACTAAAGCATAGGTCTACTACATAAGTATGGCCTATTGCAAGTCACAGAAAAAAATTAGAGCAATGTTGTATAAACTTTAGGAAATATTTGTACCTGAATTCTGAAAAATACAACTTGTGGGGAATTGGAAATTAAGATATGCCTCAGAACATTCCTGAAGCATAGTCTTCATCCTGCAGCATTTCTTCATCTTCAAGCTTCCTCTTTGCATTCCTTTTAGTACGTCTTGCTTTTCTGGTAACTTGAAGAGCGACACTTTCAGCTTCATGTTCCCATTCTCTGTCACATGCAAGCAATTTATCTTCGACATTAGAGCCACATTTTATGCCTAAATTTCTCAGGACTTCCAACCTTCCTGTCACTCCATCATTGAAACATATCACTGGATCTAGTACACCAACTTTTAATGTACAGGGTGTTTCAAAAATGACCGGTATATTTGAAACGGCAATAAAAACTAAACGAGCAGCGATAGAAATACACCGTTTCTTGCAATATGCTTGGGACAACAGTACATTTTCAGGCGGACAGACTTTCGAAATTACAGTAGTTACAATTTTCAACAACAGATGGCGCTGCAAGTGATGTGAAAGATATAGAAGACAACGCAGTCTGTGGGTGCGCCATTCTGTACGTCGTCTTTCTGCTGTAAGCGTGTGCTGTTCACAACGTGCAAGTGTGCTGTAGACAACATGGTTTATTCCTTAGAACAGAGGATTTTTCTGGTGTTGGAATTCCACCGCCTAGAACACAGTGTTGTTGCAACAAGACGAAGTTTTCAACGGAGGTTTAATGTAACCAAAGGACCGAAAAGCGATACAATAAAGGATCTGTTTGAAAAATTTCAATGGACTGGGAACGTGACGGATGAACGTGCTGGAAAGGTAGGGCGACCGCGTACGGCAACCACAGAGGGCAACGCGCAGCTAGTGCAGCAGGTGATCCAACAGCGGCCTCGGGTTTCCGTTCGCCGTGTTGTAGCTGCGGTCCAAATGACGCCAACGTCCACGTATCGTCTCATGCGCCAGAGTTTACACCTCTATCCATACAAAATTCAAACGCGGCAACCCCTCAGCGCCGCTACCATTGCTGCACGAGAGACATTCGCTAACGATATAGTGCACAGGATTGATGACGGCGATATGCATGTGGGCAGCATTTGGTTTACTGACGAAGCTTATTTTTACCTGGACGGCTTCGTCAATAAACAGAACTGGCGCATATGGGGAACCGAAAAGCCCCATGTTGCAGTCCCATCGTCCCTGCATCCTCAAAAAGTACTGGTCTGGGCCGCCATGTCTTCCAAAGGAATCATTGGCCCATTTTTCAGATCCGAAACGATTACTGCATCACACTATCTGGACATTCTTCGTGAATTTGTGGCGGTACAAACTGCCTTAGACGACACTGCGAACACCTCGTGGTTTATGCAAGATGGTGCCCGGCCACATCGCACGGCCGACGTCTTTAATTTCCTGAATGAATATTTCGATGATCGTGTGATTGCTTTGGGCTATCCGAAACATACAGGAGGCGGCGTGGATTGGCCTCCCTATTCGCCAGACATGAACCCCTGTGACTTCTTTCTGTGGGGACACTTGAAAGATCAGGTGTACCGCCAGAATCCAGAAACAATTGAACAGCTGAAGCAGTACATCTCATCTGCATATGAAGCCATTCCGCCAGACACGTTGTCAAAGGTTTCGGGTAATTACATTCAGAGACTACGCCATATTATTGCTACGCATGGTGGATATGTGGAAAATATCGTACTATAGAGTTTCCCAGACCGCAGCGCCATCTGTTGTTGAAAATTGTAACTACTGTAATTTCGAAAGTTTGTCTGCCTGAAAATGTACTGTTGTCCCAAGCATATTGCAACAAACGGTGTATTTCTATCGCTGCTCGTTTAGTTTTTATTGCCGTTTCAAATATACCGGTCATTTTTGAAACACCCTGTATTTAGTCCTACAGTACCATTCTTGGGTAATCTTTCCCATATGCAATGGCTGAAACTTTCATTGGTATTCTGAGTGCCCCCATGAAGACATTGACTAAGCAAAACAGGGTCACTCAGATCTAAAAAAATTGGTTTTATTTCATTCATAAGAGGCGCAGGAAGAGAATGCTTATGATGGTATATTTTACTACTTTGTTTAGCTTTTTGCTAACCACACCAGGAATCTGCCAATTTAGGGCAAAGTCCGTGAACAGGGTCGTCATTTGCGGACAACTCATGAAAGTAGGTGGCACATTCAGCTTTTCTCATTGCAGTAACATCATTCAGAGGTGCAGTTCGTCTAATAGCCAGTCCATAATAACTCTGAAGGTCTATTTCAGTTTGCCGGCCGAAGTGGCCGTGCGGTTAAAGGCGCTGCAGTCTGGAACCGCAAGACCGCTACGGTCGCAGGTTCGAATCCTGCCTCGGGCATGGATGTTTGTGATGTCCTTAGGTTAGTTAGGTTTAACTAGTTCTAAGTTCTAGGGGACTAATGACCTCAGCAGTTGAGTCCCATAGTGCTCAGAGCCATTTGAACCATTTTTTTCTATTTCAGTTTCTGTCAATCTGCCTCGGCCAGAGAGAGATTTTCCATCAGATAGCAACTTTCCTTTCATTTCTCTTCGTAGCTTCCTCAATCTAGCATCCATTCTCTTCTGCACATGTCCACAACACTCCAGTTTTGTTACCAAGGTATCACCATAAAAATGTCCTAGATACTTCCTACATCTAACGTTATAAACTGGCACCGACCTCTGAAACATTTTTAGAGCTCCATCACTCTCCATACCTCCACTGTAACCATGATAATTCTTAGAAAACTGATGTTCAATATGTCCTTCAGTGTTTACCATAGCGGGTGTGGCATCACTTAGATAAGCACTCAACATCAACATCTTTCCCATTCTCCAAAGAAGTAGCACTTACAACAACATTCAAGGTATGATGTCCTCAACGTTGCCATGTCCCATTAAGTGCAACAGCAATGTCCCTGTTTCCACTAATATTTACAGTTTCTTCTACTGCACGTTTTGTAGATGCTTTAGACACAACCGGCAAGGCACCTGAAAGTATTTTTATGTACTTGCTGAACTTACTGGGAGGAGGAGGAAGGTCCATCAAACAACAAAACGCTCCTTTTCCTACTGCACGCATTGCATACACTAACTTCAAATTCACATGATAGGAATTATGCACAATGTTCGAAGTCAATTTCGAGGTAGATTTATTGCAGGATCTACATAGAACAACTAATTTTGACGCTAAACCCTTCCTGCTGCTTTGTTCAAAAATGGCTCTGAGCACTATGGGACTCAACTGCTGTGGTCATCAGTCCCCTAGAACTTAGAACTACTTAAACCTAACTAACCTAAGGACATCACATACACCCATGCCCGAGGCAGGATGCGAACCTGCGACCGTAGCAACAGCGCGGCTCCGGACTGGAGCGCCTAGAACCGCACGGCCACCGCGGCCGGCTGCTGCTTTGTTGTTCAGTTATTTCCAGACAGCCTATACCATCACATTTTTTACATTTCGCCATTTCCTTTATCAAAGAAGATAAGATGCCCACACCAGCAACAACAAATCCACTACAAACAGCGTCATTGTTAACATAAAAATATGAATCACCAGGAGGAGTGCCATGTGGAAGTTTCTTCCCTGAAGAACTGACACATAGGTTACATTCAACAGTGTGACTTGCTTTGTTTGTGAACTGGTTATCACGGAATTTCCTTTTATTGAATTTCTTGATGCGTGGCATTGTTCATATTTATTGCACACTAAGGGATATGCACTTCCACAAATATAAGTAGCACTTGGGCAACAAACATTCACTAACACGTGAACGAACTGCTTCAGCGAAACAAAAGTAAATACTAGCAAAGGTAATCATTTACAAGCACTAGAAACCTACACTGTTAGCAATGTATCATTCGTATAAACGCTGGAAACAGAAAGTTCACAGTTCTTTTCGAAATAATACTGGTTTTTGTAACAGAAATAAAGGGGACGTGGCGGCATACATGCCCTCAACTTTAAAATTTGTTATATATAGGTTCTCATTTGAAAACCTATAATGTATTTCTCAATGTAATCAGGAAAGACTATAGAATTAAATAAAGTCAAAAAAATTTCAATTTTTCCACCATTTATAAGTCCACTGTATCCTTAACATGCGTCTCTCCATTGAGAACAACATGCCTTTTGCTACGTAAAGTTGCGATCTTGATGTAAGACCTCTGGTCTTCAACAGTCACAGTACCCGAGACCCTGCAGGGTTCTAAACCTACTTCTTGCCAATTTTGTTAGTGTAAAAAAGCGAAGAAACAAAAACACTTGCTTCTTCCTCAAGCTCCCAACTACATATGACGTAATTTTCACTGTTGTTGCATCAAACAATCCACAGTAATACCACCCATTGCATTATTTATGAAATGCCCCTCGTACTTTCGAATTCTCATGACAACACTACCTGCAGATCTTCTGTGGTCGCCTTGACGTTCAGCAGGTTGATCAATTCTTCTCTTGCGTTTATTTTTTCTTTGTAGACTTTGCTCTTCAACCATCATCACAAAAGCATAACAGTGTAAGTTCTGAGGGCCTTGGCAGCCAAGAAACGCGACCATTTCTATGGATCAATTTTCTGGGAAATCTTAAGTTTAGATGATGAGTCACCTGACGACTAGAATGAGCAGGAACCCCGTCGTACTGGAAGATCATACTCATTCCTGTATCCAAAGAATCTCTTCCAGCAATATTAGAAGTTTGTTTTAGGAAAACCTAGATGAGTAGCACCTGCAAAGTAGTACCGTAACACAAGAAGCCGAATCAAGTGATTGTCTATCGTAGCACACCACACATTTAGAGTGAAGCGTTCTTCAAAATGTTTCTCCATTAACACTTGTAGATTTTCGTCGGTTCGAATCTGTATTTGTTACTAGTGTTACTGATGCCGTCACTGGTGAACGTTTCCTCATCAGAAAACTGTATTAATGTTATTACTCCACGATTTGCAATTAACGATTCCAAAATTCAAATCGCCTACCTTCATTTGCTTTCGAAATGAGTTGAATCCACTGTAAATGATAAAGACGGGAGCTGTGTACATGTCTGCTAATTTCTTGTAGGTGGAAAAACGATATGCGCAGATATTTCGCATATTGTCATTGAAGGACTAAGTTCTACCAACTGAGTAATGTCTTCTACTTCATCCACACTGTGTTCAATTCTACAAGCAAATGAAATACTATAACTGCTGGGTACTGCTCCAGTCTCACAGTCTCACGTAGTTTAGTGAAAACACAGTAAACACTCTTGAATCTGGTCCTCTGTGGTTAGGATATCGTCTACCGTATTCTCTACAAGCAGCAATAGCGTTTCCATTGCTAAATCCGTATAAAAATACAATATCGACTCTCTCGGCGTTTGTAAATAAGTCTACATCTACATTTATACTCCGCAAGCCACCCAACGGTGTGTGACGGAGGGTACTTTACGTGCCACTGTCATTACCTCCCTTTCCTGTTCCAGTCGCGTATGGTTCGAGGAAAGAACGACTGCCGGAAAGCCTCCGTGCGCGCTCGAATGTCTCTAATTTTACATTCGTCATCTCCTCGGGAACTCTGTGACGAAACGCGCCGCTCTTTTTTGCATCTTCTCTATCTCCTCCGTCAACCCGACCTGGTACGGATCCCACACTGATGAGCAATACTCAAGTATAGGTCGAAAGAGTGTTTTGTAAGCCACCTCCTTTGTTGATGGACTACATTTTCTAAGGACTCTCCCAATGAATGTCAACCTGGCATCCTCCTTACCAACAATTAATTTTATATGATCATTCTACTTCAAATCGTTTCATACACATACTCCCAGATATTTTACAGAAGTAACTGCTACCAGTGTTTGTTCCGCTGTCATATAATCATACAATAAAGGATCCTTCTTTCTATGTATTCGCAATACATTACGTTTTTCTATGTAAAGGGTCAGTTGCCACTCCCTGCACGAAGTGCCTATCCGCTGCAAATCTTCCTGCATTTTGCTGCAGTTTTCTAATGCTGCAGCTTCTCTGTATACTACAGCATCATCCGCGAAAAGCCGCATGGAACTTCTGACACTATCTACTAGGTCATTTATATATATTGTGAAAAGCAATGGTCCCATAACACTCCCCTGTGGCACGCCAGAGGTTACTTTAACGTCTTTAGACGTCTCTCCATTGAGAACAACATGATGTGTTCTGTTTGCTAAAATCTCTTCAATCCAGCCACACAGTTTGTCTGATATTCCATAGGCTCTTACTTTGTTTATCAGGCGACAGTGCGGAACTGTATCGAACGCCTTCCGGAAGTCAAGGAAAATGGCATCTACCTGGGAGCCTGTATCTAATATTTTCTGGGTCTCATGAACAAATAAAGCGAGTTGGGTCTCACACGATCGCTGTTTCCGGGATCCATGTTGATTCCTACAGAGTAGATTCGGGTTTCCAGAAATGACATGATACGCGAGCAAAAAACATGTTCTAAAATTCTACATAGATCGGTGTCAGAGATATAGGCACGTTTCGGAAAGCTTTTTCACTTACTCAAACCAGATCCTGACTGACGCCATTTACGCATTAAGCATTGCATGGCACTATTTGCTAGCACTCTGACACTATTAAACTTCTCAGCAAACAACTAACCTCACGTTTCCAGACTTTGTTGACACATAAATTTCGACAACGAACACCCGCTGCTCCACTGTGAGTACCCTTTGCACTGCTCCACTCATACTGACACAGCCCACACTGCGCTCTGAACCGGTGTGGTTCACTTGGCGGGCGTACACATGGTGGTGTGCGCCATTGGGTGTGGTTGTATAGCTGCACGCATACTTTCAAGTCCAATCGTATCCACTCGTCCAGGCCACTTTTATTTGCCCCACACTATACTGTCGTGCCCGAACGTATCCCAACGACCAGTATTACGTTCCGCCTGATATGCATGCATCCCACATAACGTAGCTCTATTGTAGCTCCTCTAACAAAATCTTTTGACTATACAAAATACGAGGGGCGTTCAGAAAGGAAG
This sequence comes from Schistocerca nitens, assembly GCF_023898315.1. Taxonomy (NCBI): domain Eukaryota; kingdom Metazoa; phylum Arthropoda; class Insecta; order Orthoptera; family Acrididae; genus Schistocerca; species Schistocerca nitens. Next base: position 140,973,427 of record NC_064621.1, on the reverse strand, counting down.
CTCCGATCGGTCGCGAAATGGAAACGACTATGAAAATCCGATAAAGCTTTGCACAGATGTGTTGGGTAGTGTCTCTAGTATAACCCCAGTTAGCATCACGTCGCTCTTCTCATTTCTGAGCTCGCAGTGAGTGCGTAAAGATGTCGAGAAAATAGTGTCTGCCGCCAAGTACGAGGGCCTGGTGAGAAATTTCGCCTGAAGCTATGCAGCTAACATTACATAACTGTCGTGTTGTTTCTTCTTCAAGACAATTCTCAGCCGCATTCTGCAGGGGCAATGAAGATGCTCCTGCATCGTTTTCAAATGGAAATGTGAGATTACCCACAATACAGTCCGCAATTGTCTCCCCCTGAGTTTCATCTCTGGTCACATGAACCGCTGTCTTTGAAGACAACATTTTGACACAGACAAAGAGGTGTAGGCCAGCGTGGAGAATTGGCGGAAAGCACTGGCGGCTGCCTTCTATGATGAGGCTATTGAAAAGTTGGTACAACGCTATGACAAAAGTCTAAGTCAGAACGGCGACTACGTAGAGAAGTAGCTGAAAGGTGTAGCTAATTGTTACAAGTAAAACATTTCTGATGTTCACTGTGGTTTCACTTTGGCAATCAATCGGAGCTTACTTTCTGAACAGGCCTCGTAGATACATCCGGATACCACCAGGGAATATTGTTCTTTATGTCCATTAGTCCACACATAAAATAACATCACGATATTTCAAACATTAGGATACATGTCATTAGAGACAATAAGGTCCTTATCGCCTGTAAACTCAATTTTATTACAATATGTGACATTTCAAAAGCATTTGCACACTCATTAGATTTGAGACTATGTCACATACATCATTCAGTAATCCTTAGGCAAATTTAAATATTTTTGTGAACAAGACATTTTGAAGCAATATTTGAACATCAAAAGTTCTATGACAGTTTGAATAATTACATTCTCTAAAAGTCTTTCCCGCACCTGGTGAACGTCGTTTCTGCTGAGTGCTTTTCCATAAACTGCTTGTTGATCTAACCAGTTGAAAACAAAGCGCAATTGGCAGAGGCAGGCAGTCTATGGGAACTTCAACTCTTAACAGAAGTTTGAATGTACTCATGATACCTGAACAAATATTTGTGCATATGTTTCAACTTTAAATGACACGATGAACTTTGTTTGATTAGCAAAGATCGAGTATCTGACCGAGTCTCGACCAGGGCAACAATCGTCATTGCTGGTTATTCATAAAGAGACCTGAAATATGGATGTTATCCCCAGAACCAGTTATCAAATTTGAACTTGAAAATAAATGAAGAAAATTTTATTAGAACTGGGTATCCTATCAACACACTTATCTCCCTGTTAAGTAACAAAGAAAGACTTTAATATACTTCGATTCACAAATAAAGGAGTGTGCACATATTTAAAATTGAAAGTCATGATGTAAAGTTCCATGACGAGGATTCGTACTCAATATGTAATCGGAATGTTAATTAAGTAAATTCAGATGTGGGATGTCAAATTTTTTCATCAGCTGTGACATGTCTGAATCTGAAATAAAGACACAATTATTCTTTTTATCTGCCCGAAATCGAACCCGGTACCTACAGCCGTTGTTTTCTGCCCACTAAGAGACGTTAAGTATCAACTGCTAACTCACCGGTAGTAAGATCTTTGCATATTTGGCTAGAAATAACGGCACCTATAGACATTATTGACAACATACAAAGACTAATTAAAAATGATCATTATTTTTCACTAGCAGTTTTACGTGCACATGCTAGACCTTGAAATGAAATTAAGGATACTTTTGTGCTTGCCCACAATTTGAACCCAGATACGTGCCTATTGTGAAGAACTAGAGAAGTTTTTAATCCTGAAGAAAACAACGAAATGATTGAATTATATCGTTCCGAGAGTGTAACATACTGCGAAAGAGGAGATACGAACACGAAACCGACTCCACCACCAAAATTTTCAATATCAAGTTGAAATAAAATAAATCCTGATAACCTTAAATGAACATTCATAAAATAAAATTTTTAGTGTAATAAAGCTTGCAGTTGACAATGTTTCTGTTTGCCGACTTCCGCCTCAGGTATGGGCCAATCTAAACCGGCTCTTCCCCACTTGGTTGCGAAGGGATATTATGTTCAATACGGATTCTGAACTATGGCGCAGACGTGAAAGAGATCTCTTCATGCCTGGTAAAAATGGACGACTGACGTTGTAATCTAACCCTTACCTTACACCTGTCAAACTAGAATTATTCCACTAGACGTCTGTATGCCTTAGTTCGCAGATCGCTTATTGTGTTGTAACGGAAAATTAGCTTAACTTACAAATTAGACTCGATGAAGAAAATCCGGCTGTCCATTAACTGGTAAATTAACAGCAAGCTTCTCACACGAAAACCATTCCAGTCTCATACCAGTGGGATGTAAAGGTGCTTCTACTCATCACAGATCCGAACGAAGCCTTTTGAGATTTTCCCTATTTCAACAAATTTCTTAGTTTCGAGAAATGCCGCTTCAGAGTTGAAGTCACCCACCAAATAATTCGGTTATTACTACCATTGTTATTATTGTCATTCCACTGCTGCTACACGTGGAGATTAAGAAAGTGTTTAGTTCTATTTGGTCATAACTACACTGTAACAGCAACTTCTTGTGCAATCAACCACTGGCTATGTCAGTCAGTTGCAACAGACACATAGCCTAAGAGTAATGAGGGTACTTGTTGCCCGCCGTATACTTTGCTGTACAGAAGCTGTTCATGTCTTTTGACACTGTATTGTATGGATGATTACGGTTAATAGCGAAGTGTGTAGTTGTTGGAATGGGCGTGTCAGCCCGAAACCGGTAACCACTACAGCTGAAGTTTATATCAGTGCAACTGAGGGCAACTGAGTCGCCATGTCACGGACTGCGCGGCCCCTCCCACCGGAGGTTCGAGTCCTCCCTCGGGCATGGATGTGCGTGTTGGTCTTAGCGTTAAGTTAGTTTAAGTTAGTTTAACTAGTGTGTTAAGTCTAGGGACCGATGACCTCAGCAGTTTGGTCCCTTAGGAATTCACACACATTTGAACATTTTGCAACTGAGACGGACGAAATAAAAAATTATCCAGTTCCCTCAATACTTAAGAATAGCGCACCTACCATCCTGTGGCAGCATGACTCGAATAAGCAAGTATCCTAAATTGTCACTAATGAGCGGAATAATACGCACAATCGGCTTCGAAACGGTCTGTCTCCATGTTCAATCCACATTCATATTGAAGTACATTACCTGACTACCACGAAAGAATGCAAACGCAGCAGTAGGAGTTGATACGTAACAAGATCCAGCTAACAAATCATTCAATGACACAATTCAGTCAGCACAACGTCGGAGATTAAAAGGCTGGCACTAACAAGTGTGCAACTAAGAAACTTTTTCACCTTTAGATTTACAGGGTACAGTAATAAGGCAGCTATAAACTTTGTGGGAGAGAAGTTGTCTTAGGAATTCTTCACTAACTGTCAATCTTTCTGCTAGTGGCTCTTTCACAGAAAATGTAAAAAGCTTGTCTCCAGCGATATTAGAACCAAAAACTAACGCATTCTCCCGCTTAAAGGACAAACACTTTACGTCAAAGCTACCATACAACTGCTTCTAACACCACCTGAGACTCACTTCTTGGAGACAGACAAAAACTGTTAATAACAGTTCTTCTGAAAGTTTTAATCCATACTGAGCTCTGTACGAGGGCGCTATCTCAAAAGTACAAAACTGGTAGCGCGATGGAAGACCCAAGTGACAAGCGGAGCATCGACTTGACATAAAATGATCGTTTGGTGTTTGCTCAATTGCTTTACAGACGCTATAAGCAATGGGCATGTCGTGACAACTGGAGCACGATGGCAGTGGGCATTGGCTGCAGCAGCCCCATTCCTATGAACAAGTTTTTGATTCAAAGTATCAAACAAAAACAACTGGTGCGATTCATCCATAGGCAAACACAAAATTCTGCAGCGTCATGCCCCAAATGCATCAACACCAATGACAAGTTTACGTTTGATGAATTATTGAAAACAGCAACATTCTTTCAACTTCAAACCTGCGCTATGGTTCCTGAAGTCAACACTGACTTTGTTATAATTACGTATCAAACAGAATGAATCTCATCTCTAGTAAGAGAACCTTTTCAGTTTGAAGTGAGAAAGGCAGTCGGCCAATTGAAACAAAGAAATCCATCGTCAGCTTTCGGACGAAGTTTTGCGAACTTATATTAAAAAAAAAAAATGCTCGATCTGAGGGTTCCGTACAAACTTAATTGTGTAAAGAGTTAATAACAATGTTTTCAGGTGACTCAGTAACATAGTGTAAATCTTTCTATTGGACCCCCTTCGACTTAATTGTCCATAACCTACCCATTATACAACTGGTGTAATAGAATCTACAATGTAACGCGGAATTCGAACTACATGTTGTTTTTGGCGACTCCTCACATCGTTGGGTACTAGGTTAAAACAAAAACTATAGAATCGGTAGTCTCACCGAGATCCAGTCCCGCAAGCTCGTGGTTTGCAAGCACAAACTGGTTCAAATGGCTCTGAGCACTATGGGACTTAACTTCTGAGGTCATCAGTCCCCTAGAACTTAGAACTACATGAACCTAACTAATCTAAGGACATCACACACACCCATGCCCGAGGCAGGATTCGAACCTGCGATCGTAGCGGTCGCGCGGTTGTAGACTGTAGCGCGTAGAACCGCTCGGCCACTCCGGCAGGCTGCACGCACATATTTCACGACTAGATCAATGCAACTGACATATTTGTACATAATAAATCTATTTGTTTCGATGAATGAGTTACGAGTACCAAAATATTTGACATATATCGTCCATCTTTTAAGTTCATTGGCTTAGAAGCTTCAGTTATTCACATCGCTTAGATTATTTAGATAAATTTCGTCTTGTTACCTTTACCTATGCCATAACAAGGGATCTTAACAGTAGAACAGAGATACAGACAGACGGACGGACGGACAGCAAAGTGCTCCGATGTGGGTTTCGCTTTTATTGATTGAGGTATTGAATCCTAAAAATGGTGCTATTTCTGTACTTCACTGATCTCTACCCTCCTTACACGATCGTTTGACTGTCGATGAAACTGGGAAATCGAAGTTTGCGTTAAAAGTGATTCCACCAAGGTGGGCGCCGTTCTGTCAACTCTACGACGTATACTTTACATACGGCGGTTACAAAATGCCTAACTCTCATCACACAGAAAACGGAAATCGATGAAATTAATAAAATGCACGTTTGGTCGAACCTCCGCCGGGACCAGCCGCACAGTCCATGACTGCAGCGCCCCAGACCGCTCGGCTAATCCCGCGCGGCGTGGCATATGTGCCTTCATGCATTGCTGACGATGCTTCGATTTTTTTTATCCCCTTAACATTTTATGACAGATATCACACTTGGGAATACACTGTTTCTCTTGAAATATAAAAGTAAAAATTAAGGCATAAATTAATGTACTACAATTTATGTGTTCTTCGCTTTCAGTTACTGTTAATTACTTAAGGTTATATAGGATTTGTGATGACAAAATATACACTGAAGAGCCAAAGAAGCTGGTACACCTGCCTAATATCGTGTAGGGCCACCGCGAGCACGCAGAAGTGCCGCAACACGACCTGACATGGACTCGACTAATGCCTGGAGTAGTGCTGGAGGGAACTGACACCTTAAATCCGGCAGGGGTGTCCATAAATCCATAGGAGTACGAGGCAGTGGAGATCTCTTCTGAACAGCACGTTGCAAGCCATCCCAGATACGCGTAGTAACGTTGATGTCTGGGGTGTTTGGTGACCAGCAGAAGTGTTTACTCAGAATAGTGTTCCTGGAGCCACTCTGTAGCAATTCTGGACCTGTGGGATGTTGCATTACTCAAGTCTGTCGGAATGCACAATGAACATGAATGGATGCAGGTGATGAGACAGGATGCTTACGTACGTGTCACCTATCAGCGTCGTATCTAGACCTATCAGGGGTCCCATGTCAATTCAACTGCACACTCCTCACACCATTACAGAGCCTCCATCAGCTTGAACAGTCTCCTGCTGACATGCAGGTTCCATGGATTAACCGGGTTGTTTCCATACCCGTACACGTCCTTCTGCTCCACGTAATTTGAAACGAGACTAGTCCGACCAGGCCACATGTTTCCAGTCATTAACAGTCCGATGTCGGTATTGACGGGCCCAGGCAAGGCGTAAAGCTGTGTGTCGTTTAGTCATCAAGGGTACACGATTAGGCATCGAAAAGCCATATCGATGGTGTTTCTTTGAATGGTTCGCACGATGACACTTGTTGATGGCCCATCATTGAAATCAGCAGCAATTTCCGGAAGAGTTGCACTTCTGTCACGCTGAACGACTCTCTCCAGTCGTCGTTGGTCCCTTTCTTGCAGGATCTTTTTCCGGCCGCAGCGATGTCGGAAATTTGGTGTTTCACCGGATTCCTGATATACACGGTACACTCATGAAATGGTCGAACGGGAGAATCTCCCTGCATCGCTTTCTCAGAGACGCTGTGGCCCATCATTCGTGCGCCGACTATAACACCACGTTCAGACTTACTAAGTGAGTTGATAACCTGGCATTGTAGCAGCGATTACCGATCTAACAACAACGCCAGACACTTGTTGTCTTATATAGGCACTGCCGACCGCAACGCCGTATTCTGCCTCTTTACGTATCTCTGTATATGAATACGCATGCCTATACCATATTCCTAGGCGCTTCAGTGTAATTTCAGCAATATTTGAAATGCTTATTTTGTAAATAATTCCAACATATGTCTCAATGGCATAAAATGTCATTTTTTGTGGAGCATCACTCAGTGAAGGGTTTTAAACTCTACAAAGCGATAAGCGGTAGCTGATCCTTTCGAACAATTGTGAAGGGCCGGCCGCTGGTGGCCGAGCGGTTCTAGGCGCTTCAGTCTGGAACCGCGCACCGCTACGGTCGCAGGTTCGAATCCTGCCTCGGGCATGGATGTGTGTGGTGTCCTTAGGTTAGTTAGCTTCAAGTAGTTCTAAGTTCTAGGGGACTGATGACCTGAGATGTTAAGTCCCATAGTGCTCAGAGCCATTTGAACCAATTGTGAAGGAGGATAGAACTGCAGCGGCAGCCGCTGCTGGTTACCAGCAAGTGGGCCCCGGAGAACTCTGGTGCTTGCATTGTTCAGAGGTGGACAATCAAAAATGTTATCCGACGGAACTATTATTACTCGTGTGTCATAAACTGAAGTCGGCCTCTGTGGCAGAGTGGTTCTAGGCGCTCCAGTCCGGAACCACGCTGCTGCTACGGTCGCAGGTTCGAATCTTGTGTGATGTCCGTAGGTTAGTTAGGTCTAAGTTGTTCTAAATCTAGGGGACAGATGACCTCAGATGTTAAGTCCCATAGTGCTTAGAGCCATTTGAGCCCTAAACTGAAACACATTGTAACTGTACTACCATTACATTAGAGACTTCAGCATTCAGACCAAATGCGGTATAAAAATTCAGGCAAGCAGCGGTGCCAAACGCGAAACTTCAGATTCAGTTGATGTATTGTTCGCCACATTTTTGTTTTATTTTTGTTTTAGGGTTTCCCATCTCCCCTTATAGCCCAGTCATACTTTCACCTTGCGTGCCTTCGTCGGCTAGCTTGTTACCTATAGTCATTACTGCTTACAGCAGAGAAAATTTGTTCTTTTTCTTAGTTTACCAGCTCATCGACTGTTTCAGACTTCGTCTTCTCAGAGTTTCGCTTTCACTGTTTGTCCAAAACAAGTCTGACATGCGACGTCTCAAAATAGCATCTTTGGCAATTGCACCTGAGTTTGTACGTTTTTCTTGTATGTTTCACTTGTATTCGCTTTCTAAGCATATTGTAAGTACTTATACCTAGTATGTACTTCCGTTCCTGATGTTACATTGGCCTTGTAATAATTATATATTAACTTTTCTAACCTGAGTTTTGTGCAAATTTTGCCACAGTGATATGATAATGTTTACTCGAAAAGCGTCATAAATAAAGTTTTAGTGATCATGATGGGTCCATGGAGTTACTACAAAAGTCTTTGCCAACTAGGGAAAATAGAAAATTGACTGTAGCAGAGCTTCCTGTTGAGTTAGGAAGTCACGAAGTGAAATTTTCTGAAACAAAAGCAGGCACCTAAAAAGAACTTTAAAACCTTCGGCACATTCGTCTCGTCAGCAACTAAAATCGAGGGCAGATCGACGCCAAAATTCGCATCCACCCTCTCATCGCAATATACAATGCACTCGATTAAAATATGGAGTACAGTAATTTGCGTGCCACAGGCATCAAACAATAAGCAGGGTGGAGGGGTGGTGCGAGGGGTAGACAGAAGCCTGGCGTCACCAGCCGTGGCTTATTGTCCGCCGCTGCCAGCCACTCCTCCGCCTATAAATGCTCGGTCCTCCGATACAACACCGAAATGACTGCCTGAACAGGAATGACGCTTTGCGTAGTGTCGTATTCGCTGCAGGCATCCTTCGCAGTTTCGTCTGCTTGTTCATTTTCCCAAACTTTCACGTGGCCTGGTACACAGCGGGATGCCACCTGCTTACCCCGCCGTTGCTTGACATATACTTCCTCGCGTATTAACTAGACCATTTTCTTAGCTGGCTATATATTGTACAACGATTGTAAGGCGGTAAGAGATTTAGACCAGATGAGAAACTGTTCGTCTGAAACTGCCTCTTCACATGGAGCTCTGCGGCAAGCTCAGTCTAATCACAAAGAAGCCATATCCTGAAGGACATGTTGGGGGATATCACTGAACCGCGAAGGGGGTCCGCTTGTTTAAAACCATCAGTGGTGCGGCCTAAAATAACTTAAAAAACTTCTTATAACTCGTCAAGTATAAAACAATAATGGGTCTACAAAGCTAAGACGGAGATCTCCAACATTCGTGTAAAACTTGCAGACCGATCACTCGCACCCCTAAAACGGACAGGGCCTCACAGTTCGTTGTGGATTAAAGATAAGACTTTCCAGTGATGACCTACCAACGGTATGGAACGCAGGTGCGTACGGCATGGACAATGCTTTACAGTGGACATGAGGAACCGTCGCCTGGTGTGCAGTGGCCGCTCACTCCACTCGGTATTAGGCTGGTTGAAAGGGCGCCGGTGATCACTGTGCATCACGCCTAACATTTCTAAACAAGAGGGCCGTGCCGACCTATACAGTGTACACTCGGATTCAAGCCGAGATCGCATGAAGGACGTGAAAAACCGGATCAGACAAGTTCGGTTTGCTCGCCATGAATTATGGCGGAGATATCTTAAAATATCCAAAACTTTTAGGGACCATCTTTTCAGATTCCTATGGTGTGGCAACCGTGCAAGTTGAGAATCAAATGAGAGGCACAAGAACTTCGCCGTATCTTTAAAAATATGAGTCTTGTGCTCCATTCGCAACTCTAAAGAGTATAAAATACAACACGAATGGTTAAAAAGAATCCACGAAGACTTCTCGGTAGAGATATTAAAACCACTCTTCTCTGCCCATTTGTCCAAATTTCGAGAAGTACGTTTAATTGAAGAGTTGTTGCTGCAAGGCTTGAGCAGATCAAAAGACAGAGAAGAGGTCAACAAATAAAGAGTATTATACAATACATTTAACTACTGACGTGATACTATTTATAGCAGTGGCGAAACCGGTCACATTTAAAACATGACATTGAGGGACGCCCGCCCTGCTAGCCGCGCGGTCTAACACGCTGCTCCACGAGCGGGAAGGCGTACCGGTTCAAATGGTTCAAATGGCTCTGAGCACTATGGGCTTAACAGCTGACGTCATCAGTCCCCTAGAACTTAGAATTACTTAAACCTAACTAACCTAAGGACATCATACACATCCGTGCCCGAGGCAGGATTCGAACCTGCGACGACCGTAGCGGTCGCGCGGTTCCAGACTGAAGCGCCTAGAACCGCTCGGCCACTCCAAGGCGTACCGGTCCCCGGCACGAATCCGCCCGGCGGATAAGTGTCGAGGTCCGGTGTACCGGCCAGCCTGTCGATGGTTTCAAGGCGGTTTTCCATCTGCCTCGGTGCATGTGGGCTGGTTCCCTTTCTTCCGACTCAGTTAAAGTATGTCGACGATTGCCGCGCAAACACTGTCTCCACGTACGTGTACACCATAACTACTCTACCACACAAACATTTGGGGTTACACTCGTCTTGTATGAGACATTGCCTTGAGGAGGGGGTGGAGGGGGGGGGGTCCACTGGGGGCCAAACTGCACAATATCCCTGGGTTCGGTATGGGGTGGCGGTAGGGTGGATGGACCACTGTGGCCTGTTGTGAACCACTGCGAGCTACGGCGGGACGAGGCCTCTCCGTCGTTTCTATGTCCCCGGTTAAACACAAAATACCCACCCAACTTGAGGGACACTGTTCGGACACTGATCCCCTGCTCAAAGCTATCATAGAGGACGTCACTGATTTCTAAAATAGAATGGTAAGGGTAAGGAACGTATAAATATGAAAGACATCAACTAAAACAACATTTATGGAGCTGCCTGAGAATAATAGGCTTCCGAGAAGTGTCAGAGGCCTTCTCAACGTCAAAAATATACCTGAACTTGAAAAGTCTATTATATAGCAACTTCCAGCAGTATCAGTTTATCAAACGTGGAGCGATTCTTCCTGAATCGACACTCAGAGCGACTAAGGAACTGCCTGGATTCTAAGATACAGAAAATGTGGCGTTAACCATCCTTTTCAAGGTCTTTCCCACGCCGCTAGTGACGCAGAATTACAATAATTATTCGATTATGAGCGGTCATTGCCAGGTTTTAAAAGAAGGATTACAATTGCCTCGTGCCTCGAATAGGTAAAGTGAATTGAAGCCGAAATGAGGTTAAAAAGGACAGCGATAATTTCTTTGTCCCACCCTATGAGGTGCAGTAACATATCCTAATGGAACCCATGATGACCTAGTGCCGTGTCAAGAGCTTCAGAGTCCAGGTCCTGCGTGAAAAAGAGGCAGTTTTGTTCTTTGCTTTGTAGCGTCGGAGGGCTGAGTACTGTTTGACAGTTGTGGCAACTGTCGCAAAAAAGGCCGCCATCGTCTGGCCAATGTCTCAGGGTTTGGTCTGGGAACACTGATTCCCTATTACAGCAGCCAAGGGGCATCTCTCTATTCTCCAGGAGTCCTCCTGATGATTTCCCCAGGGACAGAAGACTGAACAGCCTGAACGCACACTGTGTGCGCTAGAATAATTTCTCTTGACAAGTTGGTCTACCCTAATCCAACAGATGTATTTTCTCCAGATGTGTCCTGAATCCACGGAAGTTTGGAAGTAGTTTTAACAGTGAGGTTCCTCTCTGTCTTATTTGTTGTCATTCCTCCCTGGTCGGAAGACTGAAGCGAAGAGATGTGGAGGAGGGGCGGGGAAGGAGGGGGGTGTTACTTCAGGGACTTTCTGGTTATATTAAGCAAACATCGACGTTGTACCTCATGTATCAGACGATACCATGTCACGTAGTCTGATGGCTCTCGAACTGATCATTTTGGCCTATTTTCCGTCATACATTTTAGGGATGCTGGCAAGGTCGCTTTAACAGAAATATTTTGCTATGTCTCTCCTACTATCTGCCGTTAGGGTCTGTTATGCTTTCATACATTAGGCTCGACAATTACCGTCATTTCAGTGGTAGGAATGCTTAGTTGTTGGACTTGCTGTGGAAGTTTGCAGCTGCATTTACAGGTTCAAGCTGGCGTTCTCTGCTCATCTGTCAAAGCTTGGTGCCAACGCTTGTTTACTGTACAGGTTACTTCAACGCTGACACAAACGACCTGACGAGTGGCTGCGAGGCTTGAAACGTCACCATTCGTTGTGTGATTTTAATCTCCTGTATTTTTTTCTCTTCCACAAAGACAGGACGTTCCTTGCTCCAAATTAGAAGGACATGGGTGCAGTTGACACACGTGTGAGGCAGTACATTGAATACCTGGTTCATGGACCGTGGAACCGCATCTTACAGGCAGTACGTGATCGTTACAAACCCTTGATGGTGTGACTGAAACTTTGACCCTTAAAGGAATCGTTTGAATTAGGTAAATAAGACCTAACTTTAAGATGGAGAAAGCCTCCTGCAATAAACTCTGGTACTTCGGTAAATGGAGAACCACGATGAAAGAAGCTGACTTCTCAAGCTCACCATCTATCTGTACTTCAGTGGCACTTTCGCTTTCCCGTTCCTGTTGGAGTTCTTTGGTATCTATATTCATACTACCCCAATGTATCACAATTCCTTTACAATACTTGACCCCAGTGTGCAGCTCGCAGGTTTTAGTATATTCTCTAGGTGATTCAGTATTTAACAAGTTGTTCGGCTGGGTCGCCCTCAATGTTTCGAACAGGAGGTTATTACTGTGCAGCCTCTCTTCATTTAAGTTGTCCTGTAAGTCCCTATATGGGATGTAGAAAATGGATGATTTTTCGAACGAAGCTTCTACACTGTTAACGCAATAAATATATTATCTGCCACCGAATGGCGTCCGTTACTGATTTCTCTTACGACCAATTATGTTCCTTTCGGAGTATGCTGATGAATTAGCTCCATACTTAACAATCATATACAACCGTTCGCTCGACGAAAGATCCGTACCCAAAGAATGGAAAGTTGCACAGGTCACACCAATATTCAAGAAGGGTAGTAGGAGTAATCCACTAAATTACAGGCTCATATCGTTAACGTCGATATGCAGCAGGATTTTGGAACATATTATGTTCGAACATTATGAATTACCTCGAAGGAAACGGTTTATTGACACACAGTCAACATGGGTTTAGAAAACATCGTTCCTCTGAAACACAACTAGCTCTTTATTCACATGAAGTGCTGAGTGCTATTGAGAAGGGACTTCAGATCGATTCCGTATTCCTGAACTCCCGGAAGGCTTTTGACACTGTACCACACAAGCGGCTCGTATTGAAATTGCGCGCTTATGTAATATCTTCTCAGTTATGTGACTGGATTTGTGATTTCCTGTCAGAGAGGTCACAGTTCGTAGTAACTGACGGAAAAGTCATCGAGTAAAACAGAAGTGATTTCCGCCGTTCCCAAAGGTAGTGTTGTAAGCCCTTTGCTGTTCCTTATCTATATAAACGATTTCGGAGACAATCTGAGCAGTCGTCTTCGGTTCTTTGCAGATGACGCTATCATTTATCGACTAATAAAGTCATCAGAAGATCAAAACAAACTGCAAAACGATTTAGAAAAAATATCTGAATGGTGCGAAAAGTGGCAGTTGACCCTAAATAACGAAAAGTGTGAGGTCATCCACATGAGTGCTAAAAGGAACTCGTTAACCTTCGGTTACACGATAAATCAGTATAATCTAAAAGCCGTAAATTCAACTAAATACCTAGGTATTACAATTACGAACAACTTAAATTGGAAATAACACGTAGAAAATGTTGTGGAGAAGGCTAACCAAAGGCTGCGTTTTATTGGCCGGACACTTGCAAAATGTAACAGACCTACTAAGGAGACTTACACTACGCTTGTCCGTCCTCTTTTAGAATACTGCTGCGCGGTGTGGGATCCTTACCAGATAGGACTGACGAAGTACATTGATAAAGTTCAAAGAAAGGCAGCACGTTTTGTATTATCGCGAAACATGGGAGAGAGTGTTACAGAAATGATACAGGATTTGGGCTGGAAATCATTAAATGAAAGGCGTTTTTCGTTGCGACGGAATCTTCTCACGAAATTCAATCACCAACCTTCTTCTCCGAATGCGAAAATATTTTGTTGACACCTACCTACATAGGGCGGAACGATCACCACGATAAAATAAGGGAAATCAGAGCTCGTACGGAAAGATATTGGTGTTCATTCTTTCCGCGCGCTATACGTGATTGTAATAATAGAGAATTGTGAAGGTGGTTCGATGAACCCTCTTCCAGGCACTTAAATGTGATCTGCAGAGTATCCATGAAGATGTAGATGTAGATGTCGCTGGTTGACTATCTGACAATTTTAGTAGGTAATGAGTAATTATGTATTTAACTAGAGAGGTGCCGATTTATCCATAGGGAAACGTTGGTTCCCAACACACACAATGGAAGATAATTGGACTTACTGAAGGCTATCGACGACGGCGCTCCCCAGTCCGCTAAAGCGGCCGTTGTCCAGACGGAACGTGATGTCGAGCCCTGTGGAGCTGGTGTGCCACGTCAGGGGCGCCAACTGATCCGCAGGGTCGATTGGTGGAGCGCCGATCTCTGGAATTCCTGCGCACATTGTAAGGATTCAATAGTGAGATTGCTCTTTCTTTGGACCTCTTTGGATTACTTTTAGTGGGTTGAGTCTAGCATGGCGAATGCGACAATGTGTGATTGTTGCAGGTTAGAAAATTAGCCACTCTTCCAAGTAAAAGAGAAGGACAAGAAAGTATATTGATCACGTGTCACCAGAAATATGTACCCAGTTAAACAAAAAGAGCTGATTTAACTATTGTCTTTTCAAAGTTCCTGTCTTCAAGTTTATTTATTGTTTATTTACGGTACTTTTTAAGCACAATATTAAACATAATGCAAACGATAACACATGTAATTTGCATTCAGACATGTAAATTTTTAATAAAATCAGTTGAGTCGTACGTTGTTACCAGGAACTTGTCAAACGTTCCGCGACGTGTCACGTTGGTACATTTCATAACAACGTGACAAACGGTTTGCCTGGCTGTTAAATAATCGCATGTTGACGTGGCGCCTTATCCCGTCTACGAAGAGAGTCCGTTTTTCTGCCTTCATTGGTGCGTATTCTCTTAATCGTTGTCCATGTTGTGCGCGACTATTCGAAACCAGGGTGTTTATTTCTTAGCCAGGGCAGGTTCTGGCAATGTGGAGGGCAACACTTTTGTCCAGTCTCGTTCTAATGCAAGGGCACCCGTACCCAGGCTCTAGCTTTTAGGGAGCTTTTCTTCCAAGAAAATTATTTAAAAATCGATATTACAAAGGTTTTTAAAAGGGTCGAAAATGTAAATTTCTATGGTTACTTTCGAGTCGCCTTTCGTCTTCTAAAATATTATAAGTACTGCAGATCCCCCATATCTTGGCCCACGCTCTACAAACAGTCGTGTGGGGCCCTTGTACCCGTGAGTCGGTTGAGCTGAACTGAGACGTGTGATTTTCAACGGGAGTTTTCATGAATGGTTTCGTTGATCGGAGCCGGTTTCTTTCCAGGGTAACGGCATTTTGATATTTTGATAGATAGGAAGGTTGAACCGTATGCGTTTAGGGTATCTCGTCTCCTACCTTCCAAACTTAACACAAGCTCTCCTGCGAACCTTGCAGAACTAGCACTCCTCAAAGAAAGAATATGAGGAGACATGGCTTAGCCACAGCCTGGGGGATGTTTCCAGAATGAGTTTTCACTCTGCAGCGGAGTGTGCGCTGATATGAAACTTCCTGGCAGATTAAAACTGTGTGCTGGACCGAGACTCGAACTCGGGACCTTGCCCGCGGAAGGCAAAGGTCCCGAGTTCGAGTCTCGGTCCGGCACACAGTTTTAATCTGCCAGGAAGTTTCATATCAGCGCACATTCCGCTGCAGACTGAAAATCTCATTCTGTATGCGTTTAGACTCACAGAGAAGAGCTACTTTTGGTCAACGTCAAGGGGGGAGGGGGGGGGTGTAAATGTGGCTCAGTATGGACAGCCATTCGACGGGGTTGATCTTAGTGTACCACTGATAATTTCGTTGTGTTGCCAAGCTATGTCTCGAAAACTTGTGTGTGTGCGCGCCATTGAACCATACACGAACACAATGTCCCGCAGTAGACTAATCTAAGTGGTGAAGTGAGCACAGTTCCAGCAGTGGAGGGCCAGACAGATCAGTACAGTTTATGTAGGATGTTGTTTCTAGTTCATATCTTCGCAGGCTGCTTTCCAGATACTTCTTGTAGGACAGTGTCGGGCCCAGTGTAACCCCTAGATATTTCAGGCGCTGGTTGTCGTTTAGTACTCTGTCACCGAAATAGACTTGGAGCCGCTTATATGCCGCTCTGTTGCACTAATGCCAGCAAGCAGTCTCTTGTCTTAGTGGTGTTTGGTTTCAGTCTCGATCTCATAGCATACCTTCCCATTACCGCCAGATCAGATGTTAAAACGGCTTCCGTTTCTTCGAAATTTCAGTATCCTACTACCAGCACTAAGTCTTCAGTGTATTGACACTAGCGTGATCTGAATGGTGAAGTGTCCACACTTCCAGCAGTGGAGGGCCAGACAGTTCTGTACAGCTTATGTAGGATGTTGTTTCTAATTCGTATCTTCGCAGGCTGTTTTCCAGATACTTCCTGTAGGACAGTGTCGGGCCCAGTGTAACCCCTAGATATTTCAGTACTCTGTCGTTTAGTACTCTGTCACCGAAATAGACTTGGAGCCGCTTATATGCAGCTCTGTTGCACTAATGGCAGCAAGCAGTCTCTTGACTTAGTGGGGTTAGGTTTCAGTCTCCCTCTCATAACATATTTTCCCATTACCGCCAGATCAGGTGTTAAGACGGCTTCCGTTTCTTCGAAATTTCGGTTTCCTACTACCAACACTAAGTCTTCAGCGTATTAACACTTACGTGATCTAGTTTCAGTCATATAGGAGATGTATAAACAGAACTGCAATGGGGTACCGTCTTTCAAGAGCTTATCCTGTTGCCCAGCATTATCTGGAATGAGCTCCCAGCAAGCTCACTATTAATAAGTTGCACTGTCTTTCTGAACGAGATTGTTTGAATGGGTCTGTAGAGAAGACGACGTCTCCATACTCTGAGAGATTATAAATGCAGTTGATGTTTTTAATTTCTTTTGGAGATCTGAATCTATATAGGTAGTGAGTGACATTATTTGGTCTGTATATCTTCTTTCTGCGCAAAAACAAGCTTGTTCAATTGGAATTTTTTCAAGTATTATAGTCTTTTGTAGATGGTTCTTTGAAGAAGCTTGTATATTGAGATACGAAGAGGTATTGGGCGATAGCTTTTCAGCTCGTCGTTGGTGTTCGAGGCTGACGGACAGCGCTGACTTTAGGCTTTCTCCTTCTCATGGTGATATCGGTAAAGAACGCCGCAAGTCATTTTTTGGTATATATCCGTAGTACAGGAGAAATGTGAGATGAATTACATCAGGCTCTGGCTCCTTTCCCACTTTAACTTTTCTGAGTGCAATATCTACTTCCTTGGTACTAAATGGCTAGGAAAATACGGTATAGTCTGGGGTAGATGTCTTCAAAGGCGCAAGCTCGTATTAGATATGGGTGGCGTATCTCAAAAGCATACTAACTTTCAGTTTTTTTATATCCACACTGAGCATTGCTGCGGCTCGCATTGGTGCTATTGTAGGAGGCCAGACTGTATCGTTTAGTTGACATGGTTGCGGTTGTTTGTATTCTTCTTGTGTTGACTGGCGCCACTTGGTTTCGCAACCGTTGCCTGTCTGCTAGTGGCAGCAGCGGCGTTATCGATATGTAGTAACTGTGGCCCTATCTTTGGGATGACGTGGTTGTTCTTCTGGGTCGTGTGAGTGAGCAGTTCGGTTGGGGACTCCGGAGGAGCCAAGATGGCAGTGCGGGAACACGCCGGGACTGCTGGCGGCACGCATACACTGCCGGATGAAAGGGCTGTGGTCGAGAGGGTACACGACATAGTCGACACCCGGATCCAACAAGCTTTTAGTTGAGTGGATTTTAATCCTAGCAGTGAAACCTCCACCAATGTGAGATCTCGCGGTTCTCCAGTTACTTGGGTTCGTGTTAATGCTGGCAGTGTCGCCGAGACGAAGAGCAGTGAGTGGAGTGCTTGGGGAGGCGGATCTAATTAGCTTTCCTCGACTTCTTGTTACTAATTGCTGCATTCTATGTGTTACTATTTGTTAAGTTCAACCAGCGGTATTTTTCCTGCCTGGTGGCCGCTGAGCCCCAATAACTTGCCCTGGAGGTTAGTGTATGTTGGCAGTGTACGTTTCCTCGCCTTGCCACTGCTGTCCGGTAAGGCGTGTAGTTTTGACAGCTTTCTTGATTGTAGGCCAATTGGTGATTCTTCTACTGTGGTAGTATTTGTTCCTTTCTGCTTTCGGACGCTCTAAACACAGCATTCTGGGGACGTAGTGCTGACCACCACTACCACCGGTGCATTGGTTATCGGACGCTATATAGCTTCAGTAGATTATCATTAGTCATTCGTTAGACTGCCAGTAGTCTGAGTCACCATCTTGTGAAGTGAATGCAACTCTTGGCTGCCTTTCTCATCGCTCGCGAAAGTGTTTCTGGCTTGACTCAGACGTCGATTCCTGGAGCACTGTCTGTGACTAGTCCTTGTGTTTTGTTATTGTGTTATTATTTTATTATTGTATTTTGAATTAACCTTGTTATTATATTTGCTGTTTTATTGTATGTTTCTAAATTTTTTTAATATAATTGCCATTCTTGGCGTTACAGCAAGTTTAAACGGTTGTGCTACCAAGTTTACTACCATTTTGTCTCACCTGTTTGGTGATCAGTTGCCTGTCTTTTAAATTAACTTTTTCTATGGCCTTGCTGTTTGACAGTATGTTTGTTAATTTTTTTTTAATAATTGCCATTCTTGGTATTAAAGACCTTCACCTGTGACTTGTCTTAAAATTCTAATGTGGCAATTATATTTTTGCAGTTAACCTTTAAGACCTTGGTGATTTGTTTCCAATATTTTAATAACTGTAGTTTGTAAGTTGCAACAAGTTAAACAGTTCTTAATTTATTGCCATTAAGGCCTTCAGCCATGAAACAATTCTTAATTTATTTCCATCAAGGCCTTCAGTCGTGAGCGTCGTTATTTGTCTTAAAATTTTAATTTGGCAATTGTATTTTTGCAACGAGCTTTAAGACTTTGGTCACTTGCCTTTTACATTTTAATAACTGTTATTGTAAGTTGCAGCAAGTTTAATCAACTCTTAATTTATTGCTTTTAAGGCCTTCAGCCGTGAAACAAATCTTAAATTATTGCCATTATTTAATTTGTTGTTGATTTTAAACAAATTGTGAGTTATTAAAAGAAAAGTCAACCAATAGTAATTGATTACGTCCCCATCCGCAATCGTAACCGATCGTGCCTTCCTTGACCACCAGGTCTCACACTCCATATTTTCATTTCATTTCCTGTCCTCACGTAGGATCTCTACTCATAATTCTTTTTAATATGATGAATTATAAATACAAAGTATTATAGAACATGAGATATTTTAAACTCACACTGCCAAATAATATACCAAAGTTGCAAATATTCTTTTTAGACAGAGTTCTTTTATTCTAATCATTAGTAAGATAACATTTCATTATATTAATTTATAAATCCAAAATTTGACTATTTATTCGGCGGCTTCGTTACCGTCCAGTCTAAATATATAAGAGCGTTCTTTAACATTTTACCATTCCATAAACATAAACGTGAAAATAGACGCCTTTACTAGATAATCGTTATCAGTCTGAATACTCAGTAACACCACAGACGGGATATTTACTCTGCTTTTGCTCTGTAACGACATTTAGCCATCCGCCATAACATTTTTCACTAGCACTTATGACTCGACGGATGTTCTTTTATGGCACACTCCGCTGAGATACTGTCTTCATTTTAACCACGTTGCCCTCGTTGATCGACTCTTCTGTGTGCTATGCTCCAGTTATGTTTCCTGCTCCTGTTTAGTGAGTGAGGCATGGTTTGGTATCAAATGGCTCTGAGCAGTATGGGACTTAAAATCTATGGTCATCAGTCCCCTAGAACTTAGAACTACTTAAACCTAACTAACCTAAGGACATCACACAACACCCAGTCATCACGAGGCAGAGAAAGGTTTGGTATCAGTTCCGGTCGTTCCGTTATTACGGCTCCATATTTCCCGCGATTCCAGGCGTCATGTATTTTATTATGTGACAAAGGAACATACTTTAGACGCAATATAGTAACAGGCTTTTATAATTTTCGTCATAATTTTTATAATAGTAATCTTTTACTTTCCATGTCCGAAACGCCACAGAAAGGTTTCCCAACTTCCCAAATAATTAATTAATTAATTCCATGTGTTCAGATATATAATCAATATTCTCCAACCAAATTATTTCACAGTAGAACTCAAATCATTACAAAACAACCACAAACACTGCGCCTTTTGATGCGTCCATGTTTACGTCACTGTGACGCACTTTTGTGTGATGGACTCGCTATATGCCACCCCCTCCGGGGGAGCCCTTAGCAGCAGGTCGATAACCTGGTTGACGCCTTTAAAATGTATCGCTACACGCCAGTTCACACAGCCGTTAAACCGAGGTGGCTTCGTGTAACTTGACAAACAGTAGACAAAATATTACATATGTTGGCCACTTGCCAATAAAATCTTCTTTTTCTACTATATATATACAATTACATTTCAATTCTTCTTATTTTGATTACAAAATGGGTTCTTTTCCGGTTTCAGGTATTCATGTGAGTCATAGCCAAACGGCTTTTCAAACGTTAATGTGGTATTTCTTGACATCAATCATGTTGTAATTATATGCCTGTTACTAACTGGGACTCAGGACGTGCCACTTCTGCTACCTGTGGATGGAATACGCTGTGCTTTATACACTGCTCTTCAAATTTCTCACAACAAGTTTTCATCTTGTCATTAGTATTGAATGATTTTTCGTCATTTTTCATTAATCTTCTACATATCGAAAACCCGTTTTGTGGTTTCGAAAACAAATTCTTCAAAATCAAATTCCTCACTCCACATATAACTATTTGCTACCCATATTAATTTCCTTTACTTTAACTCTCATTTCACAGTTTGCTAACTTTGTTTCACAAAAATTCTGACTGTTCCTTTCCCTTTGTGATGTAATTACACCCTTACTGGATTCGCATTGAAAACATTCGCTTATCATCGTCATGTAACATCACTTTAGCACTTCGTCCTGGTTCATCAATATGTTCAAATTTCACTTTATTTTCCGTACCACTTACCTTAACGGTCATATTGGCCTTCTCAAAGTTCACGACGTCAGCATGGTGTACCAGCGGATCCTTTCCTACAATAAAACTGACACGTTGATGTCGTTTCACCCAGTCAATAATTCCCACTAGTTTGTCTTTATACCTCATTTTTAGCAAATTTTGTTTCTTTATTTCACTGGTGTCTGCGATGTCAAATCTCTGCACTGGTATCGCAGGTACGCTCTCTTTAGCTGTTATCCACCTTTTAGATTGACATATAACTTGCTAACGACTCCAGTGGTTACTACTGTTTCAAACCTACGATCTTCAGCGCTCAGCCTAAACTGACAATTCTCTTTATTCATATTCCTTATCCTGTCTCTTGGTCCATACATCCTTTGAAATTATTATTAAATCATCTGTTATTGTGAAATGTTGATCTCCAAAGAAGATGCTCTCTGTCAAAATCGCTACATCGTCTCTTATCGTGATAATGAAAATTTTTGTCTACACTTTCCTTGTCACATTCATTATTTTCTCTACAACCATGAAAACCTGAACCGCTTCTTTTCCCATCTACTTCTTTCTTAGGAAAACCGTACCACATCTTTCCTTTTCATTCGAATTGTTCTGGTTTCCATTGCCATTTGGTTTTTCTAGGGCTCCCACTATTGTGTACTTTTCTCTTAGCGATACATTTGCTGAAACTGCCTATTTTTACGTAGAAGTCTTCTTAACCATTTCTACTACGAATTCTTACTTTAACCCCGCTTCTAGATTTTGAATTTAATTTGTTCTTAACCTTTTGAGTAGAATGCTCAATGTCTATGTTATTAAAATCACTGGTCTTATGTTGAATTCCAACTACTTTCGCAACCATCTCATTTGCATTCTGGCATCAAATTTCTTAACAGAATCTACTTTAACAGACGGTGTGGTTTGGATTTGCTCATTTGTGTCCAGTTTTGCATCAGAATTCATTGTAATATTTAGTACTGATTGTACGTGTTCATCTGGAACGAATTTATTATTTACATCAGAGACTGTCCTCTTGAATCATTCAGTCTCATCACTGACAGTAGCTTCTAAAATATTAATGGCATCCTCATTTTCACTTACGATAGTGAATAAAGTATCTGTCATTAAATTCATTTGTTTCATGACATCGACAGACTGTTCTTCCAAGTCCTTCGTCGTTCCTTCATCAGTATCAGTGATAACTGTTATTACTTTGTTACTGTTATTGTTAGTATTCTTAACCGAACCACCCTTGCTGTCAAATCTTGCTCAGTATGGTCTATATTACCACAGGTATCTCTAGTAGATTCTGTTAATATTCTTATTTCTTGAAGCAGTCTTCCTACATCAGAGAAATAACTTTTCCATACTCTAATTGCATCCTCCCTGTTAACTATTGGATTACTAGCTTCAGACACTTTATTTGTTATTTACATCCACTTTAACGATTCCCTCTTCCTCATCTATCATTAAATCATTCATCCTAACTTTTCGTTGCTCTTAAGCATTTCCAAAGATTCTGTCCAATAAATTTTCCTCCTCATTATCTTTCAAATCGCTCCTTCCGACGTCTAGGACTTTCGTACAGCTTTCTTCGAAATTCACATCAGATTCTTCTATTTTTCCACCTTTCTTTATCCACCTATTTGCTAAAAACTCTTCGTCGGTGTATTGTGTTTTACTTTGAGTGTCACTATTATAGTCTCCTATTTCGGCATTTAGATAGTTTACCAAGTTATCGGCATTCTCCTTGCGTTATCCTTACATAGGGAGCATTTAGTTGCTCTTTAATATCCTCTGGAATATCAGACACATCTCATAATAATAGCCATTTATCGAGTTCTTCTCTAAAATAATTGACCCAACCCCACATTTTGGTAAGATTCCAACCAATCTCATGTAATTCTTCAAGATTATCCTGCCTGATATCGTACTGCATGGTACCAGCAACCTCTAGTACGTATTCCTACATAGTATCAGTTTTATTACTAATACAATATATCATAAAAGTCGTTTATTCTCTCCTGATGCTGTGCTTTCTTTTTCCCACCTTTGTAACAGATTTTTCTTAAATTTATGGTTATTTTAGTTCTTTCCTTCTCACACACTTCTAACGTACTCATTTTAACTATTCTAAAGTAGACTATGTACCACAGCAGTTAATCACTAAAATTCAAGCTCCATGTGACTAATGTAAACGTTGACTTACTTTGTGTAAGGTTTTTCACTCTCCTGACGATGCAATTGATTAAAGTATGTGCCGACATCAAGCCCGCATGTCGAGTCTGGACCTCATATGCGACTGTGTCCCTTGTGCACCCGATACTGATGCTTTTGTGATGGACTGCTTCCCTTGCACTCCCTGCACGCAGCGATGCCTTCTCCCGGTACGTGTATGGCCTCGCCATATCTTCTTCCTTCTTCCCCACGACGTCTTCTTGATGATCTTCTTTCACTTGTGACATTTTCGTAAGCACTGATGCTGTTTTTAATTTTTCACGACAATCAGTAATTATATTTCATGACACACTTTCCGTACTCAATGACATGCACAATTTTGGTACGACTTTGCTACCTGAAAGCCACAATTTCAGTCGCTTTTAGTTCATAGTTCACTCCCTCCTTTTCCTTCTGGCGCACTCGATTTCAAATCTCATTTTATTTCTTAAAACACATGTACAAAATCATACATATTGGTCATCTACGCTAGTAGTGGAACTAGTCCGGCGTCACCCCACTTTCCATTGTTGCCAGGCATATCCAAGATGGCGGCGATAACGTCTTCCAAGATGGCAGCCTATAAACTTGACGACAGCACATGATGTCATCCAAGATGGCGGATTTTGGCGGGAAGATAGGTCAGTTGGGCTACCTCCACTAACATGTTGTTTTGTAGAGCAGGCTATCGCAGCCAAACTTTGACCTTTTTCAAAGAAAATTCCGCAATGTCTGAATGAATGATTTTTATTAAATCTGTGACCGGTTTTGCTGTGGCCTTCTCCACCAGACATCACGGCGCCTAGAGTATCAGCAATCAAACTGACAGTCTGCAGCCATGGGTTGCCCACTCGCAGGCACACCGAAGCGCTACTCAACTGACAGGCAATATTGATGAATGGCCACAACAGCAACAACAACAACACCACTGCAAAGACACCAGCAGCCATCAGGGGCCACTACCGGCCCACATAAACATAAGGAACAGGTCGCAGATCACAGAACTATTTCCACATGTCAAACTACGTGATGGAAAATAGTTCCAAGGTACTCATCCGCCGAAGCGCTATAAAGGCCAGTGCTTGGCTGCACATCGGCAGTTCATCGACCGCCAGCAGACATGGATATCTGCCGCCCTGGCAGCCCAGCTTGGATCTTCTCGCTGATCTCTGGATTACGCTTGGTATATCGGAGAAGTTTCTGGCGGATCTCTATTTTATGTTGGTGTTATACGTGGAGAATTTGTTTTGGTTAATTGAACAGTCCAATTAATTGTTTTCACACTTTGATCGTTAGTTTCTTCCGCTTGCGCAGACATAGCAGGTTTCACATCAGTTATCGGTGCACCCTCAGGCAATATACGCTATTTATAACATAGTAATGTTGAACATTGCTCTGTAGCCACTCCCCATCATTCACATCCAATATACCGTCATCTGGCTGGTTGCCACATGGCTCCTCTCAACTTGCACGGTCATTGCCACTCCCATCATATAAAAAATTTTTTAAAAATATTTTTAATTTTTAACCACCGCTTTCACCAGATGATGGTATATTGGACATGAATGGTGGGGAGTGGCTACAGGGCAATGTTCAACGTTACTATGTGCGGAATTTTCTTTGAAAAAATACCTCCACTAACCTAACCCCCACTCCCGTCCCCTCCCCCAGAAAATGGTGGGAAGTTCAAATTTCATCAGGTCAATGCAACGCACCACAACTACCTCTACTAACCTAAGAAAATGGCGGGAAGATACGTCTATTGGGCTACCTCCGCTAGCAGAAGTCATCTGACCGCCACCTCTTCCTACAGATTTGAGGAAAATTTGAATTGTGGCACTAAAGAAAGGCCACTTGGACTATCTCTACTAACCTTAGAAAATGGTGGGAAAGAAAGGGCTCTTGGGTTACCTCCTCCAACCTAAGTCTTCTGACAGCCACCTCCTCCTAGGAACTGGTGGGAAGAGGACTCAGCCTGTGCTGGACACATTATTTTACATTCAGTCTTTATCCAAACAATTGGAGGCAGCACACCCATCCAGTGTGTTCGCCACAAGGTCTGGCGTCCAACTGACATAGTACACAGTACTTCCACCAGTGTGCAATGTCATCCATTCCATTATGTAATCTAAGATGGCAGTTTGGCGTAAGGGAAAACGGTGGGAAAAGGACTCAGTCTGTGCTGGATAGGATGGACATAAGTCTTTATTTTGCAGGCAGTACCTCCATCCAGTGTGTCCACAATGAGGTCTAGAGTCCAACTGACCTAGTACACGGTACTGCCACAAGAGGGCATTGTCGTCCCACCTGTGATGTATTCCTAGATGGCAGTTTAGGGGAGAAAATGGTGGGAAAATGACTCAGCCTGTGCTGGACTGCTGGAGAGAGGAAGCAGCGTACTTTATTTATTTTCGAGGAACTTATTTGGGGACGGATTTCACATAGTTTATTTATTACAGTGATGCAAAACAAGGGCACTGACATTCTTAGGGTCACGCCACACAGCCTACAGACCTGAAAATTACTCGTAAATCACCGAAATAACGCATGTTAAACGCTCTGCAGACACGCAAACAAAACCTAAATTACCGAAATAATGCACTACACAGCACACAGACATGCAAACTACTTGTAAATAATGCAGTACACTGATGTGCGGACATGTAATCAACTCGTAAATTGTCAGAATAATGCATTACACAGCATACAGACCTGCAAATTACTCGTATATCACAGAAATAATGCATATAAAACACTCTGCCAACATGCTCACAACGCTTAAACAGCCGGAAATAATGTGGTGCACAAACACTCATTGCATGTAAAAACGATTTCGAACTATCATCAATGTATCAGAGGCTCCAGGGGCGTACGCACGAAAACGCCACCAAGAGCCACTGCCAGATGCAAGCCAGTGTGAGTTATCACTCTCACGCCGCTGCAACCTACAGCAAGTAGGTGAAAGTCACGTCTACTGTTAAAGTTCTTCGAGTGTTATACTGACGTCATATGTCTATCTATATAAGCCCCAAGTCACCCTCTGGGCCATGTTGCTGATGCGAAACGTGTGCATACTGACATCACAGCTTGTGGTATAGAAATCTATTCAATCACTTTCTCTCCATCATGATCCTAACAGGACATGCAAGACACATCTAGCCGTGAACGCATAGCTGACACATTTCCCCAAAACATCCGCATGGCGACTCAGCATCTAAAAGTTTCTCAGTGTTATACTGACATCACATGGCTATGTAAAATAACAGCCAAGTCGACCTCTCGGAAATTGTGTAGGGCCCCAAAATAGTTTTGGTCGCTTCTGTAGGAGCTTTTATGATGTCTCAGCTTGTCTGCATGGAAATTCTTGTCCTAACAGAATCTGTTTGCGAAAATAGCGCAGAATAACGCCGAATGCATTCCTCCTGATGCTCCTAACTTGACACCCCGTCCATCACATGCTACCCTTCCTGGAAATCGTTAAGTCCTGCTTTCAACAAACATCTACAAAACGAAAATGTTCTCGCTGCTATGTAGAGGCTTCTACATCCCAGAACAAAGGATGTCTTGTGGAATGAATGGAGCATTATGATTGGTTCTTATTAAATTTACCCACCGAATTACTGATGCCGCTGGTGTGGAAGCACCGCCCATCTTTATTTTTTTCTTTCTGCAGACAAGACTTTCAGTGGCAAAAATGTATTCTGCACATATCACCCTATTTCACCGACAGTTAAACCCTGCAAAGTGGCCTACAGATCGTCAGATATGGAAATACTCAATTATGCTGCTCTGCCGCTCAGGACAGGAACTTGAATATTAGAGCGTGAACCCATCTCCAACCGAGCAACGTACCATGTTGATGGAATAAACATACAATTTGTATCCTGTGCATGCAAAAATGGCCCCTTTTACATCATTCGTATAGCTATCGACCACTAGATGCTCGTACATATACCGCGAGGACAGACAGCACCTTATATACTCCTTGCAGAACTATCTATTTTGCAGCAGCGGACGGTCACAAGTCATCCACTCCCGATGCATGACCAGAGCACCCTCAGCAGACCGATGTCACTATCAGAAATTTAGGATCGTTTCCCCTTGGCACAAACGCGCTACTGTTTCTGGTCCAGACCTGCTTGTTTGCTTGCTTTTCTACACCCATCTCCAGACTCTGGGATTACAAGAACACATGTATTTCCGCATGGTTTGCCATAATATTACACCATTTTCGCGGTACTTCTTGATATCAAGCACACAACAGTATCCTAGCTATCGCTTGCGCAACATTATTCCGAAGATGTAGACTGGAAATTATTACTCTACAAACCGAAAACTTTAGCGAGGTGGAGCGTGCTGTAAACCACTGAGTAACTAGAAACGTATCCCATCTGTGAAGACATTTACGTGACAACTGGAAAACAATAGAGGAAACTGATATTTCCATTCACGAATACTGATGTCAGTAATGGAACAGATTCCAAATCATCCCTATAATTTGCAAAGTCAACAAAGGTGTTTCTCATGTCTAGAGAACCAGAAAATGTGTCTTCCACAAGCCTTTCACATGCTAGACGCACATACCACAATCGATGCCCCTCAACTTAATAAAAGCGTGAAATGTGCAGAAGCAGTCAACTGAACAATTTACATGGAAGGGGGGGGGGCGATAATGGTCCAGTGCAAATACACGTCCATATTGAATCTTTTCAAATTTCCACGCAATCACGAAAGCTATCCTATGCATACTAAGTATTTGTTCGCTATTCGGTCGTCTAGAGGACAACATGGTTAATTCAGCTATATTCCTACACTCCAACATGCCTCTGCATTCCAACAGCCCCTACTGTTAAAGGGAAATGTGGATCATTCCCACCACAGGTCACTGGCACAAACGCCAAGCATGCATAGACAGAATCATCCTAGGAAAAAAAACCAGCCTCATATCTTTTATCCCTGTACTTACAACTGTGTGTGTGTGTGAAATCTTATGGGACTTAACTGCTAAGGTCACTAGTCCCTAAACTTACACACTATTTAACCTAAATTATCCTAAGGATAAACACACACCCCATGCCCGAGGGAGGATTCGAACCTCCGCCGGGACCAGCCGCACAGTGTGACAGTATGTTTCCAAATTCCAGTATCATAGCTAAACTGGCCCCTGTCTACTTTGCGAGTATCTTTGCCAATGTAGATAGATGACTGTGCAGTACGTCCATTCATTGTTAATTGTCGAACACATGCATCATCAAAGTATAGCAGACAGTGCTCTACACATTTCTAATACCTCAAACATAGTGCTCAATTACGATCTATCTCTATGCTGATGAGGGTCACAGAGCATTCTCGCAGTCTTAGGGAAAAATTAGAGACTGAAAGACCTTGTCACACTGTCACTGACCAACCCACCCTGCAGCGCCATTACCGATTTAATCTGCAACTCACCAGAAGTAGACTGCTACATTTCATGTCTCGCCCATCGAAGTACACAAAATTTCTCCAGATGCACCCATGTTGAGGTTGTTAGCACCCCTCATCGGTGTATAGTAACAGATTTGAAAGTGCTGTGATGTAATAGCAGATGGTTAAGAAGAACAAGAAATGGGTGATATTTAGCATGATGGAGATCCAGAAGAATGGAGTTCGAAGCAAATCAACTACTCTGGAGGCTCTGATACGCTGACAATAGTTCGAAAGCGTTTTTACATGCAATGAGTGTTTGTGGACCACATTATTTCGGCTGTTTAAGTGTTGTGAGCGTGTTGGAGAGCGTTGTATATGCATTTATCAGTGACTTACGACTAACCTGCAGGTCTGCACATTTGTGTACCGCATTATTTCAGTGATTTACGAGTAGTTTGCAGGTCTGTATGGTGTATTCTGCATTACTTTGACAATTTACGAGTAGATTTCATGTCTGCACATCATTGTTCTGCATTATTAACTAGTTGGCATATCTGTGTGCTGTGTAGTGAATTATTTCGGTAATTTAGGAGTTGTTAGCGTGTCTGTGGAGCGTTTAACATGCGTTATTTCGGTAATTTACGAGTAGTTTTCTGGTCTGTAGGCTGTGTGGTGTGACCCCAAGCACATCAGACTGTGTGTTTTGTATCAGTGTAATAAATAAACTATGTGAAATCCGTCCCTAAGTAAATTGCTCGAAAATAAATGAAGTACACTCCTTCCTGTATCCAGCAGCCCAGCACACGCTGAGTCATTTTCCGCCATTTTTCCCCCCAGACCGCCATCTAGGATTACATCATGGGAGGGATGACAGCACCCTCTTGTGGCAGTACTGTGTACTAGGTCAGTTGGACTCCAGACCACATGGTGGACACATTGGATGGAGGTACTGCCTCAAATTGTTTAAATAAAGAGTGCCAGCAAAATAAAGACTTACGTCCATCCTATCCAGCACAGGCTTTTTCCTGCCATTTTCCCCCCATGGCAAACCGCCACCTTTTATTACATCACAAAACAGATGACAGCATGCTCTGGTGGCAGTACTGTGTACTAGGTTGTTGGACTCTGGACCTCATGGCGAACACCCTAGATGGCTGTACTGCCTCCAGTTGTTTGAATAAAGACTGATGCACAGACTGAGTCCTCTTCCCACCAGTTCCTAGGAAGAGGTGGCAGTCGGATGACTTAGATTAGTCACCCGATGTTATATAACGATGTTATATAATAACACCGAGATATTGGAATGCACGTCCAGCTATTGGGACAGTGTTGTTAAGGAGGCAGTTGAGATTAAATTGGCGAGCAATCTCATTAACAGGGATGGAGGTTTTTGTTTAAACTCTGTTTGGAATCCGGCTCTCTCCCTTGTCAAAAAACAGAGGGGCAGAGTCAATGCTACCTCACCTGCGAGTTCGTAGTCTCACTATCGCTACCCCTGAGTTTGGTCGTCTTTGGTGGCACTAGTGTTCAGTGTGCGTGTTATCTTTCCTGCATCAGTCCGAGAACCGAGGTTTTAAATTTGCATGTACGTCGCCTGTCCGTTGCAGTTTGCCTTGAAAATGGCGGGGTGTTCTCCCGCCGAAATATCGGCAGTCGCTGAAAGTGTTACCCGGCTGAATTCCCGGAAGTTATTTGAGGTATTGAATCATTGAATCACTCGCACACACATACACGCACTGTAAGTATGTAATATTTATATTAGTTGTAAACATGCTATTTGCACCACGGTGTGCTCCCGTCATTGCCATGAGATGACACTCGAAACGCAATTACTATATGGAACTCATAATATTCATGCCTCCAGGGCACTTTCCTGCAGTGGGCTGCTTACATCGAATACGTTATATGAAAGTTATGATGCTCACTTACTTATTATTGTTGTCTGAACAATTTTATTCGTGGTCCACAAACATAATACGCTACGCCAATCACGTCGGCTGGCGGCAGATGCTCGATACCAGCCATCGTGCCGCTAGTACAGGCATAGATTCACGTCGCCTTCTCTTGTCGATCTGTATGTGCAGTCTTATGTCTGAAACTGCTATATGGATTTTTATCCGGTTTTCACTAATAGATTGACTGATTCACGAGGGAGGTTTTCCTACATAATTAACAAACATTTCATACAAATTGTCTGAATTATAGAGAATTAAGGTTAAGTTGTGAACACATTGCCACTGTCACCTAAAGAACAGTCACCGAAACTCGAGAGAGCAGCAGTGCCTTGAGGCACCCGAAAGCGTCACTAATTTCACATTTGCTGTGGTGGTCTAGTGGCAATCTGCCTTTGGCAGCTGTTGTGTGCGAACCTCCGCCATGAGCTGTGGTCGCATTGCTCGTTCGCGATAAGCCTGAGCGCTTATTGCAGCTTTCCGATGGGTGGTTGTGTTTGTGTGAATATTACCCGACGCCAGTGTGAGTCAATCAAATAGAGCAGACGCCTTGAAGTTCACCTTCATTTGGAATTTTGCTAAACCGAACTCTTACGAATCTTTTCTTGAAGAAGATGTGAAGATATGTCGTGATGATCTAATTGGTATCTACTTCTCGGTCGTGAGTACTGTTGTCAGTGTCAAAATGATAAATGCCGATCTTAGGGATAAAATTGTCGAACCTAGTGGCACTTTTAGATTCAAGCACTTTGACGGAAGCATTGATGAATATATTGTTACCCATTACGGTTTTGGTCTGAGAACAGCAAGGATTTTCGAGTTACCTTTTGAAGTCCCAAGTGAGCAAATGAAACCAGAAGTATCGTCTTATGGGAAAGTAGCCAATAATGTTCCAGAAAAGTCGCCGTTTGCGGCGCTAATGGTATCAGACAACTTAAAGCAGAACTACGTAAACATGTCCCACCTTTTATTAACTTTTGACTTCTGTGGCTACCGGTGTATAGTCATGTATGAAGGGTAGCATACAATGTCTGCAGGTTGTCGCTCAAAGGGTCATGTGTGATCCTAGCCGGCCGCTGTGGCCGAGCGGTTCTAGGCGCTTCAGTCCGGAACCGCGAAGCTGTTACATTCGCAGGTTCGAATCCTACCTCGGGCATTGATGAGAACGAAGTCTTTCGCGACGGCACTTATGTATAAAACTTCTCGGTTTTCTTGGCGCGTCAATTCTTGATAAGATCTCGAGCTTTCTATACTAACGAATATCATAGTAAAATGAAATGACTGTTGGAGGACAGTACGTATAAATGTCTTAAACGGGACCGAACTTTGACGTGCAGCAGGAAAACCATGAAGTTACTGAAGAATTCCGGGCTACCAGGCAATGTTATAAAAAATCTCGGAGTCCGAGCTCCTAGACCGCCCAGGTTGTACGGACTACCGAAGATCCACAAGGATAATGTTCCCATGAGACCTATTGTCAGTGCAATTGGTTCTCCTACTTACAAGCTGGCCAAATACCTAACAAAGTTGATGACTCCGATAGTCGGCCAGTGTGAACATCACATCAAAGACTCCCAGATGTTCATTGAGAAAATCAAACAGATTATAGTTGGTCCAAATGACATTTTGGTCAGCCTGGATGTGGTATCGCTGTTTACAAAAGTTCCGGTGGAGGACACTTTAGAAATGCTGGCGGATCTTTTTCCTCCTGAAACTATAAAGTTGTTCGGGCATGTGATGACGACCACCTACTTATTGTATGGTAACAAATTTTATGAAATGACGGACGGTATGGCGATGGGCTCTCCGTTGTCTCCATCACTGGCAAACTTTTTTATGGAGAATTTTGAGGAACGTGCATTAAATTTGGCTCCCCTCCGCCCATCCTTATTTTATCGTTATATTGACGATACATTTATGATCTGGCCACACGGCGCAGAAGCTCTCGAACAATTCATGGAACACATGAACAGCATACATTCGAACATCCAGTTCACTGTCGAGATGGAGAAGGAAGGGAGACTGCCTTTCTTAGACGTTTCAGTACAACGACAGGCGACCGTGTGTCTTGGCCACTCTGTATACCGTAAGCCGACGCATACCGATTTGTACCTGAATGCACAGAGTTTCCATCATCCTGCTCAGAAGAGAGCCGTTTTGAACACGTTGGTGTTGTTGTTGTTGTGGTCTTCAGTCCTGAGACTGGTTTGATGCAGCTCTCCATGCTACTCTATCCTGTGCAAGCTCCTTCATCTCCCAGTACTTACTGCAACCTACATCCTTCTGAATCCGTTTGTATATAGAGCAAAAACTGTTTCTGACGAGGACCACTTAAGGTCCGAGATTAACCATCCGAAGTACGTATTCCGAAAGAATGGCTATGGTGCACGCGACATAAAGGCAGCGTTCTCCAAAACAAGGAAACGTGAAAATGCTGCACACTCACAAGATGAAACACCAATTACGGTTCTTCCTTTTTGTGGCGCTATTTCCAGCAAAATAGGAAGAGTCCTGCGTAGACGGGGTAAAAGACCGATTTTTCGTCCTCCTAAGAAAATTAAGGAGATGATGCGCCCTGTTAAGGACAATCTTTGCCTAAGGATCCCTGGATTTTATAATATCCCCTGTGAGTTTGGAAGCAATTATATAGGTCAACCATTCGTACATTTTCCGACCGCTGTGCACAACACCAACGCCATATTGAAAATAGAGAACTGGAGAAATCGGCAAATGCGGAGCAAGGCCTCATGAACAAACATAAAATATTGTTCAATGAAACAAAAATTCTGTCCCATGCCTCCACATACTGGGATTCTGTTATTATGGAGGCTGTTGAAATAAGAATGAGCCAAAAGAACTTTAACCGCGATAGTGGATACCATCTGAGCTGTGCATGGAAACGAGCGCTTGATGCAGAGAAGCAGCAGAGACGTTCCTTCCAAGGTTTACGTTCCAAAGGAAGCGGTGGCGCCACCGGCGCACACAGTCACACCGTCTGCGACAGCAGTACGTAATCGCCGACCAATCACAAGCCGACCAATCAGAAGCCGTCCACGGGCTATATAAGGCCACCACAGCAGCAGAGAAGACTGTGCCCCAGGGCTCTGTCCTCTCCCCTCTCCTCTACCTCCTGTACACGGCAGATATGCCCCAACCCCCCCCCCCCAGTACACCTCTTGCAATGTGCTGATGACACCGCATTCCTCGCCCTCGCTCCTACCCTCCAACGGTCCCAACGCCTTCTCCAGAATCACCTTGACCTTTTTGCTGCATGGTGTAACGAGTGGCTCCTGAAAATCAATCCTTCCAAGATCCAGGCAATCATCGTAGGTCGTACCACTCGCTCCATCCGGCTCCTGGATTTCTCCCTTACTGTCCTGCACCCGTCCTGTCCGCCTCACCCCCACCCTCACCTACCTTGGCCTCACCATTGACCGTCACCTCACCTGGATCCCTCATCTCCGCTCCATCCAATCCAAAGCCCACAACTGCCTCCGACTCCTCAAACTCTTCTCTGGCCGGACATGGGGGTGGCACCCCTCTACCATCCTCCACACCTACAAATCCTTAATCTGTCCCATCCTCTGTTATGCCAGTCCTGCCTGGATATCTGCCCCCCCCCCAAATTCTATAAGTCCCTCCAGATCCTTGAGCGTCATGCACTCCGCCTCGCCTTCCGTATACACCTCCCGTCCCCCACACGGATTATGATCTCATTCCTTTCCCCCAACTGCTCCTATTCCTCGAACATATCCACATCCTCTACACCTCCCGCCGCCTTGAATCCCCTCACCCCCTGGTTGCTCCTCTCCTCTCCCATCCCCGCCCCCTGCCCCGTCTTCACTGTTGTGTCCCCCCTACCCTCCATCTCTACACCCTTCATCTCCTTTCCCAAGGTGGCTTCCATCAACTCCCCCTCCCGGATGATGCCCTCTCTCCCTCCATTTATCCCTCCTATCAACTCTGATCCTCACTCCCCCTCCTTTCCTCTGTCCTTTTCCCAGGCTCCCTCTCCCCCCTTCCATCCTCTTTCTTCCCCACCTCCCCTCTCTTTGCCCCCTTCTCTCCCCCGATTCCTTTTACATTTCCCTCCTCTGCCTCATTTCATTCCCTCTCACATCTGCCTTTCTCCCCCTTTATTATTCCTCTCCCTCCTTCGTCTGTAAAAAATCCGCATTAGTATTTTGCTGCTGTGACTTATTAAACTGATAGTTCGGTAATTTTCACATCTGTCAACACCTGCTTTCTTTGGGATTGGAATTATTATATTCTTTTTGAAGTCTGAGGGTATTTCACCTGTCTCATACATCTTGCTCACCAGATGGTAGAGTTTTGTCAGGACTGGCTCTCCCAAGGCTGTCAGTAGTTATAATGGAATGTTGTCTACTCCCGGGGCTTTCTTTCGACTCAGGTCTTTCAGTGCTCTGTTAAACTCTTCACGCAGTATCATATGCCCATTTCATCTTCATCTACGTCCTCTTCCATTTCCATAATATTGTCCTCAAGTACATCGCCCTTATATAGACCCTCTATATACTCCTTCCTCCTTTCTGCTTTCTATTATTTGGTTAGAACTGGGTTTCCATTTGAGCTCTTGATATTCATACAAGTGGTTCTCTTTTCTCCAAAGTTCTCTTTAATTTTCCTGTAGGCAGTATCTATCTTACCCCTAGTGAGACAAGCCTCTACATCCTTACATTTGTCCTCTAGCCATCCCTGCTTAGCCATATTGCACTTCCTGTCGATCTCATTTTTGAGACGTTTGTATTCCTTTTTGCCTGCTTCATTTCCTGCAACTGCTTAGCAAAAGAAAATTCTAATCCAAAATGTGTGTTTTTTTTATGCTCCAAAAAAATGGTTCAAATGGCTCTGAACACTATGGGAGCTAACATCTTAGGTCATCAGTCCCCTAGAACTTAGAACTACTTAAACTTAACTAACCTAAGGTCATCACACACATCCATGCCCGAGGCAGGATTCGAACCTGCGACCGTAGCAGTCCCGCGGTTCCGGACTGTTGCGCCTAGAACCGCACGGCTTATGCTCCAAGTGAAACGTTTACGAAAAAGTGCTTGAGAAACTTAGCTTCGTTCAGTTCTTTCTAGATGTTTACACGATTCCTGGAGTGGCACGGCGAATAATACTGGCATAAAGAGTCCGTGAAAAAGAACAGCGGCAATGAGTCTCAACAATGAATCTCAGTGCGTGCTAAGCTTCAGAAATGGAGTGCTCTAAAACGGGCTAAACATGTAGATTAGCATGTTTCTTTGTATTTTTTCTTTTATTGTGCGACCTCAGCCAGCCTTCAATACATACTGAATCACTCACACACATACACCCATGATTGGCCTACAGTATTTAAAGTGGTTGTAAACATATCACTTATATCACGATGCGTTCACATTATTGCCATGAGATGTCTCTCCAAACACCATTCAGTATCGAACTTTAATGCCTGCAGATAAATTTCCTTGCCTGCGCTGCTTGCATTAAGAAACTTACACTGAGGTGACGAATGGGATAGCGATATGTACAATTACTAATGGCGGTAGTGGTTCAAATAGCTCTGAGCACTATGCGACTTAACTTCTGAGGCCATCAGTCGCCTAGAACTTAGAACTAATTAAACCTAACTAACCTAAAGACATCACACACATCCATGCCCGAGGCAGGATTCGAACCTGCGACCATAGCGGTCGCTCGGTTCCAGACTGTAGCGCCTAGAACCGCACAACCACTCCGGCCGGCATGGCGGTAGTGTCACGTACACAAGGTACAAATGGACAGCACATTGGTGCAGCTGTCATTTGTACTCAAGTGATTCATGTGAAAAGGTTTCAGACGTGATTATGTCCGCGCAAAAGGAATTAACAGACTTTCAACGTGGAATGGTAGTTATAAATAGACGTATGAGACGTTCCATTTCGGAATTCAATATTCTGAGATCCACAGTTTCAAGAGTGTGTCGCGAATACCAAATTTCAAGCATTACCTCTTCTCACAGACAACTCAGTGGCCAACGGCCTCCACTTAACGACCGAGAGCAGCGGCATTCGGGTGGAGTTGTCAGTGCTAACAAACAAGCAACACTGCGTGAAATAACCGCAGAAATCAACGTGGCCGCGTACGACGAACACATCCGTTAGGACAGTGCTGCCAGATATGGCGTTTATGGGCTGCGGTGGCAGACGAGCGACGCGAAAGCCTTTGCTAACAGCGCATCAGTGCGACATCGGCTGCAGCGCCTCTCCTGGGCGCATGGAAATTAGAAATTTGTGGTAAGGTCTTATGGGACCGAACTGCTGGGGTCATCGGTCCCTAAGCCTACACACTATTTAATCTAACTTAAACTAACTTACGCTATGGACAACACACACATCCATGCCCGAGGAAGGGTTCGAACCTCCGACGGGAAAAGCCGCATGGACCGTGACAAGGCGCCCCAGACCGCGCGGCTAACCCGCGCCTCTCTGGGCGCATGACCATATCGGTTGCACCCTAGACGATTGGAAAACCGCGACCAGGTCAGATGAGTCCCGATTTCAGTTCGTAAGAGCTAATTGCACCACGAAGCCATGGACCCAAGTTGTCAAAAAGGCACTGTGCAATATGGGGGTGGCTCCATAAGGGTACGGGCTGTGTTTTCATGGAAAGGACCGGGTCCTCTGGTCCACCTGAACCGATTATGGCTATATCCTCGGTTACTTGGAGACCTTTTGCAGCCATTCATATAGAACATGTTCCCAAACAACGACGGTATTTTTATGGACGACAATGAGCCACATCCCCGGGCCACAATTGCTCTCCATTGATTTGATGAACATTATGGACAATTAGAGCGAATGATTTTCCCGCCCAGATCGTCTGACATGAATCCGATCGAACATTTATGGGACGTAATCGAGAAGTCAATTCGTGCACAAAATCCTACACCAGCAACACATTCACAATTGTGGACAACTAAAGAGACAGCGTAGCGCAATATTTCTGCAGTGGACTTCTATCGATTTGTTGAGTCCATGCTACGTCGAGCTGCTGCACTACGCCAGGTAAGAGGAAGTCCGATACGGCATTAGGAGTTGCCCCATCACTTTTGTCACCTCATTGTACATGAAATTGTTGATACTCTCACTTACTTAATGTTATTCTCTAAATTTTATTCGAGATCTCCAAACAAAACAGGCTACGCCACTCAAATCGTGTGGACGTAGATACACAACTGGCCATTAAAACTGCTACACCACGAAGATGATGTGCTACAAACGAGAAATTTAACCGACAGGAAGAAGGTGCTATGATATGCAAATGATAGCTTTTCAGAGCACAAGGTTGGCGCCGGTGGTGACACCTACAACGTGCTGACATAAGGAAAGTTTCCAACCAATTTCTCATACACAAACAGCTGTTGACCGGCTTTGCCTGGTGAAATGTTGTTGTGATGCCTCGTGTAAGGAGGAGAAATGCGTACCATCACGTTTCCGACTTTCATAAAAGTCGGATTGTAGCCTATCGCGATTGCGGGTTATCGTATCACGACATTGCTGCTCGCGTTGGTCGAGATCCAATGACTGTGAGCAGAATATGGAATCGGTGGTTTCAGGAGGGTAATACGGATCGCCGTGCTGGATCCAAACGGCCTCGTATCTCTAGCTGTCGAGATGACAGGTATCTTATCCGCATGGCTGTAGCAGATCGTGCAGCCACGTCTCGATCCCTGAGTCAACAGATGGGGACGTTTGCAAAACAACAACCATCTGCACGAACAGTTCGGCGACGTTTGCAGCAGCATGGACTATCAGCTCGAGGACCATGGCTGCGGTTACCCCTGACGCTGCATCACAGACAGGAGCGCCTGCGATGATGTACTCAACGACGAACCTGGGTGCACGAATGGCAAAACGACATTTTTTCGGATGAATCGAGGTTCTGTTTACAGCATCATGATGGTCGCATCCGTGTTTGGCGATATCGCGGTGAACGCACATTGGAAGCGTGTATTCGTCATCGCCATACTGGCGTATCACCCAGAGTGATGGTATGGGGTGCCATTGGTTACACGTCTCAGTCACCTCTTGTTCACATTGACGGCACTTTGAGCAGTATACGTTACATTTCAGATATGTTACGACCCGTGGCTCTACCCTTCATTCGATCCCTGCGAAACCCTACATTTCAGCAGGGTAATGCACTACCGCATGTTGCAGGTCCTATACGGGCCATTCTGGATACAGAAAATGTTTGACTGCTGCCCTGGCCACCACATTCTCCAGATCTCGCACCAATTGAAAACGTCTGGTCAATGGTGGCCGAGCAACTGGCTCGTCACAATACGCCAGTTACTACTCTTGATGAACTGTGGTATCGTGTTCAAGCTGCATGGGCACCTGTACCTGTACACGCCTTCCGGGTACTGATTTCGCAGGATCTATGCACTCAAATTGCGTGAAAATGTAATCACATATCAGTTCTAGTATAATATATTTGTCAAATGAATACCCGTTTATCATCTGCATGTCTTCATGGTGTAGCAATTTTAATGGCCAGGAGTGTACTTCACATAACCACAGCGGAGCCGGCCCGGGTCACTGGTTTACTTTAATTCTCCAAAGCACACTCTCGACAGAGAAGAAGTGTATTGACTTAGTGTTTTCTAGTTCATGTCACTCTTTACCACAATTGCGAAATACACATTTTTAGAACTTACAACGAAGATCCACACGTACCGAGTTCACATCAGTTTCTACTGGCCTCGTCATAATTACGCCTTTGTGCACTTGTAACGAGAACTTTTACGTGAGATTCGTATGTCTTCCTTAAAGAACTCACTTTTCAGTCAATTCACAATACTACAATAATATCGCTCAGAGCACACGTTTATTATAAGCCAATGGATCTCCAATGTCCTTCCACATCGTAGGACATCATAGCAATTCTTTGCACCATTCCATTTCAAGATGACTCTCAGCTCGAAAAATCCACAACTTCCAAATTCCTCAATCATTGACAAGGTGCCAACTTTTGGCAGTATATGATTCCCCACCTCTTTATACAAACCAAATTGCTTCAAAGTACTCCCTCTCACCAAATACATTTTCTTATAAATGTTTCCGAGTAAATAACAATATTTACAAATACACTATAGGATTAACAATTTGAATACACAAAAGTTCACATATATTAATATATCAGATTAATTACGGAGTTAAATTCATAGATTATTAACCAACAGTGCCGCCTGGAAATGGCCAGTAAGTTGATCATATTACACTGACGGAAAAAAGCATTGCACCAGTAAAAACAATAGAAGTAGAGTAATGAAATTTCGGGAATACATTTTTCCAGGTAACATATTTAAGCGAGTAACGTTGCGAGATCACAGGTTAATGTAAGCGAGAGATAAGCCATTGAAAATTTGAACTACTGGCACATTAAGAACCAGTTCAACCGCCAGAATGTTGAGTGCATGCATGCAAGTGTGCATGAACTCTGTTGCACAGGTGCCCGATGTCAGTTTATGCGATGGAGTCTGTAAAGGGACACGCTCCTCCAGCGTTACTTTTCCTCAACAGAAGTAGTGGATACCAGACCTAATTTCGAATTTTGGACAGGTCTTTATTATCTCTACTGTTTATCTGAAAAATGCCATATAATTTTATACACAATATATTATAAGCTAAAAACTACGAAATTGGATTACTTTATCTTCGTTGCTACAGTCGATATGTATTGTATTGTATGGAACTGGGGACCTAGAAACGACGGAGAGGATTCATCCCCACTGTAGCCTGCAGTGGTACGAAACCCCACAACAGGCTACAGCAGTCCACGCACCCCACCACCATCGCACACCAAACCCAGGGTTATTGTGCAGTTCGGCTCCCAGTGGACCCCTTCCGTCATCCCATCCCCCCGGGAACGTCTCACACCAGACGAGTGTAGCCCCAATGTTTGCGTGGTAGAGTAATTATGGTGTACACATGTATGGAGAAAGACAGTCGATATGTACTAGCTCTGTATGTACAGTTAAAATAATTTTTTTAGAAACATTTCAAATTACGAAATATTTGGCACACTTAAAATTTTTATTATTTGTTACACAATCTGGAACTGTTCATTATGTTTATTTCTGCATTCATTTATAAATTAATAGAAATTCATTTGTCAAGAAAATTTGTAAACCCTTTGGAATATTGTTATAACAGCAGAGTGAGAAAGGCGTGGAGGGTATGCCTCTGTTGTGATTGGACTTGTTTTTATATTTTGGAAAGACAATGTAATTTTGGCTCTGTTAATTAGAAAATTCAAAAGACAATGTGATATAGGAAAATGTGACACAAATAAACATAAAAAATCACCACGGGCATTCCTCAACTTTATTTACGTCAATTGGAAACGGAGAACCTAAAATGCGAAAACTTCAGCTTCAAGAATCAGACCTCTAGACATGAAGAACTGGAACCAGCTACAAAAGAAAAGATAAATAAGTTTATTGTAAATCTTACTCCTCTCGAATTTTCTATAATGACTTCAGCATCGACAACAGTAGTGATGACAAAGAAGGGAGGAGTAGATTACTACTCCCATGCTTGTAGCATTTGGTCAGTCAATACAGGGACCATTGTAAGGTGGCAGAATAAATGAAGGTCAGATTCACACCTTACATGAGAGCTTTATACACCGCAATGAGAAGGTGAATATGACACATAACGTAATTCAGTGGTTATGAGCAAATTTACTTACCAGTATGTAACGCAAAAAGGGATGACAGTCAATCGACAGTAATTAACACACCACTCCTATATAATGCATGTCTTTGAGCGGAAGGTGTAACAAGCTGCACGAGTCTTTTGAGTTTGAAAGCCAGGCAGAAGCGAAGGCATGCTGCAAACGTTACCACAGAAACCACTTAAAGGGCTGGAAGGTGGAAAGTCAACGACCTGACCAGGTGACTCAGGTGGGAGAAACGCAGGTAGTGGCACATCTGCAGAGGGACAGAGAAAAAGTTTTAGAAAGCTGCGTTTCGAAATTCCAAAGGGATACAGACAAAAACCAGTGAAGCATTTCGATCACGTGTCCAGCAAGTGCGACACACGTGAAGGTCAATTTACTTTAGACGTCTAGAACGGGCACAAAACATCCGACTGGCGGAAATGCACTAGGAAGCAGAAAAGTACTGAAGCGACGCAGTTTACTAGAAGAGACATAGCTATTGGTAGAGAGAGTTTCCACAAAATAAGAGGAATGCTTCTATTGGTTGAAAAAGGCCATGACGTGAAGAACGAACCTGAGAACCTAAAATGCGAAAACTTCAGCTTCAAGAATCAGACCCCTAGACATGAAGAACTGGAACCAGCTACATAAGAAAAGATAAATAAGTTTATTGTAAATCTTACTCCTCTCGAATTTTCTATAATCGCCACACAAGTGTTGTATTGCGTTGTTTTGTTTTGTCAGATGATAGTCGCCAGATAGTCAGTGTTTTGTTCTTAGTTGCACCTAGTTACTCGAGTAAGCATGGCTGGCGGAAGGCTTACATTCGATGAAAGGAATTCAGCTTTGAAGTGGTATTTTAAGTACGCAAACATTAATGAGGTTCAACGGCAATGGCTAAATAAATATCAAACAGAGCCACAAACACCCTTAACGATTCGTCACATTCGAGACAAATTTGAAGCCGAAGGCTGTGTTAAAGATGTACACCAACAACGATCTGGACAACTTGTAACAGTAATAAGCCCAGCTAACTTCCATAGTGTGTTACAACAATTCACTCGCTGTCTGTGAGACAGTGTGTCCGTGAAACTGGAGTGAGTCGCCCAAGTGTTCGGCGAATTTTGAGGACAGCAAAGTGGAAGTGCTACATCCCACGATTGCTACACGCAATGAACGAGGACGACCCAGATCGTAGAATGGAGTACTGCGAGTGGTTTACTAACGTGGTACGCAACGATGAAGAGTTTGCAGAGATGATTGTGTGGTCTGATGAGGCACAGTTCAAATTTGCCAGGAGTAAAATGTGTGGTGTGTGTTATCTTACCGGGGCTTGATTGGGCCATTCTTCTTTGACGGCACAGTTACCGGTGAGGTGTACCTTCAGAAGCTTCAGACATCCATTTTACCTGCCATTCGAGACTTGTATGGAGACGGAAGAGTTTACTTTCAACAAGATGGTGCCCCAGCCCACTACCAAAATCATGTTACGGCGTATCTCGACGAAAATCTACCAGGAAGATGGATAGACCGTAGAGGTGCTGTGGAGTATCCACCACGTTCCCCACACCTTTTACCTGTGGGGAACACTAAATGACGTCGTTTAACAAAAGCCACGCACATTGGATGAACTTCGAGAATCCATCGTACATTGATGTGCAAATATCCGACTGAACACGTTGCAGTCAGTAGTTCGTGCTGCAGTCCGGGGGCATCGTTTGTGTGTGGATGTTAATGGTGACCATTTCGAACACCTACAGTGATACCTTTAAGTTGGACTTTAAGCTACACTTTCACCAAAAATGAGACAACTCCGTCAATTAGTTTGCAAGTTATGGGCTTTTAAACAGTGGATACATTTTTTTGGACCCCTCTGTATGTTCTTAACTTACATCTTCTTGAACGTTGCTGTTCAAACAGGAAGTAAGTTTCTTACGAGGACTCTCTTCTGTTAGATCGTAATCTAATGCATGAAGGCGAATTAATGACTTTGTAAATTGCATTTGCAGGCACTGTGGACGTCAATCTCAGCCATTGTTTTTCTCTCCAAAGAAGCAGGCAGTGGACTTTCGCCTCCAGACATCTTTCTTGCCGTCACAACTTCATATCCACGATTACTAAACAGGCGAAGGCACATCCGTTTACTTGCACCTGCAGGGTATTACCGCGCGTGACGTCAGCTTCACTCACCAGAGCATCTGTGAGCTGAGGTCGTGAGCGTTCCAGCCCGTGAGGCTCTTTCTTGGAAAGACCGCTATACAGGGTTTCCCAGCAGGAATGGGCAGTATTTAGGGATATGACAGGAAAGATCATTCGAAGCAAACAAGTCTAGTAAACATGGGCTCTAAAATGCGATACCTCAAGAGCTATGAACACTTATTCAGTTGAAGAAATGTTTTTCACGATAGTGAATGTTGTTAACAAGCGCTCATAACTCTCAAGGTATGCATTTTAGAACCCATTACTAGCCTGTTTAGTTCCGAAGGATCGTTCATGTCAGCTTCCTGAGTACTCACCATTCTTCCTGGGACAGTTTGTATAACTCATAGATGGCTCCTGTGAATATATTTTGTTATTAGCACTTCTAACGCTCGCACTCGCATTCACTCTTACAATCTGACTTGACAGTGAAGGTATGTCAGTCTCTATAGACAAACATGGACACAAGGCTAGCATAAAATTCGTCTTGCTAAACAGGCGTTCCACCTCCACTTGAAAATTGCTTCAGAAATGCACACTAACCGCTTAAAAATTGAACTTTTTTCTAATATTTTCAATAGTGGGCACCTAAGTTTACCGTAATTGGAACTTTACTCTAAGTAACTTTCCACATCTTTTGTCGCATTTAAAGCTATGTGGTCCTTACATTTGGAAGATGGAATTCCTGTTACTAACGATTCATGCTTATGTGGTGTTCTAACGATAGGCGAGTTTCTACTTACCAGTGGCCAGTAGGGGTATCACTTCCTGTAGAGCCTGCCGTCGACATTCCGCAACGTTGTGTTCATCGTCAGCACACGTCTTGAAAAGCAGAGGTGCCACTGTAAACAATAAGGAGCTCTCTGTACAAACAGTCCGGTCTTTGACATGTTTACACCGTGCAAATATTATCGTACTCGTGACATATCGTCGACATTTTCAG
The DNA here is from genome assembly GCF_023898315.1 of Schistocerca nitens. NCBI lineage: Eukaryota > Metazoa > Arthropoda > Insecta > Orthoptera > Acrididae > Schistocerca > Schistocerca nitens. Next base: position 140,928,972 of record NC_064621.1, on the reverse strand, counting down.
TCTTTCCGTGGATAACAGAAAACCACATTCCTTACATAACATACGGCAGAGCCTTGTAAATTATACGACCTTTTGAATTGTCCCACTAACACATCGAGCAAACTGTCAGCATCTTGAAGCTACCTATTGAAGAGTATGTATATAGATTTTATCTGGCTGTTGCACTTAATAACATGCAAGAGAAGCAAATATGGTTTTACTATCGACGTATGAGTCATATACGTGATCAACTCGTTCTGTTTCACCAACGTGTACTACAGAGTAAATGAGGTGTTTGAATTTTATCAGTGTTTATCATATCGTGAAATAACAGTACATTTAATTAGGCCCAACAGTCCCTTGTTCCAAGATCCAAACACAGCCCTCTTCCTAATTTAACTCGGGTGCCGACTGGTTCTCATCTTCAGATAGTATAAAGGATATTACTTCTGGGTTATGCTGAAGACCTAATAACTGCTTTGAATCAACTCATCACAAGGAGTCCTCAGCGAAAGACTTACTAATTCCCAGATACGTCCTTTATGACAAACAGTCTTGATGATAGTTAACAAGGCTGAAGGCTATAGGATCGAATTGTCGGAAATTCAGGCAAACAAACTGGATAATGGCCGCGGAAGATCTCAGATAGCATATTGCAGCTTACTCTGAGTCAACTGAGAAAACAATATATAAAAACCACATAATTAATGTAGAGCAAAATAAGTGGGACATAGCTGTAACTGATTTGGCCCACTAGAACGTGAGGACGGGTAACCTTTTTCCATGGGAAATGCGGCATCTCAATTCTTTAGAACCCCAATATAATTCCAAATTATTTACAACAAATCAACTCTCGTGGCAGTGATTTACTACATCATTTGAAGTGGAAGCTATGTGGAAATGAAGCCAGGCAGTTTGCGGAGCAATGCACCATTGTTACGCACCCCTTTAACAGTGATCTACGATGTTTGCGTCTCGTCATCTCACGGCCGCAGGAAGAGTGCTTTTGAACGCTACCGTTGGAAAAAAACGAGTCGTTTTCCCCAATTCTCCCTAACGGTACTCTGGAGTGCGCACGAGGGTACCTCAGTGAATCCAAAAAAAGTTTTGGTCTAAAGATAACTAAGGAACTGGATATATCGCCGTATCCTGCTAATCAGGGCAGCTGGGAGTACGTGTTTGCGGTGCTAAATTGTCGTGGAAAGTAAATCTCGGAAAACGTCAGTAATGATTAGGGGTCGCCTACAAACGTGCCTCAATGTGAACAGTCTAACAGACTGTTGAGAATTCTGGCGCAGAGTGGTTCAAGATTATTTTCTACTCTGAGGAATTAAACATCTGTTTGTGGAGTTAAGAGCCTCTACTTTTACTAGAATGTAAAGACTGTTTGCAGTTTATGTAAAATATAACTGGACTTATTTAGAGGCAACATGCGTAGCAACATTGAAAACCGCCCTAGACTCTGTGCACTAAAAAGTGAGTTTTAACACTGTGCGGGAAGGAAAGGGAGGACTCATGCAGCATTCATGTTATTTCGATAAAGCCACAACGGTCGTCGTCCGTTGTGACCGAGCGCCTCTAGGCGCTTGAGTCTGGAACCGTGCGACCGCTGTGGTCGCATTTTCGAATCCTGCCTCGGGCATGGATGTGTGTGATTTCCTTAGGTTAATTACGTTTAAGTTGTTGTTCTAGGTGACTGATGACCTCAGATGTTGAGTCCCATAGTGCTCTGAGCCATTTATTTTAGCCACAACGGTCCCCGGGTCGTTTTACTTGGCAAGTACCTCAGGAAGCTTAGCATTCGTTTCCTGGTTACAGGCTTAGCGAACCCGGCATCCTGAGTTGAGGAACGGAGAGCGCCGAAAGTTCTCTGTAACCCTAAGCTCTGGGCACGCTACAATGACCACAGTGCAGCGCGGCGGTGGAGTGTTACGTGTCACAGGGAACGGATATCTTGAGTTAAGTGCTCGAATCGCGAGGATGGCAAAAAAGTCTATAAAAAATCTCAATCTGAAGGTGGGCTGCGCATCAGTGAGATGTTTGGCTGTAGGGCAGAACAGTCATTAGAAAGCAACCTCTGCACCTCAGTTGTACGCTGGGGTGCAAAATACAAGGACGAAAAAAATTTCCGCATGATGTGCCACTGCCAAGTAACATAGCTACATGAAACTTGGACTGTACAAAGAAAGAACTGCTATATGCCAGAAGCTAACTGAAAGAAATACGCAATGAGACGCTCAGAAATGACATTTTTATTAGGAGACTATAACACATTGAAGTCATGGCGTTTTATGATGGTCCACTGAACACACAAAATGGGACATGGTCCTCAACAGTGCGTGCAATCATCACGATGATTTGCAACGCTCCTTTGTTCGCCACAAGGTTGATAAAGAGTTGTTATGGTAGGATGTTCCATTCCGCTTCGAGGGCGGTTGACAGCTGGTGGAAGGTCGTTTGTGCAAGCAGACGTGCTCCAGTAGGCCTATACCTTCTCAAGGCATCCCGCACGCTCTCGGTGGGATTTACGTTGGGGGGATGGGCAGCCCAGTCCTTTTGCCAAGTATCATCGTGGACCAAGAATTTCTCCACCTGCACTGCATCGATAAAAATACAGTTAGAGCCGAATGCACTCATGAAAAAATGCGCATGGCGGAGGATTACAGTGTCACAATAATGTTGACCGGTGAGTGTATTTGTTCAAAGATTTGGAAGTCAGTACGATCATGCAACACTTTACCTCCCCTCGCCATAACACCTGCACCATCAAAACGATCACGTTCAAAATGGCCCTCAGCACTATGGGGCTTAACATCTTAGGTCATCAGTCCCCTAGGACTTAGAACTACTTAAACCTAACTAACCTAAGGACATCACACACATCCATGCCCGAGGCAGGATCCGAACCTGCGACCGTAGCGGTCGCGCGGTTCCAGACTGAAGCGCCTAGAACCGCTTGGCCACATCTGCCTGCCGATCATGTTCGACAATGTTCCTGGGTGCATGACGTGTTCCCACAACTCACCATAGGATAATACGTCCAGAATACTTCGTCGTTTTTGTGATCCATGTGCTGTGATGCGGGGGGCATAATGTTGCATGGCAATACTAACCTCCAAGTCTTTGAACACGGTAAACATACTGCTCAACGTTGTTGCAACATTGTACTCTTTCCGCTTGAGCGTCTCTTCAAGGGTTCATCCAACCCTGACTATTTTTATGGGTGAAAATAATCTACCGCATCGAACAGCGCAGGAGCTGTTGGAAGAGAGGAGATTCGGTGAATGCACTATCCTACCCGATCCCACTGCTTAATCTCATCGAACACATGTGGGATGTGTTGCAGATACGTTTTGCGACAATATCACACACACCAACGACCATGCAGCAGTGCTGGTGGAGGAATGGAACGCCCTACCAGAAGAAGTCTTTACCAGCCTTGAGACCAGCTTGGAAAATACGTTGCAGAACATGCACCGCCGCCTGTGACCATCGTACACCCTGTTAAGGATCCGGAAACAAAACGGAAATCCATGAAGTGACACCTCGCGTGTAGATCATACTCCGCAAGCCACCCAATGGAGTGTGGCGGAGTGTACTTTTGTTCCGCTAACTGAGCGGTCCAACCCTGTCCACTCGGGAGTGGCGCGTGGGAAGAATGATTGTCAATAAGCTTCTGTACTGGCTCTGATTTCTCGAATTTTCTTCTTGTGGTCAATACGCGAGGCGTATGTGGGGGAAAGTACACCAAGAACAAACGGAGATGATAAACGGGTATTCATTGGACACATATATTATACTAGAACTGACATTTGATTACATTTTCAAGCAATTTAGGTGCATAGAGCTTGAGAAATCAGTACCCAGAACAACCACCTCTGGCCGTAATAACGGCCTTGATACGCCTGGGCATTCAGTTAAACAGAGCTTGGATGGCGTGTACAGGTACAGGTGCCCATGCAGCTTCAACACGATACCACAGTTCATCAAGACTAGTGACTGGCGTATTGTGACAAACCAGTTGCTCGGCCACCATTGACCAGACATTTTCAATTGGTGTGAGATCTGGAGAATGTGCTGGCCAGAGCAGCAGTCGAACATTTTCTGTATACAGAAAAGCCCCTACAGGACCTTCAAATGCGGTCGTGCACTATCCTACTGAAATGTAGGGTTTCGCAGGCCTCGAATGAAGGATAGAGCCACGGGTCGTAACACATCTGAAATGTAACTTCCACTCTTCAAAGTGCCGTCAATGCGAACAAGAGGTGACCGAGACGTGTAACCAATGGCACCCCATACCATCCCGCCGGGTAATACGCCAGTATGGCGATGACGAATACACCCTTCCAATGTGCGTTCACCGCGATGTCGCCAAACACGGATGCGACTATAATGATACCGTAAACATAACCTAGATTCATCCGAAAAAATGACGTTTTGTCATTCGTGCACCCAGGTTCGTCGTTGAGTACATCATCGCAGGCGTTCCTGTCTGTGATGCGGCGTCAAGAGTAACCGCAGCCATGGCCTCCGAGCTGATAGTCCATGCTGCTGCAAATGTCGTCGAACTGTTCGTGCAGATGGTTGCTGTCTTGAAACGTCCCCATCTGTGTTGTGTGTATGTTGAGATAGAGAAGTAGAAAGTGGGTCTCAAAACCCTGCCCAAGGACTAAATTAACACGCTTAGCGTGGCTTAGCGAGGAGACTGTTGTACAAAAAGTCTAAAATAGCAATCCTTTTTTCTCACTACCTCGTGAAAATACGATAGTGTCAGTGTATTTTAATAATTAGTTTTTAAGGATCCCTGATTTGGACGCGCTGTCATTACCATGTTATAAACTGAGTCACTGTGAACCTAAGAAACCCTTATTCCAATTTAAAGAGAAACCTTTGCTGAACACCCTCTTCATTGGCTGAACGTGACAAGAGGCACCAATGGAACTTGGTTCTAACTTTGTATTTAGATTAAGATTTTGGGAAATGTATTTATATACAGAGGTAGTCCTGCAACAAGCATAGTTTTTTACGTAAATATTCATGGTGTTGTTAAATTTTGTGGCTTGTGTATTTCACTTTTTGTGTCTCTTTGGATGTTGCTTGTTCATGATCACTAGGGAGAGATTCAGCGTCCACAGCTGTTTTCGAAAGTCGGTAGCCTGGAGGGGGCGGCTGTAGCACAAAGACTTTTTGGGGGCAACGACTGTACTGGTTATGGTGTCACCGCCAGACACCACACTTGCTAGGTGGTAGCTTTAAATCGGCCGCGGTCCATTAGTACATGTCGGACCCGCGTGTCGCCAATGTCAGTGATCGCAGACCGAGCGCCACCACACGGCAGGTCTCGAGAGACTTACTAGCACTCGCCCCAGTTGTACGGACGACTTAGCTAGCGATGCACACTGACGAAGCCTCGCTCATTTGCAGAGCAGATAGTTAGAATAGCCTTCAGCTAAGTCAATGGTTACGACCTAGCAAGGCGCAATTAGCATGTATCTACAGAGTCTCACTTGTATTGTCAGGAGCGATGTACAACAAGGATGGATTAAAGTTAAGTATTCCAGAAGCTACGTACTTTTCTTTATAGCATTCATTACGTATCCTGTTTCAGACCTCTCTAGCCTGCGTGAGTTTAAGCGCGTGCCTTTCGGTTACCCGTCGCTGTGGACTGGCTGTCTTGTCAGTTCACAACACTGATCAGTTCCCATCATATAGAAAGAGGCAGAACAACAACACGCTGCATCAGTCACCCAGTTCAAACATCAGACCATCATTTATAAGTTATTAATGTTTATCACGTGGCAGTTTTACCGCAGTGTAGCAGTTATTGTAATAAAGGTGTTGAAAGATGAACACAACAATTTTGAAGGTTTTCGGAAATATACTTTGATTTGTGGCTGAGTGATTTGAAGAGCCTATTGTGTGTTAGTCAAATGAAGTTTCTAGGCACTGAAGTTTCATTTATTACGTAGCTCAAGCTTTACTCAGTGTAATTACGTGTTTGAGATTTGTGGACATAAAATCAGTTGTCGAATGACAGATATTAATCACAAAACGGAGTCAATCTTCGCAGCGAACGTGAAGCTTATACCAGCGACAACAACAGTGTCCTTGAATATTATAAATTACACTGCATACAGTGTTAATCTAAAAGAGATATCAAACTCACGAAAGATCCCAGATTAATAATAGTCAGAAGTCAAAGCATTCACTAAGACAGAGAAAGCACTTCAAGTGAACTCCTGGATAGCGGATGTATTACGAACTTTTCCACAAATACTGGTAGATCAGACGTAATTTATGGCGTATCCTTCAAATCGAGTGAATATCTATGGGTTACAACACCAACAATATATCAGGAAGACAGTGAAAAAAGGCGATTTTATAATTACAAATATGTCAGAGGCTGTTGAGAACAACAAGCTTAAACCCTCGACGATTGATGCGAAAGTAGAACCTGGAAACTCATTAAAATTCCTCTTCGGAACTATTCAGTGAAGTGCTCCTGTGGTACGAATTTCACATTATTGGAACAGCAGGCCGCGTCTGTCAGGTATCATACTTCATCGACCAGTAAGAAGAACGGCGAGCCACAGAATGTGGCGACCTTTAAAGGAAAGATCCAAGGGCAGCGAAAATACGACGAACAAAAAAGAAGTAGAGGCCATCTGGGACAAGGGTCCGGAGTCTGCAGTTCAGTGGCTTGGCATTGCTGTAGCAGTCGGCGTCAACAGGGCAAAGCGTCGCATTACATTCGCAGTCGACAGATGCAGTGCGACGGCAGCGCAGTGGAGGTGCAGTTGGCATGAGATCGTAGCACCGACGCCACAGAGGAGAGACATCGCACAGCAGTAGTAGCCGCGGCTTTTCAAATAAAATAACAAATCTCGTGAGTCAAATCCAGTGATTGTTGTATGTAAATCAGAGGAATACATGCATAGCGAAAAGAGGCTAATAGTGAGACTAACAAGCTGTTAGGTACACGCACTTGTGACTGTTACTGTTTAAAGAGATATTGTAAATACAATTGTAACATTCTCGTGGAAGTAGTGTATCGCACTTGTAAACAAAAGTGGAAGATTTAAGCCGTAAATTAGATGAAAAATTGCCTCAAATAGATAGTAATAAAAGGGAATAGTTTGCTAAAATGGACAGTAACAACACCAAACTGTCTACTAAAATAGATAGTAACAACACAGAACTGTCTACTAAAATAGATATCAACGCCGACTTGTCCAGTAAGACAGATAACAATAACACCGAACTGACCAATAAGTTAGACAGCAGTAATCAAGAGTTAAAATTAGAAATAAAACAGGTGCAAGATGATCTCACTGAGGAACTGATACAGAATACAGCTGCAGTACGAAATAGGGTAAAAACGGTAGACCACAGTTTAGATACCCATACCGAAGAAGCGAGACAGGAGAAAGCACAGATCAAATTACACTTCGAAATGATAGCTAGCGAACTTAGTGAAATGCAGCTTAAAACAAGGAAAGAAACAGACGATAAGGTAACTATCGTAGAAGAACCAGTAAATAGTGATAATAGTACCCTCTGGGAAGAAGTCTCTGAAGCCTTAAGTGAAATAAATCCTGACGGCTCCAGTCTGCCTGAAGAAGGGTTTAGAAGAGTAAACAGAGATGTAGAGTATATATTACATGAAACAGAGATGATGAAAGGGCAAATGCACCTAGATATAAAAGCCTTAGAAATTGTAAAGTTAAAAATCAGTAATCTTAGTATGTTATGCACTCTTCATGGAGAGTAAGTTGCTGTGAAGCAAGGAGAACAATCGCCTCAGTATGGAGTAAAAACTCTATCATTGAATAATGTTGTAATATCTGTGCAAATTACCAGTGGTAGTTCTACTAGCAATTCTACGTGCGAGATCAAAGCAAATAATAACAAAGAAAGCTTGTGTGGAATAGTAATTGAAGTAGAAAACAGTCTCCACCTTCAGCAAAGGATTAGTGAGATAGTGGAGGATTCAGTAACAAGTTGCCAGTGCTTAAACCAGGGAACGGATTGCATCCAGTAATTTTCTTGAGCACTTTTGACAGGGAATTTCAGAGTCCTTGGAACTATCAGAAGAAAATTCAAGTAGTCACTGGATATTTAGGCGAGAGGGAACAGAGTGGTAAGTAGTTCATCGAAATTAATTTGCAGAGTGGGAATTGTTTTGCCGGTTATTTAAAGAAAAATATTGGCCAGGAGGAGAGCAGCAGTAACTCACTTTAGAATTGTTGGATCATAGCCCATATCGTAGGAGATGGGGTGGTTTTAATAAATATTCTGAGTGGCACTTAATAAAGTAAAATTATTACATGAACCAATAAATAAAAGCCGTTTAATAAAAGCACTTATTATTCGATTGCCATCTCATGTACAGCAAAAGATGGTGGGTATGAAGTGGACTAAAATAAGTGTAATGTTCAGCTATTTAGAACGATTAGATATACTTGGAAAAGATGATTGGTCATGTAAACAAGAAACCACATACAATAATGGTAGAGGAGGAATGAAAAAGGAGTCAGAAGTGAGCAACAATCAGTCTTGAAAGTGGAAAGAAACAAATTTTGCAATAAGGCGATTAGAAACCACACTCACACGAAAGATTCACCTATTGTAATGGAAATAGGATCCAGGACTAATCTCAGATAGGTACTGTAATCATAGAAAATGTGAGAAATGACAGTCGTCCTGCGGGAGCAGCCAGACCAAGGGACCAATAAACAACACATACAGGCCCAACACTTTAAGACTACAAATTATTTGTCAGGGTCAAGTACTGAGGGACGAATTATTGGAAGAAAGGGAGAACATACAACAGAAAAAAACCATTAGTGATGGGAAACATTGGTGGGCATCTAGTATCTATCATTTTACACTCAGGAAGCGGCATTTATATGCTGACTAGAGAGTGGTTTTCTAAGCTTCAGCAAAAATCATATCCAATTTTCCCTGGTGCTGGAGTGCACACCACTGCGATTATAGAAAGTAGAGGGCAACCAAGGAAAGAGAAAGGAATGTTAACTTTCATCTAAGAGACTACGCATTTTCCCATACTTTCTTAGTAAGTCCCAATCTGAACGTCCAACTTTAATTAAGCAAAGACTGGAAATAAGCAACATGCCCTTTTACATTTCGAAAACGAAAATTTTTCTATAAGCAAGGTAATTCGGCCAGCATATCGTTTGAGAATCATAGTGTGAAATATAACACTAGAAACAAGACTTTAAAGGCATGCACTAGTTTTGAAACAGAGTAACATGGAATTGGTGATCATGCGTCTCAGGAAACAACCAATCATATAATAGAAGAAAAAGTAAACGTTAGTAATATTTCGAGTAGTAAAGAAAATATTGAATTATCCGAGTTGTTAAAACAATATAGCACAGGGTTTTATGATAAACTGGAAACTAAAAACGGTTATGAACGTAAGCTGAAAATAAAGAGCGAGAAACTATTTTTTTTAAACTGTGTCCTATCGTGTTTGCATTGAAGAAAGCTGCTAGCAAAGAGATAAATAAATCGATTGATCAATACATAATTGGAAGACCGTTTAGCACATACAATTGTCTGTTATTAATAGTTATGAAACCTTGTGGTAATGTAAAAGTAGTCTTGGACACTTGAACATAAAATGAAAATATACAAAATTAGAGAGTATTCAGTACATTAGCTGTGTGGATCTCACTACTGGGTACTGGCAGGTAAAACTACATACAGCGTTCTTATTTGAGGGATAGGGCTATCAACTTAATGTACTCCATTTTGCCTCAAATATTTCAGTAAGTATATTTATGGATGCATTAGACCAGACATCAGGAGCAGAGCTAGTATAAAAATCAGTATTTTATGTATGCTAGATGATGTTATGGTTATTGCCATGACATGGGGAGAACAACAAGACACTCTAAAGCTGGAATCAAGGTAAAGTTAAGAAAATCAACCTTTGGAACGATGAAGTGAGGTATTTAGGGCGTCGAGTTAATAGGCAAAGGATCAAGTCTGAGCCTGACAAGTTATAAGCAGCTGGATAGTGTCCATAGACCAGAAACCGAAAGCTGTCGAAGGCTTTTCTGGGAATAGTTGGTTTTTATAGGTCATACTTTAAAGGATTGCATATGGTACATCCAAACCTGTTACAGTTATTAAAGAAAAACTCGAAAAGGCAATGGGGCGAGAAGAGAGGTATTTGATGTGAAAAAGCAAGAGATGTTAATTGCTAAACTGTTTCACCAGCCCAAAAATCGTTGAGATATGCAAGACGTTTCCTGATGCTTCCTCATATGGGATCGAATGCTAAATTTTTCGGGGCAATTTCAAGGATGTAACTCGGAATCGCAGAGATATAGCTTTTGCCAGTATGTTGTTAGACAACGCGAATTGAATTATTCAGTTACTCAGAAGGAAACACCCACTACTGTGTGGGGTTTCAAGCATTTTAGATATCTGTTATTGGGTAAAAAAATATTGTGTACACTGATGAAAAAGCTTTGTCCTTCTTGTTAAATAGTAAATTATTACATCAACGACTGATGCAGTGGATGCTATAACTACACTAATGCAACCTTGTAAGTACACTATGTCGCAGAGAAGAGGAACGCAGTACCGTATGACTTATCTAGGCGACCCATCGTCTTAAATGAACACTCAGAAATCGAGGGAGTAAGAAAGAAATTTCACATTTGTTTTTGCGCTCTAAAACGATAGTGGCGGAACGGAAACAACTAGCACCGTCGATTATGAAGGAATAGGGAAAAGGTTATTACTTAAGAGAGATGATCCATACTTTGTATAATAAGATGTGGAGCAAAAAGAAGTCAGATCACAGAGAGTGTATACAAAGGTGTGTCATACTGGATGTATAGCTTGAAGAATGAACAGCAGAGAATCTGTGTCTAAGCATGTGGTGGTAAGATTCATAAATTTTATTCATCATGGATATGATCATTTTGGCATTAAAAAGTGTTTAATGCATATAATAAGTTTTAGTGTTGAAAAAAACATTGCTAGATTAGTAAGGAACTATACACAATTTTTTTTTTAATTTGTCAGAAGGCTAAGAATTCGAAATGCTCTTTAAATACAGGATTTTTTCGGTAATGCTGAAAGAATTACCACATTTCAGTACACATTTGATTCCTATGCAAATAATAGGTCAGAAAATCGTAGGGAAACCACTGTTATCCAGGCTGAAGTGGCTGGAGAAGTAATGACTACTCAACTAGTGATTGAAAGTTAAAATCTAATGCTGAAAAGAGGTTGTATGAGTATGATAGCAGGGAACTGACACCAAACTTTTTGAGACTAGTTAATTGTGAGGGCACCCCCATATGAGCTCAAAACTGAATGGGAAGATAGATAAATTCTACTCTAAGGATGAGGGGCCATTGGAGGTTCTAGAAATACCTCACACTAAAGCCACAGTATTAAGAGAGACAGATACAGTAAAAATTAAATCTCTATACAGTATTGATCACATACAACCCTATACAATAATGATTACTAGAAAAAGGAGATATGGTTTCGAGTGTTCCATGTAAGAAAGAAAACGTGAACGTATAGTGGGGAAACGTAAATTAACTAAACGTATTAAACCAGTAAAATTTATTAGAAATCCTGGACTATGACATTAAACGCAAACAAGAGTTAATAAGTATGTGGAACTGAAGATAAACTTAAGTAGATTCAGTCAGTAGATGAAGTGCTTGCTATAAATTGAGTTAAAATAAAGTTAATATTTGACTTAAGTGTAATTTAGAAGCATGGAATAAGAAAAAGGAACTACCTGGATAATAATCAGTTGGTTTAAAACAAAGTGAGAGGTGTGTAAATTTGTAAGTTCGAAAATAAGGTAATGATGGAAGTGGGCTAAACTACAACAAGAAGTATGCCTTATAATGGAAATCTAGATTAAAGAAAAAGTTGAATGTGTGGGATAGTACTAAACCTTGACTAGAATGAGCAGGTTTCGGAAGAGGGTATCGCTATTGCAGTGAAAATAGGCTCTCAGATGTTGGTCAGAAATGTCTTGGTTTGTTTAGGTGTTAGCAGAATTTATAAGAGTGACTCACTTCTGCTATGTTGTGGGTGGAATCATTAATCCATGAATGTGATAATGATCAGGAATGGGCCAACGTGAGATCAGAAATGCGTTCCTGTATTGTTTACAACTAAACACTTGATGGAGGGAAACAAGCTGTAGCCGTACAAGTTTTTTTCGCTTCAGGAGTCCAAGATAAATAATTATGGACAGTACAAATACAATAGTATGAGTAGACTTCATGTCATGAGGATATCACAGAATGAAATATCTGATTGGTCGTACACATGTAAAAATCGAGCACTTTGGTTTACTGCTCAAGTTATCTACCAGAATACAAACAGTATAGATTACAACATTGTAATAACGCTAGCTTACAGAAGTTAATGAACGTATACTGAATAAAATATGTTCTTGTACAGATTTCACTGTCTAAATAAGAAAGATACAGTAGGCTGAAAAGGTAGTACTGGTATATTTGGGGTAAAGACAAATAAGTATATTAGAACTAAGTAATCTTCTACTTTCTATATGATGATGAAGAGCCAAGTCATTGTCGATTACGGATAATGTACTAAAACAACACATAAAGGGAGAGGTTTTGCCTACCTGGTGAAAAGAAAAATATGTACAGGGTTAATAATCAGGGATTCTTGACTCAAAGTTTTTCTTCATATTATAGTGTTTAGGCAAATAAATGTGCACTGAATTATGTACACTTAGTATTTAATGTATGGCATTAAGCAGTCAATAACGAATTGTTTCTGATGACTGTGGTCTAAATACAAGACACAATCATTGGCTACAAGATGATTTTCGATTAAATGCAGGTTCTAAAATATACGAGTAAACATGAATAAGAATTTCTCATGAAGAATATCTTTCATTCAGTAATGTACTATAATGGGTCCAAAAGATTTAGCATTTAGCTGTTTCTATTAGTTTGAACTCCTGTGTCTTGTGGTTAGCGGTGGGGTTGTGAGCAGATACAATGGTCAGTGCCTGTACCATTGAGCAATCTCCACCACGCAACACAAGGATTGCAAGTAGTCATAAGTTTTCTAACGATGCTGAAATGAAAAGATCTTATATCTAGTGTTTTGTAATATAATACTGCAAGAGATATTTGTTCTGTTTTGTTTTTCATGGTTGGAGTATAGGGTAAGACAGTAAGAGAAGTGGCAGTTTCTCTCTGCTAATCAATGTTGGCGTTGAAACGGTGGCTGACGTCCGAAGAAGGCCCCTTGATGCGACTCGCCCAAACCGACACTAATAATTGAAAAAAATTAAATAAATATTTGTAAACTTTAATGAAATAAAATAGGTAGCCAATTCACGTTCAAGTTTATCCATGAGCAGATGAAATCCATGTCAATGATTTATTAATGCTGTAGCGTCCCCAGTGCTATATTACGAAAAGACTTAAAAAGCAATATTTATAAAGAAGAGACATTCAAAAATTGAATAATATATTTTTATCATGTAGCCATAAAACAATAATTTCTCTGTCGAGAAATGCAAAGAAATGCAATGCAAAGAAATATAACAAAGTGATCTAAAGAGACGACAAGATACGCTCTTTTGTTAATTTTTTAGTCGTTTTCACTTCCTCCTTTGTCTTGAGTGTGTATAGATGGACATCTTGCGAGTGCTCGCAAATGTAAGCATATTTGTATGAGTTAAATATATTCATTTAATATTATTGTGCACTTTTAATTTGTAAGAGGTGATCCCGATTTCATGTCCGCCTTCCTTGAATTAACCTGCATTCAAGTAATTTACAGTTCAACAATCGCAGCGGTCGATGCAGCCAACGACGCCATTACATGGCGATATTAACTCATAAAAAATTAGCGGAATCGAAATACTCGCCCGCTATTAACATAATATTAATTTTTCTCCACAGCCGCACGAAGTTGCAGAAATACGTAGCTTTAAGATTCTTATTTTCAGTACCGTAGCCGAGAGCCAGAGCCAGGACTCCGACTATGTGGCAATGGTTAACGGAGATAAGAAAAATACTCTCGTGCGTGTGTGGGCCGCAATTGTAATTAATAACTAAAGATCTTTTGCTTTAAAGTGAACTGACTAGCCAAGGAAATTAATATGAAAAGTTTATTACATTGTTCAGCTTGTATGCCCATGTTTTAAGATGCAGCGAGTCTAACATTCATTAACATAACAAATAATTTGAGATTAATATTGTTAAAAAGGAGAACTTCAGGAAAGCATTTAATCGTAAAATCAAAATTAAATGAAATATCATTTTTATTAAGGCCCACCACGTAAGTCGGCAACAATCAAAAATAACAATAACAATAACAATATATTAAATTACGACGGCCGACGGACGCGAGATTGGCGCCGCAACTTTGGGGCCCGATCAAAGAAAATACGAAATTTACTAAATCTGACTCTATTGTAATGAATGTAATTATGTATGTGTCTAATTGTTGTAAAATAGTAATGCCTATATGAATTCCTTTACATGTACAACAACAAAACCACACCCTGAGGAGAGCTGGAGAAGAAAAAGTGTAGAAAAGAAAAGGGATTACGAGAAAGAAAAATAAAGGTAAGGCCTATTGTGCAAGCATCCTGTGTAGCTCTGTGCGGAATATCGAACCCATGTGCACATGAGATACCTTCGGTGTTTTGTGTATTTATGTGTTTATTTTTGGAGGGGATAATTATTCATTTTGTGTATTTATGTGTTTATTTTTGGAGGGGATAATTAATCGTGCGTGTATCAGTGTTAAAGATTCGTCAGTGGCTTAAAGTGAATTTATTATGGGTAAGATAGGACAAGCTAAAGCATCCGTACCAGACGAACAAAATTTTGTTAATATGTAAAGTTAGGGTCATTTGCAATATGTAAACGAATCCCAAGCCACCGCCTCGGATAACATAATTTCCGGAGCGGGGGGCGAGGATCTGTGGACGGTGAATGACGCTCGACAGCAGAATGGGAATAGAGTAACAACTCCACTGCCTGGGCAGGGGGGCCAATCGAGTGCTACATTAAGTGGGGCACCAGTATGCTCACCAAATGCACACCCTTTTGCTGAATTTCTGCGTAGGCTCGAAGAAAGAGATAGGGAAAGAGACGAAAAACTGGCTCAGATGCTCTATGAGCAAGAGCAACGAAGAGAACAGAAAGAAAGGGAAAAAGAAAGAATGTCAGACCAGAGGGAAAAACAAAGAGACGAAAAACTGGCTCAGATGCTCTATGAGCAAGAGCAACAAAGAGAACAGAAAGAAAGGGAAAAAGAATGTCAGAACAGAGGGAAAAACAAAGAGACGAAAAACTGGCTCAGATGCTACATGAGCAGGAGAAAAAATTAACGCAAATGCTACATGACCAAGGGAAAGAATTTACGCAAAAGCTCAGTGAGTAAGAGCAGCGCACTGAAGCGAAGCTAGACAGTATCCAAAGCAAAGCTTAGCCGGCGAGATGCAAAAATTACAGATATCGCAGGCTAGGCTTGAAGACAATGTCCAGACTTTAACCAACCGCGTGGATAATGTGGAGATAGATGCACGGAAAAGTATTGATACATATTTGGAAGTGCAAGCTCAAAAAGTCGACAAAGAATTCAATGAATGGCTAGAAGTAAAGGATCGCGAGATATCTGCAAAGATTGAAAGCGACGTAAAAACAGCTGTAGAACAAGCGACTGCGGCCGCGAGTGTAAATATTGACGCTAGCGCTGCCGCACTACGTGCCGAATTAACACAGATCAAATCCCGTGTGACAGCGGAGTTGCCAAATTGGCAACAGGAGGTCGCGCGGAGACTGTCTGTGTTGGAAAGCAATGTAAACAGTGGCGGACAGATAATGAATCCGACTCCGCGTACTGGTTACTATAATAACGCTGACGGTATCCAGGGTGCGAGTGCGCAACCACAACCTAATGCGAATTATGAGCACGAACAACATGCGATACCGTGCAGCGCACATCACGATGTAATGAGTGTCACAGAATGTAGCAATCAGATGTGCAAAGAAAGAGAACAATGTAATAAAACACAGGACATTCCAACCCTTCAATAGCGAAAAACGAAATGTCCACCCTGTGGTATTTATTAAGAGCTTCAGGAATGTGTTTCCCAGGGCATGGACGGAAAGACAAAGAATACAGTTCGTGGTCTCCTTTATTCAAGATGACGCGGCACTGTTGGCCACCGACGTGTCCGAAAAATGTCTAACGATGCAATAGTTTGAAGGTGCATTCTTGCAAAAATTCTGGTCCGATAGCGTCCAAGAAAGACTACGAAGGGAGTTGTACAGTACAGAAATGTACAATCCTAAGATGGGAACGTTACGCAAATATTTCGAAAAGTATATAAACAAAACCAGGTACTGGGACAAGCCAATGTCCGATCGTGACATAATCAGATTAATAAAAATGAAGTTGCCCAGTGAAATTAAAAAATATTTCATCAATGTGCCGGAATACGATATAGAACAATTCATGGAAATAGTGGATTCTGTTGACTTATTGATCGAAGATATGAAAACCGAAAACAAGTGGAACCATGCAGGCTGTAATCAACAAAAAGCCGATTACAATAGCAGCCACAGTTACGGTAGTAACTTAGTACCAAATGGTAACGGGAATAGGCAAGAGCACCGGCAACAGAATCGAGGCACAAACAATGGCAATGGTTATAACGGCAACGGTTATAATCGTCAGAATCGAAAGAGACATCATGATGGACGCATGACTAATGGATATAATGGTAACGGCAATCCGCAATGGCGGAATAACCGAAACCAGTGGCGTGGTCGTAACGAACCGACACCACAGTGGCAACAAAACACAGCGCAACAATGGAACGCCAACCCAGGTCCGTCACAGAACATGTCAGGAAGTTACAACCGACCACCGCAAAACCAGAGCCATACACAATATCAAAATACGCCATCGGGGAGGCAGGGCGGCCAACCCAACAGTAGCAACAACAACAACCAGAACCACAATGTGAGGTTAGTGGAAGTGACAGACAACTGTCAACCCACTAATGCTCATCCGTTAAACTAAAAACAGCCACATTACGCTCTCCGTTGTTGGTTGCAGGATGGTGTAGTGAGGGCACATCCACGGATGACAGCCATAAACTTCGTATGCTGAGATACAATGAGAGAATAAAAATAGAAAAGGAACTTGTAGACATGCCGCAGAAATGTAACCGAACCGACAAAAGTGTTGTGCAGGCTATATTGCAAGCAGATATGTACGGAGCACCAATACAGATAGTAGTCGATACCGGTGCGTCAACCAATGTCATGAGTGCAAATTTTTACAAGTACTTGAGTCAAAATAATAGAATACCAGTATTGCCAGTGAAGAATTGTCGTGTAACAGGTGCAATAGGTGCACAATCTCATATCATAAAGCACCAGGTGCAAGTCTAGTTTACGGTGGGA
Source organism: Schistocerca nitens (assembly GCF_023898315.1). Lineage (NCBI taxonomy): Eukaryota > Metazoa > Arthropoda > Insecta > Orthoptera > Acrididae > Schistocerca > Schistocerca nitens. The sequence goes on along the minus strand of NC_064621.1, from coordinate 140,911,510 downwards.
AATGAAGCAATGAAAAGCTCGTTCCTAGTAGTTATAGGATTAGGTGTTGCTTGCATCCTGGGGATGGAATTTTTACGCCAGAGGGTCGCAAAAATCGACCTCTTGTGCGGGGAAGTAAGCCTTATGGATGAGGGTAGACGGGTAATTTTGCCGTTGTTGAGGACACGGGAAGTGCACGGTAAATATTGCCGGAGCTTTCAGTAGAGATTCGAAGGAATACAGGTAATGAATTTATATTCTGACTTAAGTACAAGACAAGCATGTTATAAAGAGTTTATTACTGAAGACAGAGAGGAAAAAAGGAAACAGATAGCCATGAAAGTCAGGGAGTCAGAACATTTGACTGAAGCACAACAAAACGAATTGACTCAGCTACTTACAGATTATGAGAATGTGTTTTCCGAAAAACCCGGTGTTATCGAGAGCTACACCTATAACATCGAAGTGGTACCTCACGATACTTTCTGTCACGCAAACTACACCATCCCGTGGTCAAAGAAGGAGGCAATTACGAAGGAAATAAGAAAAAATACAAAGACTTAAGGACGTTCGCTCAGTAGAGCAACGTTTACATATATGAGTATTAGCTTAAGTTTATAGTGTGTAAATGTTCAGATTTTAGTGTAACATTTAAAGACAATGAGGCACACAAGATTAGTGCGATTCAATTTTGTAGATGTTAAGGAATAATAGTATTTTTAAGCAATTGCATTTTGAAAGAAAAAAAATGAACGTAGGTTTAAGAATATTTTACAAATTTCATGTTTAAAAATGCTTTTAAAAAATATTTTTAAAAAAATTCAACAGCATTTAATGATGAAAGAATTTTTCATTAGTGTGTCATGAATATTTTTGAACTGTAGTAGTAATGAAACTTATGAATTCAATATTATAGAGTATATGTTGTTCCATGTATTTATGTCTATACCGATCTTGAAATATGCTCAATCATAATTTACTAAACAACATGAGTGCAGGGTGTACATCACCCAAGGTACCTCGTGTGTTGTGGACAAGGTACAAAGCAAATCAGTCAACGCGACTACCGCTAAGCACTGTTTAAAATATATTGCCATCTGCTAAGGCAGAGACTTGCACGAATTTGTAGTATAAACAAAAGTCACAAATCTAAAATTAATCTAGGAACTTTCACGCTAAGCCTAGATTATAAAATGTGCACAATAATGCGAGAGGCAAAGTTCAGTAAGTCGAGCCTGGCTCTGGAGGGCAAGTACGAAATGAGTGGGCAGACATGACATGGTGTAACAACAACAACTGTACATATAATAATTTTTTCTTCTGATTTTCGTTAAATTAGTGTAATCGATGTTCTGATTTCAATTCTTTTTCTTTTGATGCCATGATGTTAAAGGAACTGTAACCAATTTTCGATGTGAATATTAATGTTTATGTCAAATTGCAAGCAATATTATAACAAAATGGAAATGTAAGAAATGTTGAAACTGTTGTAAGATGTAAAAGTTGTATTTATGCGCCTGGTCCATACGTAGGCAATGTATTAGGATATGAGGAATCCAAAACCTTTGGTGAATACCCTGTCTGTAGGGGAGCGGTAAAAGGTGGATGGCAGGCGAGCGCGGGAAAATGCACACGGGCGCGGCACGGCATAACGGGTTCAGCAGTAGTAGTCGGAGTTGGGCTTTGATCTAAGCAACACGTTCTGGATCGAGGAGGCTCTCCTGGAAAACGTGGTTTCGTTGAGCCTCGGATGTGCCGTTTCCAACGACTATACAGCATGGCAAAATTCTATAGGCACTAAATGGAAAATTATTGCGACGCTATGAAGAAGTAAAGTGCCGATACATCAAGAGCCATAGCTGTGATTGTATGTGTGCTCTGCGCCTCGCCATCTCGCCGCCCGCCAACCGCCGCATCGATACGAACAGGTTGAATCTTTTAGTACTGTATTCGTGTGGACCAGTGTTACTTTTGTTCCTGACTGTTCAATAACAACTTAACTTTTACCAGAACTGTCCTATCATTTAATTATCCTCATCACTAACCTAGACAGGGTCCTTTCCACATGTTGTGCAATCCGAGTGTCCCGAAATGAAGATTTAAAGTTTATGTTAATAATACTTACCTGCAGACCTATCTATGTTAGAATGATGTTTAAAGAACTGTGTTGTTAATGAATAAATATGCAAATAATATAGGTCTGATAAAGTTGGAAGATAATTTTGAAATTGGTTTAGTAATGAAGTTTAGTCAATTTGAGACAAAAATAATGGTAGTTAAATAAGCAAGAAATAAGCCAAAAAGAGTAGTAACTCATATATTGGAAATCTTGAGTGCTTAACGATTTAGATAAACTAAAATTTCAGCACAGTGATCATAACAGTTTCAGCCCCCCCCCTTTTTCTTTTCTATTCATTCAAATTCTGAAGTGTACTGAACTAATTTGACCAGCAAAGTTAAAGTCAATATAAAACCAAAATTTATTAGTGTTTTACCTTTTTCAAAATTGACATTGTATGTGTGTTTCGAAAGTGCTATTTCTAGGGTAACCTATGCCCGATTTTAATCAGATCAATAGACAGTACGAAGTTTGTAGTAAACATTATAGTGTATTGTTGTGTATTTATGGCTTGTTCACATTAGTACAGAAAGTGAAATCATTAGTTCAGTAGATTTTCGGGTTCTAAAATTTACCATATTATGCAGTGTCATTACGTGTTGTTTTGTATGAACGTACATCAACTTGTACTGGGAAGAAACTCAGTTAATGCCTAATTAGGCTGGCGACCGTATTATTAATAATTTGGTAGCATCTGCGGTGTCGTTTCTTGTCCGTCCTAACGTGTAGTTGCACTTCAGACTTGCTTGACGTATCATTGTTGTTACTGAGTGGGTGAAAGTCTGATTTTGCCTCCATTCAGGTACACGCGGTTAACATATATACCAAAATTCTTTCTTATAAGGTGAAGCCCGGCAACTTACCATAGTACAGGCTTTAATAAGTATCGTGCGCAGTAGCGTAGTGTTACAATGGGGACTCACCGCAGATGAGACGGAAATACAATTGTATAGCCAAAAAATCTAAAGGCAAGTACGACTCTAAGAGGAAAATGAAAAGAGATAATGAGTGCGAGGGACTGGTAAAATCCAGCACTAGCCAAAATCCAGTTCAGACTGAATGAAATACATTAGTGTTTGTGAACTAATCGAAACAGTTACTTTAAGCAGTGTGAAAAACTGTGAAGGTGAAACTGTGATACGGACAGTGAAGTGCTAGTATTGAACGTTCAACAGCGGTAAGGACGCCAAACGCCAATATTACGCACGAAAAACTGTGAATTTGCTTATAAATGTGAACTGTTAACGTGAAGTGAACCCACAGTAAATATTTTTGGGACAGACTGTAGTTTCAGCGAGCACAATAATGCGAGATTGGAATGCGATGCGTGGACTGTTGCAAAACAGCGACCGCAGAAACGGCGAATGTTTGTGCTAAGCTCGTACTGGGACACTCACCAGTGCCTGCGAGTGCGGCGAAAACATAAATAATTTTATCAAGACAAAAACTGACGTGTAATGGAAACAGTGGCGCATCAAAACTTCATTCACGGGAGAAGATCCATGTCATGTATTCTGCAAGACAGTGCTAGCTTGACACTCGGAAACTGGCGAAAACTTAACAACAACTGCCGCACTGCCGGCCGCGGTGGTCTAGCGGTTCTAGGCGCGCAGTCCGGAACTGCGTGACTGCTACGGTCGCAGGTTCGAATCCTGCCTCGGGCATGTGATGTCCTTAGGTTAGTTATGTTTAAGTAGTTCTAAGTTCTAGGGGACTGATGACCACAGATGTTAAGTCCCATAGTGCTCAGAGCCATTTGAGCCATTTGAACTGCCGCACTAATAAATGCTTCTTTCCCACTAGTGTAACCATCTGCAGCGGGAAACAAATATTACGTTGGTTGTGTGTATGTTTCATGTACTACGTCGGAGATGCGTAGCAGAGCTGACTACTGCCAACAAGCGCGGGGGGCGAATATCATCCCACTCCGCCACGCCCGGGCGAGACAGAAGCGCATCGCCAACCGTGTAGCCGATCAGCTGTTTCTGACGTTCCGCGACGGCGAGAGACACGCTGGCGTCGAGCGGGCGTTGACCTCTCCGCAGCCGCCGCGAACGCCGACCACCAAAACACACCAACCGACGCCGTCGCGAGCTAAATGTCGCGGCGTAGATCATCAACGACACCGCAATCAATTGTTATAATGAACTCATTTCTTTCCATAGTGCAACAAAAAAATATTTGTAATGTATGCACTTCCTGTACTCCAATGACATCCCAGAAACAATTATGTGAAAGTGACCAAAGCAGTTAGTCTGTCGCTCCGCCGAGGTTTTCCCCAGGGTTTCCCTACGGCCGCGCCAAATGGGGAGCGAACAGTTGACACCCCTGGGACCTCAAGTTTACGGACTAACACTGCAAAAGTTGCAACCCTAAAAAGAAGCAGCCAAAATGAAACTAATTGTATTCTATGTCCTTTTGTACATGACTGTATACGTAACCAATTGTATATTATATTGTTATGTAGATAACTTCATCTGTATTACACTTTGTGTGCAACACACCTCAGTAATTACAACGGTTTAAATATACGATGTGACATATGTAGACTGTGAAAGAAAAATCTGCGTGTGGACACTGTGGACATGAAAGAGGAAATATTTATGTCAAAAAACACGAACATTTTTTATGACATAAACATTTCGGGGGGCAATATAGCGTCCCCAGTGCTATATTACGAAACGACTTAAAAAACAATATTTATAAAGAAGAGACATTCAAAAATTGAATAATATACTTTTATCATGTAGCCGTAAAACAATAATTTCTCTGTCGAGAAATGCAAAGAAATGCAATGCAAAGAAATATAACAAAGTGATCTAAAGAGACAAGATACGCTCTTTTGTTAATTTTTTAGTCGTTTTCACTTCCTCTTTTGTCTTGAGTGTGTATAGACGGACATCTTGCGAGTGCTGGCAAATGTAAGCATATTTGTATGAGTTAAGCATATATATATATATATATATATATATATATATATATATATATATATATATATTCATTTAATATTATTGTGCACTTTTAATTTGTAAGAGGTGATCCCGATTTCATGTCCGCCTTCCTTGAATTAACCTGCATTCAAGTAATTTACAGTTCAACAATCGCAGCGGTCGATGCAGCCAACGACGCCATTACGTGGCGATATTAACTCATGAAAAATTAGCGGAATCGAAATACTCGCCCGCTATTAACATAATATTAATTTTTCTCCACAGCCACATGAAGTTGCAGAAATACGTAGCTTTAAGATTCTTATTTTCAGTACCGTAGCCGAGAGCCAGAGCCAGGACTCCGACTATGTGGCAATGGTTAACGGAGGTAAGAAAAATACTCTCGCGCGTGTGTGGGCCGCAATTGTAATTAATAACTAAAGATCTTTTGCTTTAAAGTGAACTGACTAGCCAAGGAAATTAATATGAAAAGTTTATTACATTGTTCAGCTTGTATGCCCATGTTTTAAGATGCAGCGAGTCTAACATTCATTAACGTAACAAATAATTTGAGATTAATATTGTTAAAAAGGAGAACTTCAGGAAAGCATTTAATCGTAAAATCAAAATTAAATGAAATATCATTTTTATTAAGGCCCACCTCAGCATTATTGCAATGTAACAGTTATTGCAGTAAAGATGTTAAAAGAAGAACACAACAATTTTGAACATTTACAGAAAATCGTTTGAAGACTGGTTTGTGGGTGAGTGATTTGATAATCCTATTATGTTTCAGTCAAATGAAGTTTCTAGGCATTGAAGTATCATTTGTTACACAGGTCAAGCTTTGATACAAGATATTAAGATTTCTAGTTCAGTGAAATTACGTGTTTGAGACTTACTGACTTTATTTCAAGACATTTTACCCAAAAGTGAGCTGCTTAAGATCTTTCTAAAGCTAAGCGAGTTTTTTATCTCTTCTGAAGAGAATTATTATAAAGTAAACATTAAAATCAGTTTTGGAATGGAAGTTCTTAATAACGAAGCAAGGGAAATCTTTGCAACTAATGCGAAACGTATACCAGTGACAATAACAGAATCCTCACAGTGTAACAAAACAGTCAAGACACTGTCTCGTTTTTGTTATCCACAGCGATAGCAGCGCCCCAGGCGGCCATCATGCGACACTTTCGAATACGATAGCGAATGAGTACGAATACTACCGTTTCTACTGATCTGTAACACAGTTTTTACAATACGGAGTTTACGAAGTTGGTTAAAATCGACAATAACTCCAAAATGATGTATTTATCATACTTTAATTTCCTGACGATCCTGGAAGGTACGATACGGTACTTTACAGGACAGTCAATTTACGATTTTCTTGTAGCGTAAACATGTTGACTTAAGAACGTCTTTTTCCTTTCTTAACAAAAAATTACTACTGAACACTGGAAGACCTGATGTTTCTCAAGAAGACTTTGTATATCTACGCAACAAAGTGAAGTTTTGTCCGCTACACTTTCTCCCATATTAGTGAATTTGGAGTCTATAAATACCTATATGGAACGTAATATCTACATTATTTAACACACGAAATAAGTCACCACAGCTGTAGATTAAGAGAAAAGAACACCAATGTGATGATAAATAGTCAAAAGCAACAAAACAGCTTCCCAACACAGAAGAAACCACTTCCATAATTGCTTAATTTGAGCTACAAACGGCAAGAATCTTCTACACATTCACTTATGAAATAAAAGAAATTATGTTAGCAAAACTATTATTAGAAAGCTGAGTGAAGTATAAGAATGGACAAATCAATGGACTCCATAAAAAATGTGTAAGTGTCCAGGTGAGCGTCTATGATAGTAACAATGGCCAACAACAGATATATGTTTTACATACATGAAATAAATATTTATATTCTCTTGCTCACAGTGGAGTAAGCTGCGAACATACATCATATTCGAAGGTATTTCCCAATGATTAAGTTGCAGCTTATGTAATTGAATCAGCGTCATTCGTCTGATTTTAAATGTTTTTCGTGGTAATTGATGTCACTTGGTAATTTAAAACGCGTGTAGTGCACATTTATAACAACTATATCCTTAATTAAGTAGAAAATAATTAAAAAGGAACATTATCTTTTCGACACATGTGACTGTCTGCCTCTTCACTGCTTGGAGCGCTATTGTCGCTCCAGCTGTCAGCTGTCAAACGGTAACAACTTTCGCAGGGAAGAGTGTTGTGGTTGCATTTATTAGACGGTGGTGTCCTTCTGTGTTATAACACAGTCTAATAAACGCTGCTACAACAATCTCTGGTGCGAAAGTTGTTACCCTTTGACAGCTGGAGCTCCAAGTGGTGAAGAGGCAGACAGTCACATGTGTTGAAATGATAATGTTCGTTTTTTATTATTTTCTACTTAATTAACGGAATAGTTGTTATAAATGTGCACTCCATGCGTTAGTAAATTGCCAAGAGACATGAATTTCCATGAAACACTCGTATAATCAGCCGAACCACGCCGATTCAATGACGTAAGCTACAACTTATTCACGAGGAAATACTTTCGAATATGCAAATGTTCGCAGCTTATTCCGCTGGAAGCAAGAGAATATAAACATTTCATTCATGCATGTAAAACCTATATTTCTGTTGCCAGCTGTTGCTATTATCACAGGCACTCTCCACAACAGTTGAACATTTTTTATGGATTCCATTCATTCGCCCATTCTTACACTATACTCGGCTTTCTAATGCACGAATAATTTTGTAAATGTGCTTATTTTCCTTCAAAAGCGGATATGTTGATGAATCTTGCTGTTTGAGGTTAAAATTTAGCAACAGTTGTGGAGCGCGTTTCCTCTAACTTGGGAAGCAGTTTTGTTATGTTGCTTTTGACAACTTATTATCATGTCTGTGTTGTTTTTCTCTTAAGCTACAACTGTGATGGCTTGTTTCGTACCTGAAATAATATAGATATTACATTCCATATAGGTTTCAAAATAGTTCAAATGGCTCTGAGCACTATGGGACTCAACTGCTGAGGTCATTAGTCCCCTAGAACTTAGAACTAGTTAAACCTAACTAACCTAAGGACATCACACACATCCATGCCCGAGGCAGGATTCGAACCTGCGACCGTAGCGGTCTCGCGGTTCCAGACTGCAGCGCCAGAACCGCGCGGCCACTTCGGCCGGCTCCATATAGGTTTCCTACTCTCCAAATTCACTAATATGGGTAAACGAAACTTCACTTTCTTGGGTAGATACACGTCTTTTTGCAAAACATCAGGTCTTCAAGTATTTGCTTGTAATTTTTTATTATGAAAGGAAAACGACTTTATTCGGTAAACATCTGTACGTTACAAGAAAATCGTAAACTGAATGTCCCGTAATGTACTATTTCGTACGTTACCGGACCCTTTGAAGCTAAAGAGTGACAAATGTATCATTTGGTAACTATCGATTTTACGGCGTTTCGTAGACTCCCCATTGTAAAACCTATGTTACAAATCAATAGAAACGTTAGAATTCGCACGCATTCGCTACCGTCTTCGGAAGTGTTGCTTGCTGGCCGCCTGGGGCCAAAACGCTTCCAGTGACGTAAAAACTGGAATCTGACCGTTGAACAGACTTCTTGGTGACGACAAATCAATTCAAAATCAGAAGCTAGATATGAGTATGAAGAAATGAATGGACCGGCAATTCAAGAACTCCCAGCGACTTCAAGGTAAACTAATCGAAAAGATACACTCCTGAATCGGATACCCACAAAATAAAAAAGTAGGAGGAAAGTTTCATTAGGCTCACACGACACCTCTTCCATCCCAACCCTACAAAAAAGAATTAGTAGTAGATTAACTTCATTTGCTGTTTAGGGAAAAGAGGCTTCATAAAAAATCATAGAAGAACAGAAATAAGTCGAAAGAAACTATAATTGGTAGAATCAAGTGAGGCAATAGATCTTCAAGCTGTTCTACAACATGTACGCCATTGACCAGGAGGAATGATGAAGTGCCTCAGATGTTGTGTACGGTTCTACACCCAATATGTGGAAGTAAGTGTGAAAAAAAAGTATTTTATTTGTAGTGGTACAATTTACAATAAGAACACCTGTTTGTAAATAGAACCACGTTGCATCTCTACACCTGCTGTGTTATATGTTTAAAGTTGTAGTAAATTTAGTCACTGACTTTCGGCATATGTGTCTGAGAGAATGAGCTGCACATTATAAGTGCTCCAGTAACCATAAAAATGCTGGAAATTGTACAGTTTATGAGAGGTTAGCCTATTTCAAGCGTAATCTTCATTTTCAGTCGTTATAGAATCTTGAAACATCGACCAATATTTAATAATTCATTGACATTTTAATTTTTGTCGGCCGGAGTGGCCCTGCGGTTCTAGGCTCTACAGTCTAGAACCGAGTGACCGCTATGGTCGCAGGTTCGAATCCTGCCTCGGGCATTTCCACGAACACATAAGGCTAACAACAGACAAAGCAGAAAAAATACTCCACAAACTGGTGAGGCTAAATTCAAAACAGTACAGACTACCTCTACCAGTCATACGTACATACCACTGTGCGCTCTTCGAATCAGTACTCAGCTTTGCAGTTAGCACGTGGGCACATAGACTGAACGTGGTCACCACCAAAGCATCAGTCAGACGAGGGCAGAGAAGTATCCTACTTAGGCTATCTGGAGCCTTCGGTACCACCTCAGCGGATGCACTGTGTGTGGTGCTCGGAATATGCCCCATAGATATCACGATCAAATACAGAGCTGCAAGGTACTGGTTAAAGGTGGGGACACTAGATAAGGTACACACAATAACCGGTGTGCCCTTAGAGACGATATGTCACCTTAAAAGTTGGCGTTTGGATACATGGCAAGATGAGTGGGATGTAAGTGATAAGGGACGTAGACTGCACGACTTCCTCCCTGACATAAGGGAGCGGTTGAGAATGAGACATATCGATCCCAGCCGCGGTATGGTACATTTCTTAACCGGGCACAGACCTTATCAAATGGTTCAAATGGCTCTGAGCACTATGGGACTTAACATCTATGGTCATCAGTCCCCTAGAACTTAGAACTACTTAAACCTAACTAACCTAAGGACATCACACAACACCCAGCTATCACGAGGCAGAGAAAATCCCTGACCCCGCCGGGAATCGAACCCGGGAACCCGGGCGTGGGAAGCGAGAACGCTACCGCACGACCACGAGATGCGGGCACAGACCTTATCCCACGCACTTAAACCGCGTGATTCTGAGGCAGACACCTACATGCACATGCGGGGAAGAAGGCTCCCCAGAACACACTGTCTTTTTCTGCGGGCAATACGTGAACAATAGATATACACTACACTTAGATTACACAGATACAGACATAGATATATACAGAGTAATAAGAGACGAAGAACAATGGGCACAATTAAACGCACTGACAAACAGTTCAATGTTCAAATTGTTCAAATGTGTGTGAAATCTTATGGGACTTAACTGCTAAGGTCATCAGTCCCTAAGTTTACACACTACTTAACCTAAATTATCCTAAGGACAAACACACACACCCATGCCCGAGGGAGGACTCGAACCTCCGCCGGGACCAGCCTCACAGTCCTTGACTGCAGCGCCTAGACCGCTCGGCTAATCCCGCGCGGCTGACAAACAGTATTTCAAAAACAACACATGAAGAGTATATGCGGACACGACATCACAGACATCCCTATGTGCAGCGTAACAGAAATCTCCAGAGGATGGACAGCGATATGCACAGTGACAACGAAAATAGTGACAATGAGGAGGAACAGGAGGACGAAGCTGAGATGTGACAGTAAATAAGCAAATTGCTGGCAATCTAGCCAAGAAAACACCAAATGCTGTACATGGATGGGCACCTAAAGTAGTTAACACATAGGATTAGTAACAAATAGGATAAGCAACATTATTTCTCTACTAATAACCATTTGTGTGTATGTGTGTGACTGGCGGTCAACGGCTCGAAGAAACCATTCCGAGGTATTCACCGTCAGTCACACTCGGTGATGGTACTAACAAATCTCTCATCTATCCTATCTTCTTTTTATATTCTTCTTAAAAACAACAAAATTTTATTTATATTTCAACCTTAAATTATTATTATTTTAAAAAGTATCATTCTTTGTAAATGTTGTAGATAAAACAAAGGAAAGAAAACTGTAAAAAGATGAAAAACAAAAATTGTAAGATGTACGACCTGTTTTAAACAACAGGTGACAGGTCTATAATTTGGCAATAAATAAATAAAATAAATAAATAAAAAAATGTGTGTGATGTCCTTAGGTTAGTTAGGTTTAATTAGTTCTAGGCGACTGATGACCTCAGAAGTTAAGTCCCATAGTGCTCAGAGCCATTTAATTTTTATTTCAACAATTTTGATTCGCACTATAAACCGCTTTTACAAATGGCTCTGAGCACTATGGGACTCAACTGCTGTGGTCATAAGTCCCCCGCTTTTACACTTCAATAGTAAATACACTAGTATCACATTGTTACTTGAAAACTAAGGTGTACACTTACAATTAATATCTGTAGCATAGTTTTTAAGGGTTCCCCAGGTAGGTAAAAATAATTCTGATGTCCTATCGTGTTACGATTTTCACTTTGCACAACATTTTTTCAGCTGCCGTTGTCACATTTTCTGAGTGCATTTTTATAATGACGAGTTGATAAAACGGTGAAAATAAAGCCCTAGTTCAGTTCAAAAACTGCAGTGAAGTGGGACTGCAACAACTTCAGTACAGCAAAATTAAAGACACTAGTAGTGTCTTGTGTACAGAAACTGGGGAGGACTGCTGACAGGCCTTCTAACTGTAGAATACAGAATCAGATGAAAGGTTCGGTCAATACAAAATCAACACCTGTGTTCATATATACATTTCGTGGTAAGAAAACATCTGGGATCACCACAAGCTCGTTAAGGCATGAAGCCGATACTTGCAGCATGGGGTAGTTTGCTGACAGCGTGGAGCAGCTTACCTAACTCAGCGACCGCCATCCCGGCGACGAGCAGGAAAAAGGGGACCAGTCGGTGGTGCATGTCTCGCAGAACGTGTAGTGCAAACATCAGGTACGGTCGCACTTATATGTTGCGGCGAATACGCGGCGTCGCGAGGTCATTACGCGCCCCCACTCCGGCCGCGACAAAAACTCGACGGCGGCTACAGCTGTTTGCAGGTAACTTGCAAACTTACGTAATTATAAGGAAAATGTGTAACAGTCCGCAGCTCGTGCTCGTGCGGTAGCGTTTTCGCTTCCCGCGCCCGGGTTCCCGGGTTCGATTCCCGGCGGGGTCAGGGATTTTCTCTGCCTCGTGATGACTGGGTGTTGTGTGATGCCCTTGGGTTAGTTAGGTTTAAGTAGTCCTAAGTTCTAGGGGACTGATGACCATAGCTGTTAAGTCCCATAGTGCTCAGAGCCATTTGAAGCATTTTTGAATGTGTAACATACGTTCAACATCAGTAAAACTATCTGTACGACAATATCAGTTACTGGGCCAGTTATTTACAACGTCGTCCACGCACGTTGAGGAAAAGTTTCGATTGCATTCTTCTCTGAGTAGCCATACATAGTAGTTCCCAAGGAAGGAAGATTTGGTTTAACATCGCGACTTCAATGCGAGATACCTATAACAGTTTCTACAACGAAACGTTGTCTCGAAACCTGGCAGAAAATCCAAAGAGATTCTGGTCACATGTGAAGTATGTTAGCGGCAATAAACAATCAATGCCTTCTCAGCTCGGTAGCAATGGAGATACTATCGAAGATAGTGCTGCCAAAGCAGAGTTACTAAACACAGTCTTCCGAAATGCCTTCACAAAAGAAGACGAAGTAAATATTCCAGAATTCGAATCAATAGCAGCTGCCAACATGAGTAACGTAGAAGTAAATATCCTCGGAGTAGTGAAGGAACTCAAATCACTTAATAAAAGCAAGTCTTCTGGCCCAGAATGTATACCAATTAGGTTCCTTTCGGAGTATGCTGATGCATTAGCTCCATACTTAACAATCATATACAACCGTTCGCTCAACGAAAGATACGTACCCAAAGACTGGAAAGTTGCACAGGTCACACCAATATTCAAGAAAGGTACTGTGAGTAATCCACTAAATTACAGGCCCATATCGTTAACGTCGATATGTAGCAGGATTTTAGAACATATATTGTTTTCTAACATTATGAATTACCTCGAAGAAAACTGTCTATTGACACACAGTCAACATGTGTTTAGAAAACATCGTTCCTGTGAAACACAACTAGCTCTTTATTCATGTGAAGTGTAGAGTGCTATTGAAAAGGGATTTCAGATCGATTCCGTATTTCCGGATGTCCAGAAGGCTGTACCACACAAGCCGCTTGTAGTGAAATTGCGTGCTTGTGGAATATCTTCTCAGTTTTGTAACTGGATTTGTGATTTCCTGTCAGAGAGGTCACAGTTCGTAGTAACTGACGGAAAAGTCATCGAGTAAAACAGAAGTGATTTCCGCCGTTCCCAAAGGTAGTGTTGTAAGCCCTTTGCTGTTCCTTATCTATCTAAACGATTTCGGAGACAATCTGAGCAGTCGTCTTCGGTTGTTTGCAGATGACGCTGTCGTTTATCGACTAATAAAGTCATCAGAAGATCAAAACAAACTGCAAAAGGATTTAGAAAAAATATCTGAATAGTGCGAAAGGTGGCAGTTGACCCTGAATAACGAAAAGTGTGAGACCATCCACATGAGTGCTAAAAGGAACTCGTTAAACTTCGGTTACACGATAAATCAGTCTAATCTAAAAGCCGTAAATTCAACTAAATACCTAGGTATTACAGTTACGAACAACCTAAATTGGAAGGAACACATAGAAAATGTTGTGGGGAAGGCGAAACAAAGTCTGCGTTTTATTGGCAGGACACATGGAAAATGTAACAAATCTACTAAGGAGACTGCCTACACTATGCTCGTCCGTCCTCTTTTAGAATACTGCTGCGCGGTGTGGGATCCTTACCAGATAGGACTGACGGAGTACATCGAAAAAGTTCAAAGAAAGGCAGCACGTTTTGTATTATCGCGAAACATGGGAGAGAGTGTTACAGAAATGATACAGGATTTGGGCTGGAAATTGTTAAAAGAAAGGCGTTTTTCGTTGCAACGGTATCTTCTCACGAAATTCCAATCACCAACTTTCTCCTCCGAATGCGAAAATATTTTGTTGACACCGACCTACATAGGGAGGAACGATCACCACGATAAAATAAGGGAAATCAGAGCTCGTACGGAAAGATATAGGTGTTCATTCTTTCTGCGCGCTATACGAGATTGGAATAATAGAGAATTGAGAAGGTGGTTCGATGAACCCTCTGCCAGGCACTTAAATGTGATTTGCAGAGTATCCATGTACATTTACATGAGACGGAGCAAAAAAAATGGTTCAAATGGGTCTGAGCACTATGGGACTTAACATCTATGGTCATCAGTCCCCTAGAACTTAGAACTACTTAAACCTAACTAACCTAAGGACATCACACAACACCCAGTCATCACGAGGAAGAGAAAATCCCTGACCCCGCCGGGAATCGAACTCGGGAACCCGGGCGTGGGAAGCGAGAACGCTACTGAGACGGAGCACAAGCTCGAATTGTGTCAAGGATAGGGAAACAAATCGGCCGTGCCCTGTCAAAGGAACCATCCCGGCATTTGCCTGAAGTGATTTAGGGAAATTACAGAAAATCTAAATCTGGATGGCGTGTGAGGGTTTGAACCGTCGTCCTCCCGAATGCGAATCCATTGTTCTAACCAATTCGCCACCTCGCTCTGTCATATTAGTTCTGATTGACTCAACACGAGCAGATTGTTTTGGCATCACGCAGTCGTAACGAAATGATGTCTTAATCAAGAATATCTAACAGATAAATATCATATAACGCTTCACGTCTTTCTGTAGTTACAAGGGGCGTATGCCAGGTTCCTGTTAAGTCATTGTGATTTATCGAAATTACACGTAACTAAGGTCTCTTAAACAACAACTTTACAACAGTACAATCAAATGTCTACAATGACGGTAATAGTAACAATTATATACTACTGTACCGAGAGTGAAGTAACACATCCAATTAAGGGGAAATGATGATGACGTTTGGTTTATGGGGCGTTCAACCTCGCCGTCATCAGCGCCCGTAGAAAGTCCCAATTTTTTCACAGTCCAATCTATCCACTTGCACAACAATGCTGATGATGATGATTATGATGATGATGAAATGATGAGGACAACACAAACACCCAGTCTCCAGGCAGAGAAAATCCCCAGCCCGGCCGGGAATCGAACACAGGACCTCATTATCCAGAGGTAGCAAGGTTGGCCACTAGAGCTGCGGACCCAATTAAGGGGAAATTAAAAAAAGAACACGAAACATGATTGACAGTTTTGATGATAAATAATGCATTTCACAACTTAATAAGCAGTGACATATCAAGAACGAAAAGCTGAACTTTCAAGGCATAACCTTCACTCACAATGCATTCGCAGCGACTCAGATATCCGTTTTCATAACACTGTAAACATGTGATACAGTTAAAGAACTATATGCCACTGTGGCTATTGTTTATTTAGCTTCTGATATGCCGCGTACTAGACAGTATTGGCATTTGTCAAAAATAATTTCGGTTCTTATATGAGTCGGCAGATTCGAATAACATAAGGCGCAGCAATATGTCACACCACCTATAACCTTCTGTAAGTTTACGACCTCAGGTAGATGCAAACAAGTTTAGAAAGGACTGACTGGAGGTAGTATAGAAATAATTTTTATTTCACTTGTTTCTTGCACAAATTGGTCTAGGCTATTACAAAGTAAAATAAGTTTATCCCAGGTTTTTTTTACCATTGTGTAAAAGTGTTATGCAAACATTCCAGACCGTAACTCTATAATCTATGTAGTGTTTTTGTCTGCCGTTCTAAACACATAGGAAATTTTAACCACGCATTCCTTAAATCGTAGTCCCTGTAGCTGGGGGTTTCAATGTTGCAACGAATTGGAGAAGAAAATAGTTAATCGTGAAATCGATTGAGCTGCGTCATTTTTCCCTGAATTTGTGGTCTGCGTTCCTACTTCGTTTGTGTACCTCGCTTCCCACTTTAAGTAGTGCATATAAAGGGGGTCCATTGATAGTGACCGGGCCAAATATCTCACGAAATAACCATCAAACGAAAAACCTACAAAGAACGAAACTCGTCTGGCTTGAAGGGGGAAACCAGATGGCACTATGGTTGGCCCGCTAGATGACGCTGCCATAGGTCAAAAGGATATCAACTGCGTTTTTTTTAAAATAGGAACTCCCATTTCTATTACATATTCGTGTAGTACGTAAACAAATATGAATGTTTTAGTTGGACCACTTTTTTCGCTTTGTGACAGATCGCGCTGTAATAGTCACAGGCGTATAAGTACGTGGTATCACGTAGCATTCCGCCAGTGCGGACGGTATTTGCTTCGCGATACATTACCCCTGTTAAAATGGTCCGTTTACCAATTGCGGGAAAGGTCGTGTCGTGTTGATGTATGGCTATTCTGATCAAAATGCCCAACGGGCGTGTGCTATGCATGCTGCTCGGTATCCTAGACGACATCATCCAAGTGTCCGGACCGTTCGCCGGATAGTTAACGTAATTTAAGGAAACAGGAAGTGTTCAACCACGACCAGCAACAAATGATGATGCCCAAATAGGTGTTCTAGCTGCTGTCGCGGCTAATCCGCACATCAGTAGCGGACACATTCCGCGAGAATCGGGAATCTCAAAAACATCGGTGTTGAGAATGCTACATCAACTTCGATTGCACCCGTACCATATTTCTATGCACCAGGAATTGCATGGCGACGACTTTGAACGTCGTGTACAGTTCTGCCACTGGGCACAAGAGAAATTACGGGACGATGACAGATTTTTTGCACGCGTTCTATTTAGCGACGAAGCGTCATTCACCAACAGCGGTAACGTAAACCGGCATAATATGCACTATTGGGCAACGGAAAATCCACGATGGCTGCGACAAGTGGAACATCAGCGACCTTGGCGGGTTAATGTGGGGTGCGGCATTATGGGAGGAGGATAATTGGCCTCCATTTTATGGATGGTGATCTAAATGGTGCAATGTATGCTGATTTACTACGTAATGTTCTATCGATGTTACTACAAGGTGTTTCACTGCATGACAGAATGGCGATGTACGTCCAACATGATGGATGTCCGGCACATAGCTCGCGTGCGGTTGAAGCGGTATTAAATAGCATATTTCACGACAGGTGGATTGGTCGTCGAAGCACGTTCACCGGATCTGACGTCCCCGGATTTCTTTCTGTGGGGAAAGTTGAAGGATATTTGCTATCGTGATCCACCGACAACGCCTGACAACATGCGTCAGCGCATTGTCAATGCATGTGCGAACATTACGGAAGGCGAACTACTCGCTGTTGAGAGGAATGTCATTACACGTATTGCCAAATGCATTGAGGTTGACGGACATCATTCTGAGAATTCATTGCATTAATGTGGTATTTACAGGTAATCACGCTGTAAAAGCATGCGTTCTCAGAAGTGATAAGTTCACAAAGGTACATGTATCACTTTGGAACAACCAAAATCAAATGTTCAAACATACCTACGTTCTATATTTTAATTTAAAAAACCTACCTGTTACCAACTGTTCGTCTAAAATTGTGAGGCATATGTTTGTCATATGTTTGTGACTATTACAGCGCCATCTATCACAAAGCGAAAAAAGTGGTCCAACTAAAACAATCATATTTCTTTACGTACTACACGAATATGTAATAAAAAGTGGGGGTTGCTATTTTTAAAAAACGCGTTTGATATCCGTT
The DNA here is from genome assembly GCF_023898315.1 of Schistocerca nitens. Taxonomy (NCBI): domain Eukaryota; kingdom Metazoa; phylum Arthropoda; class Insecta; order Orthoptera; family Acrididae; genus Schistocerca; species Schistocerca nitens. The sequence continues at coordinate 140,893,573 of NC_064621.1, read as the reverse complement.
TGATCTATGGAAGCGCCATCTAGCGGGCCAACCATAGCGCCATCTGGTTTCACCCTTCAAGCTAGACAAGTTTTGTTCTTTGTAGTTTTTTCGTTTGACGCTTATTTCGTGAGATATTTGCCCCGGTCTCGATCAGTGGACCTCCCTGTATATGTAATTAATGATTTCTGTATGTAAATGTGAGAAATAATACTAAATTAAGTTGACGCTATATGATTCATGTAAAGGAAATTGTATTTTCCAACTTGAAGTTGTGACCATATGGATTAATGTACTGTATAACTCTCTAGAATGTTTCGCCAGAAAAATGATTTTCAGTTGGAAGTTTAGACGATCCTAACGTCGGTTATCATAAAGTCCTATTGCACGAAACACTTAGAACCACGCTCTTTATTTAGCATACCCCCATCTCTGCGAAGACAGATCAGGTAAGTCTTAATTCTTTAACATTTCCAGGGTTTTTGATTTACTCAGTATGTCAGTTAATTTGCTTTTATAGATGAAGCGTCATGTCCACTGTCTCTTACGTGTTGCTCGTCATTCGTCCTCTGTTTTTCCACTAACTGATGAAACATATTGAAAGTAACAACAGCCTTACTGAAAGTGAAAATGCATGACCTACGAGAGACCCGGATTTGTTCCGCTAAGTTATCTTATGATAAGTAAAGTATGAAGGAAGAAAGATATGTTACGTGGTTCAAATGGCTCTGAGCACTATGGGTCTTAACTTCTGAGACCCTAGAACTTAGAACTACTTAAACCTAACTGACCTAAGGACATCACAACATCCATGCCCGAGGCAAGATTCGAACCTGCTACCGTAGCGGTCGCGCGGTTCCAGACTGAAGCGCCTAGAACCGCTCGGCCACTCCGGCCGGCGATATGTTACTGTTCGACGTCGAGGTAATCATTTCTGCAAGTGTATACCGCTAAGGAAAGAAATCGGCCTTGGCATATACCTGGGGAACGTCCAGCGTTTGCAGGCCTACTGTTCTATGTGCTGCTCCTGCATGCTTCAAGAGGTGGTTTAATTCTAACAGCTATGCGTTTACACTAAACATCAAACATAAAACATCAGCGTACTAAGGAAACATGCTCTAATACTGTAGTCTGACCGCCCTGATTTCGAGCAAATCTACACTGGCAGAAAAAAAATCACAACACCAGGGAGTTGTGCAACATAAGCAAAAATTGGTAGGAATGTTTCTACATCTGAAACATACTGTCTGTTCATTTTTCGCGGGCTGGTCCCGGCGGAGGTTCGAGTCCTCCCTCGGGCATGGGTGTGTGTGTTTGTCCTTAGGATAAATTAAGTAGTGTGTAAGCTTAGGTACTGATGACCTTAGCAGTTAAGTCCCATAAGATTTCACATACATCTTAACATTTTTGAACACATTTCGCACCAGTCGCATAAGTTTGGCGCTAGTAGCGCCACTATGAGGATGCTGATCAGATTTGCTTTAAATACACGATGTAACGATCTTGAGCATTAGTTACCTTTGGGATTGGATGCGGTACGTTACTGTTAGTGAAGGATGTCTTTAAGGCGACAAAGACGCCGTTGTCAACACCTCACTGTGTCTGAATGACGTGGTGTAGAAAGGCTACAGAAACTGGATGCCCCGTCTACATATTGCAGAAAGACTTGACAGGAATGTAGCCACATTCACCCACATATCGCAACTGTAACCCAACATGCTCTATAGACAGTTGACATGTCACTTTGGCCTCGATCACCACAAACAGTATTAAACCCTCCCTGTATTGACCGACCAAGAGCAATAGGCATGGAACTCCATCCCACAAACTGAAATCCGGCACCTGTACAACACAGTGCATGCACGTTTACATGCTTGCATTCAACATTCTGACGGCTACACTGCTTGTTAATGTAGCTGAGTGTCACATTTACAATGGCTTATCTCGCGCTTACATTAACTTGTGATCTTGCAATGTTAATCACTTAAATACTTTGCCTGTCGGCGTATGCAACATGAAAATCCAGTTTTGTTCTGTTTCTAGTATGTTCATTATTTTACCAGCACAGGCCCTCCTCCAGACTGTCGTAGATTGCACAGGGTGAGCGACTTGAGATGTAACACCCATTTTATTTCGTGAACGGTTACACATACCGAAACGCGGTTTCAGCAAATGTTAGAGCGTCGAGGGGTACGTTTTTCTTTTTTATTTATGTTCTTAGCACTGGTATCAACGGAGATAGTGAAGCAAGTACGTTTTTTTAGATGGAACCATATACTTTTTAAGTGCTTTCGATATCTGTTGAGAAGACAGTTACAGTGACATAGCGTTTGTTAATGTTGAAGCCTGTCGCAAAAAAAAAAAAAAAAATTCGCAAAATGTCCTAGAACATGAGATCACGGTGACCGGAATATTGTGTCCGATGTCATCACATTTGCCTGTTGACTTGTCTGCACTGCAGGCCACTCATTTCTGCTTCAACGTTCGTTGCGTGCAGACATATAAACCAATGGCGAGAATTGGATAGCCGGCCGCGGTGGTCTCGCGGTTCTAGGCGCGCAGTCCGGAACCGTGCGACTGCTACGGTCGCAGGTTCGATTCCTGCCTCGGGCATGGATGTGTGTGATGTCCTTAGGTTAGTTAGGTTTAAGTAGTTCTAAGTTCTAGGGGACTGATGACCACAGCAGTTGAGTCCCATAGTCCTCAGAGCCATTTTTGAGAATTGGATATACTACTTTTATGTGGTGAATGTGAAAGAAGTGCCGCAGAAACACTACAGTGGTATAGGGCGGTCTATCCGGTTCACCAACATCCGATGCGCCAGGCAACTGCACGATCATTAACATGCCGGCCGAGCGGTTCTAGGCGCTTCAGTCTGGAACCGCGCGACCGCTACGGTCGCAGGTTCGAATCCTGCCTCGGGCATGGATGTGTGTGATGTCCTTAGGTTAGTTAGGTTTAAGTAGTTCTAAGTTCTAAGTCCCATAGTGCTCAGAGCCATTTGAGCCATTAACGTGCTAGTGCGGACAGACTGCTTGAACGTCAAAGACAGAACAATAAATGAGGTTGCAACAGACAGAGAACACGAAGGAGCTGTTCCGGCTACGACGCTAATTAACCCGCACCGTGGTACGAGACATATTGCCTAGGAATGTGGAATCAGACAGATGAAGGTCATTCGCATCCTGCTTCGACGGAATTTCCACCCCTCTCATCTGTCACTACATCAGGCACTCGACGACCGTGATTTTGTACGTCGAACAGGATTTTGTCGGTTTGCTCTTCAGTAACTGAGGGACGATCCTACGTTTTCCCAACGAGTGCTCTTTACCCCTGAAGCTACGTTTACTAACCACGCTTATGTAAATTTGCACAGCATGCACGGGCAGCCGAAGATACACACTGTATTCGTCAGGTGCAACATCAGCGGCAGTGGTGCGTTAACGAATGGTGCGGCATCATAGGAAATTACATTGTGGGACCCTACTCCATCTCAGTCGTTCCTGATGGACATTCGTACGCACACTTTCTGGCAAATATTCTGCCGGTTCTTCTAGGGAGCTACCACAGGGTATTCGACAGTGTACGTAGCTGCAACACGACGGTTGTCCAGCTTACTAGTCCCGCGTTGCAACGCAAATACTGAATGAGAACTTTCCTGGACGCTGGATAGGACAAAATTCTGTTGTCTAATTGCCTGCGATGTTCCCGATTTGACTCTTCTCGATTTCTTTCTTTGGGGAGCACTCAAAGATGTAGTCTATGGCCAGACGATATGTATCGTGGAATCGACAGTGCGTGCTCTATCATATTGTGGTGTCACCGCCAGACACCACACTTGCTAGGTGGTAGCCTTTAAATCGGCCGCGATACGTTAGTATACGTCGGACCGGCGTGTCGCCACTATCAGTGATTGCAGACCGAGCGCCGCCACACGGCAGGTCTAGTCTACAGAGACTCCCTAGCACTCGCCCCAGTTGTACAGCCGACTTTGCTAGCGATGGTTCACTGACTACATACGCTCTCATTTGCAGAGACGACAGTTTAGCATAGCCTTGAGCTACGTCATTTGCTACGACCTAGCAAGGCGCCATATTCAGTTACTATGTCTTCTGACCCCCCCATGAACCATGGACCTTGCCGCTGGTGGGGAGGCTTGCGTGCCTCAGCGATACAGATAGCCGTACCGTAGGTACAACCACAACGGAGGGGTATCTGTTGAGAGGCCAGACAAACGTGTGGTTCCTGAAGAGGGGCAGCAGCCTTTTCAGTAGTTGCAAGGGCAACAGTCTGGATGATTGACTGGTCTGGCCTTGTAACAATAACCAAAACGGCCTTGCTGTGCTGGTACTGCGAACGGCTGAAAGCAAGGGGAAACTACGGCCGTAATTTTTCCCGAGGGCATGCAGCTTTACTGTATGATTAAATGATGATGGCGTCCTCTTGGGTAAAATATTCCGGAGGTAAAATAGTCCCCCATTCGGATCTCCGGGCGGGGACTACTCAAGAGGATGTCGTTATCAGGAGAAAGAAAACTGGCGTTCTACGGATCGGAGCGTGGAATGTCAGATCCCTTAATCGGGCAGGTAGGTTAGAAAATTTGAAAAGGGAAATGGATAGGTTAAAGTTAGATATAGTGGGAATTAGTGAAGTTCGGTGGCAGGAGGAACAAGACTTCTGGTCAGGTGACCACAGGGTTATAAACACAAAGTCAAATAGGGGTAATGCAGGAGTAGGTTTAATAATGAATAGGAAAATAGGAACGCGGGTAAGCTACTACAAACAGCTTAGTGAACGCATTATTGTGGCCAAGATAGATACGAAGCCCACACCTACTACAGTAGTACAAGTTTATATGCCAACTAGCTCTGCAGATGACGAAGAAATTGAAGAAATGTATGATGAAATAAAAGAAATTATTCAGATAGTGAAGGGAGACGAAAATTTAATAGTCATGGGTGACTGGAATTCGAGTGTAGGAAAAGGGAGAGAAGGAAACGTAGTAGGTGAATATGGATTGGGGCTAAGAAATGAAAGAGGAAGCCGCCTGGTAGAATTTTGCACAGAGCACAACTTAATCATAGCTAACACTTGGTTTAAGAATCATGATAGAAGGTTGTATACATGGAAGAACCCTGGAGATACTAAAAGGTATCAGATAGATTATATAATGGTAAGACAGAGATTTAGGAACCAGGTTTTAAATTGTAAGACATTTCCAGGGGCAGATGTGGACTCTGACCACAATCTATTGGTTATGACCTGTAGATTAAAACTGAAGAAACTGCAAAAAGGTGGGAATTTAAGGAGATGGGACCTGGATAAACTGAAAGAACCAGAGGTTGTACAGAGTTTCAGGGAGAGCATAAGGGAACAATTGACAGGAATGGGGGAAAGAAATACAGTAGAAGAAGAATGGGTAGCTTTGAGGGATGAAGTAGTGAAGGCAGCAGACGATCAAGTAGGTAAAAAGACGAGGGCTAGTAGAAATCCTTGGGTAACAGAAGAAATATTGAATTTAATTGATGAAAGGAGAAAGTATAAAAATGCAGTAAATGAAGCAGGCAAAAAGGAATACAAACGTCTCAAAAATGAGATCGACAGGAAGTGCAAAATGGCTAAGCAGGGATGGCTAGAGGACAAATGTAAGGATGTAGAGGCTTGTCTCACTAGGGGTAAGATAGATACTGCCTACAGGAAAATTAAAGAGACCTTTGGAGAGAAGAGAACCACTTGTATGAATATCAAGAGCTCAGATGGCAACCCAGTTCTAAGCAAAGAAGGGAAGGCAGAAAGGTGGAAGGAGTATATAGAGGGTCTATACAAGGGCGATGTACTTGAGGACAATATTATGGAAATGGAAGAGGATGTAGATGAAGATGAAATGGGAGATACGATACTGCGTGAAGAGTTTGACAGAGCACTGAAAGACCTGAGTCGAAACAAGGCCCCCGGAGTAGACAACATTCCATTGGAACTACTGACGGCCTTGGGAGAGCCAGTCCTGACAAAACTCTACCATCTGGTGAGCAAGATGTATGAAACAGGCGAAATACCCTCAGACTTCAAGAAGAATATAATAATTCCAATCCCAAAGAAAGCAGGTGTTGACAGATGTGAGAATTACCGAACAATCAGTTTAATAAGCCACAGCTGCAAAATACTAACACGAATTCTTTACAGACGAATGGAAAAACTAGTAGAAGCCGACCTCGGGGAAGATCAGTTTGGATTCCGTAGAAATACTGGAACACGTGAGGCAATACTGACCTTACGACTTATCTTAGAAGAAAGATTAAGGAAAGGCAAACCTACGTTTCTAGCATTTGTAGACTTAGAGAAAGCTTTTGACAATGTTGACTGGAATACTCTCTTTCAAATTCTAAAGGTGGCAGGGGTAAAATACAGGGAGCGAAAGGCTATTTACAATTTGTACAGAAAGCAGATGGCAGTTATAAGAGTCGAGGGACATGAAAGGGAAGCAGTGGTTGGGAAGGGAGTGAGACAGGGTTGTAGCCTCTCCCCGATGTTATTCAATCTGTATATTGAGCAAGCAGTAAAGGAAACAAAAGAAAAATTCGGAGTAGGTATTAAAATCCATGGAGAAGAAATAAAAACTTTGAGGTTCGCCGATGACATTGTAATTCTGTCAGAGACAGCAAAGGACTTGGAAGAGCAGTTGAACGGAATGGATGGTGTCTTGAAGGGAGGATATAAGATGAACATCAACAAAAGCAAAACGAGGATAATGGAATGTAGTCGAATTAAGTCGGGTGATGTTGAGGGTATTAGATTAGGAAATGAGACACTTAAAGTAGTAAAGGAGTTTTGCTATTTGGGGAGCAAAATAACTGATGATGGTCGAAGTAGAGAGGATATAAAATGTAGACTGGCAATGGCAAGGAAAGCGTTTCTGAAGAAGAGAAATTTGTTAACATCGAGTATAGATTTAAGTGTCAGGAAGTCATTTCTGAAAGTATTTGTATGGAGTGTAGCCATGTATGGAAGTGAAACATGGACGGTAAATAGTTTGGACAAGAAGAGAATAGAAGCTTTCGAAATGTGGTGCTACAGAAGAATGCTGAAGATTAGATGGGTAGATCACATAACTAATGAGGAGGTACTGAATAGGATTGGGGAGAAGAGGAGTTTGTGGCACAACTTGACCAGAAGAAGGGATCGGTTGGTAGGACATGTTCTGAGGCATCAAGGGATCACCAATTTAGTATTGGAGGGCAGCGTGGAGGGTAAAAATCGTAGGGGGAGACCAAGAGATGAATACACTAAGCAGATTCAGAAGGATGTAGGTTGCAGTAGGTACTGGGAGATGAAGAAGCTTGCACAGGATAGAGTAGCATGGAGAGCTGCATCAAACCAGTCTCAGGACTGAAGACCACAACAACAACAACAACATGTCTTCTGAACAGATAATACTGTGACTCATGTACCGTCAAGAGCGACGTTCATCATTAATGGATTAAAGTTAAGTATCAAACTAATTATGTCCGCTTTCTGAATTCTCATTTCTTGTCATGTTCCAGACCTCACGTCAGTACAGTTCTTCCCTCCTCACGCCAGCCTGCGTGAGCTAAAACGCGTGCATTTCGGCCTCCTCTCGTAACACGGTGTTGGCTCTTAGGCAACGCAACACATATCATCCACTATATTTATATCGCTCATCGTTCTTTCGAAAAGCGATTGCAAATGTGCCTTTCAGTTCATGGCCAACAGTTTGTAAATATGCCTAAATAAAGGATAAAGCTATTTTTTGGAAGACAAAATTTATGTTATGTAATTTGGGTAGTTACCATATCATTGTTAATAAATTGTTTATTTCATTTACGTGTGTACGTGGTAACATTGTCATTTGGCACTTACGTTCAGCGTGAAACGACGTTTCGTTAAGAAGGATATTTATTTTGCGGTGGACAGGTGGTCACTAAGGTATTATTAATAAAATGTTTTGTTCAACGAATGTATCCCTTGTGATATAACATGGAGCCGTGTAGGTGGAGAAAGTTGTTCGACAGCATGTACTCTAAGAAGCACACAGCCACGTACAGGAAAAGAGAAGTCCAAGTTATCTATTTTATACAGTAGTTGTCTTTTGCAACGTATAAGGCATCCCTATTTTTGAATAAGGACCAGTTGATTTCTCTGTTTCAGCTCACGTAAATTTGGAGGATGCACAAATGTGAAATAGTTTTTCCAAGCCGTTTGTGATACGCTAGATTCTATCCATGTCGTATTTCCACATACATCATTCGTAGGTGAACCTGCATCTGGGTCGTAAGTTGGTTCAAGGGGAAAAAGAGCTTTATTATCGTAGCGCAGGCCTACCTTACGGTGTACAACAGCGCAGCCTGATCCGAGAGGCCTGCTTGGAAGTGTTTTGCACAGAAATGCCGTTTCCGGCCACAGTGCTCTCACACCCTAGGATATTTCTCGAATTTTTTACGACAGATTTCAGCGTCAACATTAACAAACATTATATTACTGTAACTTTCTTCTCAAAATCTATCGGATGTTATTGTAAAAGGTACACTGTTCCATTTAAAAAAAACGTTGTTACTTCAACATCTGAGCTGATACTCGCCCAAAAAGCATTAACCAAAGAATAACATATGTGCCCATCGACGCTCTAACATTTGCCGAAAACCACGTTTCGATAGGTGTCACCGTTCAAGAAATAAAATCAGTGTTACCTTCTACGTGACTCACCCTGTATATTTCCCTTACACGTCAGTTATGTTATTATTCTCTCCTGCTATAAAATTCTTCGTTAATAACATAGAAATTTCTAATTTAAGAAGTACTAAGTACGAGGGCGGTTCAGAAAGTAACCTCCGATTGGTCACAGTGCGGGTTGTGGGTGGAGTAGCGACGCCATCTGTGCGTTCACGCACTCAACAGGTCAGTCGGCATCAAGCCGTGGTCGAGTGAACGTCGTACCTGCGCTAGTTTAGTTTTTGTGGCAGTTTGAAATGTGTGCTGCAATAGAAAACCCCGCCAAATGTGAAGTGCGTGCTGTCATAAGGTTTTTTTACAGCCAAAGGATATTCTGCAGCAGCTATTCATCGTGAGCTTTGTGCCGTGTACGGACCAAGAGTTATGAGTGAAGGAGTTGTCCGTGAATGGGTACGTTTATTTAAAAGTGGACGAGAAAACGTTCATGATGAAGAGAGGAGTGGTAGACCATCATTGGTGACTGACGAACTCATTCAGACAGTTGATGCAAAAGTTCGTGAAAATCGACGTTTCTCAATGTCGGAGTTGTCTACTGGTTTTCCACAGATTTCTAAGACTCTCTTGTACGAGATAGTGACAGCAAGATTGGGTTACCGTAAGTTCTGTGCACGATGGGTGCCCAAAATTCTTACCGACCACCACAAAACTCAAAGAATGGCCTCTGCATTAGACTTTCTGTCACGTTATGAGGACGAAGGAGAACCATTGTTAAACAGAATCGTGACCGGTGACGAAACCTGGATTAAGTACGTGAACCCTGAGACAAAAGAACAATCAAAGATGTGGGCACATTCAAATTCGCCTACCAAACCAAGAAAAGCCTCGCAAGATTTTTCTGCCAGAAAACTGATGGCAACGGTGTTTTGGGATGCCAAAGGGGTGTTGTTGGTTGAATTCATCGAACGTGGTACGACCATTAATCAAGACGTGTACTGTGAAACAATAAAAAAGTTACGACGGGCTATACAGAACAAACGCCGTGGTATGCTGACTTCCGGTATCGTTTTTTTGCACGATAACGCCCGTCCTCACTCTGCTCGCAGAACAACGGCCCTTCTTGAGTCCTTCAAGTGGGACGTTATCAACCATCCACCTTACAGCCCAGACCTGGCGCCAAGTGATTATCACCTCTTCATGCATTTGAAGAAATGGCTCGGGTCACAGCGGTTTGAAGACGACGAAGAGCTCAAAGATGCGGTCACAGGCTGGCTCCAGGCACAAGCGGGTGATTTTTATGCAGAAGGAATTTCAAAGCTTGTGAAGAGATACGATAAGTGCCTCAATCGCTATGGAGACTATGTAGAAAAATAGTGCAAAGATGTAGTTGTAAGATGTATATATTAAAATATTTTTATTTAACTTGGTGTATTTTTTTAAATAAACCGGAGGTTACTTTCTGAACGGCCCTCGTAAAATCACTCTTGGCGGTGTCACTCGGGAGGTTAAGAACGGTTATTTTCACGTCTAGAGTGCATAGTATTTGCCTTACTTACAGTTTATGGATATAATGAAACTAGCTTGGTGCTTGAGTCAGCCATTGGAGGAATGCAGTGTGTGGAATAAAACGAGATCAAGTATGACGCAGGGCCGGTGCGTATTTGGCTCTATACTGTGTCTCGTAGCGGTGTGGCGAGTTCCGTTACATGTCGCCACTCACTAGCAACCACATGCAGGGCACCGTTGCTGGACCACACACCTGGCGGCGTGTCAACACGGCGCAAGGCGGGCACTTCAGAAGGCGGTAAATTATACAGCCGCAAACTCGCCACTGAAAGATTATGCCTTTACCGGCTCTAAACAAGAAGCGTGTTAAACACTCTAAAGTATTTAAATGCTTTTCTGAAAATGTTTGGAAATAAGCCGCATCGGTTTTGAAAATATATCAGTGATGAAATTAGAAGATTGAAGATTATTACATTTCCTTCAACTGCAAACATTGTCCGTTATAGGATCTACAGTTTACAGCTTTATTTAATAATGGTCAATTTAGACGTTTTATTATTTGTAGAGCGGTAAGAGAACGATCCCAGATTCATGGTCACTCTGATGTGGGCTGGGAATGAGCCCTAGTTCAAGGTCGCCGACATGTAGCCCAGATTCAGTGTCACATAGAATATCATGAGGCGGTTCTTCAAGGGCACCCCTTCCACATCACCTAGGGAAACTCCAGCAATTGCAAAATGTAGCCGCTGACGTGCTGCAGCCACTATCAACGCTGACGCCACCTTTTGGGCAATTATAAACGAAGGTCACCCACCTACTGCGCCAGTTTGGGCCCCAGAATCAAGGTCACCTACCTCGATTCCCATCTTCTAGGGAAATACAGCACTTGTGCTTGGCACTCCATAGTGAAAGTATCAGAGTTTTTGTCTTTGTAAAAGATAATAGGCACATAAAAAAATTTTGGTTTATTGACAATAATTTATTTAAGATACGGCGTTCATTGAATGCTAAACCAGCATTAACATGTTCCGATCTATCAGCTCTCACAGAAAGCGGGACATTGCATGGTGTTAGTTAAGCTGCTTCCACAACACACAGGATGGTTGAAATAAAAGACAGAGGCACTGTTTCTTATTAACAAAGATGTGGAAGACATTGCAACATACGGAAACTAGAAGAATTTGCAGCGTTGTGGAGCGTTTCCAAACAGCTATCTGAAGGTGATGACCTCTACATTTAAAATCGTCTTCCACAGTGACAGGATAGCAGATACCTCAATGTTGCATTTTAGAAGAGACTAAGAGCATTGATTCCTTATATTGGCGGGGCATACCGCACGTAGGTGTATGATCACTGTTTAGGTGTCCCAGTTGGCAGCCATTATCACTGCCAAATCTTAGAATACTGCATCTTCCATTTTTATCAGCGAGTTTTCACGCCAGTTTATCTTTGAGAGGGCCAGGGAGGGATAGGTTGAGGGGTGGGGTGGGGGGTGCGGAGGTTGGACATCTGTTGGTGGCATTTTGCACTAGTTCAGTCGAGCTCTGCACATCAAGGTGAGCACACACACGAAAATTTTTCAACAAGACAACACATCTGATCTGCATCAGTGTAATTATGTAATTAGGGAATATACACTCCTGGAAATTGAAATAAGAACACCGTGAATTCATTGTCCCAGGAAGGGGAAACTTTATTGACACATTCATGGGGTCAGATACATCACATGATCACACTGACAGAACCACAGGCACATAGACACAGGCAACAGAGCATGCACAATGTCGGCACTAGTACAGTGTATATCCACCTTTCGCAGCAATGCAGGCTGCTATTCTCCCATGGAGACGATCGTAGAGATGCTGGATGTAGTCCTGTGGAACGGCTTGCCATGCCATTTCCACCTGGCGCCTCAGTTGGACCAGCGTTCGTGCTGGACGTGCAGACCGCGTGAGACGACGCTTCATCCAGTCCCAAACATGCTCAATGGGGGACAGATCCGGAGATCTCGCTGGCCAGGGTAGTTGACTTACACCTTCTAGAGCACGTTGGGTGGCACGGGATACATGCGGACGTGCATTGTCCTGTTGGAACAGCAAGTTCCCTTGCCGGTCTAGGAATGGTAGAACGATGGGTTCGATGACGGTTTGGATGTACCGTGCACTATTCAGTGTCCCCTCGACGATCACCAGTGGTGTACGGCCAGTGTAGGAGATCGCTCCCCACACCATGATGCCGGGTGTTGGCCCTGTGTGCCTCGGTCGTATGCAGTCCTGATTGTGGCGCTCACCTGCACGGCGCCAAACACGCATACGGCCATCATTGGCACCAAGGCAGAAGCGACTCTCATCGCTGAGACGACACGTCTCCATTCGTCCCGCCATTCACGCCTGTCGCGACACCACTGGAGACGGGCTGCACGATGTTGGGGCGTGAGCGGAAGACGGCCTAACGGTGTGCGGGACCGTAGCCCAGCTTCATGGAGACGGTTGCGAATGGTCCTCGCCGATACCCCAGGAGCAACAGTGTCCCTAATTTACTGGGAAGTGGCGGTGCGGTCCCCTACGGCGCTGCGTAGGATCCTACGGTCTTGGCGTGCATCCGTGCGTCGCTGCGGTCCGGTCCCAGGTCGACGGGCACGTGCACCTTCCGCCGACCACTGGCGACAACATCGATGTACTGTGGAGACCTCACGCCCCACGTGTTGAGCAATTCGGCGGTACGTCCACCCGGCCTCCCGCATGCCCACTATACGCCCTCGCTCAAAGTCCGTCAACTGCACATACGGTTCACGTCCACGCTGTCGCGGCATGCTACCAGTGTTAAAGACTGCGATGGAGCTCCGTATGCCACGGCAAACTGGCTGACACTGACGGCGGCGGTGCACAAATGCTGCGCAGCTAGCGCCATTCGACGGCCAACGCCGCGGTTCCTGGTGTGTCCGCTGTGCTGTGCGTGTGATCATTGCTTATACAGCCCTCTCGCAGTGTCCGGAGCAAGTATGGTGGGTCTGACACACCGGTGTCAATGTGTTCTTTTTTCCATTTCCAGGAGTGTAGTTGCTGGACACAGCAGTACTTGCTCCTTCCAGTCTATTTGATCAGCCCAGACTGAGCATTTCCCGCTATTTCTTCAGATGTTGGAGGATAGGGAGGGGAGGAGACGATAGTGGCTAAGCATTACCTGCCAATTTCCAACAATAGCTCAGTGTAGACCAAAGCTTTTTCCCACCAGTTTCGAGAAGGGGGAGGGAAGGAGAGTAGGAGATTAACCAGTGAGATTCGAGAGAAGAAGGTGAGGGTATGGGTGTGGGGTTTCTCAGAAGGATTGATTGGCCCCAGGGGGACATATATCTGCGCCCATCGATTAGCATTCCCCTGAATGTATGCAACCTCCACTAACTAAATGTGCCAGTACCAGCTGTACCCTATGTTATGGCTTCTGCACCACTTGTTAGCAGCAGACACAGTGACTGTGCCAAAGACTGAGACAGCGTGGAGTTTTACAATTATTTATTGAACTTTCTTTACAGTTTCTCCCTCATCGTCGCTGCCCACCCTGCGGATCCCACTGATAGCACTCGGGAGCCTCAGGCCAGCAGTGCTCCGCTGAAGCCAGGATGCCCTGTGGTAGAGATGAACTCGTCGCCGCTCACCGCGCCTAGTACGAGCACGGCCACGGAGCCGCGTCGCCGTGAGGTCAGCTGCCGACGCCTGCTGGGAATCCGTCAGTCGCGGTGTCCACGAGGTCCCATCATGGACGGACCACGCGCCGTGGGACCGGGTTGCCGTGAAGTCCGGGCGTCAGACCCTGGCGGCGCCTGTGACCAACACCGATCCTGCTGCAAGTTCTCGCTGTAGTTAGTCAGCCATGGTGCCGACCGAACTCGGGATGACCTCCAGAGCTGAAGTTTACATCTGGCGGCGAATGGATGACTCCTGCGAGCTGAAACAGACTTCCAGTATCGTCACCTACGAAGATTGAACATTCGGACATGGACCACGTCCGTCCTCAGATCTGAACTGCTTCCTAATGGCTTCTGCCTGTTGCTGCCTGCGCTCCACTATTTATATCCGGCAGGAGGACGTTTTTTTACCGTTGGTGGTAGCTTTTTGTTATTACTCCCGCAGTATATTGCAGCGTAACTTAGCGTGCTGGCCTCACTTCCCCTTACTTAGCACTCTCCAGGCTTCGCTTGGCACTCGGTCTGTGTGCGTCCTTGCATCAGTCTGTTGGTAGACTGCTGCTATCAGCAAGGCTATCTGTGCATGCTTTTTTCGCAACGCCTCTATCGCCGGTGTGCCTCTGTTTTGCCATTCTCCACTGCGTGAAGCAATGCTTACTACCCGTGGCCGCAAAACCTACTACTCATATGGTGCTAATCGGTCAGGGAAAGTGAATTGTGAAAGTGATCAATACAAAAAGTGAAGGATACAGAAACTGACCATGGAGGCAGGATCCAGTGAAATAAACAGTGAGAACAGTGAGTGTGAGGCCTAGATAGTGAATGCCATCAGTGGCGATTAAAATTGGATGGGAGCACTGAGTATAAAGGAAGGCAATGAGTCATCACAGTGCTGCGACAGTGTACAAGTTGCTACACGTGCTCATCAGTCTAGCCCACCCCTGGCTCCCCCTCAGCTCCCAGTGCTATGGCAGTAGGTGATACATGCTGCTGTCAAAGCTGCCATAGCTGCTGATGCAGCTGTTTCTGCCTGCATTACATTCCAGTGTGTCACAAGACTATTGCCAGTACAACGTGTTGGCATCACTCCTCATGTTCAAGCAGTTAACAACACTTAAAGTATTTATTAACTGCTTCTAACCAACTGCTGAAAAGGAGATGTAAAAATTAAAACACAACCACTTCGTGATAATGATGGAGTAGAATTAGTTTGTAACACAAACACAGAAACTAATGTAGAATGTAGTGTAAATATTAGACCCGATTTCAGGTGATGAGCTATCGGCAAAAGAGTACCAACTTCTTATGATTATATAGCAGAACATGAGGTTAAATAAGAAAAGGTAGAATCGTCGAATGTGTGAGTTAGCGAAACTGAATTTGAAGATTTAGGGATACAAACGAGTCAGATAATGCCAGAGTCTCCTGTGATACCAATTGTTATGCAGAGAAAAAGTGGATTCAGTCACTATTTGCAAAGATAGAATCTGGTAATAATGAATTGCAAAATAAACTGGTGTATTGTCTAAATCTTGAACTGACTCCACTAAGGATGAAATAGAGAAAAGTTTAAACCATGACTTAGAATCTAACCAAATTGCACTGAGGACCACATTGAAAACTGACATAGTTTAAATTTTTGAATTGATACTAATCATAATGATTCAAAAATGAAAGTAGGGCAGCAGTTAACAAAACTACACAATGTTTTCAAAAGCGACATTGGTGACGTTCTCAATTAATTAAAAAAAAAGAGATAAACAGCTACAAAAGAAGTTAACAGAAAGAATAAGCAAGGAATCTGAACTTTGCAGTTGTCAATTTGAAGAAATAGAGTCCAAAGTAAACAGTTATCAAACAGAGATCAAAGAGATAACTGATTGTAAAAAGATTTATAAAAAATTTGCTTCAGTTCATCTCCAAGTAGAAGATTTAAATTCTGTCATTTCTAACTTATAAACTGACATTTTGTGCAACACTACTGTACAACATATTACTTCAGTTGACTCTGGTTTCATTGGATATCAGCAATTTTTACGTTTTGACCCAGAGAAGCAAATTCACACATTAGAGTTCTGAAATGATTTTGAAGATATATTATCGAGTGGGTGGTCTGAAAGCGAGAAAATATCATTTGCCGGGAGATGCTTTACGTTAGTCGACTGACGTCATTATAAGATGTGAAGCACTGTTTGAATTTAAATCAGCTTTCCTGAGTGAGTTATGGTCTCACAATAAGCAAAATAATGTATTAAGGAAATTTTGGAGTGGTAAAACGTACATTCCTGGTCGTGAACTTTTTAAAGAATTCTCCTAGAAAATGGGTATCGCGTCTGTCGCATTTAACAGAGAACATGAAATCGCAAATGATAATAACAGGATTAGAAGGTAAACTGTCTTGTTATTGACAGAAAGGATTCATTTCCGCACCAACCGATAATGTAGATAAATTCATTGGATATTTAGAACTGGTAGAGAGAGTAGCGGCTAATGAAGTACTGGTACACAGTAATAATAAGATCCTTGAGTGAAATATAAACACAGAAATGATCAGGGTGGTAACGTAAATGAGCCAATCTTAGAATCTCGAAATACGAACACTAATTGTCGTGGCATAGACAGAGGAAAAGGAGCAAGACAGCCTCCATGTTTTCACAATTATGACGAAAACAGACAGGTAGAAAATGTTCTATTGAGACAAAACGTAGAGTAAAATGTTTTTCGATCCGAAAACGTAACTAATGATAATAATAGGCCTACTGAGAGAAGCTGAGTCCCAAGTAGGAGGAACGTGGTGCTCTCTAAGCCGAGACACTAACACTCCGAGTAATTGAAAAACACATCAGAATAGACCAACACACAGAAACCATTGACAGGTATGATGATGCTGTAGCAATTACCAACACTGATGATTTGTTCAGACATACCAGATATCTACTTGAGTCTTTCAGACACACTAAAAAAGTGTGTTAAACTTGAGAAGGAAACCAGTACAAATATAAAGAGAAGCCTCGCAAGTCATTTGTAGCTGGTAGTAACGGACATGAGGTAAGTGCTCATATTTACCACAATGATGGCAGTCTGCAAGCTAAGAATCTTCTGGAGGCTGTGGATTCAGCATTACAGAGTTTTGAAGAAGAGCAGTTAATGGATGAAGGGGGTAGCAATTACAATAAGTCTGAGGATATTATGAGTTGTGATAACCTGTCAAACAAATTAGCAGCACACGGTAACTTATATATAGCAATGATGGGAAAGAACAAACCTGCTCAAAAAATTAAGCTAATTAGCAGCAGACAAAGATAGAAGAAGACCTCAAATGCGTTTATTTGAAATTTGTATACGTGATATAAAAGGTAGCTGAAAATGTGGTTATTGATTACCCCATTAATCTAAGTGTAAATGTAATTGCAACTGAAGAAGATTGTTTTTCATGGAAGCAGATAGAAAGAGATTCGTTTGACAGATTTTAGGAGACACCTGTACATAGTAGGATAAGCCACCCAATTATACAACTAAGAGTAAATATTTCAGACATAACAGTGTGCATTCTTTTGGGCAGTAACAGTGAAGCGAGTGCACTACCCAAGTTTTCTTTGATTCCATTCCTAACAGGAGTAAGCTAACTGTAATGAGAGTATCTGGTTTAAGGATAGTAGACGCTACTGGAAAAATAGCCAGACTAATAAATTAAGAGGCTTTGACATCAACTGGTATAAGAGGAGTAATAATAGAAGTCCATGTTTAATTGTGTTACGTTTAAGTATGGATATGTTGACTGGCGTCGATTTTCTGTCAAAATACTGGGAAAAGATTGACTTTGTCAGAGCATATTCTGATGTAATCACTGTGCCTTTCACTTTCACTGGAAAGCATGTTGTTAGTGATAGTAAGGAATGGGAGATGCTTATCAGAGTAATGATAAATAATGGGTATTTGGAGGAAGATATTAAATTCACTAAAAATATGCAGAATGTTGCTGAGGAAGAAAAACATACTATAGATGCAACAGAAGTTAAGATACAGTCAATTGAACATATTTCCTGTGAATAAAAGGCAGAATTAAGAGCTGTGTTAACCAACCATCCCAATGTATTTTCGAATAAGATAGTTATCGTAAAAGGTTATGAGTGACCTTTAAACGTAAAACCTGGACAAGTCTTTTTCAAAGGAGCCTTAGGAGATACATTTAGCTAGGAAAGAAGCAGTCAAGAAATAAATTCAACTTGGTATTGAAAAAGCAGTTAGTGAATTGTATAATTGCTGTGGTAGCTGGAAGTGTCAGATTGCTGTTGGACACCCACTGGATAAATGAAACTGTAATAAGAGAGAGTGACTACTACCAAAATATGAACGAGTTATTGCAAAAATTCTCAGAGGGTTAATATCTCACTTCAGTGGCTATAACGTGTGAATACTGGAATCTGCCTTTGACAAGATAATCTCGTAAATACATGGCCTTTTTATGCGAGGGAGCGTGCTGCCAATAAAGAGTACTCCAGGTTTAATTAAACATTTCTGTGTGTGCTTTGGTAAGAGCAGTGGCTCATATATTGGGGAAAGAACAGTTAACGTAGGTAACATTGTATGTAGACGACGTACTTTTGACGAGTTCCGCATGGGAAGAGCGTATTAGTCTCGAGACAGGGTGCTGGAAGCAGTTGTAAAAGGAGGTAAACTGTTAAAGCTCAAAAGGACCGAGTGTGTTAAAGACAAGTTAAATTTCTTGGACAATAAAATTATCAGAGAAGGTATTTTGCCATATCCTTCCACGCTTGCAGTTATTGAGAGGTCTGAGGTGACATTTGAGGTGGCTAAGAACAAAAAGCAACTCAGGCCTATGCTTGGATTATTGAGGTTCTACCAACGTTTGATGGGTGGGTGATCAATCATATAACAGACTGGGCCTACACCGGTTTTTTAAAGAAAGTACCCCTTGGGTTTGAACTAAAGAATGCAAGCCTTCTTTTGAAGAACTGAACAATTGTTTAATAAGTAGCCCTATATTCCATCATCCAGAGTTTGGAAAGCCCTTTTGTATGTTGGTTAACTCAAGTGGGTAGAGAATAGCCGTGGAAGTGTTCCAGATGGAAACAAAAGAAGATGAAGAGGTACACAAAGCGAGTCGTTTTCTGCAATCAGCACAAATTATTTATCTCGGAATTAGAGGCTCCACATTTGGTATGCAGAAGTTTCAAAACTATTTGTTACGTCATAAAGTGATAATACATAATGATCGCAGGGCTATCACATTCTTAAAAACTTAAAGACTCCCAAGGTAGGCCTTATATCTTCAGCAGTTCGACCTTGAAATCAGACATAGACAAGATAAGAACAATCTGATAGCAAGTGGGATATCGAGATGTGCTAATTTTTACATAGTATCAGGAATTCCTTTGACATAGAAGGGTATAGTACATATGTTTACTATGCATGGAGTCAAAGAATAAAGCGCATAGAAAAAAGTCTTTAAGAACTTCAGGAGAGAATAGAATGATGACGATCGATTGAAGCAAGTCAAAATCCATTTAGGGAACCCCAAACATCCTAAGATAGCCGATTATTATTGCCTACATAATGGAATTTTGTTCCAAAGGTGAAAATTAAATTCAACAGAACTGAACCTATGTTTCCCATCTCAACGTGTGTAATTACTGGTAGTAAACAGGATACAAACTGACACAGTGCACTCTGAACTGTGTTGGCAGCAGTTACCAATAACGCACACACCAATGAGTTACTGGAAGTAAATTTGCACCAAGCTCATATTAATGACAGCTATGCTCAAGATCGTCACTTAATCAAATACTGAAATGTTACTGCATGAACTGCAGAACTAAATTTGGACGTGAGGGGCTTGTATCTTAATTGACATGAAAAAAACAAATAAAGATAATCATATATAAATTGTTTGAATTCATCTACATATATCAGTTTTCCTTGACAGCAGTAATAGTTCAAGTTTCTTTCTAGTAACTGGAGAATATGATGGGGACCTATAAACTAGTAGAGTTTCACTAGTCAAGCTCTATGACTATTCCATTAAAATGGTTCAAATGGCTCTGAGCACTATGGGACTTAACATCTATGGTTATCAGTCCCCTAGAACTTAGAACTACTTAAACCTAACTAACCTAAGGACATGACACAGCACCCAGTCATCACGAGGCAGAGAAAATCCCTGACCCCGCCGGGAATCGAACCCGGGAACCCGGGCGCGACTATTCCATTAGAAAAGACTAATTCAAACAAGGCTAATCATTCACTTCACTTGGAGTACTTCATAATTTACTTTGCAAGACAATAAAATTCAACACTGAGCTTAATTAACTTCAAAAAAGGAACCATTCATGATAGAAATCAAAACCACACTATTTTTGAAAATGAGCTTAACTTATTTGCCTTTTTATCACCTGTGAAGCAGATGTTTTAGACAGTAATATTTACACAATCCTGCACTGTATTCCTACAAAACTATACTTTGTAATAAACTAAGGAAATTTTAGCAAAATCGTATCTAACTTCACTTTTGTGGTTTTAACTTTTACTACTTCTTTTACATTAGGCAAAAAAAATTTTAAACACTTGAATGCAAGAATTGTTGATTTAAATCAGTGTACTCGGTTTTAATAGCACTTAGGTGAGGACCCCGCATAGGTTCGTGATAAGGATAGAAAATATGGTTCTGGACACAAATTTGCTTTTGTGATTATTATTCAAACCACACACAAATTAACTGGTCCATGCCCATATACATTACTGTATGTATGAAGTTAGTGAAGCAGTGCCGAAGATTGGTGACAAGCGACATGGAAGCTGACTGTACTCACGGCTCTTGATGTTCGAATGCTCTATAAATCTCTTCTTGGCGTAGGATGTTCAACATGCCAAGAATACCAAATAATAGCCAGATCCACATCCGAGGCAAATCCTTTACAAAGCAGCTTCCAATTGCCTCACTTGGCACCGTCGAAGTGTGTCATGCTACGGCTAGCCACATACCGAGTACCGTTCACACCAAGGACCCGTTCAGTTCGACTGCCAAAACCACCTTTTACATCTCGCCATTTCACTTCCATATATATCACAAATACAAGTGCCCTAAGCATGAACCTGCTTTCAATAAACATTTTCTTTTTATGAATATATACATATTATAATAATTTATCATTTTAACAAATCATTTTACTATTTTCATATATACGTTGTAAAACTCTATTTTTCCTGTCACAAATGAAATACTTTAAATAACAAAGAATACACGCTCCATAATTGCAGATACACAGCTAAAAAATATAAACCGACTTCTAATCGCTATAAGTGTTACAATATGCATATTATAGAACCAAGTAAACTCTTAGGATTACTGGCAACAAATTTGTTTAACTCCCTTCCTACTTCTACAGGAGGATACACTCATGTTTTGTGTTGGCAAATAAACATGTAAAATTGTAGATAAATTGGAAAAAGACTATTCTGTAGACACTGGCAAGCCTAAAAATATCTTATCAGATAATGATCCACAATTTGCGTCCACATCTTCAGAGGCTGCAGGAATTCGACACATAGAAATCTCGGCGTATTTCCCTTAAGGAAATATGAACCAGAGTGTTCGTAAAAGATTATTGGGAGAAAAAGACATCATGATGGAAAATCTGTTCCCACTAGTTTTAGGATTAGTGAGCTATGGTTAGTTTAAACAAAGGAAAAATCCAAGAACATTTCAGCTGAAACCTAAAATGTTCATGTGTGTATATCAAGAACCTTTTGGAATAATGGGTAAGTCACATGCAGATGCTTACAGACTTGGGTACCCAAAACTAAGAAAAAAGTGGGTGTCCGAAACATTGTGAATGTGAAGAAATTTGTGGATAATAGTAACTGGAATCTGTCACTCTTTGGCGTATACACAATCTCGCGAGCTGCGCAGTCCAAGCTGGAAGAAATCTCATTTCTCTTCAGGTTTCACGTCTTGTTATCTTTCCTCTCAGAAGAAAAGAGTTTCATCTCAACACTATAGAGTGTGTAGACAACCTACCACTCTTTCGCAGGTACACAGTGTGGCATAATGTGCAGCCACAGCAGGATGAAATCTTATTTCATCTTCTGGTTTCATTCCTTCTATTGTTCTACCTTAGGAATTAGGGCCGGCCCGGGTGGCCGAGCGGTTCTAGGGGCTACAGTCTGGAACCACGCGACCGCTACGGTCGGAGGTTCGAATCCTGCCTCGGGCATGGATGTGTGTGATGTCCTTAGGTTAGTTAGGTTTAAGTAGTTCTATGTTCTAGGGGACTGATGACCACAGAAGTTAAGTCTAATAGTGCTCAGAGCCACATTAGGAATTAGGAATTCTACATCTTTACATTTGTAAATGAACTGTTAGTAAGTCAGAATCTTCCTAGTTTAACTATTATTTTACCATATCTGGACTGTTACGTAGCAACCACGAGAGGAGAGTTTGGGTTACAGAATTTAAGATTTTCGTTGAAATGCTGAAGCTTCAGAAAAAAGTGGAGAAAATACTAGTACGAGTGCTTACGGGCTGTAAAATCTGAAAGTAATGACTAATAGGAAAATATATAAGCACTAAATTTATTATATGCAGTAATGAAGCTGTACCAAGTCTGAAGATAATATGGTAATTTTACATATTAAAACATAAACAGTTCAGAGGCCACCATTTACCCTTGGTTTCGTTTTAAAAATTATAGAGTTCAAAATTGAAGAATTATTGGGCTAAGGACTTTATAGACCATAAATAAAGCACAGATTTACTTAGGAAAAAATTTGGGTAATAATTTCGTAGCCATATAGGGCGCTGACAGGGCGCTGCTGCCGACGCTGGAAGCAGTTTTGGAACACGTGTTTCCTTCGCCACCGACGCTGAGCATATATAAAGATCGAGGTGTCAGCACCTGCGCAGTGATTTAATCCCAGTTGCCGCCGAGAGGCCGTCGTGAAAGAACACACACGCTGCATTGTTTCACAGGGAGAGTATTTTACGCACTGAAAGTGAAGCTCCTCTTAAATTGTGTTCTGCGCAATAAATAGCAAATTTGCCGTGTTTGCTGTTCTGAAGAGTAAATTGGCGTGTTTTTGCTGTTCTCACGGAGGAACAAAATTGTCAGCGTTAAACTAGCGGGTAGCATGAAAAGGCCAACCACAATAATCAGTAGAAGATGAAAGTACGCCCGCATCTCGTGGTCGTGCGGTATCGTTCTCGCTTCCCACGCCCGGGTTCGATTCCCGGCGGGGTCAGGGATTTTCTCTGCCTCGTGATGGCTGGGTGTTGTGTGATGTCCTTAGGTTAGTTAGGTTTAAGTAGTTCTAAGTTCTAGGGGACTGATGACCATAGATGTTAAGTCCCATAGTGCTCAGAGCCATTTGAACCATTTGATGAAAGTACGGATGGAACGTCCACTGCCGAAAAACCGGAGGAGAAGACAACACCAAAGTTCCGTATTGCAAAAGGCAGAGCGGTGTCTGGTGTTTACCTGTTACACTGGAGACAATCGGATAGAGACCAACGATGATTCGACTGATGAACTTCGATATTGGCCCAAGGTGACTCCGATGGATAATGATACTACACTGGAGAAGCAGACGTTCACTTTGAATGACCAGGGTAACGTGAGGAAGAAAATGAAGGACTACCTTGTTGAAGAACCAATTAGGACAGTATTGCAGAAGAAGACGTTACAAGTTATGACCCTCCTACACGGCCTGACGTGGACTTTCGATGTGAAACAGTGCGTAAAAGCACGGCTGTACCGCGGATTTGGTGCCACGGTGAAACTTCACGATCGAACTAATAAGAAAAAACCACCGTTGTTTATTCTGGCTGTAGATCCATTGGAAGAAGCGGCTAGTTTCAAGAACATAGCAGAAGCTAATAACTTCATGGGCTTCGATGTCAAAGTATCCAGGGGGATTTGTCGTTAAATCACAATGTTTTAGATATGAAGGGCAAGGACGTATAGCGAAATATTGCCATAATCAAGCGAAATGCGTTAAGTTTGCTGGCAGACATGACAGCTGCATTTGTACGCAAGTGAGACAAGATAACCCGGAGTCGGAACAGACAGCGCCGAGACACCGAGGAAGAAACGTCGCTCCAGCGACAAGTGGCATCGCAGAATCGGAAGACTCGGAACCTGGAATAGAGTTGCTAGTGAAGATCGAAGCACTTTTATAAGTGGCAAAGACGAGACTTTATAGCCAGTTTGAAGTCAGATTCCTTAATAGGATTGATGAGGCAATTCAAGCCGCAGTGAAGACAATAAAATTGCACATGTGCGCATTAACAGTTCCAACTAAGTTGTAGCGGAGGTTTTCTTTTGACTTCGAGGAAAATTTCAAGACTAACAGCTCCCCCACCGCTGCACAGAGGCACCCTTCTACCCTTGCAAAACACAAAATAAAGAGAGACCCCATAGAATACCCAACTATTCTCTGATCCAAACTAAAACATTACTTCGAAAACGGGCCCGCATCTCCCTCAGGTATGGAATGAAAAACAAAATTTAAAAAATTAGATTGCCGTCAGTCATAGGTATTGTGTCTCGCTACACTACGCAATGGGCAGTGAATCTTTCCTCGCCGCGCGGAGTGGCCGCGTGGTTCGAGGCGCCATGTCACCTAGCCTAGGGACCGATGACCTCACCAGTTTGGTCTCTTAGAAATTCACACATATTTGAACATTTTGCAACTGAGACGGACGAAATAAAAAGTTATACAGCTTCCTCAATACTTAACAATAGCGAACCTACCATCCTACGGCAGCATGCCTCGAATAAGCAAGTATCCTAAATTTTTACGAATGAGCAGAATAATATGCACATTCGGCTTCGAAACGGTCTGGCTCCGCGTTCAATCCACACTCATTTTGAAATACATTACCTGACTACCACGACAGTATGGCCGGTATTAACAACAACAGGCATGATAGTGTTTCGCTCGAATGAAATATTGTGCTTATCTAAGAACTTACGTGAATTTCTTAATTTAAATGGAGATCTCGTGTTTCACTTTTCTATGTTCTGTTTCAGAAACTGTCAGCTGTGTTACAGCAGCCCAAGTGGCAAGTGGCTTACATTATTCACCACTTTCAAGGTGAGCAATTGAACTTACGTAAATATGAACGTAGAGTAGAAAACGTCTCTGAACTTGTATCGAGTGCTGTGTACTGATAGAGTAAGCTGTGATCATATACAAAAATTAATTGCCCTTGGGGCTCTGAACATTGATCATAATATACTGCTTCGTTAAACCTCTGTAGGCTTTTATTCATGTCCGTAATTTTTAACAGTTTTCATTATTAATAGAGAATTAGAACATTTAATTTCATTTTCTGGGAGCTGAATAGTGGACAGAAGACTACGTTCTCCATCCCTTCCTGGCTGTTTGCGCAAATAGTTTTCAGGCCCTTGTAATAGGCTGTGGTATCCGAAAATCGCACATGAGACCAGGATCCTGTTGCATGAATGTAACAATTCGTTTACCACTACTGGAAGCACCTTTGCAGGAATTTTTACATTACATGACAGGGGAAACTCCAAAATCAAAACACTTTTTCCAAAAATAGAAGTGTACGGTGCCTGCTTCCAAAAGATTCTACATCAACGAACATAGCTCACAACAAATCACTCCTCAATGACAATCGAAAGGAAATTTACAACGTTATCGTCGACCGGATCGATAACAACACAGACGGAATTATTCAATTACACTCCTGGAAATGGAAAAAAGAACACATTGACACCGGTGTGTCAGACCCACCATACTTGCTCCGGACACTGCGAGAGGGCTGTACAAGCAATGATCACACGCACGGCACAGCGGACACACCAGGAACCGCGGTGTTGGCCGTCGAATGGCGCTAGCTGCGCAGCATTTGTGCACCGCCGCCGTCAGTGTCAGCCAGTTTGCCGTGGCATACGGAGCTCCATCGCAGTCTTTAACACTGGTAGCATGCCGCGACAGCGTGGACGTGAACCGTATGTGCAGTTGACGGACTTTGAGCGAGGGCGTATAGTGGGCATGCGGGAGGCCGGGTGGACGTACCGCCGAATTGCTCAACACGTGGGGCGTGAGGTCTCCACAGTACTTCGATATTGCCGCCAGTGGTCGGCGGAAGGTGCACGTGCCCGTCGACCTGGGACCGGACCGCAGCGACGCACGGATGCACGCCAAGACCGTAGGATCCTACGCAGTGCCGTAGGGGACCGCACCGCCACTTCCCAGCAAATTAGGGACACTGTTGCTCCTGGGGTATCGGCGAGGACCATTCGCAACCGTCTCCATGAAGCTGGGCTACGGTCCCGCACACCGTTAGGCCGTCTTCCGCTCACGCCCCAACATCGTGCAGCCCGCCTCCAGTGGTGTCGCGACAGGCGTGAATGGAGGGACGAATGGAGACGTGTCGTCTTCAGCGATGAGAGTCGCTTCTGCCTTGGTGCCAATGATGGTCGTATGCGTGTTTGGCGCCGTGCAGGTGAGTGCCACAATCAGGACTGCATACGACCGAGGCACACAGGGCCAACACCCGGCATCATGGTGTGGGGAGCGATCTCCTACACTGGCCGTACACCACTGGTGATCGTCGAGGGGACACTGAATAGTGCACGGTACATCCAAACCGTCATCGAACCCATCGTTCTACCATTCCTAGACCGGCAAGGGAACTTGCTGTTCCAACAGGACAATGCACGTCTGCATGTATCCCGTGCCACCCAACGTGCTCTAGAAGGTGTAAGTCAACTACCCTGGCCAGCAAGATCTCCGGATCTGTCCCCCATTGAGCATGTTTGGGACTGGATGAAGCGTCGTCTCACGCGGTCTGCACGTCCAGCACGAACGCTGGTCCAACTGAGGCGCCAGGTGGAAATGGCATGGCAAGCCGTTCCACAGGACTGCATCTCTACGATCGTCTCCATGGGAGAATAGCAGCCTGCATTGCTGCGAAAGTTGGATATACACTGTACTAGTGCCGACATTGTGCATGCTCTGTTGCCTGTGTCTATGTGCCTGTGGTTCTGTCAGTGTGATCATGTGATGTATCTGACCCCAGGAATGTGTCAATAAAGTTTCCCCTTCCTGGGACAATGAATTCACGGTGTTCTTATTTCAATTTCCAGGAGTGTATTTACTTGGGCAAACCAGGTGGCACCGGGAAAATGTTTCTAATAAATCTATTGCTGGAGGAAGTAGGTGCTAATCAACACGTCGCACTTGCATTGACATCATCCAGCACTACAGCCACTCTTATCTAAGGAGGACGAACTGTCCATTTCTCCCTAAAATTACCGTTTAGTATAGCCGAAGAACAACTCTCGGTATGTAAAATTTCAGGAGCATCTTGACGGGGCGAACCTCTAGAGCAATCTAAAATTATCTTGTGGGACGAACGCACAATGACACATAAAAATCACTCGAAGCCATGGAAAGAACATTACAAGACTTCCGAGGAAGCTCTGAAGTGATGGAAGGATCTCTACTTATACTCTCAGGAGATTTTCGACAAACACTTCCAGTTATCCCCAAGTCAGCACCAGCAGATGAGATCACTGCATGCTTAAAAAGTCGCATCTCTGGCCACAAACAAATACTGCGACTAACAAAAAATATGAGAGTTGAACTATCGAAAGAAGAAACAACAACACATTTTGCTCAATAACTTTTACTAACAGGCGAGGGCACATATTCTACTGACCAGACGACCGGCCTCATTAAACTCAGCAGTGCTTTCTGCAACATAGCCATTGCTGAAAACGAACTCATCGACAATATTTATCCAAACACTGTTCACAACTACACCAACCCGGACTGGCCGTTTGAAAGGGCAATTTTGGCAACTAAAAATAATATTGTCGACGATGTCAACTTTAATATTCAAAAGAAAATTCCCGATGAAGAGGGAATATACAAATCGATCCACACAGTGGTAAACGTTGAAGAAATTGTGAACTTTCCTACAGAATTTCTAAACTTCGTCAAATAGCTGCCGAATAACATCATCAAAGCCGAACTTATGCCTGGACAGTACAAAGAACACACACTATTTATCCCCAGAATACCACTGGTCTCTACTGAACTGCCATTTCAACTTAAAAGACTACAATTTCCAATCAAATTAGCCTCCAGTTTACAACTAACAAGGCGCAAGGAACAACTTTAAAATGTTGCAGCATCATTCCCAAAGACCCTGCTTCTCTCACGGTCTATCATACGTAGCTTTCTCTCGAGTAGGAAATTAGAAAAATTTGTACATACTGTGTATACCCTGGATAACAAAATGAAAGATGTTGTTTATAGACCAGTAGTGTAAATAATTATAATGTGTTTTCAATAAAAAATTTTAGCTCTTATACTTTAACAAATATTGCAAATGGGTAGAATATGTTTTCAATAATTTTTTTTTAGCTCATACGCTTTAAAGGTTATCCTTTTATTCCATCTAACACACAATCTCATATAAACTCCCTGAGTGAACCCAAGTACCCCAGCTAATTTGAAATAGAGGAAATGAATTTAATTAGATGGCAAAAGAAACTAATTGCTTGCTCAATGAATACTGTACGACTAAAACTCAAGTACTAAAGTACATTATGAACGTTTCGTGATGCAAGTGCCATGTTTGACTTGGAATATCCACGAAAGTAAATTACTGCTCTATTTGGGAGAAAATAACTGTTTAAAATTACCAACACTGTTCATAGAAAATTAATCTGGTTTCTAGCGAGATACCTGACAATCCCGACCACACATTATTTAAATAAAAATGTTAATATAACCAAGCAGGTATAGCAGCTAACAAAAAATAATCTCCTCTACCTTCTTTTTTCTTGCCAGAGACAATCTGTTGCTGCGTGTGGCAGTAGGTGTAATGCACAACGCAAAACATGGCAAAATGTTCAAAACTTTACTCAGAATTATGCAGGTGGATTTTACTTGAAAACTGTTCTTGAAAAATTATAATCTGATTATTGACAAAAACACTGCACAACATAAGGAGACTCTAACAATTACAAAATTCTCTCATTACAAAATTTACAAACATTTCAACCAGTTGTGTTATTTGTGACATAATGAAAAACAAAGAGCTCAGATTAACACTAATCATGAAAGTTATTAGTTATCTGAGGGACAAAGACTTCATTCAATTAATATTTCTGCAAAGAAACATTTCATTCTTGCCCATATCTTCGTTACCTTTAAAATTCCTCCAAACTCTTTTCCATGAATATAAAGAACGAGAAAATATGTTAAATGAGGTTTCATAACCATAATAGAGTATTCCAGATAGCTTCTCCCACATTCATCAGAAAACAGATCTCTTACCATGGAAACCTCAACTGCTCGCTACAAAACCTCAAATAAGGATGCCCCAGCGCTTTACACTGTACAACTGACTGACTAGCAAGCCAAACACAGATTAACTAAACAGAGTCAATGATCTTATTCACTACTCATGCACTGTGCTCGTCCATCTTTGTCCCATTACAGAAAAG
This sequence comes from Schistocerca nitens, assembly GCF_023898315.1. Lineage (NCBI taxonomy): Eukaryota > Metazoa > Arthropoda > Insecta > Orthoptera > Acrididae > Schistocerca > Schistocerca nitens. Next base: position 140,864,209 of record NC_064621.1, on the reverse strand, counting down.
GTGAATTATTTACAGTATCAGAAAACATACGAGAACCCTATATTATCCCTTTTTTCCACTTGTTTCGTTTTCATTTGACTGCCCCTTCTACTACGTTTCCCACTCCTTATTTACATTTTGTTCTATATAATCCAATTTTTTCTATATACACTTTTTGCACAATACATGGAAACGAGACTAACTAATACGACTAGCAGGAACTGTTGACCAGGGTAGACACAATTCCCATAACATGGCTCAAGCACAGGCTGCAGACTTTGGGGCATGTGCTGCATGGTCAGCATCTTCTTCAACCTCTCTCTCCCTGCTGCACCACCTAATGCACCAGTTTCTTTACATTTCCTTATAATATTGACATGGGGCCTTTTTGCAGCTGTTTCTGTCCGCGATATTCCAGCAGTGCAGTGCTGCTTGTGGGCCGTTCTGATAAAATTATTTTACCATCAGTGCATTGTCTTTCTTCTCAGTACCCATTGCATTTCATGAACATCACTTCAACCTTCTTAAGTCCTTACGCAAACAGTCACTTCACAAAACAAATCGACATGAGTTGAAAAGACAAAAAATGCATGCTGAAAAATAGGAAACATTTCACATTCTGACTGCTTACAGCGCCATATTTTTACCTGGTGGCAGAAAGTTGAATAATTGTTTTTTCAACATATTTTATGAGCTCGCCAATTAGTGAACATAAGATGTGTCAGCGTCCTGTAATGTATACAGCCTACGCTGCCGCACTCAGAACACCATCATTTTTGTTGTAACCATTCAGTACTTAAAAAAGGAGGTAGGCCATTCCGGCCCATTGCATGCAAAAAATTCCCAGGCGTGCTGCGATGTGACACAGAGATCACTGGTAGCTGTGCATTCTGTAGAACACGACCGTTGTGGTGTGCACCCAAAGAAAATAACACTTCTTATGTCGACATGAGCAACGATGCTATAATTGTGTACGTAAAGGATGACCGATGTTATTTATGATAGTTTTCTCAAAGATAAGCATTTGCATCGTGGACAGTACTTTGATCTAAGTGTGCAGCATAAAGGGCTAAAGTCTTAAAAGGCCCCTTTTATCCAAAGCCATGGTGTAGTGTAGTGATCCAGACACATTTTTGATATGTTAATGGATGTGCGTTCGAAGACCATTAGGTGCATTTTACCCTTTTTATTTTTAAATCTTATCAATATAACTTTGATCGTTATTACTATTATTAAATTAGTTGGTTGAAATATATTTTTTTCCTTATTATTTGCTGCATCATTTGAATTATAATATTAACTTTTTTATTTACTGTGTTTTTTTTCAGATCATTCTTTTTCCATCTGGAATCATGATGGATGTGATTTTAATTATTTTTATTTGTCTATTATAATATTAAACGTTTGAAAATGCTGATGTATCTGCTACAAAACTAAAGACGAAATAATTTATTTATATTGGCTCTGCAATGATCTCAAAAATTATTTTTTGTTAAAAGATGTACATTTTTATGGTAATTGTCATACAAATTTTTATGATGATACAAATATTTAAATCATAAATTTTTTTGCACTATGTACAAAATAATACAAATGAAGATTAAACTAAGTAAGAGGTTATAAATAAAAAGAAATTCAAGCAACATGAGGAACAGGAATAATGAATGTAATAACACTGACGAAAATTGAAAATGATAAAAGGAAAGAAATTAATCAAAGTTAATACATAAAAATAATTAAAATCACATTTAAAAGGTTACAAAAGAGAAAAGAGCAAATAAAAAATTAATACAGTACTTAAAATTATAGAGCAAAGGATCAGAAATTACAAAAAAATCATTTAAAACAGTTAGCTGAAAAAGAGAATGATCAAAGTTATTTTGATTGTGATTTAACAATAAAAATATAAAAATAAGTGACAGGCTCGAACAAAAAATATTCACCATGGTATTACTGTGTCTTAACTACTACGCTTCAGCACTACCTGACGCAAATGACGCTGATGAACAATAATAGGAGAAATGCCAGAAGCTATGAAAATCGAAGAAAATTTATTATCAGATGCAGGAATATAGTGTGATGGCTGAGTAATGTCGGATGTTGTACCAATTGCTGTGTAACACTTTGCAGGCTACATTGCATTTAAACGCCAAAACAATGATAGGCTAAATCATAGTGTTTTTTTAGCAGTAGAATGTGAAGCAGGAGAGTATAATATAGAATGAATATCAGTTGTATCTCATGGGGTCTTTACTATACGTCAGCAAGACAAAGCAGAATTTTCTGATTTTCATGGAAGTGGAATTCTCAAACAAAAAAATTTTGTAAAGTATATTTGCTCTATTTTGAAACAAAAGTTTCCAGAGGTTCATGCCAAAGTTATATCTCTTTATCAAAGAACAAATACATTTATAAGAGTTGGATATCTGAATCACAAAGCCAAGTTGGAAGCCATGAAGAAATGGCCCGCAAGGACTAAGCAGCTATGGGTTGTATATTCATTCAGTAAATGGAAACATCTGCTTCATCAACAAACGAGTGAGCTTTTATTCATCGTAACTATCGTTTATTTACTCCTAAAGTGTAATACATTTGCCATGCCATGTAATTTTATTTTTTCAACAGTGTTTTGAACCTAAAGGAAAGTAAAACGAACAAGTAATACACCATAACAACATCTGCACTACACATCCTTCTGTGACGTCAGAGCCTTCACAACTAACAGAAAGCGTATTTATTGGAATGTCCCTCCCCCCTGGCTTACACCATCGATCACTCACTCGTTGTAACCTTCGCTTGTTATCGCCATTGCGGCTGCACGAAGCACACAGTTAGCGCATCTTGGGATGGTCCCTGTGTGTATGTGGTAGGTGTGCAATTTTGATTTGAGTCACACAAACTTTACTGTGTGTGACTCATTCGCCTTTGAGATGCAATACCATAAGGATTCGTAGCCACATATCCAGACGTGTAGAATGCGTCGGAATTGTACCTTATAACTTCACATGGATCGTAGCTTTTCACTCAACATATGAAACTGTATGTATCGATAAAAAGGCGAAGTGTTGGTTTGCAGATTGATAGTCGAAGCGATACATGTGCAGTTTGGAATGGCCCAGTATATACACACCGACGTAATCAGGTTTCGTTAACTGTACCGAAACCTTAGCCATCTCCAGAGCGGCTAATCCTTGGTTGTAGGTAGTGGCCTACTTAATATTTGGCCTGGCAATGTAATGTCTTGCTCCATAGCGCCCATTCCAACGGTAAACTAAAGGAATTTCACCACGCTCTCTCAGATCTTTCATAGTTTTTCCGAAAACTGAATTGTTCATTAACTTAAAAAATTCACTTATCACGAGAGCTCTCTTTTCTTTATTGACATCTACACTACTGGCCATTAGAATTGCTACACCACGAAGATGACCTGCTACAGACGCGAAATTTAATCGACAGTAAGAAGATGCTGTGATATGCAAATGATACGCTTTTCAGAGCATTCACACAAGGTTGGCGTCGGTGGCGACACCTACAAAGTGCTGACATGAGCAAAGTTTCCAACCGATTTCTCATACACAAACAGCAGTTGACCGGCGTTGCCTGGTGAAACGTTGTTGAGATGCCTCGTGTAAGGAGGAGAAATGCGTACCATCACGTTTCCGACTTTGACAAAGGTCGGATTGTAGCCTATCGCGATTGCGGTTTATCGTATCGCGATATTGCTACACGCGTTGGGCGTTGGTGAAGATCCGATGACTGTTAGCAGAATATGGAATCGGTGGGTTCAGGAGGGTAATACGGAACGCCGTGCTGGATACCAACGGCCTCATATCACTAGCAGTCGAGATGACGGGCCTCTTATCCGCATGGCTGTAACGCATCGTGCAGCCACGTCTCGATCCCTGAGGCAACAGATGGGGACGTTTGCAAGACAACAACCATCTGCACGAACAGTTCGACGACATTTGCAGCAGCATGGACTATCAGCTCGGAGACCATGGCTGCGGTTACCCTTGACGCTGCATCCCGGACAGGAGTGCCTGCGATGATGTACTCAACGACGAACCTGGGTACACGAATGGCAAAACGTCATTTTTTCGGATGAATCCAGGTTCTGTTTACAGCATCATGATGGTCGCATCCGTGTTTGGCAGCATCGCGGTGAACACACATTGGAAGTGTATATTCGTTATCGCCATACTGGCGTATCACCTGTCGTGATGGTATGGGGTGCCATTGGTTACACGTCTCGGTCACCTCTTGTTCGCATTGACAGCACTTTGAACAGTGGGCGTTACATTTCAGATGTGTTACGGCCCGTGGCTCTACCCCACATTCGATCCCTGCGAAACCCTACATTTCATCAGGATAATGCACGACCGCATGTTGCAGTCCTTTACGGGCCTTTCGGATACAGAAAATGTTCGACTGCTGCCCTGGCCAGCACATTCTCCAGATCTCTCACCAATTGAAAACGTCTGGTCAATGGTGGCCGAGCGACTGGCTCGTCACAATATGCCAGTCACTACTCTTGATGAACTGTGGTACCGTGCTGAAGCTGCATGGGCAGCTGTACCTGTACACGCCATCCAAGCTCTGTTTGACTCAACGCCCAGGCGTATCAAGGCCGTTATTACGGCCAGAGGTGGTTGTTCTGGGTACTAATTTCTCAGGATCTATGAACCCAAATTGCGTGAAAATGTAATCACATGTCAGTTGTAGTATAATATATTTGTCCAATGAATACCAGTTTATCATCTGCATTTCTTCTTGGTGTAACAATTTTAATGGCCAGTAGTGTATATGCTCCTTCAGTCGAAATCACATTTCTCGAAAGCCCTCTTTTCTGTATTGCTAAAGGTTTCTGCAGTGCATGATGTACTTTTTTTTAACCTCCAGCGTTAGCCTAAAAATGGAACCATTGCACAGCAGTAGTCGCACCCGACATAGCACCAAGCAGCTTTGTGCAGCTGTAAGATGACGTGGTCTGCTGACCTTCATTGCTTACATATTCCGCCCTCACAATCATATTCCACACATCAAGACGCTTCATTCGAACCCAAACTCGATAAGATAAAGTCAATGTTGTATGAATTCATGTAAAAGATATGCAAATAACAAGTGCGCACCGGGGTTGAAATACTCGAGGCTGGCGTACACATATACATTCCAGACACGACGGTCACAGGAGCTTTTAGTTCAAGAGAGGCAGACCACACACCGGGAGGCTGGTCCCTTCAGAGGACGTGTCAACCTCGGCCGCTCTTGAAGCAGACAGCGTGTGCCCGAGTGAAAGGTGGAACGACCCCATGTTCAGCTTAAAAGCAAATTCCACTACATTATATGGGAGCATCCAACCTACGCATTATTTACACATAGCACGCAGTTTCAGAGATTTTCACAGGGAGACAGCAAACGCCATACGCTGATACTACAGATTTCAGGATTGGTCGCCTTAAACGAAACGTCATTCTCCCATTTTAGAAGAGCAATGCTGATTGGCAGATGATATTTCTGATGCCTTGAGCTGAAGGAGTAATGGAAGAGACCGAAAGATATACCTTTTCACGTCTGGCGTGGAGAGGCGCCGTTCCGCTGTCGCTCTTGGAGCGAGGAACAAGTCTCTCCTCAGTACGTCACTGGGAGAGCACCTCTGTCGAGAGCGGGGAAAGTTTGATTTGCGAAGGTCAATCCAGATAGAATGAGAGTTGCCTTATTTATCAGCAGCGAGCAGTGCAGACAGCAGTCATCGCAGTACACTTCACTGCATTTCACACGCGACAGCCTCGACCGTACCTAGCAACATTCTAAAGGATAATTATTCAAGTTGAGTAGGCACGCCTCTCAGCCATTCTGCCAAGTCAATAACAATCTTAAACTTTGTATAGAAATTTCATTCGCGAATCCTACCCTTGAGAGGTAACTTCACATTCCAAAAAGAACGAGGATATTACTTGTTCAATTCATAACTAAAAGTGCCATTGTGATTTCTCAGAATTTTTGCAAAATAAATAATAATTTTCGTTAGTTTCATGTTTTTCTTACACTAACTAGCACTACTCCAGTACCCAAGTATCCCACTAGTTACGCAAGAAATTTTGTGAATTTTTGTGTCATTTCCTTACAGTGGACGACTCCAGAAGATATTTATTGCTGAAAGTTTTTCAGGCATTTCTCTTTAGAACGTTAGGAGCGTCTGTCTGACTTCTGTAGTAGTGTGAGGGTGGAAATTGCATCTTGCAGGAGCCACAGGTTAAGGGTACATCACAGATTAATCCGTTGCGCAGAATAACAGAATAGCAGATCAACCCCACGCTCACACAGGATCCACATGAGTAGAATATGCCATGTCTGACGCGACGGCATGTCCTTCACCAGAAACAGCGCCACATTTTTGAATGTACCGAATCCGGTGATTTTCTTATCACATAGCCATTGTAAACTTCTTTGTGCTGCATGGTGTGTCCAGATAGGTTGTTTATATCCAAGTATAGGATGTAACTCAAATAGTCACAAGGCCTGTCTTATCCTCGCTCACGCGCAGATTATTTGCCTTGGCTTACCTATGCAGACACTGGCAAAATCGCCCGCGAATCCCGATTTAGAATAAGAGCAGGATGTCAATATCGATCAGTAGTCTATGTTGATATGTGTCCCTTTTAACATTGTGTGCCACGTAAGGTGCGCTGCGGTGCAGTGGGAAGGTAAGATCCAAAGAGTATCTCTGTCCACGAATTCACTCTGGAATTTCTCTAAAACTTATGCGAGCATGTGTACGCCGGTTTTCGTGGATAGTTGAGCTTACTCCCCTAAAGAATGAATGCCGTACTCCAGCAACCATTCACTGCATGTCGTTACTCCTCCTCTGTTATAGCAGTGCCTGTAAATTTAGTGGTAGATGCGACTATGCCACGCAATGTGGTTTCGTGGAGGCTCGTCTTCGGATCCAGGTATTAATAAGGAAAGACCCCATCCCGGTCACAGGCTGAAACTTTTAGACATTGGCACCCGCCAAGGTCTCAGGCACAGACAGGACGCAAAAAATGGCTGTAGAGGAAAAAAGAAAAAAAAAATCTCGCACCCGCCAAGGTCTCAGGCACAGACAGGACGCAAAAAATGGCTGTAGAGGAAAAAAGAAAAAAAAATCTCGAAAGACGGCTTAAGAATGAAACGGGAAAGGTGCGTAAGTTGACTTATCCCACGTATTCCTCACTTCTGCCTGCGGGAAGAAGCGAAACTGTCACAGTATCATTTCGTCCTAGCAGCATCATAAGAAATTACTGCGGAACAGGCATCGCAGGGATTATCTGCCAACAGTGCGCTTGGTTCACATTGTTGCCGCCTACACAGCTAGCTTACGTTCAACAGTAGAATTTTTGCTACAACTTCTATACGGCATTGTAGGATCTCAAAAGTTGGCGACTGGGTGCTGGAGGAAAATAATACGCAGACTGTCCGAAGACACGATTACTGTTTTCCAGTTCTGCCAATTGATGACTGAAGTGAAACTTTTTAAGCGGGAGTTCCCCAATTTCTTTAATAGAATAAAATGTGAAACGAGAAACTGATCTCACATGTAACACACCATTTCGTCCCACTTCATTTTCCTCTTATGGACGCCTTAACTAAGAGCTCTTTACCTTATGAAGCAGATCTTGGTGTCAAATATAGCAAAAATATCAATGCATGTGAGCTACTTAACGAAATTCCAGTAAAGAGCGTTGATGAAGAGCAGACACAACTTACAGTTTGGATATTGGAAAGCTTTTTTTTCTTGAGGAAGGATTACAAAATGCTTACCTAAACACTGAAATCCTATATTTATGAAAGTTCCAGTTATTGCAGTATCTTATCAATGCAATTTCAGCAAGTTAAACATGATGAAAACTAATCTTGTCGACACAGCTACTACACTACTGACCATTAAAATTGCTACACCAAGAAGAAATGCAGATGATAAACGGGTATTCATTGGACAAATATATTATACTACAACTGACATGTGATTACATTTTCACGCAATTTGGGGGCATAGATCCTGAGAAATCAGTACCCAGTACAACCACCTCTGGCCGTAATAACGGCCTTGATACGCCTGGGCAGCTTGGATGGCGTGTACGGGTACCTACCCATGCAGCTTCAACACGATACCATAGTTCATCAATAGTAGTGACTGGCATATTGTGACGAGCCAGTCGCTCGGCCACCATTGACCAGACGTTTTCAACTGGTGAGAGATCTGGAGAATGTGTTGGCCAGGGCAGCAGTCGAACATTTTCTGTGTCCGAAAGGCCCGTAATGGACTGCAACATACGGTCGTGCATTATCCTGCTGAAATGTACGGTTTCGCAGGGATCGAATAAAGGGCAGAGCCACGGGTCGCAACACATCTGAAATGTAACGTCCACTGTTCAAAGTGCCGTCAATGAGAAAAAGGGGTAACCGAGACGTGTAACCAATGGCACCCCATACCATCACGACACGTGATACGCCAGTATGACGATGACGAATACACGCTTCCAATGTGTGTTCACCGCGATGCTGCCAAACACGGATGCGACCATCACGATGCTGTAAACAGAAACTGGATTCATCCGAAAAAATGACGTTTTGCCATTCGTGTACCCAGGTTCGTCGTTGAGTACACCATCGCAGGCGCTCCTGTCTGTAATGCAGCGTCAAGCGTAACTGCAGCCATGGTCTCCGAGCTGCTGCAAACGTCTTCGAACTGTTCGTGCAGATGGTTGTTGTCTCGCAAACGTCCCCATCTGTTGCCTCAGGGATCGAGACGTGGCTGCACGATGCGTTACAGCCATGCGGATAAGATGCCTGTCATCTCGACTGCTAGTGATACGAGGCCGTTGGGATCTACCATGGCGTTCCGTATTACCCTTCTGAACCCACCGATTCCATATTCCGCTAACAGTCATTGGATCTTCACCAACGCCCAACGCGTGCAGCAATGTCGCGATACGACAAACCGCAATCGCGATACGCTACAATACGACCTTTATCAAAGTCGGAAACGTGATGGTACGCATTTCTCCTCCTTATGCGAGACATCACAACAACGTTTCACCAGGCAACGCCGGTCAACTGCTGTTTGTGTATGAGAAATCGGTTGGAAACTTTGCTCATGTCAGCACGTTGTAGGTGTCGCCACCGGCGCCAACCTTGTGTGAGTGCTCTGAAAAGCTACTCATTTGGATATCACTGCATCTTCTTCCTGTCGGTTACATTTCGCGTCTGCAGCACGTCATCTTCGTGGTGTAGCAATTTGAATGGCCAGTAGTGTACTAAATTTGACTTGAATGGCATAACTAGTGGAAGGAAATTGAAAGTACAATTATAATAAAACATAAGTTTTTGAAATTTGTCTCAACACTTATTTATAGGCCCTTTCCTTTTGTTTCCAGTTAATAATTCATGCAGTAATAATAATTTATGAGGAGCAAGCAAAATCTTATATATTATACCTCATACTAAGATCAGTGGGCAGACGCCAATGTAAAAAATTAGATTTTGTCTTACTTTCAGTTTTATGTGCAATGTTTTCCATCTGCTGTTGGCGTTGTGGTCTTCAGCCCGAAGACTGGCTTGATTCAGCTCTCCTTACAGGGCCGCTGCGAGAACGTTTTCCCAAACCAAAGACCTATCATTCGGCGCCGCCTCCCACCGCAACCTCCACCCCCACCCCCCACCCACCCACCCCCATTTTTCCCGCGCGCTCTGTCACCTACGTTATTTTTCGCTACTAATTGTGATACAAACACGAGTATACAAAAATCTTGCACTTGGACGCCACTGGCGCCCTTCGCAGCCTCGCAAACCCAAGCGGCCGCTACTAATTGTTTTATCTCCCGCACAGATATCTTACAGTTGTAGTGCCCCTGGCGCCCCTTTTAGCTCGGCCACCAAGAGGCGGCGTGTGTCGCTTGGGCCTTAAACCGGCTCTGTCTCCATGCTAGTCTATCCTGTATGAGCCTCTACATGTCTGCATAGCTCCCGCAACCTACATTCATTTGAACCCGTTTACTTTAGTCTCCCCCCCCCCCCCCCCTCGTCCTGCCACACACCATACACACATTCTTCCATTACAAAACTATAATTCCTTGATGCCAACCGACCCATTTATTATAGCCAAAATGTACCTAAATTAATTAGTAAGCTAACCAGTCTGCCAGCAGCTGATTCACATCTACAGAGCGGCAAGTTAGGTGTTTATCTTTCTCTGTGTTTTCCTCGTAATACATTTATTAAATTTTTTGTCATAGTAAATTCACTCACTCTAGCGCAATAGTTGCTGACTGAGCAACCAGCTACATAGCTGAATAACACATCAGCGTTCATTGGTGACACATCAGGAAGGTAGCAAGTTGCAAATCTAGCGTTGTCTACAGCCGGCCGCTGTGGCCGAGTGGTTCTAGACGCTTCAGTCTGGAACCGCGCGACCGCTACAGTCGCAGGTTCGAATCCTGCCTCGGGCATGGATGTGTGTGATGTCCTTTGGTTAGCTAGATTTAAGTAGTTCTAATTTCTAGGGGACTGGCGACCTCAGATGTTAAGTCCCATAGTGCTCAGAGCCATTTGAACCATTTTTGTCTTTACAGTTTACTTCCTCAGTTAATCTTGCTAGGACGGTCAGCATGTGTGCCTGCTGTGTGCGGACGCAGGAGGAGCTGGCCGAACAGCTGAATGCCCTTTTGGCTACAGTCAGTCACCTTCAGGCTGCTGCCTTGGGTTGTGGTGGTGGCGGAGACTGGCGCGTCGCATGGGACATCTCAGGTATCGCTTGTTTTTCCCACGGGCTCCACTTCCGAGGCACCTCATAGTATACCCAACGCAGTGGATCCGCCCTCACAGCAGAATGAGTGGTGAGTGGTAAAGCGTACGCATCGCTGAAGGCGGAGATCCAACGTGGAGACTTTCCACCTGGCCTCACCCATTCACCCTCTGATTAGACAAGTGGCTGCTCCTCCAGCAGGGTCGGAGCAGGCACATGGGGGGAGGGTTTTACTAGTTATCTCGAGATCCAACGTTAGGAGTGTTATGTTGCCTCTTATACAGATAGCGTTCAGGGCTGGAAAGAAAGCCGAAGTGCATTCAGTATGTCTGCCAGGGGACCTCATCCGAGATGTGGAGGCGGTCTTGCCTGCGGCTATCGAGTGTGCAGGGAGCAGTTGTCTGCAAGTTGTGGCAGACGTCGGCACCAACGACTCATGTCGCTTGGGTTCTGAGGCCATTCTCAGTTAATACAGCCGGCTGGCGGAGATGGTGAAGACAGCTGGCCTACTGAGTGCACATGAGGGTTTTTTAAGCTAGACGGTAGTCTGAGGCGCTCTCATGAACACTCGCAAGTCGATCGCAGCGAGAGAAGTCAGACCGCATTCACAGCAAAGACACCCTAGACTGTCAAAATTTTATCAGTAAACTGGAGAAGTATTCGTTATAAAGTTCCCGAATTTAAAGCCCTCCAGGAAAGTTTTGCCCTCAAATTATTCTTGGGACCAAGGGATGTTTGAAGCCCGACATCGAAAGCTCTGAGATGTTTAGCGTGTCGTGGAATGTATGTCAGACAGACAGAGGGCATAGGTGGAGGAGTGTTCATTTCAGTAGACAAAAATACTGTCTTTATTGAGGTCAACATTGAGTGTGACAATAAAGTTATCTAGTCTTCAGTTGAAACTTCCGGGCTGAGAGGCCGTGGTAGATCTATAAAATTTCTGCCTGACATTTGGTCTCCATCTGCGGGAGACATCTTCTGAGGTCGTCCGGCTACTGCAGTAGCAGATGGAGACGACAGGTAGAAATTTTATACATCGACCACGGCCTCTCAGCCCGGAAGTTTCAACCGAAGACAGCACCGGCCGCGAAAGCCTGCATTTATGAAGTTATCTGGTCCCCTATAACAGGCGTAGGTGAAACAAGTAAATTGTCGGATGCCACCTGATTCCGCTGTGGCAGTTCTAGAGTCATATAAAGATAGTCTACGGTGAATAGCGCCTAAATACCGATACCATGCAATACCAGTTGGATCGATTGCAGGCTCGGATGGCCATGGATTCACTGCAGAGGGTGCAGATACACAGTCGTGCGAAATACTGTTGGACACGTTTTCTGAAAACTGTCTTGAGCAGCTAGCTCGGCAGCCCACACGCAATGGAAATATGTTGCACCTTTTAGCTACAAATACGCCGGACCTTATAGATAGTGTCAGTATAGAAACGAGGATTAGCGATCAATACGTCATTATAAAACCTATGTTTACGCAAGTTAATAAATCAGTCAAGAAGGCTAGGAGAGCGTTTCTGCTAGATAGACCAGATAAGCAGTTGTTGGCATATCACTCACACAGTGAATTGACATCATGTAGTTCCAGTAAGATGGACGTAGGGGAATTATGGGCAAACTTTAAACAGATTGTAAATCTTGGTCTGGAGAGTTATGTGTTTAGTAAATGGATAAAGGATGGAAAATACCCACCATGGTTTAATAACGAAATTCGGAAGTTGCTGAGGAAGCAGAGGGTGTTGCACTCACGGTTCAAAAGAGGTCGCATAAATAACGACAAGCAAAGGTTAGTAGAGCTTTGTGCGTCTGTGAAAAGATCTATAGGCGAAGCGTACAACTACCACCGTCATACCTTAGCAAAAGATCTGGCAGGGAACAAGAGAAAATTCTGATCATACGTAAAATTTCTAAGCGAGTATATGATTCCGTTCAGTCCCTTGTTGACCATTCTGGTGTGATAAAACGAAAGCCGAAGTTTTAAATTTCCCATTCAAGAATTCGTTCACGAGGGAGAATCGTACAAACATACCGTCATGGACGATATGGTATGAACGATATAGTAATAAACATCCGTGGCGTACAGAAACAACTGCAACACTGGAAGGCAAATAAATCACTAGGTCCAGTAGGAATCACAGTTTTACAAAGAGTACTCTGCGGAATAGGCCTCTTACCTGTCTTACATTTGAGTGAATCTCTCGCCCAGTAAAAAGTTCCAAGCGCCTGGAAAAAAGCGCAGCTGACTCCTTTATACAACAACGGTAAAAGAACGGACCAATATCCTTAACTTCGGTTTGCTGCGTAATCCTTGAAAACGTTCTCAGTTCGAATATAACAAATTTTCTTGAGTCTGAGAAGCTTATGTTCGTGAATCAGCATGGTTTTAGAAAGCATCACTTGTGCGAAAGTCAGCTTACCCTTTTCTCTGATGATGTTCTGCGAACTATGGATGAAGCGCAACGGGCTGATTCCATATTTCTAGATTTCCGGAAAGCATTTGACACGGGACCTCATTGTAGGCTGTTAACGAAGGTACCATCATATGGAGTAAGCGAGTAGCTCGAAGACTTCTTAATTAATAGAACCCAGTACGTTGTCCTCGACGGCGAGTGTTCGTCAGAGACAAGGATATTGCTACGAGTGTCCCAAGGGAGTGCGATAGGACCCCTGTTGTTTATATACATAAATGATTTGGTGGACAGGTCTGCGGTTGTTTCCTGATAATGCTGTGGTGTACGGTAAGGTGTCGAAGGTGAGTGACTGTAGGAAGATACAAGACGACTTAGACAAAATTTGTATTTGGTGTGATGAAAGGCAGGAAGAACAAACCTGTAATGTTCGGATATAGCATTAGTAGCATGCTGTTTCAGACAGTCAAGTCGCTTAAATATATGGGCGTAACGTTGCGATATGAAATGGAAAGATAATGTGAGAACTGTGGTAGGGAAGGCGCATTGACAATGTCTTTTTATTGGGAGAATTTTAGGAAAGCTTAGTTCATCTATAAAGAAGACTGCATATAGGACGCTGGGGTAAGCCATTCTTGAGTACTGCTCGAGTGTTTGCGATCCGTACCAGGTCGAATGAAGGAAGACATCGAAGCAAATCAGTAGTGGGCTGCTAGATTTGTTACCAGAGGTTCGAACACGACGTAAATGCTACAGAGATGTTTCGGGAACTCAAATGGGAATCCCTCCAGGGAAGGCGATGTTCTTTTCGAGGAACACTCTTGAGAAAATTTAGAGAACCGGCGTTGGAAGCTGACTGCCAAACGATTCTACTGCAACATGCATTGCGCGTAAGAATGAAAAAGATAAGGTATGAGAATTTAGTGCTCATACAGAAGCACACAGACAGTCATTTTTCTCTCGCTCTATTTACACGTGGAACAGAGGATGAAATGGCTAATAGTAGTACATGGTGCCATCCGCTACGCTCCGTATGGTGGTTTGCGGAGTATCTGTGTAGATGTAGACGAAATAACAGAACTCATGTACTAGTTTCAGTGTCTCATTTCCTAATCTAATTCCCTCAGTGTTATACTTCTGCTACGTTCCATTACAAATTTTTTATTCATCTTACAATCTTCTTTCAACACACTATCCACACCGTTCAAATTCTGTTCCAAGTCCTTAACCGTCTCTGACAGAATTACAATGTTATCATTAAACAGTAAAGTTCTTATTTCTTCTTCTTGAATTTTAAATGCCTTTCCAGATTTTTTGTTTGGTCACATTCACAGCTTGCTCAGTGTACAGATTGAATAACGACCGGGATGGGCTATAACTCTGTCTTACTCCTTTCCCAACTCCTTTCCTTCGGCTCTTATACCTACAGTCTTCTTTCTGTACAATTTGCAGGTAACCTTTCGGACACTATTTTATTCCCGCTACCTTTAAAATTTCAGCGAGTGTAGTCCAATCAACACTGTCCAAACCTTTCTCTAGATCTGCAAATAATGTAAATATAAGTTTCCGTTTCCTCAATCTATCTTCTAGGATAAATGGTACGGTCAGTATTGCCAACGGCGTTTTTGCATTTCCCCTAAACCCAAACTAATCTTCCCCCAGCTCAGCCACTACCTATTTTTCTTCTGTAAATAATTCGTGTCAACATTTTGCAACCGTCATCACTTATGGTCTGGTAGTATTCGCACTTACCGACATCTATCTGCTTTGGATTTCGAATTATTACATTCTTCCTGAATTATTACATTCTTCCTGAATTCTGAGGGTATTTCGTCTGTGCCACATGGCTTGCTTACCGGATATATTTCTCATGGGTGGCTCACCAAAAAATCTCAATAATTCTGAGGAAACCTCATGTACTCCAAGGGCATTGTCTCCGCTTGAGTCTTTCAGAGGTCTATGAAATTAATCTTGCACTATCGCATCTCCCATCTCATCTTCATCCACTGCCTCTTCCCTTTTTAAAATATCATCATCAAGGCCATTTCCCTTCTGGAGGTCCTATATATATTCCTCCCACCTTTCAACTTCCCCTTCTTTGCACAACACTGATCTGCTATCTAAGCTCTTGGTGTTCTTACACTTGACTCTCTTTTCTCCAAAGGCCCTTTTAATTTTTGTACAGGCAGCACATATCTTTCCTCTAGTTTTGTATGCTTCTACAGCCTTGCATTTGTCCTCTACTCCTTCACGCTTAACCCTTGCATTAGCAAGGGGGGGGGGGGGGAAGGGGGTACTTCATGTCCACTTTTTGAAAATATTGTAATCTAGTCATGTACTGTACATTCTAAAATTATGAAAGTATTGTTTATTGTTTTTAATAATTTCTTGTACTAGATTCTGTAATTGTTTTAAATTTTTCAGTAAAACATAACCCAAAAATTAAAATCTTAGTAGTAAATGTGACTTTTGAAGCTCACAGCCCTTATTACTCATCTATATGTCTTTACAAAGACTGTTGTGAATGAAAGTCAACGACAATCAACGAAATATATATTTCTTTTTAATTTTTTATGGTGGTCATAACTACCCTTCCTCTCTGTGTACTCATAACGGAAAATGCAATGGTATTGCTCAGGTTGTGCTAAAAGATATTTTCAGATTTCGGACCGTACTCATATATCAGTAACTATTTAGAGAGCATGTTAGTAACAAAATCTAACAACACTTAACGACTTTTCTTGCGGGCAGAAAGTACCCCCTCTTGGCAATGGAAAATATGTTGCTATTGCTAGGATTAAACTTTTGCCCTTTCTGTGAGTCTCATTTTTTAGACGTCTTCATTCCCTTTCGATTACTTCATTCGTTTCGTTTGCTGCATTTTTATACACTCCTGGAAATGGAAAAAAGAACACATTGACACCGGTGTGTCAGACCCACCATACTTGCTCCGGACACTGCGAGAGGGCTGTACAAGCAATGATCACACGCACGGCACAGCGGACACACCAGGAACCGCGGTGTTGGCCGTCGAATGGCGCTAGCTGCGCAGCATTTGTGCACCGCCGCCGTCAGTGTCAGCCAGTTTGCCGTGGCATACGGAGCTCCATCGCAGTCTTTAACACTGGTAGCATGCCGCGACAGCGTGGACGTGAACCGTATGTGCAGTTGACGGACTTTGAGCGAGGGCGTATAGTGGGCATGCGGGAGGCCGGGTGGACGTACCGCCGAATTGCTCAACACGTGGGGCGTGAGGTCTCCACAGTACATCGATGTTGTCGCCAGTGGTCGGCGGAAGGTGCACGTGCCCGTCGACCTGGGACCGGACCGCAGCGACGCACGGATGCACGCCAAGACCGTAGGATCCTACGCAGTGCCGTAGGGGACCGCACCGCCACTTCCCAGCAAATTAGGGACACTGTTGCTCCTGGGGTATCGGCGAGGACCATTCGCAACCGTCTCCATGAAGCTGGGCTACGGTCCCGCACACCGTTAGGCCGTCTTTCGCTCACGCCCCAACATCGTGCAGCCCGCCTCCAGTGGTGTCGCGACAGGCGTGAATGGAGGGACGAATGGAGACGTGTCGTCTTCAGCGATGAGAGTCGCTTCTGCCTTGGTGCCAATGATGGTCGTATGCGTGTTTGGCGCCGTGCAGGTGAGTGCCACAATCAGGACTGCATACGACCGAGGCACACAGGGCCAACACCCGGCATCATGGTGTGGGGAGCGATCTCCTACACTGGCCGTACACCACTGGTGATCGTCGAGGGGACACTGAATAGTGCACGGTACATCCAAACCGTCATCGAACCCATCGTTCTACCATTCCTAGACCGGCAAGGGAACTTGCTGTTCCAACAGGACAATGCACGTCCGCATGTATCCCGTGCCACCCAACGTGCTCTAGAAGGTGTAAGTCAACTACCCTGGCCAGCAAGATCTCCGGATCTGTCCCCCATTGAGCATGTTTGGGACTGGATGAAGCGTCGTCTCACGCGGTCTACACGTCCAGCACGAACGCTGGTCCAACTGAGGCGCCAGGTGGAAATGGCATGGCAAGCCGTTCCACAGGACTACATCCAGCATCTCTACGATCGTCTCCATGGGAGAATAGCAGCCTGCATTGCTGCGAAAGGTGGATATACACTGTACTAGTGCCGACATTGTGCATGCTCTGTTGCCTGTGTCTATGTGCCTGTGGTTCTGTCAGTGTGATCATGTGATGTATCTGACCCCAGGAATGTGTCAATAAAGTTTCCCCTTCCTGGGACAATGAATTCACGGTGTTCTTATTTCAATTTCCAGGAGTGTATTTCAAGAAAATTTCAATCACTAACTTTCTCCTACGAATGCAAAAATATTTTATTTGCGCCCACCTACGTAAGGAGAAATGATCATGTAAATGAAATGAGAGAAATTAGAGTTCACATGGAGACATTTAAGTGTTCCTTTTTCCCACGCATTGTTCGATAGTGGAATGGTAGCGGAACAGCTTCAAGATGGTTCGATGAACCCTCTGCCAGGCACTTAAGTGTGAATTGCAGAGTGGCCGTGTAGTTATAGTCATGTAGTTGTAGATAAAGGTATACAGTAGTCTCCAGTCAGAGATCCCAACAGAGGTGCTGCTTTATCTTTGGGATATTTTACCCGAGGAGATATTATCAACATTTAACCACAGAGTAGAGCAGCATGCCCTCGAAAAAAAAAATTAAGGTTGTAGTATTTTCCATTACCAAGAGGTCATATTTTATGCCCAAAACACCCGTTGTTTCTCAAATCGCTTGTGGCTCCCCTTGACCCTTGCATTGCACAACGTACACATGTGCCATTCTTTGACGAATGTCGATTCCTTGTACTCCTTCCGCTGCAATTAAACCCACATCCACTAACCCCTTTGCTCTTCTTTTTAAGCTTTCATTTCTCCGTTTTCAGCACTACTGAGTGCAATGGAACTTGGAAGTGTGCTCATGCTCTGTCGTCATGTGGGTAAGCTCCAACGAGACCTCAGCTCGCTCTTAGGGACCGCAGCTACTTCCGTGGGCAGTGGCATTATGATATTATGATCCCTTCAGCGGTTTTCATATTATAGCCTCCGGATTGATTCGATTTTAACGGCGTTAGCATAAGAGGAAATCAGATGAAAATGATACAAATGCAAAAGTGTGTGAGCAAACGGTTAAGGCAGTTGCATTGCAGAAGCATAACTGTACCCAAGCGTGCACCTCTTTGTCCAAATCAAATCTATGGCCACGAATGCCTCTCTTCAGGGCCCCCAAAAAAAATGTAAATTGCATGAAGAGGGATTGGGACTGCATGGAGGATGAAATTTCCACTCTGCAGCGGATTGTGTGCTGATATAAAACTTCCTGGCAGATTAAAACTGTGTGTCGGACCGAGACTCGAACTCGGGACCTTTGCAAGGTGTTCGATAGCCGATGGCGGAAGGTTTTTAACGAGCTGGTTGGTGACATTGTCGTGTCTTGGCGCCTTTTTTGTAAGGAGGTACCTAATTACTTTTGCCACGTCTTCGGGGGCGAAAAGTGGGGGTTCGTCCTCTGGGTCCTCCTCAGCATTGAGGAAGACAGCCAGTTGACGACGGACTACCTCTTCGTGTTCGTTATCCTAGGGCTCTGCCTCTTGAAACTGCTTCTCAAAGGTGTCGGCGTGGGCGCTGGCCTTTTCAGCATGGCTGTAAGGCAGACCCCGCCGTGCAGTGGCGGCATCCTAACGCGTCTTTTGGTGAATTGCTTGATTGCTAGCCATAGTGTGTGATCGTCTACTTTGAGGGCTATGAGGAGGCTTTGCCATTGCTGGTTTCTGTGCTCATTGAGTGCTATCTTCAGCTCGCTCTGTAGACGATTGAGCAGCCTCCTAGTGGCCTGATTTCTGGTGATCTTCCACTCCTTTGCCACTCTGTTCTTGCGTCGGATTTGGGCTAGCAAATGTTGTGGGAGTTGTACTTGCGGGAGCGGGCCGTTTCTTTGTGGGGGAGTGGCATCTTCCACTATCTGCAAGATGGTACCCGTTGAGTCTTGCAGCGCTTGTTCCACTGTTTCGGCAATAGGTGGCTGGTCGCGAGACGTATCAGAGGCGACAGTTCCTCGGTATCGCACCCAGTTTCTACGTTTGTAAGACGTCTGGTACCGTGGGAGTGCTACCCATTCTTCCACATCGATCTCTAGAATCGCTGGGTTGTGATCGGAGGACATTCTGTTGATTGTCCTTGCGGCCACAAACCCCGTGATCCTCCTAGCGAGGGCTATGTCAAACACGTCGGGCCTACCTCCATTTTTTGGAAAATGTGTGGGCTCGACCGGACCCCATGTTTCGAAGTGGTGGTTGCGCGCTAGTTGTTTCAGTTTAGCGGCTGCTCTGGAGGTTAGTTTAGAGTTCCAATCCGGGTGTTTGGCATTGAAGTCACCTCTTATTATGAGTTTACCTTTAATTTGCCCTAGAGCAGCTGTCTATCTGATCTTGTGGGGGTCGGTAGATTGCAACAACTGTTAGAGGTCGCCGGTCGCGATGGCCGAGCGGTTCTAGGCGCTTCAGTCCGGAACCGCGCGACTGCTACGGTCGCAGGTTCGAATCCTGCCTCGGGCATGGATGTGTGTGATGTCCTTAGGTTAATTAGGTTTAAGTAGTTCTGAGTTCTAGGGGACTGATGACCTCAGATGTTAAGTCCCATAGTGCTCAGAGCCATTTGTTAGGGGTCCGGTGGCAGAGGTTATTTCCACCACCACTGCTTCGATTTTATCGGTAGCTGGTAAGAGTACCTGGTGGTGGAGGATCCCTTTTTTATGTATATGGCCACTCCTCCGCCTTGGGATGGCCTGTCTTTACGGTAGCTAATGTCGTTTGGAACTGTTGCTTTTATTCCTGGTTTTAGGTGGGTTTCCCCCATCGTCCATATGTCGATGGAGAACTCCTTCATGAGTTCTCTGAACTCGACCTCTTGATTAACAAGTCTGCGTTAAAGACGCATATTGTCAGGCCTTCGATATTTGGTCGTATATCCATGATGGGGCTTTGAAACTACTGGGGAAGTCGCAGAGGGGAGCGACTGCTGGACTGCTACCTGAAGGGCAACGAGGATCTGAGTATTCTGCCTCTGGGCCTTCCTGAATTCCTTCATCATTTCCATGACGACCTTCATGGTCTGAACCATAATGCCTAACAACTGATCTGAGGGGGTGGACTGAGTGTGAGGTTCCATAGAACTTCCTCTGTCTTGGTGAACCTGGTCGTCAATGTGTGTTTCTCGGTGTTGTTCTTGCGTGTGTGCCTGGTGTTGTGGTGACCGAGCTTGCGTCGATTTCTCGATGTTTCCTTGATTTTTTGGTGGAGAAACCACTTCTGAATATGTTGTCCTTGGTGTGTCAGGCCTTGGTCTTACTAAGTTTTATTTTTGTGTGTTGTCCTGTTTTGTCTCTCTGTGCGGTTTGATGGGATGGTGGTGTCTTGATTTCCTGTGTGGGAGCGGCCTTCGCACTCTTTACCTTCTGTGTGTGTTTTTTGGACCTCACAGCCTTGGTACCCTGCAGTGTGGTTCTTCCCACAGAGTGTTCACCTTATCTGTGGGTCCATGCGTTTCATTGTGCAAGTCCTTGTGTCGTGGGGTTCGACGCATTTTCTGCAACGCATGGGCATCTGGCAGTGGACGGCTATGTTATCCAGTCCCTGGCACGTGAAGCATTGCACCACCTTGTTCTTGTGGCGGAGCGGCTCTGTGGTGACAGGAACTGCTAGAACAGCCCTGATCTCGCGCTTGTTCTGGGATATGTCTGGCAGAATGACTTGAAATAATGGCCACTTACTCTCTGCCCCATTTATGCCCATCTGCTCAACAATTTTTACAACAAATCCCTGGTCAGTCAGGTCTGTTTTGACCGCCTGGGCTCAGAGCCGTCTGGGCGGTCCCTAATAACGATGTTATTGTTTCCTGTCTTGGTGGTGGGGAGGTAGGCGGTGTGATGTCTGATTCTGTGTTGTTGTTTCGTGTGGTTCCTCTGATGCATCGGCCACAGCCTGAAACTTGTTCTGAGTGGGTTCCACTCCCCGAAGAGGTGGAAGTCTCGGCTGGCGAAAGGTTTTCCTCGGCAGCACAAAGCTCTTCGAATCCTCCCCTGTTTCGTGGTTCCCTTCCAAGGCTGCAGTTTCCTGGTTCCCTTTCAGGATGACAGCAGGTGCTGCCAGTGCCTCAGGAACCACAGGCTCCTCAGGGGTAGAGAGCGCAATTTGGGTTGGGGGAGGGGATTCCTGCTCTTCTTGTGTCTGTCCTTTCTGTCCTTCTTTGGACGCCGCTGCTTCGTGGACGTGCACTTGGGTGGGGGGGGGTGGGGGGGGGGAGGATTTGAGGAATTGGGATCGGGTCGCAGTTGGGGGTTTGGGGAGGATTTTAGTCAGATGATGGGACTTCTGCTTGCCATCGTTTAGGTCGAGGATGTTTTGGGCGAGTCGGTTTTGCGCGTTGGCTAGCATGAGAGGGCTCAAGAGAGGGGAGGAAGAGAGGGAATCACAAATACTGTAGTATTTGTCTGTGTTCTTCGTGTTTTCGCATTTTGTGTCGACATCGCAGTGTCCAGAGCGGAAAGTCTGTCTGTTGCTTGTCGGTGTTATTTTTGTCTGTCATTCGGGCATCGATTCCCTGCGCCGATGGTCCGATTGCGGTCCCCGACATTCCGAATGCGAGCAGCCAACAATCACTTTGCGGGCGCCGACCCGGGTCCGCGCCGTCTCCGGCGTCGCGCCGGGTGGTGGAAGATGCAGAATCCCGTGGAGTGTTCCCGGCGGCCGTCGTGGAAGTAACTTGTGTCCGCTTGAAGCGTGACTCCTTGATGGAGCTAAGTCATGGTTTCCATGCCTTGCTGAGTTGAAAACCTGTGTCTCGATTTATGAGTTTGTCCGTTACGCGAATTTCAATGGCCTCCTTGAAGATGCTGTTCCAGTAGAAGCTGATAGGGGCCAGAATCTTGGTCTCTTCGTATTTCGCGTTGTGACCAGTTTCCAGGCAGTGTTCTGCCAGTGACTATTTGTTGGGCTGTCCTAGGCGCGTGTGGTATTGGTCTTCTTTGCAGCGACTCCATCAAGAAGTCACGCCTCAAGCGGACAGAAGATCCTTCCACGATGGCCGCGGGGGCACTCCACGGCATTCTGCATCTTCCACCACCCGACGCGACGCCGGCGACAGCGCGGACCTGGGTCAGCGCGCGCAAACGGATTGTCGGTGGCCGCAATCGCAGCGTCGACGCTCGCAATCGGAATGGCGACGGCCACAATCGGACCATCGGCGCAGGGAATCGAAGCCCGACTGACGGACACAAATATCAAACCGAAAATGAGCAGACACACCATTCCATCAGAACCACCTGATGATGGCGGAAAGGTTATTCGCCGAAATATCGAAGGACTTCAACGATCGCTTCCGGCTGGACACCCGAGTGCCCTGGAAAGATCATTCATACGTGTCATGTATTATCACTCAGATGAAAACAGTGTTGCAATTATGATGTGATAAGTAAGAGTGAAAAATTGTCCTGTTGGTTGGAACACAGTGTGGTCTCAACTTGATGTTTCGAACATTGAAAGAAGAACCTGGGCATTAAGCCAAAGACGAAATGTTTAAAGCTAGTAATGGTTGGTTTAAACGACTCAAAAGTCGTTGTAATTGGTATATCATTGCAGGAAATGGTGAGGCGGCAAGCGCTGATAAAGAGACGCTGTCCCTCTATCCAGAGGAACTCAATGTAATGACAAAATGAAGTGGCTGTACCAGGCACTCAGTATTCAGTGTAGATGAACCTGGCCAGTTCTGGAAGAAGGTGCCTAAGAGAAATTTTATTGTAAGTGAAGAGAAAACCTTTCCAGGTTTTAAAGCCGCTAAAGACATATTGACAGTTCCAGTGACAGTTGGCATGAATGCAGCTGGTGGTTGTAAATTGAAATATCTCTTAGCGTATCGCTCAAAAAATCTAAGAGCTTTAAAAAACCACATCTAAAGCTGAGTCGTCCATGATGTGGAAGTCGAAATACTAAAGCTTGAGTGACAGCTTCCCTTTTTAAGGAATGGTTTGGTCATCAGTTCGTATCTAAAGCCGAGCTTTATTGGAAGTTAAAGCGAATCTCATTTAAATTTATGCTATCAATCGACAATGGACCAGATAATCCTTCAATACTCTAATTAACTTCGACCCTCATGTGAAAGCTGCAGCGCAACTAGCAAGCTTCAGCCAGTGAACCAGGGAGTCATTAAAACGTTTAGCGTAAGACGATCGTTTGCGTACCTACAAGAAGCTATGAGACAAAACTACAAGCTCTCTGTTAAAGATCTTTGGAAGAAATCAGTGTTTTAGATGCCGTGAAATTCAGTGTTTTAGATGCCATAAAGAGAAGTGTCCATTTTTTCACAACTGAAAACCAAGGTTAATCAGCATCAGATACTGATCAGATTGATACCGCAACTGAAGGGGTAGCCGATCCCGCCAGACAATTACATTTAGAGGCGAATGGTGATGACATTCAAGAACTGGATTCACATAATAGGTAGCTACACTCGAAGAGCTTATAGAAATGCCCGAAAAGGGCAAAATAGATAACAATTTGATTTTTTAGATTCAGTTGAATCAGAAGATGAAATGACGGTTGCAAACTTTACAGAATATCTCAGTTCAGTAAAAAAAGGGTTACAATTTATAGAAAAAATAGACTCCAAATAAATGCGCATTTATTCTACAAATCAGGGAGTAAAAATTTTATTAGTGTGCTACAAGATAATTCTGCACGTGAAGAAAACAGTTTTGACTTGTCAGATGACGGTGTTAGATTTTATGAAGCCTTTTATGTCACAATAACTTTGGTTCACTGCACTGTAATATAATTTATTGTATTGTTGAACGTTTATTATATATTTTTCTTCTAAATTACATTTTTTTAGTCTCTGGTCCCCATTGAACATAACTTGCACTTATTTATTTGCAAAATTGGACCCTTACTTACATGAATCCGACTTAGATGGTTACTGCTTGGTCCCTCCAATAGTGTAAGTACAGGATATTGCTGTACATAGTTGTTGGTGAATTAACAGCGCAATTCTTGAAGCAGTCATAAACTCCTATAAGAAGTACTCCGATTTCTTTCAGCATACATCCACAAACACAATTCTCCATTCTTTAGATTTTCATATCGCCTTTGGTAACGTATTCTGCATAAACACTCCACGAAATCTCTCGACTTTGGTTTTTCTCTTTTTTTTTGATGAATTTTAGCAGATCTGTACTTGTAAGCTATCTGTCCAGTAGCATAGCTGCAAGATCTCTTTTATCAGCAATGCAAGTCCTTTCTTGCATGATTTTAAATATAGTCTTTTTATGACAGCAACGGCCTCCATCGTTCTATTATGCGTTTTAGCCTTGTGTAGTTGCTCCTATGCAGTTTATGCATTCTTCGCTGTGTAGGTTATGGCTCCTTTCCCTTCCGCTATGGAACCAATAGCAGATAGCCTCGCAAGTGCTGGAGCTAACAACGGTATAATTACACCACATGTCTTAAGCACTAATAGAACCATTGACGTTTTAACACGTATTCTTTTTACTTCTTTCTACTTCGTGGCACTTCTCCACTGCCTCAGCTGACTGGACGCAGCTTTTAAAAAAGGTTTTTTTTCTTTTGCTTCTTTAGTGAACAAGTAGCCGTATTCATAATTTGCTTGAAGTTTATTTCAGCGCTCATTTTAAGTTTGCCACACATTGTTTTATCAACTCTGAATGCCGCAACATGTTCAGTCACATTTATTGCTCTTCTATGATGTAACTTCTTTGCATTTCAGCTAAAATTCGATTGACAACGTGACATTCTGCCAAGCGTTGACTTGCAGTAGATGTTAATTAATGATCCCTGCAGATTTTGTCTAGTGCATTAACCCTATTATCACCACGAGCTAGATACTTTTTTAGCTTCGTTATAGGTCCACTGAAGTATCTAAGGATGTGCTATTCATTTGGCAACATATCAAGAATTCCGCCATCTCCTCTGATGCACTTTCTGGCACACATTTAATACTACTACACTCTTTGAACTTTGGGCCCGCCAGGGTAGCCGAGCGCGCTAACGCGCTGCTTCCTGGACTCGGGTAGCGCGCCGGCAACGACGAGGGCCGGTGTGCCGGCCAGCCGGGATGTGGTTTTTAGGCGGTTTTCCACATCCCGCTAGGTGAATACCGGACTGGTCCCCAAGTTCCGTCTCAGTTACAAGCGTCGCAGACATTTGAAACACGTCCGCACTATTTTACGATTTACACTAGACGCAGACAGTTGGGGTACGGGGTAGCAGCAGGAAGGGCATCCGGCCATCCCTAACACTATAACTGCCAAATCCGTTGTCACCACGCCGACCCTCCAATCGCTGCGGGACGATGGCATAAGCGGAAGAAGAAGAAGACTCTTTGAGCTTTGTGCACTGTGTTTTATTGTGAGCGATCACTCACGTGTTTTGCAATGATGGGAAGCCTAGCCACTTAACGGAAGCCTTGTTCCCTACATATCTTATGAGAAGTTGCACAGGTGTTTGAACAGTTGCTGCAGGTGAAGATGAATCATTACCCTGACAACCTTCACATGGTTTTTGATGTTGCTGAGCAACAGTCATACAATAATTTTTAAATGAACACACCGCCATTTAACTGTATTGTGGTTTATTTAATTATGATCCAGGTTTCGGCCTTTTATGCCATTTTCAAGTGATTGAGTTTATAACTAAATCACTTGTTCATTTAAAAAAGAATAAAACCTTCACATGGATTTTGCAAGTAATTTTTACTATAGGCATTTCAAGACAGTAATGGCACAATAAGAAAAAAACCATTCCTCAACATTCTCTCACGCGAAAGCGAGTATTGTGTGGCCTTTGAACAGAACGATAGAAAACCGTTTGTGGATGCATTTTAATCTTTGAGTATCATACAACTGACAAGATATTTTGCACAGATAACTGGACAGTATAACCAATCTAAATGTCATATGATAATAATGAGGCCGATTGATGTTCACGATAATGCACTTCCAAATAAAATGTGCAATCTTATAAAAATGGTGGACCCACACAAGTAGAATTTATGTGTATTTCAATATATAAGACCTTATTTCAGAAATATTACCTACCAAACTGTTCCTGTTCAACAGAGATATTAATAGTATGCAAAGTGCAATGACCAAACCGAAGAACTTACATCTTAAAGTACATAAAAAGTGAAGAAGCTGCGACAAATTTGTATCCCAAAAACTTACAGGAAAGCTCTGAAGTGCTGAAATGGATGTGTTTCCGATAGAGAGTCCTATAAGACATCAACAGAACATGTGTTCATTTTTTTAATGGCTCCTGTATGTACTCCAGAATGTTCAGTCTTTTATGTTGAATTTCAGTGCTGCCACCTGAGTCATGTACGCTGGCTAATCCATGTGTAATGAAACTGAAGTATTTCCTATTGTCTGGGCTTTTATTCATCCATTTGGAGTGTTGTTCCATCCTTGTACATTAGTCATAATGAATAATACCACGTACACTTGTTATCTCTTTTTGGGAAAAACTTCCTATAATTTTCTACGAATATTAGTTCACTAAAGCAGGTGTTCATCAACATTCCTTCTCCCCAAACTGTATTACGTTCTTGATTAACCATATAGGATCCTTTCTCAGCATATACAGATGATCTTAGCTTGACAAGCAAGTCACATCTACTTCGCTAGCACTTTGATAGTTAATGTAATTGGTAATCATACACACTGTATGAACCCGTTCTGTTCGTCCATTCGAATGAGGATGAAATGGGCTTGTCCGCAATTTCTTAACTTTCAATAAACGGGATAACTGCTTCATCAGCTGCGACATAAAGTTACTACCCTGATCTGTAATTATAGTATCAGGCACACCATACTTCAGCAACCAGTTATTTACTAAGGCTTGCGCAACAGTGTTTGCCTTCTGATCTGGAATAGCTACCATTACCAGGTATCGGGAAAAATGATCTAATATTGTTAATACGTATCGATTACCCGCTTGGGTCTTATTAAATGCTCCGATTACGTCTAATCCGATGGATGCGACCGGACGATCCGCTTCAGGTAGTCTCTGTAACTGAATTTTCTGATGACTTAAATCTTCTCTATGCGCATACGGTATACAATTTTGCACATACTGCTCTACATCATTGCGACGTGTCTTCCACCAAAACCTTTCAGCTACCCGTCTATCAGTCGTTCTTTTACCACCATGACCCTATAATACATGGTCGTGCGCTTGTTTCAACACTTCTTCCCTCAGCGACTCTGGTACTACGACGCGTAGTCCGCACTTCGTCTTCCTGCAAAGCAACCCATCCTGCATTTCAAACTGCGGTTGCGTTCGGAACAATTGACACTCTCTGTCAGTGGCTTGCGCCTTTATCCACTCCTTCTCACTTATGGCCACAGCTTGTACAGCTGCTATTTTTCTACTAAGCGCATCTGCATTCTTATGTTTTAACCCTGGTATGTGAATTACCTCGTAGTCAAATTCACTTAGTTTCAGTGCCCATCTCGTTAAACAACTCGAAGGATCTTTCAACCCCAACAACCACTTCAATACTGCGTGATCTGTACTCACCTTGAACTTACGCCCATATAAATAACAGCGAAAATACGAGATACCGTAAATCACTGCTAACATTTCTTTCTCTGTAGTTGAATAATTCTTCTCTGCCTTATTCAGTTGCCTGGAAGCATAAGCCACTGGATGTTCCTGTCCATTAACCCTCTGAGTAAGAATACAACCTACAGCAATATTACTAGCATCACAAGATAGTATGAACTCCTGTTCGAAATCAGGAAGTATCAACACTGGGTCTGATGTTAGTATCTGTTTGAGCTTCTCGAATGCCTCCTGACACTGTGCTGTCCAATCAAACTTAACACCTTTCTTTAACTATCTCGTTAATGGATGTGCAATTTCTGCGAACCCCTTTACATATCGTCTGTAGTAATTACATAAACCGACATATTGCTGTACTTGTTTAGTGGTCTGTGGCACTGGAAAACCACGCACAGCCGACGTTAGACGAGGATCCGTTCTTAACCCATCCTGACTGATAATATGCCCAAGATAAGTCACTTGCTTCTGAGCAAACTGACATTTCTCGACATTAAGCGTACGATTTACCGCTCTTAGCCTACTAAATACTTCGTTCAGTCGTTCCACATGCTCTTCTATATTACGCGAAAAAGTGACAATATCATCGAGGTATACCATAGCAATCTTCAGTTTCAGTCCCCGAAGTAAACCATCTTACAGACGCTGGAAAGTAGCAGGAGCGTTTTTCAACCCAAATGGCATTCTGCGATACTGAAAGCGACCAAGGCTTGTTGTAAAGGCCATCTTCGGTTTATCCTCGGGACTTACTTCTATCTGATGGTACCCACTCTTTAGATCTAGTGTCGAAAAATATTTACACCGACCTAGGTTGTCCAATGTTTCCGTGATGTTCGGTATTGGATACGCATCTGTTACAGTTCGTGCGTTCAAAAAACGATAGTCACAACAAAACCTATACTTTTTAGTATCGTTCAATGACTTCTTAGGAACTACCACTACGTTGGCAGACCACGGGCTTTCACTGTTCTCTATAATACCGTCCCTTAGCTGTTGATTAATAAATTCTTTCACTAGTGGTTGTAGGTGTTTCGCTATCCTGTATGGTTTTCTATAGACCGGCGAACTATCGCCAGTCGGTATACGGTGCTGTGTAATAGGAGCTGCTGGTAATGGACCTTCTGAATTAAACAAATCTAAATACTCTAATAAGAAAGCTTCCATAGCTTTCCGATCACCATTCTCCAAATGACGAATCTTATCACGTAGTACAGATGCCTTGACGGTTTGCTTGACGTTATTTTCACCTTGGGATTCACCTATATCCTCATCGTCGAGTATTTCCAAACTTGCTACCACTAAACCCTTTGGGAGGTCCACTTCATCTACCCCAAAATTATCTACACTGACCGGAATCATCAGTTCCCCATTTATATCCGTTATGCGCGCAACGCTCCTCCTAATAAAACAATGCATTTCATCTAATGCTTCATTGCTCTGCAATGGCTCCACCAGACATAGTCTCTGCTGTGGTACATCGGTACCTACTGACAACCAAACTAACATCCCTGTAACCGAAGGCATTTTGACATGCGTAATCATCTTTAATGCCCTTGTACGTGGTTCAATTGGTGACAGTAGCAAAGGATGCACGTCGCGACGTAGAAACATTTGCAGCTGTTGTACCCATTTAAAACACGTTTCCACTAAGTGCAACTGTAGGCTGTGAAAGACTAATTTTGGCATGGTGTTTATCGAGGAAGTCCGAGAATCACAGAATACCCTTGTCCCACAGTTGGCAACACTTCCATTTGCTCTCCGAACTCTACAGTTCCAATCTTAAAAACGAGCTGTGTTGTACCAAATGATTGCAACTCATTATTCCCTACTCCACGTAATCTATACCTAGGAGTACCTAGTCTTCTCCTACCCACGAGATCTAGACTAGCAACAGATACATGTGCCTCTGTATCAATCAAAAACTTACATCTGTTATTCCTTACAACACCCATCAAGCAACAATCCGTCTCTGTACTAGTTTTCACCATACTTCTGCTTACTGGGAATGTCTTCCGACGGACGAAACACTCCCGTTCCCGTTTAACGCGTTTTGCTGTTTATTCCCGTTACCATTCTGCTTATGATATCTTTGTCATAACCCATCTGCCAATTCTTCAAACGTGCTCGACTTACCAAGCGTCTCATGGTACATCACGAACGTCTTGGCCTCCCCTGCAAGACGCAAATTTGCCATACGTAACGTAGTTACGGCCGACCAATTGCTCATTGCAGCTGTTGCCAAAACATCGTTAATGAACGCTGTGACATCCTCTGTTGTTTTACCCGAGAAAGGCGTGATCAGGTTAGCTACTGAAGGATATATTGCAAGGGTGGACATTACTACTGACTTGCACTCACTTGAATCCGTTTGCGACTCTTGCGCCGAACGCAAGGTCTCCATTTGCGTCATTAATTCTACATGATGTAACTTATGCTGCACATTCTCTTCTAACAATTTTGAGACTTGCTCCATCAGAGCAGCTATGCTCACTTCAGTACTAACGGAACTTGTTTCCGGCATGATTTGTGCAAATTACCAACAACTTACGCTATACTGAATTTACTCCTCAGAACAATAACTACACTACCTACTCAACTCCTTTGTCACAGTTCAGCACTACACACAAGAAGACAAACAAGACTCACAATGCACAACTAAACAAAATTAATCCTTCCGCTTTGTTATTGCCCAGTGACACTCTCTATGATTGTGCGCTGCGTGACCAAACCGTCTGCAAACTGAACATTCTACTGGTACAAACTTCATACATGGCTCCCCATGCCCCGTTAAATTACACACAGTACATCTGACTGGTACCAAGTACGTTTCCCAACTATTTCCCTTAAACTCAGATAAATCTGCTGTTCCCACAGGTCTCACAAAGTGCACTCCCAACAAAGAACGTGCATCCATAGTTATTAACAAAAATCGCCTCGTGCACTTAGCACAAGGCTGCATAGAGTCGATAGTTATGACCGCAATTCTGTGGTGTTAGTCCTGAAGTGGTGGTGTCGACGACTCCAGATACCAGATCTGCAGGCCAGTGCTGTAGTGGGCAGTTCGAACACTTCTGATACCAAATCCATAGGCGGCGGGCGCGAGGACTTCTGACACCAAATCTGTAGGCGCCCCGGTGGTCCCGGTCGCCTACGGTGAACTGGAAGCCGAGCGGTGACCTCTCCAGCTGTCAGGATGCTAGGAAATAACTGTGGACGCGTCAGAAACGCCAAAGAAACATTACTAATTCGTAACACCTTTATTCCTGCCGAGTAGAATGTGGCCTGCGTAACACAGGCTAGCTGAGCTTGGTGATATCAACGACCTTCCCCGAGTCCTCGCTGACTCGGAGCGATGACACCAGCTCCGGGCCACACCAGTCTTGCTAGCGCAGCGCCGCGTGCTGTGACGTAGTGGTGGAATCCCTTACTTCGGCTGCGGGTGGCTGGCGGTGCATGGCTGGCCGGCCGGGAAGGCGGCGGACAGCGGGCTGCTGCATGTAGGAGGCTCTGGGTTGGAGTCCCGGCGCTGTCAGCATGAGAGGCGTACTCATAGTGCAGAGTGTACTCTATACCACCCCATCTTCTTCCCTGCTCCTCCTGGTGGCTTGTCCGCGGTGGACGGGCGGAACAGGCTGCAATTCCCCAGGGTCGTCGGCTCACCTGGTTGTGACGGCGGATGCACAGGGTCTAGGCCCCACAAGATCTCGACGACAGCTCACTGATGTGGTCAGCATTGGCGGCGAGCGAGTCTGCCGCGATGTCTGCTAATCCTGGGTTGATATTTGACAGCGGCAGCAGAGAGGACCAGAGCTGGTACTGTCCCCTCAGGTCTGCTGCTGGATAGGCCGCCCTTACTGCAACATCTCCTTAATAAAGATTAACATGTCGATCACCGAGCTGAGCGCTACGCAGCGACCCAGCACACATCTAACTGCAAGTCTAACTCCGAGTGCCATGTTGCTATCAAAGCTGGCGTATTTTAAGGAAGCACGAGCGACGTCCTGACGTCATGCTCGTTTGTAATGAACGCATTCGTTCCACTTATACTGCTGATTTATCTGTCGTACTCGCCCCTTAGGCGTTCTTGTGACAGAGTTACTTGTTGTTACGGCAGACTTACGCGAAGTTATGAAATGCAGTACAGGTGATGCTATACCTCTGTCTTACACTCTACGGAAATCTCCGTCTAACACAAACCCGCATGCTAAGCAATTCTCTCTCGCCTGTTGTGTGTAACCAGGCCACTGCCCCTGCGTGACGACACATTCCGATACATGTGCAATCCTCTTACCTCTTGGCTAACCTACTGCCTCTGGCTCTCCGCATAGGCAACGAAACTTTGACAATATTCCACGTTTCCAACTTTTTACTATTCCGCGACACTACAATACTAGCAGGTTGAAGCATGTAGAAGAGTGTGATGTAATTACAGTAACTGATCTTATTAACAGTAAATAACGTGAAACAACATTTTGTTTCAATTTTTATGGAGATTCAAATATTAAGTGCTTGCTTTTTCAGACAGATTTCTATACTTTATATTTGGCGTAGTTCATTCACTTTCATTTTGTATTCTCAAACTTAATTTCTTAGTTCCTCAATGGCTAACGTGTCAAGCACATTGTCCTTTTCCACCCATTTGCTTTGACCCATGACATCCTACGTGACGTCATGACTTTATGTTGAATTGGATGTAAGCGGACTGTAATTAAAAGTTAGCCTGTGGTTGGGTTACTTACCAGTGTAATCTGTGATGTCTGTAAACTATGCTGTTATTCCAAATACGTCGCGACATACGAGGGTTTGGTTTGGGTGGAACCTGAGACCACAGATTAAACTGCCGTTGAGAAACCAGTAACGATTATATTTTTGTTCTGTTTTCTGACAAATATTTGTCTGTGTCTTTCTGCATATCGCACGATTTCCCAGGGTAAGTGTAGGCAGGACCTTCAGAGCATAAGATAAATTTATGTGAGTGAAACGATTACTGATTATGATTATCATTTGATTCTTACAGTTATTTAGGTGTCTTTTTAATGTGGGAAGGTCGTCGAGAGTGAGGTTAGCCCTAACGAAATTGCATTGCTGGTGGTAATGTTGTTCATAATTTTTTAATTTACAAATATTTGGCTGCTTTTCGAATGTGACTCTTTGAGACTCTGCGCTTATGAAATCCACGGTTCCTAAGAGGCTCAATTTGTTTTTACCGGTCGCTCACTCTCGCACTGCATAATTGTTTTTTTTTTTTGTGGTTCGTGGTATTTGTTTAGCTGAATTGGTTCGAGGTTTTGGTATTTATTGGTGAATTATTTGTTTTCGGTGTTTGAGCTATTTCTTTCCGTTTGTAGTGTGATTTCAGTTTTTTGTACTTCTTTTCTTTAGGTTTATTCTAAAGGAATTTGTGTATATAATTTTTCGATTAAGTTGTTGTTATGTGGGTGTAGTTTTGTTTTAGGAACAGAGTTCACACGAAATGTGATACCAGCTGTCAATGTGTATGTCTTTTTGTTTCTTCTGTTCGCTTTATTCTGGAGAAATTCATGTGCGTCATCCTTGCATAATGAAATTCGTGTGTGTGTATGTGTGTGTGTGCGTGTGTATGTTTTTGGGGGCGAGAAGAGTTTGGTATATACTCCGTTACCATTTGTGTGTTATTTTTGTATATTTTTAGGTTTATCACAGAAAGGTTCCTATGCGATATTTTTCCAATATGTCGTTTTGTGGAGCTGTGTGTGATATCGCTGTCTTCCTTTGAGCTACAGGTCAAGTGAAGAATTCAAGCCCAGGTCTACCATTTTTGCAGTTTTTTCTGTTTATGTTAGAGACATTTGT
Source organism: Schistocerca nitens (assembly GCF_023898315.1). Taxonomy (NCBI): domain Eukaryota; kingdom Metazoa; phylum Arthropoda; class Insecta; order Orthoptera; family Acrididae; genus Schistocerca; species Schistocerca nitens. The sequence goes on along the minus strand of NC_064621.1, from coordinate 140,830,526 downwards.
ATGGGATCTGTTAGCGCTGTCTATTAAAGCTATATAGGTACAGCGTACGCTGCGATTAGGCTTGTTTTTTTTATATTTTCGTTTGCATCATTCCGGAAGAATGTGTGTGTGTGCTATTTTCCAGTTATGTTGTTTTGTGGAGGTGTCTAGTACCACTGTCTTCATTCCATCTGTATTGGTCAAGCGAATTATTCGAATCCAATTTTGTGTTTACTGTATATTTTCGTTCTGTTTATTCTAGAGAAGTTCTTAAATGTTCTTAGGTGTTAGTAACTTTTTTAGTATGTCTCCATCCACAATTCTCCCATTCCTGCGATTGTCCCGATAGTTGCATTTCGTATGGCGATTCAAATCGTTCCCATGGTTTTTTGTTTGTTAAGAAGTGCGTTATACAATACACAACGGAGTATTTTAACAGGAACGATCGATTTCGGTCCAGGACCAAACCATCATCGTGTCTAAAAACCGTCTCAACTATCCATCTGAGTAAATGGAATCGCAGTTATCAGATGTACATTGTTCCGTCATTGATACTAGCTGTATATTTATAACATTACGTCCATTAAACCACGACAACGTTTTTTCCCAATATTCGATATATATATATATAGATGATGATGATGATGAGCGTTTGGCGTCATTGGCCGGGAGGCCCCTCGCGGGGCAGGTCCGGCCGCCATATCGCAGGTCTCATTACATTCGGCGCCACATTGGGCGACCTGCACGCCGGATGGGGATGAAATGATGATGAACACAACACAACACCCAGTCCCTGAGCGGAGAAAATCTCCGACCCAGCCGGGAATCGAACCCGGGCCCAGAGGTCGGCAATCCGACACGCTGACCACTCAGCTACTGGGGCGGATCAATGATGGAGCTTGGTACATCTGCTAACTGCTGTTCCAGTTACACAAACACATAGGATAGATGGTTTTTGGACGCGATGATTTTCTAGTTCTAGACCGAAATCGACCGTCTGTAATAAAACGTGCCGTTACAGCTGTGTGCTGCATATGGCAGTTCTTAACAATCATTAAAGCTGTGCAGCAGCACCTACACGAAATGTTTTATGTTTGTTTTTTATTGCAACGGTCTATTATGCGGTCACCGTCTTGAAGAATGCGTCTGTATTGCTGTTGCCGTCTTGAAGAATGTCATCTGGCTCTTATTAAATGTTATCTGTGGTTGTTGTAGTATCTCGTGTAAACTATCCACTTTACACCAGATATAACGTCGTGAGTCAGGGCAGACAGATAGAATTGTAGCGTGCTCTATTCCTTTCAATTGCTGAGATTCACAACGACAACGATGTTAGCTATCTTTCTCGCTTGCCGACTACGCATACGTAGTGTCTGTGATTATAACAGGGTCATGCTGCTAGAATTTTCTTCCGTCTGTGAAAACGAACACATTTTGGAAACTGATGCCAACTGTATGGTGTCATACTGAGTTGACCTTTCACCGTTACAAAGGAGTATACCTCTGTTGTTTACAGAATGAGAGCACTTGCTCGCGAAAGGCAAAGTTCCCGAGTTCGAGTCTCGGTCAAGCACACAGTTTTAATCTGCCACAAAGTTTCACCTCTGTTGTTGGTTAAAGAAATTGAATTAAGTGCTTCGAGTATTTTTAATTGGTAAATTCTTTGTGACTTTATTAGCTATTCGGACGTTTTCAGCCTTTAGACACTGCTGTATATCCTTCAATAGCAAGGAATGGTTATATCATCTTACTTAGATTTAAGTTACTTAAAATTTTACTGCAGTGCTTGTTTACCTATTGTTATCGACGTTTCTATCAAATGATGTGCTCTCTATTTGTTTCGGTTGCTATTACTGGGGTTACTATTTAATGTTGATCACATGGTATGCCAACACCAATGCTATGTTACCTCAACCATAGATGACTGTTGCCTAGCACTTACATCCGTATTCACTCGAGCATTTGAAATAAAGATACGAATTCATTGTGTGAGTTGTTGAATTAAAGGAGGTCCAGTTTTGATTCATATATTGCACTGTTACACTTTTTGTTTCGAGTTGAAGTAACGACTTGAGGACTTCTAGAAGCTTTGAACGAAGTGAACGCCCAGCTTCATAAGCGAGCTGCAATGTAAGGAAAAAAAAACAGTTCTATTCACATTCTAGTACAATGTTTCAATACGTAATGTAGCTACAAAGGTTACGAGAGAGCTTGACTTGTAGTCACAGATTTCTTTGCTGGGGTTTTGACAGTTTCAGTTGCTGCAATCGCCATTCTCAAATTTATTATTTAGTTTCACAACGAGAACGTCGTCACTTATCTCTGTCTGTTATGTTCTACGTTCTGTGGAGAAGACAATACGTAAAAGAGTTCCAGCTGCGTAGGGTCATAATCAGTTGACATAGCACTATAGCAAAAGTATTTTCTCTTTCTGTTAATCATGGATATTAAAATAATATCGTGGAGCATCGTTGGGAGTTTATAAGATGCGCTTGTGTGTTCTTCATTCAAATATCGCTGTGAAAATTTCAACGCAAGTATGGTACTTACGTCGTACGTGTTGTTGTTTAGTTCACATAGCGCTGAAGAGTGATTCTAGGTTTAGTGTTGAACTTAGGTTGTTGATGACTCTGCCACAAAAAAGGAAAGGCGCAGACCGATGAGAATACACTGATTCAGACAACGGGTATTTGTAAAAATCGTAATCTCGTCAGACACTGTAGAGCGATTTGGGATTCAAACCACCACACTGTTGTATAGTTTATTAACTAGTAACTTCGTATCACCAACAAGATGTTCCCTTAAGTACACACTAATTAAATTACCGATCCTGCCTCATGGTGCAATATTGAACCAACGTAGGGTAGTAACCAAATCGCGGCGTAATATCTGGCCAAATGCGAAGTTTAAAAAGCTATACTTGGTTTCCATCTGAAACTAGTGTAGCGTTGCACTGTCTTGCTAATAGTACACATTACTGTTGTCAGTATGATGTTGCACTGCCCATGGCTTGTAATGATAAAGGGCCTGTTTAGGTCAGTCATATTGTATTCATAAGTGGAAGAGAGAGCACCACTAAATTCCACAATCCGTATGTATTGCATACATACAGAAAGTAGTGTACTTATGGGGCCCAATGAGTGAACTGCGTATTTTCCGGTGAGAAAGAGCACTGGCAAACAGTCTTCGCTACATTAGGTTACTTGAACTAGTGTCACACTGAGCTAGAATTTATGGTCAGCGACTAAGTGTGAGGTCAATGAGTCGGATGCGGGTTTTGCAATTGTGAAATACTTTCCTACATTATAGAAGCGAATATTAAATTTGACGTAATATTGCGAAAATTTTGGACTTGGATAGCTTAGAATGAAAATCTTTCTGTTTATTGCAAAGAAAAAAAATGATTTTTTAAAACATTCTCTGTCATACACAACTTGAAACAGGTCACGTCGACGAAATCATATGGAAGAACTGACAGCGATGTATATCGAAAGACAGTAAGATCCCTTGGCTTTTGATTTGGCAGTATTCGACAGCCATTTTTAGGCGCAAGTAAATGAATAAAGGCAGCGCGTTTTTGTTATCAAGTAAAGTCTTCAACAATTACTTTAGTTTTAATGTAATCTACGAGTAATTGCTAATGTCTGATATTAACATGAAAAGGACTCCGTAGACAGGGAAAGAACCTGTTCTTGAGCAACTACTTCTATAGTGACCAAAAGGCATTAAATGACCTTCAAGCACATGTGTTTCAGCAGCGGTATGACTAAAATGATAGTAATAATGACCGTAATAATCGAATTATCCGGTAACTTCACACTTCACAGTGGATTTTCTCGAACTGAGAAATTTTCTGAATTAGTGAGAATTTCAAAATGGCTTCACATCGAGGCTATGATGTCTAGAAGAGGCTTTACATCCTGCTGACATGAGAACAGCATAATCTCCGCGTCAGAAGCTTGCTTCTACTTAACCATTTAATAGACTCGCATTTTTTCCACCATGACTAATTTTGTAAGCTAAGCACATCATCCGTTACAGCAGTCCTGGGGCTGGGAAATGTGGCCACAAACTATCACAGGTGCATTGCGTGGGTTCAGGCATTTACTTTTAAGAGGCACAGATTTACTTTACCTCTGGTAACCTCAAGAGGAAGACGTTATAATCCAGAATCCGCATTTAACATCACATTCCTTCATTACCAACTGGGCAGAGCCGGTTTGCGTTGGGAAATGACATAGGCGGAAGTCAGGGTAAACAGCAATACTGTCGCCAGTAAACTTACTTACATTGAAAAATTTTATTTTATTTGATGAACCGATAACCATTAAAGGAACAGGGCTCTTATTTTACTTGTACTTGATTGAACTAGAGGCGTTGAAAAATTTGGTGCTAGACTGTGATTCGAATTCGTATCTCCTCTCTCAAGGATCTGAATCTCTTGGAACGGTAGAGTTCAATCATTTCGTTCCTTTTCCCAAGACTGAAATCTTCTCTAGGTCTCCTCCCAAGGTAAGTATGTGGGTCTAAATCCTGACCCAGTACAAAAATATTCATAATTTCATTTCAAGCCCTATCACATGCACACTGACCTGTAGTGAAAATTAACATGCATTTTTAATGTCTGTTCATGTGTTGCCAACAATCTCAATAGGTGTCGTTATTTCTGGTCACACACACGCATGTCTTACTGTTGGTGAGTAAGCGAGTGATACTTAAGCGATATTCGAGGATGGTAAGGAAGGACGGTAGGTGTGCTGTTCGATAGCCGCCCAGGCACAAAAATTTGTATCCTTATTTTAGTTTCAAACACCTAGCAGCTGGTAAGAAAAATCGATAAGTAACATTTGATTTTACTTAGTTAACAATTCGATCACATCACAGAACTTTACATCATGCACTTCATCTTTAAATACATGTACACTTTGTTGCTTCTGAATGGGGGTGTATCAGACATCTTTCGTGGTTACTTAACAGGGACGAAAGGGTCTTGATAGGAGTCAAAGGTTTATTGCAAAAACTGTCGTCTTTTATTTTCAAGTTGATATTTGGTTAGTCAACAATATGATATGATTAGATTAGATTAGATTAGATTAATACCTGTTCCATAGATCATGAATACATTTCCTAGTGATGTGGGACATGTCATTTTAATGAAAGATTTCTTTACATACCATGATTCAATTTCTTTACAACAATTTTTTTACTCTCTCTCTTATTCTGTTTTATATTTATCTCTATTTCTCTTTTGACACACACACACACACATTCATTTTTTTTATTTATTTGTTGTTCTCGACTATCGGCGAGGCACGAAAACGCCTGTGAATGAGTTTCTTAGTTTTGAGTACACTTACGAAGGAAATAGAAAAACAACTATGAGAGTTATTGATTTATGATGCTTAGTTTGCAGTCAATTCCGAGTATTATTAGTAACTACGCTCCCGTCCCTAAACCTAGTTACAGAAATGCGAATCAGACGCACTACGTATTCCAGGCCGTGGCAGCAGTGCCTTCGAGACGTCAGCTATGGTCACTTCCTAGCCCACTGTAGGTTCACATCGGTTCGTCTTCTTCCTCCTGGTACTGTAACTGAGATTTGGCAACAAGGCAACTCTGTGACGAGTTACTTCTTGTGTGCACAAAATGAAGCAGCTAAGTTCGCTTGATTTCTCCTGTCATTTTCATTGAATAATCTGAGTTATTATCGCTTGAGGTTAACAAAAGATTGTAAATTTACGGTTTTCAGACCAGGAAAGTCGTTGCACGTGGAAAACGCAACTAATCTCGTCCTTTAAATAGCGGTTTACGAGTTCTAGCTACTACTGGGCTCGTAAGAGGAAGCTAAGACATCTCTATTCACTAGATGTGTGGAAACCCACTAACCTGTAAAAAAGCGTCTGTTATGGTTCGCCATTCCAGTCTCGCTGACTGCAACGTTTTTATCCCTTCTGTGAAAGAGCTACAAGCAGTCTGATGAAACATCGATAAGTAAATCGGAAGTAAATACTTTCGGCTCATAGTGCAATGGTGAGAAACTTACAATGCTGCACAACAGCTAGCGCCTCTTTCCGCTGCTGACAAGCAAATTTTGGGTTTCTAGGAATACATAACTTTATTTATGAAATGCTACATTTGCATACCTCTTGAGTATGACACAGCATACCAATTAAACACAGACCCAATCGAAATCTATGTGAGAAGTATTTTACTAATTCGTGCCGATAGAGGCATGCTTGTGAACAGATACTCAGTTTTATTAAAACAGACTTTCGTTGAAAGGTTATTGTGGGTAGTTTTATTTCATTTCTTCTAATACAGTGCACAATTTTCGTAAGGTTTCTTTTAGTGTTGTTAAAACTATAATAAACATGAGAGAGAAGTTAATCATCAACGATATTTGCGAATTCTCTAATGTTATCAATAACAGTCCGACAATGCACATGCAGTTTATTGATTACATGCATGTAGAAAACTTATTCTGAGTTAAAACTGTCAAACAAGGTTTGAAGAAGAATAAAATGCCACTACCACACGACAGCTAACGTAGAAAATACTTTTCTGACGTATTTTGGCACGATGCCCTCTCCTCATACATAATACAAAAGTTTCGAGATGCATCTGCTGCCTGGTCGTCTGTTAAACCTGAAAAGAACAAAATGTCGCAGAGGTTAGTCCTTTTTCCACATGCGACTATTTTGCGTTGAGAAGTGAAGGGGATTATGTTCAAAGTTCCATTAGATTGATAACTTCAGCAGACAGCAGAACTGCGTTTAAAAATTCAGCACTGGTTGTACTCGAACTCAACGACGTTATATCTACAGTGCGCGACGCTTACCGTTACGCTACTAACTTAATCGTAACTACAGCACCTTTAGGGACTGATGACCTTAGCAGTTAAGTCCCATAAGATTTCACACACATTTGAACATTTTTGTACAGCACCTCCAAAAGTCAACCACAGTTCCTCCAGAATTTCCGCATTCCACAGTACTGTGAGATGATGCATATGACCGGATCTAGGCTTCTGAGAGACAGACAGTAACAGCTTTTCTTTTGCACTGCACGACGTTTTCAACAATCAGATAGCGCAATAGAGTAGCTCAAGTGGAAAGGAACACTTCCTATTTAAATTTATGCATCCTACACTGTAGGCAGTTCTGTGTAGGTGGCAATTACGCGATTTTATTTCGGTGATTACAAAATAGAATCGAATGTATGCACTGGGTAGTCGAGGCAGCTAGTTCATGGCGATTCGGTCAACCAAGTAAATGAATGTACTGAACATGCTGCAAACCACTACAGGGAGCCTGTGTGTCAGAATTATCAGCCAGTGTGGCGCAACGGCGTTATGATAGAAAAATGAGTCACAGAGAAGAGGTTTTAGTGGTATGTTGGATTGCTGATAGGTTCACATACTTAATAATGTCTGGGTTCGATTCCAACTTCTGCCGATGGTTTTCGATAGGGAGAGGAAGATTCTATTCTCTTCTGGCTACGTCAAGTGAAGAAGGTATATTAGTATTGTGGTCTGAAATTCACATTAAACGTGATATTCCTTCTCTACCAAGTAGATGTTAGGTTGAACCACAATAACGTCAGAAGTGGCGACATGTAGAAACTCTATCGCCCGTAACCTTTCTTACACTAGTTATTTATTTCTAGTGACGAAACAAACGCTATATAGGATCACAGGACAGTTATTCCATCTTTTATTTGAGCTTCTGTATATCGATAAAATTGGCTCTGAACTGGGAACGCAACTCAGACGGCCCTTAACGTGGAATCTGATCCCTTCGCGACAATACAGCTCGACTACAATTTGTTGTTTGTTCAAAACTGCAGATTGCTCAACATCTCCACATATTGCGCGTCAATGGGTTCGAATCCTGGCCCGGCACTAAAGTTTTCATTATGTAATATCAAGCTCTAGCATAAGAGCATACCTGCTGGTGGATAATAATTTTGAATTTTAATGTATTTTCATTCGTTGTCAACACTAACGATATCTGACGTTTTTGACTCCCAGTGAGACACAGAACTATTTGCGAGATCACTGTAAGTTCAAGGATGTTCTTCCGAGCTGCTGGTGGAGAAAAATTCGGTAGCTGACGTTTCTTTGTGTGTAGTCAACAAAGATATGTGTGGGGTTCGATTCCCAGTCAGCACTGAACTCTTCGTCATATTAGTTCTAGTTCAACCATGGTCACATGTCGCTGCTGGTGTAACAAACTCATATTTAACGTTCGTTTTCTCTAGAATATAACAGCGATAGGTACCGGGTTGGAGTCCTGGGAAGGAAAAAATTAATGCTTCGTCTCGTCATTTCAGTTAAAACACCTTACTACTGCCAAGAAAATCCGATATGTCACAGTTGATTGTGCTTCGATAACAATCCGATTAGGTGCTGGGTTCGAATCCCTGTCCAACAAAAAGCTTTAGTTCACTGCATTTCAAGTAAGTTACTTGTGAAGAAGCAATATTTAACATCTGTCGTAGTTCGTTAACATGGACAATAGATGCTGGGTAGGAATTCGTGTCCGTTAAAAATCTTTACGTTATGTAATTTAAAGTTGATATTTGCTAACTGATACTGTCTAAAATCGAGATATATCACCCTCTGTGTGCCTAGTCAGGAATGACTGTTATTTTCCGTCAGTAAGAAATCTGTGCTTAGTCTGCACAACCTGGGTTTGAATCCATATGCAGAACGAGACGGCTCGTCGTGTCATTTGAAATTCATATACATTCTCAACTAGCTGTTCGTGAATAACTTAAATTTTTAATGTCATTTTGTGTTAAATAATAAATATGGTATCTTACTTTGAAGAGTAAATCATGAATATGACGAAATAACTACGTGCATCAACTATCTGACGTAATAATGAGAGTGTTAACATTTCGGGTATGTCATTTATCGTAATAAATGTGAGCTTACAGGCCTTAAGGACAGTCTTATCTGTGATAAGGTGTTCCCTGATATTTGTAGTGTCGTGGTATTACTTTACATCTGGAGTTATTGCGATACAGAGCAATGTTTTCTAGTGGTTACTTGCTGTAACCAGTTTCAATAGTCAATAGACTGTACCGAGGAGCGATTAGAGGACCTGCTAGATAGCTGCGTTATGCGGGTTGCATCCGAATCAGGCGAAATGCAATGCAGGTCGTTCGGATACTTTTGAGCACGACTGTACATAGAGTTATGTGTCTACAGGTTTGGTGTTTGTGCATTTGTTTTGGTCTGAGCGTGAACAGAACTGCCTTACACTTGCCGACTTTTACCTTGGTATGCAATATCTCCAATCAAGACCCAACAGTTTTTAGTGCCCTCTGTTTGACGATGTCCAGTCTTATGCTTAGATAGTGGTGCCATTTATATCTGTGTTCTTTGTTGTTGGAATATTATTAGTGTAGAAGTTTAACAAGGGGGTGGGGGGTGGGGGCAGGATGCTGACTTGGGGTATTCCAGCATGAATACCTGTCATGTTGATTTTTTGCCTTGAATATGAGTGTTGAGACTTCTGTTTGTGAGATATGAGTGTATGAGACATACGAATCTGTTGTGGAAACCAGTGTTGCTGAGTTTGTGGACGAGGCTGATGTATCAAAGATGATCGAAGGCTTTTTTGTTGTCTAGGAACACAGCCCACGTTGTCTGGCTTCTGTTGTATGAGTCTGTTATATGGTCAACTACACAAGGGGTTGTTGTCTCGTGGAGTGGTGTTTCCCGAAGTCGAATTGCTCCAGCCTCTGGGTGTCAATATAGATGCAGTGCCTAGTGAGATGTTTCAGGACCACCTTCTCGACTATCTTTCTGCAAGTTGATGGGTCGGTAATTTTGTGGGTGAGATTGGTCTTTCCCTGGTTTCTTGAACATTAGGACCTTTTCTAGCTCCCAAAGCGAGGGAAGTGTTGGTATCACACGATGTCATTCATGATGTGTTTTAAGTATTATCTGGTTTAATCTGTGAACTCCTTGAAGACAGGGTTTTGAATGCCATTGGGACCAGGAGCTTTCCTAGCTGAACTGTGCTTGATAAAAACTAAACCAAACTCGACTTGAACGGGCCATGAATGCCCAACGGTACCGAACGGCCGCCGTGTCATCTTCAGCCCACACATGTCACTGGATGCAGATATGGAGGGGCATGTGCTCAGCACACCATTTTGTATCAGTTTACGAGAATGGAGCCGCCACTTCTCAGTCAAGTAGCTCATCAGTCTGCCTCACAAGGGCGAGTGAATCCCGCTTGCGAACAGTGCTCGGCAGACTGCATGGTCACCCATTCAAGTGCAATTCCAGCCAAATAGCTCTTAACATCGGCGATCTGATGGGAACCGGTGTTATCACTGAGGCAAGGCCATTGTCAGCTGTGCATAATAGCCCATGTTTTCAAGTGCGCTAGCATATCTGATGACTCACAATGCTATGTTGAGTATGGTGCTGATATCGTGTGTTAAGATGTCATTTGGTGATTTTGTGACAATATTATTGCAGTATAGGCTCCGTTGAACTAAACCCTGGTGGCCATGGCTTCTAATCTTTCGAGTTAGGGAGCACTATGTCTGTGCGTTCTATGTCTGTATGTATACCTATGATGATTTCTGTCCCACATCCTGCCGTATCGCCCAGTCGTTTGGTACGACAGATGTAATAGCTTGAGATGCGAAGGTGTTCGCGCGGTTTGAGCAGTGTCTCGTTCACTAGAATGATTTGAATACTCTTCCACTCCCTGAACGCAACTAGTTCAGTCCTTTTATTGTAGATCCCATTTGTGTTCCAGAATAGGATCTGTGTCAGAGTTGGTTGTTTGCACAGCAGGGTGGGTATGGTACATTATATATTATTAGGTGTCAGAAATGCTTTCAAAAATGTTTTTTGACAGCCGAATTCTGAATATGTTCGGACAAGGCCATTTCATGATGAAGAAAGAGATCTTCAGAATGGGTGCTTCATCGTGTGATTGAAGAATACTTTCGCAACTAAGTTACCAATGGTGTTTTGTGAGATGCTCATGTCAACCTGTGGGTTATTAGGTGACGTGTAACTGCCGCTTGTTGTCGTGTGGCTGTGGTGAGTGGGAAGGCTTGCGTGTTCGGCGTGAGAATTGCACCTCTTGGCGCCTGTGAGGAATCTGTTGTGATGCTGTGTCTAGTGTGGGTAGTGGATTCATTGTCCGAGTTGTGTAGCCATTTTTCAATGTTGTGTTGTTTGTTTGGTTGTCGTGGTGCAAGAGTGTTCCTCTTTTGGTTCAAAGTGTCTCTCCTTTCCGTCTATGAGGCTTCGGTTTCTCTTGAGTAAGCGTGCCTGTTGTGTTTGTCTGTGTGTTGCAGTCCGTGGTTTCAGGAATTTCTAATATGTTGTGAATTGTGTTGTCTGTTGTAGGCAGTGTGCGCATCATTTCTGGTGGTCGTTGTGTAGAATGTCTTGTTGTTGCTGGAGGTACGTGTTGTGTGAGTGCAAGGCGCTGAGAAGCCTCTGCCCTCCCCACTCCTTCGATGGCACCAGCAAAGGATCTTTCCACACTGGTTGTCGATGGGGGCAGGCGGGTTCTGGGACTGGTGCTCATATGTAGTGTAGCCTCTCCAGGTGGCCAGGTGTTGCTAGCCACATCTGACACATTTTCGTGCATCTTCCTGTGTGGTGGTTGTCAGCGCATTTGTTGCATCAAACTGCAAAACTGCAGAGTGTACCTGTATGACCACATAGCTGGCACCTGTGGCACATAATATTCACCATTCAGGTTAATTATTGGGTAGCTTCACTAGTCTTCTTTAAATCAAAAACATAACATCAAGAAATGACTGTCAAAAGCGAAAACTGAAAAATATGCAAACAAATCAATTTCATAACCATATGCTATTTACGACTTAACAACAAAATTGATGATCGCAATAGGGAACTCATGGAGTGGTAAATTAAATCAAATTTATGAGTTGAACTGCCATGTCATGTAGCTGCACTGCTCTGATACTACTGCAGGAATTGTTCAAATTGATTGCCATCCTATTTATGGCACATCCGAATACGTTTCACATAACTCTTGCGCTCATAACGAAATATAATAGGTGTAATTGCTGTACAGGCTCCTCCTACGTTTTTCTGCAGTTGCTGCAGTGCTTGGGGTCTGTTTCTGTACATGATAGATTTGAGATGGCCCCAGAGGTAAAAGTCAAGAGATGTCAAATCTGGCGACCTATGTGATCATTCCACTGAACCTCTTCGACCTATCCAACACTCAGGTACAACTTCATTCAGGATTTTTCGAGTAGTTCGAAATGCGGCGGTGCTCCATCTTACTGAAAGATAAACCCCATAATCTTGCTAGGGACAGATTATAGAAATAGGACAGGAGTGTCATCTCCAGATTCTCTGTCAGTTCAGTAGTGAGCTGGTTGTTAATAAATATGGGATGGATAAGAACATCCCAGTGTATGCCACAACACACATTTAACCTTGAGTCAGTCTGATGATGAGCATGTACAGCAATGTACATGCCCAATGTACTTGCTCAATAACTAGCTTTATGTCAATTGACTATCCCAGCTAACCCTCTAACCGAACACGCTTAGCTACCGTGCCGACAAACCATTTGGCTCTCCGTGCACGGTTCACGGCCAGACCCAAACTTCACGTCTACGCTCTGTACTCGCGCATCCACTATGTGTATTGCCATACAGAAGTTTCGGTCTGCCCTTGAGTCGTGCACGGATAGCCAAATGGTAAGGCGACCGCTAGTGCTAAATGGGAAAGGCGGTTTTGCGAATTCATTTGATGTGTTCAGTAGCGGCTGTGGCCGCCGCAGCGCATCGTCGTCGGAATAACACCGGCACCGCAGTGTCGTAGTAAATGTGAAGTTTGCCGTGGTTGAGAAAACCCTGCATAAGGCTATATAACACGTGTAGTCCTGTGATGTACGCTTATTATGTATCAACATGTCAAAAACGTCAAGTCACAGAGGTGTGAAATGTTATTAATAGGAAATTACGACTGCTAAGATTAGGACTGATGGAGCGAACTTAGTCTCTCTCTGAACCTTTAGACCAATAACAGAAAATATGAAACAGGTCTCACACATGACGAATGGAGACAGAAGATGAGGAGAAGAGAAAGAAGGAGAAGAAGGAGACACTATTACCAGTTACATTAACTATCAAAGTGCTAGCGAAGTAGATGTGACTTGCTGGTCGAGCTAAGATCATCTGTATGTGCTGAGAAAGGATCCTATATGGTTAATCAAGAACGTAATACAGTTTGGGGAGAAGGAATTTTAATGAACACCTGCTTTAGTGAACTAATATTCTTAGAAAATTATAGGAACTGTTTCCCAAAAAGAGATAACAAGTGTACGTGGTATTATTCATTATGACTAACGTACAAGGATGTAACAACACTCCAAATGGATGAATAAAAGCCCAGACAATAGGAAATACTTCAGTTTTATTACACATGAATTAGCCAGCGTACATAACTCAGGTGGCAGCACCGAAATTCAACATAAAAGACTGAACATTCTGGAGTACATACAAGAGCCATTAAAAAAAATGAACACATGTTCTGTTGATGTCTTATAGGACTCTCTATGAGAAACACATCCATTTCGGCGCTTCAGAGCTTTCCTGTAAGTTTTTGGGATACAAATTTGTCGCAGCTTCTTCACTTTTTCTGTCCTTTAAGATGTAAGTTCTTCGGTTTGTTCACTGCACTTTGCATACTATTAATGTCTCTGTTAAACAGGAACAGTTTGGTAGGTAAGATTTCTGAAATAAGATCTTATATATTGAAATACACATAAATTATACTTGTGTGGGTCCACCTTTTTTTTATAAGATTGCACATTTTATTTGGAAGTGCACTATCGTGAACATCAATCGGCCTCATTATTATCATATGATATTTAGATTGGTTATAGTGTCGAGTTATCTGTGCAAAATATGTAGTCAGTTGTATGATCCTCAAATATTAACATGCATCCACAAACGGTTTGCTATCGTTCTGTTCAACACTCGCTTTCATGTGAGAGAATGTTGAGGAATGGTTTTTCTCTTACTGTGCCATTACTGTCTTGAAATGCCTATAGTAAAAATTACTTGCATAATCCATGTGAAGGTTTTATTCTTTTTTAAATGAACAAGTGATTTAGTTATAAACTCAATCACTTGAAAGTGGCATAAAAGGCCACAACCTGGATCGTAATGAAATAAACCACAATACAGTTAAATGGCGGTGTGTTCATTTAAAAATTATTGTATGACTGTTGCTCAGCAACATCAAAATTAAGATGATTAGTCGTTACGTAAATTCATAACACACGCATTGGTACATGTATTTAAATCTGTTGACAAGCGCATATAACGCGAAAGTTCATACAGGAATGGGTCTCTCTCCGTATGAGGTAATTGATGGTCGGAAAATTCCATCACCATTTGATGTGCTCAAATCTCAGGTAGGTTCTCAGGATGAGTCAGTGAAGAATTTCGCCAAGAAATTGAGAGAGATTTGGCAAAGGGTACGGCGTGCTAATACTAAAGCTTTGGAGAAACAAGAGAGTATTGGGCAAAGAACAGGCAAACTGCCGCAATACAGAATTGGTCAGTGGGTATTGTTGGCTAATCCTTACGTTCCGAAGGGTAAAACGAAGAAGTTTTTGACGAAATATTCTGGACCGTATCAGGTAAATGAAATAGTGTCTCCAGTGAACGTAAAGTTGCAGTTACCAACCAAGTCGTCAGTAGTTCATGTGCCTAGGATTAAGCCGTTTAATGGCGCAGTGGATGCGTTATCGCAGATTCCTTCAGCAGTAACAAAGGGTGTGAGGGTACCGAAGCTAAAAGAACAGCAGAGGAACGCACTTAGGTCTAGGGATAAGTAGATTAAGTGTCCTCGGGGAGGAACATGTCGTATTTATTGTTATTAGGTAATAGGGTATGTGTAGTTTTTACTTGTCATTTGTGTGTTTTAGACGTGGTAAGGAAGGGAGCGATTGACATGGCTTCCTTTTCCTTCAGGTGCCGTGCCAGGATGTGGCCCGGGAAACTTTTCGTCGGTCTGGTACTGCTCCACTGTTGCAGAGGAGAGGTGGTGTAGGTGCAACCACTAGAAAGGGAATTTTGTTTGCAAGACAATTAGATGTGGTATTGTCAAGCCGCAGGTGGACAATTGTGTTCACGTATAATATATGGGGAGTGAGGAATGATGTACGGACACTACAGGATAGGTTTACGGCGCTACAGGCGGCCACGGAGGAGGAGGGGTTGTTTCAAGACATTCGGAACGAGTATCAGGAATTGAAGCTCTCATACGAAAAGCTGAGACGGCAGCTGCAACAAGTAACGGAAGTGGTCCCGCAAACGCTCGTTCGCAGGAAACGAGGGTGGTTGGATGCAGAGGGAAAATTGCTGAAAACAGTGTTTGGAACCTCTGAAAATATAAGGAGCTTAAATAGTACGGTGGGGGATGTGCAGGAGTTGGCGGAGGAGACAAATTCGAAAGTGGATTGGCACACGACACGTATAGGCAACATGGAGCAGGGGATATTGAATGTCTCTAGAACAGTGCGGGAGTTGACGTCAGACCTGGAATGGTATGCAGCAAATACCAGGGAAGTGTTGAATGGTAATATAGAGGCTATACAGGCGAGATTGAGCCGAATAGACGGGAAAATACAAGTAGCAGCTTTATTGAGGGCATTAGCAGACAGGGTGGATGATGCGCGTGTTGAATTGGAAGCGTTATATGAAGCTATGCATCACGCAGTGCATGGGCAATTGAGTGCTGAAGGCGTTGCTGAAAGCGAAGAAAGAATTCTCGGAAGGAGTGCGTCATTTCGTGCCTCCGGCGAAGCGGAATTTACCGTTAATCTATCGCATGTCTAAAGTGAGAGTAATTACGGATCAGGCGAGTATACACGTAGAAGTTCAAATGCCACTGATGGGTATCAATTCGCGGTACCAGTGTTATACAGTACACCCGTATCCAATTAGATGGGGTGCACTTGGGAAGAGGGTGCAAGTGCAAACTCGGGAAGTGTTGTTAGTGTCAAGACGGAGGAGTGCTCATGTAGTAATGTCTACGGAAGATTTGACAGACTGTTACAGGGGAAGTGTTTTTGTTTGTCCAGCAAAGGAGGTGGCAACCCACAATCATTCGTGTGACATGCAGTTGTTCTTGGGGAATATGGGAACCTTAGAATGCGAAAAGAAGGTGTTACTTCCGGGACCGAAATTTCAGAAAGTTGGGGAACATTGCATTTACTCTGTGTTCGAACTAGAGACGATAGTTGCCACTTGTTACAGAAATGGTAGATTGACAGATATATCAAAGCTTGAATTGCAGGGCAGTGGGTTATTGATTAATGGCACTGGATGTGAAATAGTGGGGAAGCATTGTCACTTACCAGCTACCTTCACCGGTACAACAATGATTAACGTGACACAACCTATCTTGTATTATCCAGAGGAACCACCACACATATTACCTCGCCAGAATCTAACGTTTATTAACGAGTTCTTGGATCCCACATTGCTACAATCTTTAGATAACCTGATTGTCTCAGATATGGAGCAGATCTCAGTTAATCAACTACCTCAGCACGTGCAGAAATATCGGGAGAAACGTAAGCAAAACACAATTATATTTCTTGTGTCAACGACTAGCATAATCTTAGTTCTAGTGTTTATTTGTGCAACTTACTTTTGTATACGGAAAAAGATGTCTCGTTCTGAAATAACAACCGTACATCATATACCTATGGGATGGATCGGGGATAGTGGAACGTAATATAAACAGATAACCAATGATAAGATTGGAGTAAGTATTAAGTGTAAATAGATTATTAGCGGATAAGAAAAGTTCGACAGTGTTGAAGGAGTAGTTGTAAGATACCTGTAGAGTACAAGGAAATATGACGTACACAACCAGTAAGTCCAGAATTGTAAAATTCGGGACGAATTTTCTTGAAGGAGGGGGATGTGTAGTGTCGCAGAATAGTAAAGAGTTGGAAATGTGGAATATTGTCAAAGTATCGTTGCCTATGCCGAGAGCCAAAGGCAGTAAGTTAGCCAAGAGATAAGAGGATTGCACATGTATCGGAATGTGTCGTCACACAGGGGCAGTGGCCTGGTAACACACAACAGGAGAGAGAGAATTGCTTACCACGCGGGTTTGTGTTAGACGGAGACTTCGGGTAAGTCTGCCGTAACAACAAGTAACTCTGTCGCAAGAACACCTAAGGGGCGAGTACGATAGATAAATTAGCAGTACAACTGGAACGAATGCGTTCATTGCAAACGAGCATGACGTAAGGACGTCGCTCGTGCTTCCTTTAAATACGCCAGTTTTGATAGCAACAGGGCACTCGCACTCTCAGTTAGACTTGCAGTTAGATGTGTACTGGGTCGCTGCGTAGCACTCAACTCGGTGATCGACATGTTGATCTTTATTAAGGAGAGGTTGCAGTACGGGTGGCCCATCCAGCAGCAGATGTGAGGGGACAGTACCAGCTCTTGTCCTCTCTGCTGCACTGTCAATCATCAACCCAGGATCAGCAGACATCGCGGCAGACTCGCTCGCCGCCAATGCTGACCACATCAGTGAGTCGTCGTCGAGATCATGCGGGGCCTAGGCCCTGTGCATCCGCCGTCACAACCGGGTGAGCTGACGATGCTGGGGGATTGCAGCCCATTCTGCCCGTCCACTGCGTACAAGCCACCAGGAGGAGCAGGGAAGAAGACGGGGTGGGATAGAGTACACTCCGCACTACGAGAACGCCTCTCGTGCTGATAGCGCCGGGACTCCAACCCGGAGCCTCCTACGTGCAGCGGCCTGCTGTCCGCTGCAGGACCAGCCAGCCGGGCGCTGCCAGCCATGCACTGCCAAAGTAAGGGCGTTCCACTACTACGTCACAGCATACGGCGCTACACTAGCAAGACTGCTGTGGCCCAGAGTTGGTGTCATCGCTCCGAGTCATCGAGGACTCGGGGAAGGTCGTTGATATCACCAAACTCAGTGAGCCTGTGTTACACGGGCGACATTGTACTCAGCAGGAATAAAGGTGTCATGAATTAATAACGTTTCTTTGGCATTTCTGACACGTCCGCAGTCATTTCCTAGCATCCTGACAACTGGAGAGGTCACCGCTTGGCTTCCAATCCACCGTGGGCTACCAGGACCACCAGGGCGCCTACAGTATTTCTCCACTAAGTACACAGACAATTAAATGCTTCTGAGATATTCTAACTACAGATGATTCCGAAAGGTGAATAAATAAGTGGCAGATATGCGAATAGCTCATATATCTAGCTGGTACAATGCTCCTCGGTTCTGAAGTTGGGTATTCGCTTCGTTCAAAGCTTCTAAAGCTGCCCAAGAACTTTAAAATGTTTCGATAGTTGTTGGCCGGCCGCTGTGGTCGAGCGGTGTCTAGGCGCTTCAGTCCAGAACCACGCGGTTCCTATGGTCGCAGGTTCGAATCCTGCCTCTGGCATGGATGTCTGTGATGTCCTTAGGTTAGTTAGGTTTAGGTAGTTCTGAGTCTAGGGGACTGATGGCCTCAGATGTCTAGTCGCATAGTGCTTAGAGCCATTTCGAATACTGATGAGCGACAAACAGGAAATGATCATTATAATGTTTTGAAAGCCACTTCTTTCACTGATGAAATTTATCGTTCTCTTCAGATTGCTCCAACAGACATCAGCTTGTCATCTGCTAGCTATTCTCAGGTATTTTCCATTTCTTCCTGTATCCAGTGATTTGTCGCCAGTGGTGCAATAGAAAAGTAATGGATATCTGGAATTACGCACTACATTTCTGTGTGATCAGAGTCATTTACACCAATCTTCAATCCTTTGCAGGTCTTCCTGTATTAATTAAAGTTTCCTCGTGTTGCAACCTTTCCATAGACAACCGGGATCGCCTGCAAACAGCCTCGTAAAACTTTCGTCATTATTGACTACACCATTTATATACAGGCTGTAACAGGTATAAGTCGAGATAATTTTGTATGTGATACCTTACTATGTGCACACATCAGCTTGTGAGTTGTTTTCTCTCTGCATCACAGTCTTTCTGCAAACACGTAACAAACGTTACAGCCTGATGTTTTCTGCTTGCTGTAACTACCAAACGGACATCGCCAGTCATAGATAAGTCGTTTCGCGTCCATGCGTCCACACTGCAAAACAGCTGACCTGCTGCCCAGTGGGAAATAGACATTAATGGCTTGCTCTTGCCACCTGTATTTGGCGGTAATAATCAGCCTAACAACAAACAACTTGTAATATCAACGAGGGGCGTTCAGTAAGCAATGCAACAAATTTTTCGCAGCCGGTTTCGTTTCAAGAAATGCAGAATTTATTGTGGAACATTAACACTCCTGCCCCTATAGTTTCGTATATTTCCTATAGGTCGTACAGGTATAAACAGCTATCAAAACTGTGGGCATAACGTAGATGCATTTCAAGCAGTAAACTGTCAGTGGGTTTCTTTTATTGAAATGTCAGGGCATTCCTTATAGATGTCTATGGAGACCTGCTAGTGAACAAAATATTCGTTGGGCGTGTCGGCTGTCACACAAGCCTATCCGTTCTCCCACTAACCGGCTAGAAGCACACAGCCGTGACTCTTGCATTATTTGCATGGGTGGATACTCTCATTCGAGGAGATTGACAGAGCACAATCAAATACCTCGCTACACAACTGGACGCCTCTGTTGGTAGTGCTGAAACTCTCATCCACCAGTTGGGATACTCGAAGGTGTGGCGCCACCAATTGCCTCTCTGCCAAACAGAAAACCATAAAGATCAATGAAGACTATCTGTGCAGAACTGCTTGACCGTTATGAGACTAACACAGCCGAATCTCCTTCCATTCGATCGGGAAACAAACCAGGTATCAAAGGGAAGGGGGGGGGGGGACAGTACATCACCTTTCCTCCGAAGAAAAAGTCCAAAGCAGCACCCACAGTGGGTAACGTAATGGCAACAGTCTTCTGGCACTCTGAAGCGGCTATTCTGTTTGATGTCCTCTCTCATTTTGCAACGTTCCACTCTGAACTGTATTGTGCTACCGTCAGGAAATTGAAGAAACAACATCAATAAGTTCATCGCCACAAAAATGCAAACTATATTCTCCTTCTCCGTAACAGTAGGACTCAAAATGGCCGCGCAACCACGAGGAACTCACAACACTTCGTTGTTTCTTCTCATCCATCCTCCAGCGCAGATCTTGTATCTTCCAAACTCCATCCGTTTGGCCCAATGTAGGATGCACTCTGGCACTCTCCGTGAAGCAGAATGTGGATGATGTGGAGGTTACTGATGCAGGAAGACGTTGGCTATGGTACCATGCGTGTATATAGGCCCTTCCAATGGAGAGGCATGAGGACACCATACTGAAAGAAATTATGCTGAACTCTATGATTTTTGTAGCCAGAAGAGGGAAGAATAGTATGGTGTATTGAGGTCAAGAATAGAAAAACTGTTTTCAGAAAGAAAGTATTGCATTACTGATTAAATGTCCCTTCTATAGTTGTTATATAATTCACACATGTTTTTGGCGATCTGATATTGTAATTTATAATATTGGAAGCTAAGATCGCTTG
Source organism: Schistocerca nitens (assembly GCF_023898315.1). Classification (NCBI taxonomy): domain Eukaryota; kingdom Metazoa; phylum Arthropoda; class Insecta; order Orthoptera; family Acrididae; genus Schistocerca; species Schistocerca nitens. The sequence continues at coordinate 140,809,947 of NC_064621.1, read as the reverse complement.
ATTTGAAACAGTTTATTTCAAGACCAGTTCTTGACAGCACCCATTCGTTTTCCTCAAATCCTCAGATCTCCCAGAAACATAATTACAAATCACTTCATAGATATACTGCGAAATTTCTCCAAATATAATAATAAAGCTGTATACCGGTTTTCTTTACGTATTTTACAAACAAATGTGGAACTGTTATTGTAATTGACCGTGTTCCCAGAACGTCGACTGAATCATGTATAATTATATTTCTGGGAGATCTGAGAATCTCAGGATTACAGCTACTTATTTTCGAGTATGGTGACGAAATAAACTATTTCACATCGAGCCATCTTGGCTTTTAGTATTATAAGCTATAATTACTAGCCTGTAAATGATGTATGTACTGATGTAATGCCTTTCAGCACACCGTCCACTGTCACAAATAGAAGTATCTGGACCTACACCCGTTACACCCTGAACACTGTAAACAGTAACGGCCCTGTACAGCTCCCTTGGACCTTAAGCTACACGTTTGGAGCTCTATCTGCTGGCACGTGCTGCAACCAGACTTCTGGTCCGCTGCTCGACAAGTTCTACTTTCTGCACTGAAGTACAGTGCTGGGCTGTACCGAAGGCGACGGACATGGCGTTAACCTGGGCACCGTGTTCTTCAGCGCTCTGGATCTCAAGGACTACCATAGATAGATAAATGTCGCTACATCTATGTTTGTGGAATCCATATTGATTTCTATAGAAGGGGTTCCTGAAGCACAAGATGAACGTAACGCGTGACCGTTAAACATGCCCCACAATTCTACGACGAAATAACATCAGTGATACAGGCCTACTGTTATGTGTGTTTTCTTGAAAACCAGATTGACCTGCCCTTTTTTCAGTCGAATAGTACCTTTCATTGTTCCAGCGACCTGCGATAGGCTGCTGTTAGAAGGGGAACTATCGTCCGTACTTAACTTGTCGACTGAATGTGTTCCCGTGTGTGATTTCTGTTCTAGAAGTATTAAAAATCTGCATGCAGTGAAGATATCCCTTGGTTCCTTCCGATATGTAAGTTCTCACCGCTCTGCGCGGTTGTAAGAAAATGATCCAATGGGGAAGTTTACATTGAAACAGAGCGGTTATATAAAACTAGAAAAGTTAAATTGGTTTACTGCTTCTCGAATTCTTTACTTGTTAGTAAGTTGGTAACACTAGAAATGGTTGGAGAAACAGCAACATGATGCAAAAAAGGCTCAAAAATTCGGAGTTATGCGTTGTACGTTGAATACAGAAACAAAATTATTCATACAGAGCCTTCCGGCAACATGTAGATCGACGTAGGTAAGGGAATGGCAAAACGGTACGGCCGCCCTATGAATTTCACCGGGACACATCGTTCTCATCACATACTTCCCTTTATCTTCAAACAATCAAAAGCAAGGGAGATATCTGTCTACAGCGGTCTGAAAGGAAAAAGTGCGTGAACTGCAAAGAATAGGGGTTGTTTCAGGACAGAACCTTCCGTCGACACGCAGCAGTCATCAGTCACTGTGGTGCTGAGCTACAGAATTTTCGCTTTAGCTTGACTAATACAATGATTTGCCTAGAAAGGATAGGATGCAGGCAATACGACAGCATAGTAATTGGCTCAGCTTGAGACTTCGATATCACCCGTCGAGTTTGAGCTGTGATGTACTGGCGTGGCCAGTGACATACGTGTGCGGAACGATGGTTTGTTTTGTTTAGGAGTGCTAGTAGTGTCAGCTTATGCCATGCTTGTAATTTGAACAGGTTTCATAGAGAGCGTTGCAAATTCCGATGTTATGGACACGTTATTGAATCCACAAGTTTAGTTAACAGAAAATAATGAGTTTACGCTTCACTCCGCCACAGCCTAACATATACAGTCACGATACTCACTGCTGAGAAAATTGTTACCATCTGAAAGTTTGTGCAGCTCTAGCGCCCCAAGAGGCGACAAAGCAGCGGTAAAATTATAGTTCGTTTTAAATTATTTTTCTGGTTAATTAGCTAAATAATTATTTAATTATTGTAAGACATGATCATGAGATACATCTAAACACGACCGAATCTCCTCTATTCAGTGACACAAGCCACAACATAATTATAAAGAAATACTTTCGAATGTGTATAGATGTAGCTTACTCTACAAAAAACAAGACCATACAAACAAATTTCATGCATGAGAATAATTTTTTTTTGTCTGTTCGTAATATGCCAGACACTTTCCTTGACACGTAACAACTTTTTATGGAACCTATGTTTCGCACAGTCTTACACTTTATCGATTTCTTAACACATAAATATCTTTGTAAACTGTAATTACTTTAGTTGCAAAAGCAGATGTGTTGATGATTCTTGCCATTTGTGGCTCAGATGCAGCAACAATTGTGGAATGTGTTTCTCCTGTGTTGGGAAATAGTTTTATTACCATTTTTCTTTTATTATCACATCTGTGTGAGTTTTCTTCTCCAGGTACAGTTGTGTTAGCTTGTCTGCTACATAAAATAATGTTGGTACTTCATTTCATACTGGTTTCCTTCGTTCCATATTCACTGATTTGACTGGAAGTGTAGCGAAGAAAACTTATGTCTTTGAGCAAATATACGACGCCTTTCTGCAAAAGGTCAGGTCTGCTGCTGTTTACTAGCACTTTTTCGGCTCTTAAGGAACACGACATTCTCAAGTAAATATCTTTAGGTTAAAAGAAAGTCGTAAATAAACTGTTCTGTGACATAGCGATTCACACCTACTAGGATTGATAAGAAACCTAAAAAATGGCAAATATAGTGCTTTCTTCTTCTTGTTGCTGCAGACGCTCCTGTTTGTAAAAACCATTCTACAAACCAATATAAACAGTTAAGATTAACTTTCGCTTTTACAAAATCTCGGCGAACTCTACAGTATATCTTCCTGGCCGCTTGGCACGCTGCAATCGCGGTGGGCAACAGAAAGAGGTGGAGTGTCGCGACTGTATATGTTCGACTCTGACACTGCTTACACTCCCAACCAGCCGGAGCTTAAACATTATCTTTGATATTATTATCTTAGTAACGGGAGTAAACAATGATTAACAATATATGTGTACTTGGAATTACTTGTAAAAGGCATCTCCCTGTCGGAATTTATTCTTCTCAATTTATTTAATGAACATTAATCTTAATACCACTCAAATAATAAAAGGTGATACTTCGATGATTACGAAATATGAAGTCTGCAGAAATTTAATTCTAAATAATAATTGGCTATTTTAATGCAAGTGTAAAACATGTGATATTAATAACTGAAAGTGATCTATTAGGGTGTACCAGACTTACCTGTGTTGGACAGCTGATAAGACGGTAAAGAGCGATAGAATAAAGTAATTCGCCATTTCCAGGTCCAGATTAGGGCGTACAACTCCCCTCTAATAGGTTTTGCTGTTTTAAATTGCGCTGTGTTGGTGAAATCATGTTTTCGATACTGCGTTTTGTCCATTGCTTTGACCAGTGACGTTCTGTGTGACGTCTTGAGTTTAGGATGCAAAGGATGTGAGCGGTTTGGCCTTAGTGACTGGTGTAAATTGTATATGCTTCTACTCCAAAGAAGAAGACACGGATCAATGCCGACTGGTGAAATCAGACCATGCGCCAATCCCCAAATGTCTGGGTGTTTCTTTCCGTATGTGGAACGAGTTCTGAGGGTAAGGCTAGGCAGGAAACGAAGGACAGAGCTTAAATTGTTGCGAGAGAAACGGTTTGTGATGTTTTTTACCATGATTTCCACAAACATTTAGTTGTTTTCTGAATTTGGCACGTTTGTCGATGGAGATGTTAGGTACGAATATAGGAACACAGCTTAGATTGTTACTAGGGAAGCAAGTAGTGATCATTGTTGGAAGTGATGTCCGCCAGTTATCCAAACACCGTTTTTTCTCAGTACCCAAACATATTTCGGCACCACTGTGCCATCATCAGTGGGTTTTCGTTTTTATATATTTCGCAATGTGAACATTCTTATTAAGTGATTATAAAATTATGTGCATCTTTAATTCAAACAACAGATTGTTTGTTTTTGTAAATACCTTTACAATTGGTGTGCATGAATTTTCTGGATCACTTGCGGGTTAATTACTACAGGTAGCTTGTCATCTGCAACCAAACGATGTTGATGAGAAAGTTTTTTGCTGGGAGTTTACCTATCTTGTAGAATGTAATTCAGTTTGTCGCGATGTTTTCGCGCCTATATTCGTTTTTACTTACTTTTTCTGGTGGCAAGCACTTCCATTCTCCGCATCATGCTGAAGTGTTGTGATGTACACGCAACTATAACAAGTATTTTCCACAAATAACCTAGTAAAACACTTTCAACCACACCAAAACACAGTGTGACTGAGGTTTGTTGTGTGTCCCAGCCCAGTCAGTGTTCACTTGTTCACCAGAGAGCTCAGCACCAAATTTGAATTTTGTTTGCATTTATCTTTGTGCGTGCACGTGTGTGTGTGTGTGTGTATGTGTGTGTGTGTGTGTGTGTGTGTGTGTAGACTATCTGTTTCTATTGTTTTTATTTGTAAAGTTCCTTTAATGTGTGAAATAGTGTGCCCTTGCTGAGTGTAGTGTATTCGTTTAAGACCTGTTTTCCTTCTGCTATTGCCCTCTGTATATGGAAGTTTCCGTCAATGGTCAGTTTGCTGTATAGGCTGTGGCTGGGTTTAGTATTCTTAAAACTGATTCTATTGTGGTTGTGTGGTGATTGTTGGCTACAAGGTGGTCAGCAAATGTGCTATAGGAGCTGTTGCTTTTTAAAGCTCTGACATGTTCTGAATGTCTGGTTTTGAAGTTTCTGCATATTTATCCTATGTACACTGACTGGCAAGTGTTGCATGTGAGTTCATACATTCCTGATCTGTTAAATTTATCCATGGGTGTTTCTTGTGTTCTGATTATTTTTCTGTGTTGTCTTCTCCATCCTGTATCCTATTTTGAGTCCCTGTTTCTTTAATATGTTGCCTATTCTGTGAACAATCTTGTTACTGTAGATGCCTATGTGCCATTTCGTTTTGTGTGTGTGTTGTTGCTCTGTTGTGTCTTGTGTGTGGTCATTGTTTGTGTTTTGTGTTGTTCTGTGCTTGGTGAGGATTTGTGTGTGTCGTATGTTCATTTTTGTACTGTTTGCATATTTTTTGATTTAAGTTGTTCACCATATCGGTAGTATAACCATTTTCTACTGTTATTTGTTTTATTGTGCTTAGTCCTTGTATGTAGTTCTGTTTGTTCATGGGTGTTCTGTTTCATCTGTGGAGCATGAATCCGAAGTTTGCATGCTTATGTCAATAGGTGGTTTGATAGGTTGTGAATGGTGGTGCTTGTGGTTGCCAGTTTCTTGAATACTGTGAAGTTGTGTGTGTTGTTTGTTTTATGTATGTTGAGATCTAGAAAGTGTCGTGTGTTGTTAGTTTCTGTTTCTAATGTCAAGTTATTTTTTCGTGTAAGTTGTTTATTTCATTGTGTAGCTGTTCTATGTGAGTATGTGGTTCATCAGTCAGGCATATTATGCCATCGACATAACGGTACCAGTATATAACTTTGTAGTTTTTTGGTTTTATTATGTGTCTGAAGATTATGTTCTCCGGGTTCTTCATGAATATGTTAGCTAGGAGGCCACTGATTGGTGATCCCATTGGCAGTCCTCCATCTTGACAATAAAATTATTTGTTAATACAAAATAATTTTGTGATGTTATGGTCTTGAGTATGGTTGTTATTTCATTGATGCTTGTGTCTGGTGTGTTTACTTGATGTTTTAATCTTTGTGTGATGATTGCTTCATTTATTGGAATACAAGTGTACCGTGATGTGATGTCGAATAATATGTGGGTTGCTGTATCCAATGTGTGTACGTTCTTGAATCTGTCAATTAAGTCCTTTGAATTTTCCAGATTTCTGTTGTTAACAACTGTGTACAGTTTTTTCAGTAGTGTGTGTGTTTGTTGGGCTAGGTGGTAGGATGGAGCACTTCGGAAGTTAATGATGGGTCTTAATGGAATATTATCCTTGTGAACCTTTGGTAGGGAATTTAGGGTGGATTTTCGGATTTTTCTGTGTCATCCTCTTTACCTGGCGATTTGAGAATGTATTATTGATGTTTTTCAGTGTCTGTTGAATGTTTTCTGGTATCTTTCACAGAGAAAAAAATAGATTTCCTCAAAGACAACAACATCACAAAACTGATCAGTGACCCAACATCATTTGGTTGCAGATGACAAGCTACCAGTAGTAAATAACACACAAGTGATCCAGAAAATTCATGCACACCAAATGTAAAGGTATTTACAAAATGAAACGACCTGTTTGAACTAAAGATGCAAATAATTTTATAATCATTTTACAAAAATGTTCACATTGCGGAATAAATAGAAACGAAAACCCACTGATGATGGCACAGTGGTGCCGAAACATGTTTGGGTACTGAGAAAAAACGGTGTTTTGCATAGCTGGTGGACCTCACATCTATGAATTTCAACTGCAAACACGGCCAACACAAGGAGCTGCAAATCAAAATGATGAATAGTAGTGATCATATTTATAATCTTGATTCTTAAAGAATTTTTTTTTTTTAGAATTTGACGTCGTGCAGACGCGGCGCATTCTAAATGGATTATTTTTGTAAAAGACATGTTGTAGGCCGTAGCTGAGTCTTTGCGGAGGACGTCTAGGTTTGTGATTCGGTTTTTTAGTAAAGGTGCAGTTGAATGAGAACGAGTCTTTAGTAGTTACTGGTTATCTAATTGTTTGTGGTTTTTGAACTGTTGCTTTTAGTTTTGGTTCAAAAAATGGTTCTGAGCACTATGGGACATAACATCTGAGGTCATCAGTCCCCTAGAACTTAGAACTACTTAAACCTAACTAACCTCTTGGACATCACACACATCCATGCCAGAGGCAGAATTCGAATCTGCGACCGTAGCGGTCGCGTGGTTCCAGACTGTAGCGCCTAGAACCGCTTGGCCACATCGGCCGGCTTCGTTTTGGTATTCTAGAGTGAAAGTTGTGTGTTTGTGCGGATGGTTCAAATGGCTCTGAGCACTATGCGACCTAACTTCTGAGATCATCAGTCGCCTAGAACTTAGAACTAATTAAACTTAACTAACTTAAGGACATCACACACATCCATGCCCGAGGCAGGATTCGAACCGGCGACCGTAGCGGTCGCTCGGCTCCAGACTGCAGCACCTAGAACCGCACGGCCATTCCGGTCGGCGTTTGTGTGGAGTTTTGCCTTGGTGTTGTGTTTAAATTATTTGTTATTTGCAGTATGGTTTGTGTTTGCGTGTGCGTGTGTGTGTGTGTGTGTGTGTGTGTGTGTGTGTGTGTGTGTGGCCACTTTGATTAAAAATTTTTGGAAGGAAGGGTTAAAATGGTTTAAGCCACAACGTAACAGTTGTCATTACTTAAATAATGGTTAGAACGTGTCAGGAATATCAAAATACGCCACAGGACTTTCAGAAGCAAACATACTAATACCAAGTGAACACAGAGCAGTACGCGACTATGATTGGTAAGAACGATTTTAAAATTTTTTGTTTGTTTAGTATGAGATCTTAGTTTCCTTATGGAAAGGATATTACTTTGAAATGAGGTTCTTAGATTTGTGTTTGGTTAGTTTTATTTGAGGGGAGTAGGGTGGGGGGGGGGGGGAGGGGAATTATGGAACTGATGTCTTCATAGGCGCTGTATAGATATAGTGAATTTCGTTATCTTTATTAGCTTTTTTGGTGGGGGATTGCTACATCACTGTCTTCGTTTCAGCTATGTATGTCAAATAAAATTTCCAATATTGATCATAATGGATTTGCTTCTTTGGCGTTGGGTGGGGAATGGAAGGGCGGAGGGGGGGGGGGGGTGATCACTGTCTTCGTTTGAGCTACATTGGTCTAGAAATACATTCTATTCCAGTTGTGTGTTTCTTATACTTTTTGTTGGGTTTATTCTGGAGGAATTCGTGAGGGTTATTTTTCGATTATGTGACTCTCTTGGACTGATGTTAGACTTATTGTAGTATTTTTAATTTGTACCGCCCAGAACTCCCTAATTCCCGTGGTTGTCCCATTAGTTTCCTTTCATTAAGTGACTAAACTATTTCGCATCTTATGTTCGTTTGCGACCATAATGGTCTATCTTGTGATAGTAATCTTGAAGTATGCCAGAGGCCTCCTATTAAATCTGTGGTTGTCATAATAAATAAAGTACGCTTTATATCCCCGATATAACGTCATAGGTCAAAGTAGACGCATGGATTCGGAACGTGCGGTAATCCCAAATGTTCTTGTTACCGCGTTCCGTCAGTTTCAGCGACTTTTGGCCGTATGTATAGGCATCAATTTTTGGTTTTTTGTATTGGTATCACTTTCTGCTCTTTGTACTGGTGACTAGTTTTTCAGATGAGTTATATACGTCGACTGATGTTTCAGGAAAAGTTTAGAATAGGGCCAGCGGCTTACGTGTTTCGTGCAGGAATGTTGCCTGTGCTTGCCATGATGTATTATGGCAACAAAAGAAGGCGTGTCAGCTGTTCATGTTACACAGCCAATGAGAGACCAGCAGGCAGACAATGTGTTTCGAAGTAATACTTTGGAAGAAAGGACTAAACATTGCCGTAAAAGTGGACTATAGATTTATTTGCTCCTTATTTGTGTCGTAGCTATTTAAACTGTGCTAGTATCTGCAAACTCAGGACAGCTTCACAACTCATGATATACAAGAAAATGTAGTGAAATATTGCTGTGCTTCCTATTGCTATGCAATCGATCTGTGTGAGCACATTCAGTAAGTGGGTCAATGTTTTTTAATTAAGTCATGGGAGGAACTGTGTGGATCAATGTTTTTGTTTTGTTTTCTTTTGGGTCATGGAATGAAGCATTTTGATCAATGTTTTGTAATTAGAATATGCGAAAAGGTACGTGGGTCAATGTTAATATATCGAACGTGCAACTCCCGTATGATTAACATCGATCCACTTACTGACTGAACTTGTGCAGATCGATTGCATAATCATTTCCCCCACATCATTTGATATTTTCAGTTTCTCGTGAGACGTGCACCAACTCATTACTTTTCGGGGAAATGGAAATAAAAAAGTAAAAATGAGTCTCCTGCTACAGACGTTTCTTCTCTGGCACTACTACAGTGCTCAAAGTGAAAGGTAAATATTAGAAATCACAGGGGAAAGGTTAAGTGATATGAAGTGACGTCCGCGCTATAAGAGGTAATGGTCATGCATGCTCTGTGAATTGTGGATAGGTCTTACAGCTGAGCCATGCGTTCGTAGCCCAAATGCTTCGTTTACTTGTTTGTAGTTGCATCACTACGCTAACCAATTATTGTTCGCACGATGGAGTACAATGAAATACAGCATCAGTTAGATTACACTAAGAGTACTTTAACTTATGTTTCCTAGTTGCAAATGCTACATTGATGACCAGTTACTTAGTGTGCCAACATACCTTCTACTTCACACCAGTCTAGTTTTGCAGGAACGAGTATGGGGTCATTAATGAAAACAAACTAACCGAGTGCCCATAACAATGTATACTGACAATGTCAAATGTTGATTATGGTGTAGTTTCTGCATAGTTTTAAGTGTTATTAGTTTGAATGAATTTGCTGATGAACTTACTTAGCAAATTTTGAAAGGCAACTTCTGTAGATTCTAAATGCTTGTTTTGGTGCGCCAATATTACAATAGATTTTTTAAAAAAATATTGCTCAAATGAATCTCTTAATAAAGGAAAGGTGTAGGAATTATTCGGACCTAGCTTCCATCGAAGAAGAGGAAATAAGTAATGGAGCTCGTATTGTGGATAAAATCGTACGAGACGAATTACGAGGGAACCATCCTTGCGGTTTCCTCAATCTACTTAAAGAAACCACCGAAACCATAGATGTTGATGGACGAATTACTGATTTGTACCACTGTCAATCTCAATGCGAGGCCCGTGTGTTACCATAATGCACCTCACTAGAACTAAAATAAATAACGAGATTATATTACCGCATTAAATCGAACTTTTATTGAATCGGCAACTTTGGTTTCAGTTGGTATTGGTCACAGTATCGTGATCGAATAGTTTATCACCCAGACGGCCTTCTCCACGCGCCGAGTTGACGGCGGCGCCCCCAGCAGGCAGCATAAGATTTGGTGGCTATGAAGTGCAGCATGGTGTGGAGTGTTGAGCCTCCGTGGGTTGGCGGGGAGGCGACTAGAGTGACTGTTCTCCAGGCGCCGAGTTGATAGCGGCGCCCCCAACAGGCAGCATAAGATTTGTTGACTATGAGGACCTACGTGGTCTGTTCAGCCTCTGTGGGTTGGCGGAAAGGCCACTGCCGACAAATTTAAATTTCACAATTAAAAACGTGATCACATTATGGTGGGTTCATGTATGTAAAGAAAACTGCAAAATTATTGTAGGACCTAAGGCTAATATAGGGACGATTTCTGTATCGATATTGTTGACACTGTAAAATAGACACAAAATGGAGTTACTAGTTTATAACTATTGGCACAAGTGTAGTAAAAGAGTGCACTGACAATATATTTTATAAATTGTTTTGCGTCCCAGATACGGGTATAGTGAATGCATGTTTCTGTCTCCCCTACTCATCAACTCCAGATTGCTAAATATTATGAATAAGAATCTAAATGTGACTGTTTGCCTCTATCCTGTTTCCTTAGTACAGCTCGTTCTGATCATTGTATCATGACGGCAGGTGGCTTTCACAAGTATGAGAATATTTCTACCTTTATACTGACCATTAGACTGAACTACGTTCTACACAAAGCAACCAAGACAACAGACTGTTGGTATATGCACTTAAGCCAGAAACGTTGCGTTTCCTACAACAAGTTCCCAAAACGTTGAATTGAATTGCGAGGGTGTCATGGTTAATTATATACCAGCAAAAATATCGATGCATCGTAATGGAACAGAACCAAAAGACCAGCGTATCATGATGAACGTAAACTATACTGAAAACTTGATAACTCATTCATGGATGGGAGGAGATAAGAATGTTTTCTGAAACTCCCTCCATACTGTGAAATGGTAGGGAAGGATATTGTACCGTTCATTCTTAAGATTACGTAGAACCTAACAATAGTAGGGCGAATTAATACACTGTCGAAAAAGGCTGTGTATCCGCTTACAATTCAAAACAGTTATAGATGAACAGTATTGCAAGCATCGTGCTAACAACCCACAGCTCAGTACAACAGAATTTACGGTTCGACCATTGAACTTCGCATTTTGTAGGCTTGTCTCTGTACCTAAGCTGACAGCATTTCAGTGATATTAAAAACGTAAAATTGTAGAGACGGAAAAATAACGCAAACGCAGGTTACCGTTCTGAAGGGAGTTACGATGTGGCCATGAAACCAGACAGAAATACACTTAGAAACTAAAATCTACAGATCGAAGTTTTACTCACCGTAGCAGTGTGGCTTTCCTCTTCTCACTGCAGACGTCTCTGCAGTAGCTCCTCAAAAAACGCGTCAAGCGTAAACTGACGCTCCTGTTGGAAAAGAACTTATTAATTTTCTGATATCCAACATGTGGGGTAATACAGAACATGTGCTAAATTCTAACATGGCCGCATTTTACGAAGTGCTACATTTATCAATAATTTTGCTAGATACATTTATTGATAATATTTATACAATGATCGACTTTAATATTCAATTAACATCACTACTCAGTCCTTGTCTGACCAACTAATAGTACTAAACAAATACTAATGTTCCATGATGTACAAGTTTTTTGTTTGCGCGACTGGTTATTGAAGTACTTGTGGGAGTTATGCCGAGGTGTTGTTCCTGTTGTATGCAGAATTTTTATACGACCGACCGAGCCGTGTCCTTCAGGTCGTATGACATTCCCTGACTAGATGGAGTCTAGGGATCGAGTGCACATAACGACAAAAGCTCGCTGCACTCTAGTCACGGTCATCGAAGCATTTTGCACAAATCCAAACAACTCGGCAAAACACCAGAAGCAGGGCACTATCTACAATCACCTTCGTAAGAGAGTATTGATCTGAACATGAAACGAATGATACAAGTCAAAACCTGATGTCATTATTTCCTATACTGAACTAGTTTACACTCACCGGAGCCATACGGATTTCTTCTTCGTCCTGTAGCCGCTTCTGCAGCAGCTCGACAAAGAACACGTCAAGTGTGAACTGACGGTCCTGTTGGAAAAGAACTTATTAGTTTTATCATAAAGAACACTTTTATAATTCAGATATAGCGATATTTCTTAATATGTACAGGTGTTACGAAGTGTAACACTTATTAAGAATGTATGGGCTCTAGATAGCGATAGCGAGTATACATTGTTTGGCTTTAATAGCTAACATTATGCTATGGGCGAACTGTTAAGCTGGAGGACTACAGAGGGATTATTCGAGGTACAGTGTCGCCATGACCTTTCTATTCTCTGTTCTGGTGTGTTCTTTCTGTGGAAAGGAATGTAAGTGGGATTGTGACAATTTTTACTGACAATTCCAGTTTCTCTATTCTCTGACTCCTCCGAAAACAACATTAGGCTTCGAAGCCCGAAATTCAGGAATACATTTCCTCTGGTCATCAGGTATTAATCCCAGTTAGCACGTAACTCGTAGAGCAACCAGATGGTTTGCAATGTTGTCTTCAACCAGTCACTTGTCTTGGACGCATATATTATGTTAGGCTCTGCCCTTACAAGAAATTTCGACATAATTCTCTACAATTTAAGGTCATATCCATTACCAAGCACCTCCGTATCAGCATCATAGTCCAGGCATTCTTAACTAATGCCAGACACAACTTCCCGGTTGGTGAGTGTTAATTTTAATATCCGTCAGTAGAGTTGCTGCAAACATTCAATCGGCTTTCGGCTAGACTATCAACCTCGTCGTATCTAGTGCTAGAAGTGGGGATATAATATGCTAGTAACATGGAAGAGACAAGGAGGAGCCTGAGGGATGTGGGGAAAAGAGCACGCATATCATGCAGCCAAGGATGCCTGTGAGCAGCCAACCCATCGAGACAACGTGCCATTATCCTGCAGGTGAGAGAGACTAACGACTGTTGGAATAGGTGTGACTGGCCAATCACCAGACGAAGTCCGACCTTATGTGTATCACTTTCACACACTGAAGTTACTCTGAATTCTATCCGAATGGGCTACATTTCTAACTAATGTCTTCATAGTATGATGAGAAGACAGTTATATCGGTAATGGCTGTGGCGTAAATGTTCTTATACGCCATATTTTCTGTGTACGTTATCTTTTCACCAGAAGGCAGAAGTGAATTTAAGAGGAGACCAGCCATTTACTTTACATGGAGTAGAGATATGGTAAATTTTAAAAATTTTGTGTATGTTTGGAGACGAGGTTGAAGGCTTTGCTGTGTTGCTGAGTGACCAGCAAATTCCATTTCCCTCCAGTGATGGACAAATCCATCCATTCGGCAGTGACGTGGCTGTATTTTAGATACGGTCACGAAATCTGACACTGATCCATCCATATCTGCAGCCAGTGAAGCTTATTTGTTCAGTTTGACGTGGTGATCGGTCACTACCGTTGGGCCTTCAGAGGCTCGTTCTGACGTAATAAGTTTCATAGTTGGTACTTTAGAGCCTTCTACGGAACTAGTGAAACGCAATTACTTTTATTACCAGGTATCGAAATGGTGTTAAATATAATTTTTGTAATTATGTGCGTATGTGTGTGTGTGTGTGTGTGTGTGTGTGTGTGTATGTAGTCGTGCGTGCTTGTGTGTGCGTGTGTGTGTAAGTAAGGTATTTATACATTTATTACATTTTAATTCTTTGTTTAATTTTTACTGTTTTAGCACATTGAACCTCACACTTCCCATAAACGTACTGTTTTCTTGCTCGGAAACCAACACACAATCGTCATAGTCAATAGTCAACTAGCGATTCCTGTCTGAGATGTATTATTCATAATGAATTGTCACGTGGAATGTTTATAGCGAACCTCAAATTCATTTACAGTAAATCGTGACAGTCTGTAATACGTTGACCACCCTATCGACAATGAAGTAGCTCTAAAACTTGAGTGCTTTGCTTCTTATGATATCAGTAATGCAACGTGACGTGGCTCACCTCAAAGATACCTCGAGCAGCGACCAAGGTCTTGTCCAGTCGCAGACCTTCGTCTTTCTCCCCTCCCACACACCGGGAGAAAAACGCCTTGATTCGTCGGAACATTGCTGCAACGATAACGGGCAGCACGTTAGATACGACCATACCGTGTCCACGAGTAAGTCTTAATGTGATGTCTCACAAGTGTATCGCAAGGAAAAAATTGAGACCGTGATTTCATGTCTTGAAATTTAACTTCTGTAATAATAAGAGCTGTCAGTGTTACAAAGGTTCTGTAACATCAAGATCGATTAAATATCATTGATTTACTTGTAAAATATTACCCATTTATGACTGGTGAGGAATTCATTATTTTAATTCCCTTTTACAAATTCCTAATAGATGAATTAAAATAAAACTAGTTCTTCGATGTCAGCCAAAGGTGTGTTCATTACGAGGTACATTTATTCTGCAACGAATAATTTTGTTTCGATAGCTGTTATTTAAAGCTATCACTATTAGACAGACAGACAGTACTATTAGCAAGACAGTGCCTCGCTACACTACTTACAGATATACGCCAAGGACAGCTATTTAAACCTCGCAAATGGACAGACATTAAGCCGCGATTTGGTTACTACCATCCGTTCGTTCAATATCGCACCGTGAGGCAGGATCGGTAATTTAATTAATGTGTACTTAAGGGAACATCTTGTTGGTGATATGAAGTTACTGGTAATTAATCCATGCAACAGTGTAGTGGTAAAAATCCCAAATCTCTGCGCAGTGTCTGGGGAGATTACGATTTTTACAAATACCCGTTTTCTGAGTCAGTGTATTCTCACTGGGCCGCGCCTTTCCTTCTTTGTGGCAGTGTCATTAACAACCTAAGTTCAACACTAAACCTAGAATTACTCTTCAGCGCCGTGAGAACTATTCAACAACATGTACGACGTAACAACTATATTTATGATTGAAATTTAACCAGCGACATTTGAATGAAGAAAACCCCAGTACAGCTTATAAACTCCCAACGGGTTTAACATTTAACGATGCTCAAACGTATTAATTTAATTTCTTTGAGTAACAGAAAGAGAAAATACTTTTGATACGGTGCCATGTCAACCCATTATGACTGCACGCAGATGGAACTTGTTTACGTATTGCCTTCTTCTTCACAGGAGGAAGAATATAACAGATTTGGTGACAGAGATAGGTGTCGCCGCTCTCGTTGTGAATCTAAATAATACGTTAAAGAATAGACGATTCCAGCAACTAAAATTGTAAAAACCTTTGCATCTGCATGACGTATTGAAACAATGTACTGGAATATGAATCGAACTGTTCCTTTTTTTTCTTTTTTTTTCATTTTACATACCGCCAAATCACCTCACACTACATCTTAACGTTTCAGTGTTCCAGTACATCGACGCTTCAGATCCAGTCATTTATAAGCTTATACGATACTGAAACTGCATCTGATTCAATACGGTAAGTAAACAGAAGACACTTGAGTCAGTAGTTCATACCTCTCTCGGATACGTTGCACCTCGCTTCTGAAGCTGGGCGTTCACTTCGTTCAAAGATTCTAGAAGTCCTCAAGAACTTTAAAATGTTTCATTATTTGTACTCGAAACACAAAAGGTAACAGTACAATATATGAACCAAAACTGGATCCTCTTTATTTCAATAACTCACACGACGAATTCGTATCGTTATTTCAGGTGCTCGGGTGAATACGCAAGTAACTGCTAGGCAACCGTCCTCTACGGTTTAGGTAAAATAGCAACAGAGTTAGCATATCCTGTGAACAACATCAGTAGCTGCAGAGCTCTACGCTGATTAGCAACGTCGATAGGAATGGGTAAACGAGCAGTGCTGAAAATAATGGTATTTTGCGACTGAGGGGTATCCAGCTGTGTCTAATGAAAAACCCTGAATAGCTAATCAACTTCCAATGGATTTAACAGCTAACTACATTCCAAGAAATTAATTGAAATTCCTGATGCAACAGGAGACGAAAACTCTTTTGTTACAGAGCCAGCTCGACTAAATGTTATTCTACACTGCTGACATCAGTTTCCAAAGCGTCTTCTTC
Organism: Schistocerca nitens; assembly: GCF_023898315.1. Lineage (NCBI taxonomy): Eukaryota > Metazoa > Arthropoda > Insecta > Orthoptera > Acrididae > Schistocerca > Schistocerca nitens. The sequence goes on along the minus strand of NC_064621.1, from coordinate 140,793,738 downwards.
TTCATAGACGGAAGAAAGTTCCAGCGGCACGACTGTGCAATGATCACAGCCAACATGTATGCACAACTGAAAAGCAAGGAGGTTGGTGACACTTATTATTGTGAAACTAAGTGATTAATCTGTGCAGGTATGACAAACGTCAGAAACTCAGTAAAGTGGTTCGTCTCTACAAGTCAGGCACCTAACTTATGAACATGTATGAAAAATTAAGACAAAGTGATCTTTCACATGTTACAATGAATTAATTACGTGTTCCGAAGTCATAACACGGTCCGTCGTAAAACTTCAATTTGTAAGTACTTCTCCACTAAATTCAAGGTCATTTAAATGCTTGTACGATATTCTAACTGCAGATGGCTTTGTATGGTAAATAAATAGGTTACATTTAAGTGAATGTCTCATACCTCTTGCGGGTACAATGCACGTCGCCTCTGAAGCTGGGCGTAAGTTTACTTCAAAGCTTCTAATGCTCCACAAGAACTTTAAAAAGTTTCTTTAGTTGTTCTTGAAACACAAACTTCGACGCTACAACACTTGAATCAAAGCTGAAGCTCCTTTTACTGAATAACTCACAGAACGAATTCGTATAGGCACTTCCAGTACTCGAGAGATTACGGAAGTAATTGCTAGGCAACGGTCCTCGACGGTTTAGGTGACATAGAATTGTTGTTTGTATACACTGTGATCAACAGTAAACAGCAATTCCGCTAATACCAATCCCAGCAAATACAGAGCACGTTATTTTATAGGAACGTCGATATCAACAGCTAAACAAGTACTGCAGTAAAATTTTTAGCAATTTAAATATATGTCATACGAAATAATCATGCCTTGCTATTGAAAGATATACAGCAGTGTCTCAAGGTTGAAAACGCCCGAATAACTAATAAATTCACAAATAATTTAACAATTTATTTAACCAATAAGAGAGTTATACTCCTTTGTTGCAGTGGAAGGTCAACTCAGTATGACACGAAACAGTTGGCATTAGTTTCCAAAATGTGTTCGTTTTCACAGACGGAAGAAAATTCCAGCATCATGACCCTGTTATGACCACAGACACTATGAATGTGCAATCGACAAGCGAGAAAGATCGCTAACATCGTTGTCGTTGTGAATCTCACCAACTGAAAGGAATAGGGCATACTACAATTCTATCCGTCCGCTCTGACCCACGACGTCATATTTGGAGTGAAGTGGATAGTTTACACGAGATACTACGACAACCACAGATAACATTTAATAAGAGCCCGATGACATTCTTCAAGACGGCGTCCCCAGTACAGACGCATTATTCAAGACGGCGACCGCAATATAGACCATTACAATAAAAAACACATAAAACAAAATGTGTAGGAGCTGCTGTTGGGGTTGTTAAGAACTGTCATATGCAGCACATAGCTATAACGGTATAATTTATTACAGACAATCGATTTCGGTCTAGAACCAGTAAAACATTGGATCCAAAAACCATGTCTCCTATGCGTTTGTTTAATTGAAACAGCAAATAGCAGATGTACAAAGTTCCAACATTGATATTATCCATATATATAGAATATTGGAAAAAAAACGTTGTCGAGGTTAAATGGACGTAATGTTATGAATGTACAGCTAGTATCAATGACGGAACAACGTACATCTGATAACAGCGATTCCGTTTACTCAGTCTGATATTTGAGATGGTTTTTGGACACGATGATGGTTTGGTCATAGACCGAAATCTATCGTTTCTGTTAAAACACACCGTATTGGATTGTATAATGCACTTCTTAACAAAAAAACATGCGAACTATTTGAATCACCATATGAAATGAAATTATCGGAACTATCGCAGGAATGGGAGAGTTGTGGATGGGGACATACTAAAAAGGTTACTAAACATAAGAACATTTAAGAACTTCTCTATTCTACAGAATAAACCGAACGAAAATATATAGGAAACACAAAACTGGATTCGAATAATTCGCTTGACCAATACAGATGAAATGAAGACAGTGGTACTAGACACCTCCACAAAACAACATAACTGGAAAATAGCACAGACACACATTTTTTCCGGAATGATGCAAACGAAAACATAAAAAACAAGTCTAATCGCAGCGTACGCTGTAACTATAGGGCTATTACTTTAACAGACAGCGATAACAGATCCCCTACAAATGTCTCTAACATAAACAGAAAAAACTGCAAAAATGGCAGAACTGGAATCGAATTCTTCACTTGTCCTGTAGCTCAAAGGAAGACAGTGATATCACACACAGCTCCACAAAACGACATATTGGAAAAATATCGCATAGGAACCTTTCTGTGATAAACCTAAAAATATAAAAAAAAACCACACAAATGGTAACGGAGTATATACCAAACTCTCCTCGCCCCCCAAACAAACACACACACACACACACACACATACACACGCGCGAATCTCAAAAAAAAAGTTTCACATGGCTCTGAGCACTATGGGACTTAACTTCTGAGGTCATCAGTCCCCTAGATCTCAGAACTACTTAATCCTAACTAAGCTAAGGACATCACACACATCCATGCCCGAGGCAGGATTCGAACCTGCGCCGTAGCGGTCGCGCGGTTCCAGACTGTAGCGCCTAGAACCGCTCGGCCACTCTGGCCGGCCACGAATCTCATTATGCAAGGATGACGCACATGAATTTCTCCAGAATAAAGCAAACAAAAGAAACAAAAAGACATACACATGGACAGCTAGTATCATATTTCGTGTGAACTCTGTTCCTAAACCGAGGACAGAGATACAATACAACACCCACATAACATCAACTTAATCGAAAAATTTTATGCACAAATTGCTTTAGAATAAACCGAAAGAAAAGAAGTACAAAAACTGGAACCTCACTATAAACGGAAATAAATAGCTCCAAAACCGAAAATAAATAATTCACCAATATCAAAACCTCGATCCAATTCAGCTAAACAAATAATAGGAACCACAAAAAAACAATTATGCAGAGCGAGAGTGTGCGACTGGTAAAAACAAATGGAGCCTGTTAGGAACAGTGGATTTCATAATCGCAGCGTCTCAAAGAGTCACATTCGAAAAACGGCCAAATATTTGTAAATTAAAAGATTATGAATAACATTACCACCAGCAATGCAATTTCATTACGGCTTACGTCGCTCTCGACGAACTTCCCACATTAAAAAGACAGCTAAATAACTGTAAGAATCAAATGACAATCATAATCACTAACCGTTTAACCTACAAAAATTTATCTTATGCTCTGAATGTCCTGCCTACCATTACCCTGGGAAATCGTGCGATATGCAGAAAGAAACAGACAAATATTTGTCAGAAAACAGAACAAAAATATAATCGTTACTGGTTTCCCCACGGCAGTTTAATCTTTGGTCTCAGGTTCCACCCAAAACCAAACCCTCGTAAGTCGCGATGTATTTGGAATAACAGAATAGTTTACAGACATCACAGATTACACTGGTAAGTAACACAACCACAGGCTAACTTTTAATAACAGTCCGCTTACATCCAATTCAACATAAAGTCATGACGTCACGTAGAATGTTATGGGTCAAAGCAAACGGGTGGAAAACAACAATGCGCTTGACACGTTAGCCATTGAGGAACTAAGAAATTAGTTTGAGAATACAAAATGAAAGTGCATGAACTACGCCAGATAGAAAGTATAGAAATCGGTCTGGAAAAGCAAGCGCTTAATGTTTGAATCTCCATGAAAAATTGAAACAAAATGGTGTTTCACGTTATATACCGTTAATAAGGTCAAGTTCTGTAATCACATCACACTCTACCACATGCTTCAACCTGCTAGTATTTCTCCACTAACTACACAGACAATTAAAAGCTTCTACGCTATTCTAACTGCAGATGATTCCGAAAGGTGACTAAATAAGTGACAGATACGCGAATAGCTCATACCTCTTGTTGGTACAATGCTCCTCGGTTCTGAAGCTGCGTGTTCGCTTCGTTCTAAGCTTCTAAAGCTCCCCAAGAACTTTAAAATGTTTCGATAGTTGTTCTCGAAACACAAAATTCACTCTACAACACTTGAATCAAAGCTAGAGCTTCTTTCACTCAATAACTCACACAGCGAATTCCTGTAGGCACTTCTAGTACTCGAGAGAATACGGAAGAAATTGCTAGGCAATGGTCCTCAACGGTTTAGGTGACATAGCATTGTTGTTAGCATACCCTATGACCAACATAGGGACAACAGAGCACAACATTTATAGGAACAACAGAAATGGTTTAATGACCGCTGAAATAAATATTTGAATAAGTTAAATATATGTTACAGCTTTTCAGATTATAGCGTCGCTTCGAAGCGACGTCGCACGCGTAGAAGCTTTTAATTGTATGTGTAGTTAGGGAGAAATACTAGCAGGTTGAAACATTTGGTAGAATGTGATGTGATTACAGAACTTGACCTTATTAACAGTGTTTAACGTGAAACACCATTTTGCTTCAATTTTTCATGGAGATTCAAATATTAAATGCTTGCTTTTTGGGTAATTTCCAAGAATTATCGCCTATCGAAGTCGTGGAGTCCAAAAGATACATACCGAACGCGCGATCATAAATCGATAATGTGACTCTGGTGGCGGGCGTTATGACTATATTTATGGTGGTCACTACAGCAATGACAAAAGAAGAGCGTTACAAAAATACTTGCAATTACAAAGGAAACGACTTACCTTACTCGTCGTCGGTGTGGTCGTCATGTGAAAGTCCATGTGATGTGTACGCTGGGGGGACAATCCCCTTTTTGCCATAGCGTGGGTAAACTTTATCAATATCACTCAAAAATATGGGTAGAGTGTCACATGTATTAACTTTTCCCTGCAAACGCAAGTTGTGGAAATAGAAGTACTGAAACAAGTACAGTTCGTCTCTCTGTCCTGTCTGACCTTCTCTATTAATTGAAGACTTCACAGATTTCCGCAGGTGCCGGATGTTCTGCGTGTGTACACTGGGGTCATCCGAAGACACGAACTATACAGAGTGGTTGACGAACTCGTGGCCGAATCCTTCTGCTTTGAGTGTCTTGTAGTACTGAAACCCGTCTGTAATGACTTTGCTACCAGGCAGTATGAAGTGCTTTATCAGACGCACCAAAGTGATCTTGTCCTGGACAGTACTCTGACAACGAAACACTTCCGGGACTCTCGTTCTATTCCACCGAATACCCAAATATGATCGATTTCACTCTTTCAAGGGCATCCTCTCTGGTCCTTCCTTCTTGCTATGTGAGATTCGTCCATGTCAACAAATTTATTCGGTCCACTAATCGGTACACTGTCGTTCGTCACTATTACATAACACACTTCTTTGCAAAACCTAAAATAGTCGCACGCGGTATTAGCAGATAAATCAGATTCCGATGCTGTTGCTTGCAAGCTGTAGTCTCGAATCCAGCAAGATAGAAGAATTACGCTGGTCTGGATGGATCATTTGGAAGAGTCGAACCACGTATTCTTCCTGACACTCGTTCTTTTTCCACACCGTCCGCAATAAAATTTACGGTATTTCAGCATCGAAACTCTTCTTACGAAGTTTTACATACTTCGCACCACCACGGTCTACGTAGTACCTCCTTTCCTTGTCCGGTAGTACTCCATATTTTAGACAAAAAGTCAAACAGTTTTCTACTCTGGATGAACATGAAATTAGATTTTTCCATGTAAGAGAATCCGCTGAAGAAACGTCAGGAGCACCAGACATACCACTCACTACCGACAAAAATCGTCTGGGTTTCCCGACCAACACACAAATAATTCGTGAAGGTATGTAATTTAGAGCAACTAAGGGAACGACGGAAAACAGATAAAAATGACGATCACAAATTATAGATCATTACGCCCGCCACCAGAGCCACATCATCGATTTAGGATCGCATGTTCCTTATGTATCGTTTGGACCCCGCGACTTCGATAGGCAATCATTCTTGGAAATTACCAAAGCTTCTACGACATTCTAACTACAGATGATTCCGAAAGGTGAATAAATAAGTGACAGATACGCGAATAGCTCATACCTCTTGTTGGTACAATGCTCCTCGGTTCTGAAGCTGGGTGTTCGCTTCGTTCAAAGCTTCTAAAGCTCCCGAAGAACTTTAAAATGTTTCGATAGTTGTTGTCGAAACACAAAATTCACTCTACAACACTTGAATCAAAGCTAAAGCTTCTTTCACTCAATAAATCACACAGCGAATTCAGATAGGCACTTCTAGTTCTCGAGACAATACGGAAGTAATTGCTAGGCAACGGTCCTCGACGGTTTAGGTGACATAGCATTGTTGTTAGCATACCTTATGACCAACATAGAGACAACAGAGCACAACATTTTATAGGAACGACAACAGAAATGGTTTAATGACCACTGAAATAAAAATTTTAATAAGTTAAATATATGTTAAAGCTTTTCAGATTACAGCATCGCTTCGAAGCGACGTCGCACGCTGGTGTAATCGAACCCACATCCACCGAATATGTTTAAATGTTTTCAAACGCTCAAACATTAATTCTCTCAGTGCAGGAAACATCCACCACTTTTCTATGTCCGTTTGTGTATTACCACAATCTCATTTTCTGGTGTATTAACTTCCTATATCTTTCGCACAATTTTTCTATGTCCGTTTGTGTATTACCACAGTCTCATTTTCTGGTATATTAACTTGCTATATCTTTCGCTGAATCTCTCCGTCATGAAAATGGAAGATTTGTCACTGAGACGGATCACAGGAGCAATAGGTACTTTTATTCCACATACACTGACGGAAAAAAGCTGAAACAACCCAGTAGCGCCTCTATTAGAATTCAAATCATGTTTGTTTTCAATACACACTGAAAATTTCGTGAGCGGTAGTTACCTTTGAGATTGAACGAGGTGAGTTGATGTTAGTCAAGAGACATTATCAGCTCCACAACCAGTGAGAATGAGGCAGTGTAGTAGGGGTACGAAAAGCTGGATGTTCCTTTCTGCGATATTGTCGTCTGGGGTGCGATTTCGTATGACAGCACGAACGCTCTTGTGGTTATCCGATGAATCTTGACTGCAATACTGTACGCCAGTCATGAACAGCATTCCGTCCCGTGATATCCAACATCATAACGCTCTGCCACATACCGCTGTTGTAACCCAAAGTGCTCTACAAAACGTCGACATGTTGCTTTGGCCTGCTCTATCACCAGATCTGTCTCCAGGCGAGCAACGTGGGACACCATCGGGCGACAATTCCAGCCTCATTCCACAGCCAGGATTAACCGTCTGTGTATTGGCCGACCAATGGTGACCAATACCAATAGCAATAGCAACCGCCAGAAACTGAGAGACGTAACAGACATACTTTTAGGAAAGATTAGTTACTTCAAATGGTGGGTCGTGTTGTGACAGTTTTCCGCTCTTTGTAGTAACTCATTTGACTAACTACTACGAACAAGGGGAACCAACTGCCAATACGACCTTCCTTCGGCGCCTGGCAAGGGAAGAAGAATAAGATGAGATAGGTGTCGACACGCAGTTAAGATAATTTTGCCATCTCTTCCAGCTTATGTAACGCAGCACCACTGCCACAGCAGTCGTAAACACTTAATAGGGATATGTGAACTAGTGAGGGAATCACGCAAATATCTACGTCGACTGCTGCAGCAAATGCTATGCGACTGCTAAACGTAGACAATATGTACATAGATGTGTCGAGCTTTCCAACTGCAATGAGAAGCCGGGCAAATATAACGAAGTAACCCTGAAAAGCCAACGAAAAAAAGAAAGGAATTGTAAGTAGGCTGTTTAGGTTTTTTTATTGGTAACGCCACCTCTGTATGAAAATCACTGGCTGTGCTGTGTGCAGTCTGTGGCTGCTTTGCATTGTTGTAATACTCGCCATTGTAGTGTTAGGCAGCTGGCTGTGAACAGCGCGTAGCGTTGCGCAGTTGGAGGTGAGCCGCCAGCAGTGGTGGATGTGGGGAGAGAGATGGCGGAGTTTTGAAATTTGTTCAAAAATGGTTCAAATGGCTCTGAGCACTATGGGACTCAACTGCTGAGGTCATTAGTCCCCTAGAACTTAGAACTAGTTAAACCTAACTAACCTAAGGACATCACAAACATCCATGCCCGAGGCAGGATTCGAACCTGCGACCGTAGCGGTCTTGCGGTTCCAGACTGCAGCGGCTTTAACCGCACAGCCACTTCGGCCGGCTTGAAATTTGTCATGAACTGCTCTATATATATATATATATATATATATATATATATATATATATATATATATATATATATATATATATGATGATATCAAGGTAAATACATTGTTTGTTCTCTGTTAATCTCTTTCATTTGCTAACTATCCCTATCAGTAGTTAGTGCCTTCCATAGTTTGAATCTTTTATTTAGCTGGCAGTAGTGGCGCTGGCTGTATTGCAGTAGTGGGAGTAACCAAGATTTTTGTGAGGTAAGTGATTTGTGAAAAGTACAGGTTAATGTTAGTCAGGGCCATTCTCTTGTAGAGATTATTGAAAGTCAGATTGCGTTGCGCTAAAAAAATATTGTGCGTCAGTTTAAGAAATATTGTGCGTCAGTTTAAGCACAGTAGTGTACTATTATTAAAAGGGGACGTTTCATATGTCGACCCTTAGCCTAGGATACCTCACTGGAATCTTCTGATTTTTTCTTGTAGTTTGTGTAATTAGTGTAGATTTTGTTTATTGCTAGCGCGTAATTGTAGAGAGAATCTCCTTTGTAGTTGCAGTCTTTCATTGTTGTACAGTAAAACAGGTGTGGCACGCATGTAGATTTGCACCAAGTATTTCGCAGCTGCAATTAACTAGATATTATTTTCAGTGCTATGTTAATGTGTTCCCCTATTTTTGCTCTTCAAATTGTGTTTTTCTGTGTTGTCGTGTGAAATACTGTGACAATAATGGCGTGTGAAAAACGTAACACTAGGCTCTAAAGTAAACTGAGAAATGACAGTGAAGACGAAAGCAGTGTGTTAGCGCCGCAGAGTAATGAATTAACTAATGTTCAAAGTAGTAATTTGGTAATAGTGCATAGGGAAATGGAGCGGGCGGCAAACAATGGCGTGGACAGTGAAACAATTAGTGAAGAGGGAAGCATTATCGATCGATCGGTCGGCAACAGCTCGCCTCAGGAATCGGGAATGACAGAACACAATATTGCAAATACTGTAGACTCCGGTTTTGGGTTCTCACCGTTTTCTCAAATGAGTCAAGACACATTTTCCACTTGTCAAAATGTGAATGTTGCCGGTGCAAATTCACTGCAAAAAAGCATAGAGAAACAGATTCCAGACACTAATACATTATTATTGCAACAAATGGGACAAAATCTTCAAAAGTTAGACACAGTGGAACAAAATCTTAAAAAGTTAGACACAATGGAACAACACCAGAGACAAACACAGCAACAGTTAGACACAATGGAACAAAATCAGAGACAAACACAGCAAAAGCTTCAAAAGTTAGACTCATTGGAGCAAACTCTTGAACAAACACGTGAGGATTTAACTACTGAGTTACATCACATTGAATCGAAATGTCAAAAAGTCTGTAATGACGTAAAAACACAAATTTGTGAGCATTTCCACCCTATTTTTTCGCGTCATGAAAATGCATTACAGAATCACGAAGCAGCCATAAAAGAACTGCAAACCATTGTTCATGAAAATCATGAGACCTTGTCGGCTAAAATTGACTCAGTTGCATCAACCGATTCGGTTATGCTACTTGCAAAAACTCAAGAAAACTTAAAGGACACAGTAGATTCGATTTCAACACAAATGGACACTTTGAAACTTGGTTCAGAAAAACACACTGAGGAAATGTGTTCACTATCGGAGAAAGTAGCCGAACTTTCGGATCAGGTCACTAACTTATCTACAAAGGTAGATGATGATCTGAATGACACAAGACCTGTAGCCTTCACTGACACAGAAGAGTATGAACAAATTAGAAAATTCAAACAAAATCAAAATCAAATCAATACACAGTACAAAAGAGAAATCCGGGAAGTACAAGATCATTTGGCACAAGTAATACAAGAATTACATATTTCAGAGGACACTCGCGCTCCAGTACGGGAAGAGGAACATAGAAATACGGAACAGCCACAAAAGAATAACACAGCGCATTTCGGAAATTATGAAAGAAATTGGCAAGGTGCACCGAATTTTGAAGTGGAACTGCCGAAACGACGTAACAATGACCGATACGCGACTCGCCGACATGATGACTTTGACTATAAGCTGTTCATTACTACACGTAAATTCAAAACATTTAAGAATTCTGCCAACGACATTCATCCAAAAGCGTGGCTCCATCAATTCTCTCATTGTTTTCCCCCCAACTGGTCATTGGAGCACAGGTTAGAATTTATGTGTGGCTACTTGGAGAATGAACCAGCTGTAAGAATGCGATCGGTCATTCACGATTGCCACAGTGAAGGAGAATTTTACCATGCCTTCCTCTCGGCATATTGGTCTCAAGCCACACAAGACCGAGTAAAACATGGCATCATAATGATGAAACATTTCGAACAATCTGAATTCTCTAGTGTTGTGAAATATTTTGAAGACATGTTGCACAAGAATCAGTACCTGTCAAACCCATACAGCCCCTCAGAACTCATCCACATTTGCTTAATCAAATTACCTGAACATTTACGACATATTATTTTAGCAGGACGTTGCAAAGACGACATGGAAGCTTTTCAGGGACTCTTACAAGAACTAGAAATTGATACTGACAATCGCGGAAATCGCGGAATGCGAAAACAGGAAAACAATCACTACAGGTCACATACGTCACAATTCCGTGACGACAGAAACAATAACTGGACACGACAAGGCTATTCTTACAACGCAAATCGTGACCAAAACAGACACCACCCATATGACAACCACTGGCAGAGTAATAATAGTTACAGAGAAAGATCACATTTCCGTAGTAATGAAGATGACAGAGATTACCTTAGAAACAGACAATATGGGAACCAAAACAATTATTATCACGGGAGACAGAATAACTTCAGACGCAACGGTCCACCGTGCAGTGATAATTCAGGGAGAAATTCACCACCACTTAACCGACAAGAAAGAAACTACAGGAACTACCGACATGACGACAGACGATATAATCATAACGACAGACCTGAATTTCATCAGAACTGGCGGGTTTCAAACACGGCAGGACCCTCTCGGCAAGGTGAATTTGTAGAAGTTAGGTCTCCAAATCCCAATAACGGCGCGCGCCAACAAAGAGACAGACAATGACTCGCACAAGCAGGCAGCCGCGTGCGCCCGCTGGCTCCGAGAACAATAACATAAGATGCTAGCCTTGAGAAAAATTTTAGCATTCTTTACCGATGTGTACAACATGATAATTGCTTTGAAGTTGAAACTCAGTGCACTAGGAAGAGTAAAGGTTCACACCACATTTCACATGTAAAACCGTTTATTGAAAGATGATCTGTTTTTTAACTTTGTCTTTGCCATAAAACGTTTCACTTCACATTTCTAGTATGCATTGTCAGACTTAGAATCTGTTAACATGCAACACTGTTTGAAGTTAAATATTCAGTCAAGAACCAAGAGAACTTATTTAAACAGAAATTACGAATGCATTGTTATTGTGAACAGACGACACAGTGTTATTGTGTGTGTGCATTCTTGCTTGTTTGTCGCACGATTACGTAACGACTATAAGGCTCACATACTTAGAACATTTACTAGTACTGCTAATGAGAGTTTAATGCAACATTTTGGTTTATTTGAAAATACATTCTGAATTTAAAGTGCTTTCTGAGAGATACTAGATGACACAGTGGTTAGTTTATGTGACAGCTACACGATTTTTATCACGACGCTACTAATGAGTGACAATTTACAATGTTGCTTTTGTGGTGTATCTGTTTTATATCTGCACAGCTTTCTGAATTCTTCTGGAAAGAAAAACATGTTTTAGTAGTAACTCTTGTGGTATAGTAACAATGAGACAGCCTTTTTCGTGGTACAACAATACGTTACAGTACAGTACTTTCTTCATCACAACAATAAGCGTAATAACTACGATATCTATACACAAAGCATTTCACTTTTGTTTATCATGAGGTAAGTACATTGACTTCTGCAGAACTTAGCTTTCAGAGGACGATAACTACGAGACTTCCACAGAGATTATCTTACAACATGACGCACAGTTTAGCGCTACAGGACACGTATTTGAGTGATTAATTTTGTACTTAAAACATTTATTTTTAAAGCTTTTTGAATTGCAAAGAAAGTTTTCCGTGATACATTTCAGTCCATTGCTGTAGTCTGTAACACCTGAGGGTATAATTACATTAATCCTCAGGGGGGTACACGCTTACTTTGTGTACCATGTGTGTGGCAACCACAAGGAACCCTAGCTAATATGGTATTTGCTTATACAACTTTACACATCGGTACCATATTTCTCTAACACACAAATTACACAGCTATCTGATCATGTAACTGAGAGATAAACATTTTTTGTTTACTACATTAGTGACAGATGTTTACGTAATTACACAGTTGAATAACTTCACATGATGAAATTGCATTTTGTCAGTACTTTGTGAACTGTTCATATTTTTTTGGAACAATTGTGATACTATGAGAGCTTTGAATGATGTATTTGGTAAGGGAGCATGATTTTAAAGTACGTTTGAGGTAGATGACGCTATTGAAATGAGCAGAGAATTTTTTTAGGTTTTGACATTATTGCAGAAAGCTACAACGTTTTTGAGATTTGACTGAGGTGTTATGATGTTATTATTACAGCGACGATGTGTATTATGTTGTTGAGGTATGTTCATTATCAATGAGATGATGCTATATGAGGAATCTGATTATGCTACGTATGTTATGATGAAATATTGAAGTGTCGACGAATACGTATATGTATAATAAGGTAAGGGGTAATGTAAAGTGATTAGGGACTCTGACTTGTGGAAAAGGTTGTTGGAAACCAAGAATCGTACTTTAAGAGTTATGAAATGTGTGTATATGAATGAATGTATCACAATGCTGGCGAAAAATTTTTGGACGCTGTTATATTTATAGGATTTTGTTTCTACAGATTTGCAACGCTAATTCTTGACCTGTGAAATATTTTTATGTGAGACTGTCACTGTAGCGGAAACTGCTGTCGTAAATATTTCCATACGAAAGTTTAGTGACCACCTGCACGTAATGCGTCGTGGGCACCCAGATGGACGACAGCCGCCCGAGAAAAAAAGCCATTAGCGTGTGCCTTCCAGCGGCACAGGTAGAAAAAAAAAAGGGAGGCCATTATCCTCGCTATTGACATTCTCGTAAATACGGCACGTGCAAACTTGAAAACATGATTACACTGTAGAGTTCTTAATTTATGATGTTTACTAAAACGATGAGAAACATTTCACGGCTATTGTCTTGCAAATTGAAAGAAATGCCATATGGCTTGCTTTATGTATTTATTTACTCATTTTGTTTAATATCTAGTTTCTAGCTGCACTGCAGCATTGGTTAAAATAAAATTTAATAGATGTACTAATATAAATGTTTTATGCCTACAGATCCAGTAAATAATTTTATGATCTATTCAAAAAAACGAAGGAGCATAAAAAGATATTTCCCTTCACAGGAACTGCATACATAATTTTCTTTTCAACTACTTGGTAATTTTTTTTGGGAGAGTAAGTTATCGTGATGCATCACTCTAGTGTTAAGATGTGACATAGGTATTAGACATGGCCATTTTTAGTGTAATATTTTTTCTGCTTGAACTTTGTCATGTTTAGGTATAAGTTATTTTATTTTATGCTGCTGTTTGCCAGGCATTGTGTTGCTGAATTTGAATTTGTGTTACTCTGCTAAGCCAGATTTATTTTTATTGTTTGCTGCACATTGCCTTATATTAGTTGTAATATTGCAATTGCTTTGCTATCTTCTATAATGCTGCTTGCCTCGCAAATCTGCATTTTTTTTCATTGCTATTTGTATTAATTGTTTTGTGCTGCTGCATTGCCTCGTCCCTTAGTTTAGCATCTGAGCTCAGTAGATTTATGTTAGCTTAAGAGGGGGTAGACTATATAAGAACCTAACTATGGAGAATAGGGAAAGAATGCTTTGAAAGTTATCTGAAAACGATTTGGGCCTAAATGAGTATTGTACAATGAGCCATATTTATTTTGAAAGAAATATGGTTAGAATACAGAAAAGAGGTAAAGATAGGACTTTTTGGGAATAATGATGAATGAAGGGAGATCGCCAAGAACAAAAAAGGTTTTGTTCGCAAAATACTGCAGTACCAAAAGTTACACTGAAAACGAACCCTGTCCTTTCCATTGTGTTATCCCCCTATGTGTTTGTGCACCCTTGTGTATTTGTTTTCTTCCTGTCTCTGTGTACTGTTTCATAGAACCTTTTTCTCTTCTAATACTCAGCTACATGAACTATGATGAGGAATACTGTTATCCTCAAATATAATTTGCATTAATAATATGTTATTTTCTTTGTAAAGATGTTTAGACATTATTTATTCTGTTCTGTGTTAATGCTTAGGTGTGAAGTTGATGTTTCAAAAGTTATTCTGATCTTTTATGTATGAACTTATGTCAAAATTCCTATAACATTGATGTATATGTTTATTTCTATTCTGTTGTAAAGCCTGTACTACAAATGTTATCTGTATTGTTATGTTCTTGAATGATGTGTTTTGTACCTTTGTTATTGCGTTCTTATGTTATAAAATTGTACTTGTCACCAGTTCATCATATTATTAACTTGTAAGTTACATTTCACTGCACATGTTTCTGTTGGTCATAGTATATGGACAATATGTGAGAAGTAGGGACTGTTAGTGTTTGTATGTGTGTTAATGATTCAGCAAGGGACTGGATAACAGCATTGCTGGTTCTAAGGACAATTCCAAAAACTTCGTGAGTGCACAAGTGGTGGTTATGGACTTGCTATATTATCCGCAAGACTCTTCAATGGTGATTGTGCACCTGTACAGTCACAACGGATGGCTGCTGGCCGTCTCTACAAGGACTACAGTGGGTCTGCATCTTTGATGATCCATCAATACCATTATTTCTACAAGGACTGCAGTGGGTCTGCACCTCTGGTGGCCCACCAATACCGTAATCTCTACCAGGACTACAGTGGGTCTGCTCTGTGATGACCTACTCACCAATACTCTTCAAAACTTCGACTGACTCCGCTGTGGGTTTGCTCTGTTGTGGCCCATGACCTGTCTGCATGTCGAGAGTCAGCACTGTCTTCCATTGGAAGGACAACGCTACTTCTTCAAGACTGCATGGAAATCCACTACTTCTGCGTGCATTTTCTTTTACTGCTCAGACTTTGAGAAAAACACTGCAATGTGATGAATGATCAGGACTGTCTTTATGGACTGTGAGAAAACTTTAGGTTTTGACCAACATTGTATCAATAAGTGTGTGCATTTGATTTCTTTGTTATTGTAATTACGATTATGAAAAATTTTAACAAATATGTATTGGCCAGTGCCCAAAAAAATTTGTAAAATTTTTTGTGGGGAGCATGGGGGCTATGTAAGTAGGCTGTTTAGGTTTTTTTATTGGTAACGCCACCTCTGTATGAAAATCACTGGCTGTGCTGTGTGCAGTCTGTGGCTGCTTTGCATTGTTGTAATACTCGCCATTGTAGTGTTAGGCAGCTGGCTGTGAACAGCGCGTAGCGTTGCGCAGTTGGAGGTGAGCCGCCAGCAGTGGTGGATGTGGGGAGAGAGATGGTGGAGTTTTGAAATTTGTCATGAACTGCTCTATATATATATGTATATGATGATATCAAGGTAAATACATTGTTTGTTCTCTATTAATCTCTTTCATTTGCTAACTATCCCTATCAGTAGTTAGTGCCTTCCATAGTTTGAATCTTTTATTTAGCTGGCAGTAGTGGCGCTGGCTGTATTGCAGTAGTGGGAGTAACCAAGATTTTTGTGAGGTAAGTGATTTGTGAAAAGTACAGGTTAATGTTAGTCAGGGCCATTCTCTTGTAGAGATTATTGAAAGTCAGATTGCGTTGCGCTAAAAAAATATTGTGCGTCAGTTTAAGAAATATTGTGCGTCAGTTTAAGCACAGTAGTGTACTATTATTAAAAGGGGACGTTTCAGAATATGTTTTCATCTGAAACACTCTGTGCAGAGATTATTAACTGCAAAGCAAATTCAGTTAATTAAGGAAAGGTGGAAATAAGTTAATGTAAGGCT
This sequence comes from Schistocerca nitens, assembly GCF_023898315.1. Taxonomy (NCBI): domain Eukaryota; kingdom Metazoa; phylum Arthropoda; class Insecta; order Orthoptera; family Acrididae; genus Schistocerca; species Schistocerca nitens. Next base: position 140,777,459 of record NC_064621.1, on the reverse strand, counting down.
CCTTTCTAGAGAACATCTAAAATGTGAATAGTCGATCATTAGTCGCATTCACCCAACCTCAGTAGAATTACTGCTTCATCATGTAACGACGAACTTTGAACCTTTCAGACTAATAAATTATTAAAAACAGTAGTCGCCTACACAGCTGATGCAAATCGTAACTGTAACTGTAACTGTAAAGATGAACAGGAAAGTGACAAGTGAAGGATGTCAGCAAAACCACGAATATTACTTTGACAAGAATGGTCGTTTTTCACTCTATTCCACTACATTTTAACTGGTATCATTTTTATGATTTTATCTGTTAAAGCCAGATAACATACTCCATATCATATCTTTTACAAACAGAGGTAAATTTCATTTAATCAAGAAAGTAAATAAAAAATACTGTTGGGCTTCTATAGGTACCACACTACACATGCAAATATTACTGAAAGGGGGATTTTTATCAGTAGAGGACAAAGCAGTCACTATAAGACTCAAAGTTTATTATCACAAAGCATCAACATATGTTTCACTGAGATAAGTAAGTGAACATTTAATGAAAGAACCAAGGATTGTATTCGGGAAATGTAACTTTGTGTCAGGTGAGTGAGCACAGTAAATGTATAAACACGAGAATAAGTCGTGGATACTGCAAGAATGGGATGTGGTTAAAAGCAAGAAACCGGAAAAATAAGAACGAACAGCAGCAGAATCATTAAAGTGCGTGACACAAACAACTGAATGGCTGAGAATGTTAAAATTGTGCAGTTAGGCCCTCATGGAAGTTAATTACAATCGACTTGGTGATTCTATTGAAAGCTCATTCTTACCACTGCAGTAGGCAGCGGTGGTAACAGTTGGGTCTGACCTGACCTCTGCACTCAGAACTACAATGGAAACATCCACAAGGGTGCAAGTGTTATCTGGCAGCAAGTATTTTCTTCCCAGTCGCCTGTCCACAAGTATTTATTGCTCATTCTGCTAGCAATAATCTGTAACTTGCCTGTTTGACAAGTGTAGGAAAATCGCTGGCAAATTGCAGCGGACGCTACGGTTTCCCTTCAGTAATAGTTTTACACATAAGTTAAATCCTGCGGATTTTGTTGTCATTAATCAATAATTCCAAGGTATGGGGAGGAAGACTATCCATGACAGGATTCTGAAGCTGACGAATTGAAAGACTTACATATAGGTACACTCAAGAAAGAACGTGCTCTCCAGTCAGAGAATTGGTTACAAGTGTTTTAAACTAACATTCCTGCGTAGCACATCTGCTGAGACAAACGGTTGTACTAACGGTCCATCTTCTACGAAAGCTGGAGCTGGCTTAGGTTTACACCTCTCCTGAAAGGAATCCTCCCAGAGCCTCAAGCAAGACTGTTTTTTACGCAGATAGCCGCCCGTCAGTCGCCCGTCGAGGGGAGTTGGGACCAAACGAATTCTGCATTCTTTACCTGCTTTCAAGGGTAGTGTTCGCCACTGAACGAATTTATTACTCTGCTTGATCCTTCACGTAATCTCCCTTATTGTGAACCACCTACAAAATGCTCGCCATGACTGCAGAAAATGAGTGCCTTTACTGTTATAAAAGTAATGTAGAAGAAGAGTTAAATTAGCTGTGCAGTCACTGGCAATAATAAATATCATCTGCAGTTATTAGGCAGCATTAAAGGGTCGAGTACATTGACCATGAGGATGTGCATATGACATTAAACGCTTCGTAAGAGTTTAGGGATAAACTGATGTGTGACCTAACCTTCTCATTGTGAATAAAGTGGATGCTGATAAAATTGTGCTGATGATTTTGATGTTTGGTTTGTGGGGCGCTCAGCTGCGCGGCCATCAGCACCCTTACAAAGTCGCAGTTTTTACACAGTCCAGTTTCTACAAAATCCAAGCTAGATGCTGTCACGAATGATGATGGTGACGATGGAATGATGAGGACAACACAAACACCCAGTCCCCAGGCAGAGAAAATCCCCAATACGGCCGGAAATCGAATCCGGGACCCGGGACCCAGAGGCAGCAACGCTAACCAGCGCACCATGAGCTGCGTACAAAGTGTGCTGAGCTTCACATTTTAACTGGGACATTTTAACTGGGACATGGGTATCATTTTTGGTTTTCGTTTCACGTACTCATCGTCTGAGGAATATCATGCCTTGGATTATAAGGGTAAAGCTGGTTCCGAAGTCAACAACAAGAAAATACAAAAGCGCACTTGTCTACAAGCCTCCTCAAATTCGCTTTTATGTACTGGTATACCGGTAAGTTTATTTCTGGACAAATATAATAAGAAGACGAACACCAGGCGCACAATATTACACAAATCTGTACGTTCTGCGTATACTCATGAATGAAGGCAGTGCGTTGATGGTCTCACACAAATGGGTGGCTTGTTGTCACAATCCAAAGATACTCAAATCCATCTACAATTAATTACACTATTCACAGTCATCATATTGCAATAGCAAATCATTCACTCAGTTATAACCACAGCCATAGGTTGGACGACCTCTGAAGCATAACCTCGTTGTCTGACCGATGGTTGGCACGAGACTATCGCAAATTGCTCGAGCAAGCCATAAGCATCTACGGTGCAATGGGGTCTCAAGTCGAGTGGAGTGTGCTGCCACTCGTGGCAGCAAAAGGGTGAGCTGTTACCTCAAGTAGCAGCAGGTATGCATGTGTGTTTGTGTGTGTGTGTGTGTGTGTGTGTGTGTGTGTGTATCTCTTTAGAACATCAGCCTCATGTTTGCGTGCAGGTCGTGTGCCACATTTTACTCGTAAAACCCTGAAGCAACAGTACTTGGGAACATTTGACAAATAAAATTTACGTAAAACAATTACATAGAATTATCTTGTTTAATGCGACTACCAAATACGGTCCTTTGGCCTCGTACTCAAAAATAATATAAATGAAGTGTCAATTATTTTACAAACTTGACTGGACTCCAGGGCCTTTAAAATTGAAACATCTAGCCTTAGCCTTCTGGACCTCTTAACAAATGAAAGAAAACATTCTACGAGCAAAATATAGTACTGGCTCTATATTAATTAAACTATTATACCCCTTACCAATGGGGTTCACAGGAAGGAAGATGACAAATTAGGGGAGCTTTCTGAGCTGTACACGGATGCTAAACGGAATTTCGTGCACGTATTTTTTGCATTCACGATGTATAAATTACTGGCGTGCCACATAATTAAGCACTGAGGTAGTACTTTACAGCCGGCCGAAGTGGCCGTGCGGTTAAAGGCGCTGCAGTCTGGAACCGCAAGACCGCTACGGTCGCAGGTTCGAATCCTGCCTCGGGCATGGATGTTTGTGATGTCCTTAGGTTAGTTAGGTTTAACTAGTTCTAAGTTCTAGGGGACTAATGACCTCAGCAGTTGAGTCCCATAGTGCTCAGAGCCATTTGAACCATTTGAGTACTTTACATTTACATACTACCTATTTATCAAGATGAGAATTCCTCTTTCTATCTCTCCCTCTCCTTCTGTCTCTCTCTCTCTCGCTCTCTCTTCTGATGCTTTCTTTTGTTTATTGTCTTTGAGTAAAAGTATTCTCTTTAATCGGCATCTCATACAATTTTCTGAAACACACAAGGGTACATGTGCAGAACGTTGATACTATAAAAATGCATAGGGCTTTATCATGATATTCATTACACCTGAAAAATATTACCTTATTGTAGTTACCGTACCTGTATTTGTGAGCTCAAGTGACCTCCATTTTTCACATTATAGTGTTCCTCGCACAACCATTGCATCCAAGGGTGGTACTCGTATTGCTGTAGAACTCTTTTAACATCACAAAGGTGGGCTTCCAACGGATGACAGTTGCATCCCCTGTGAACAGTGGATACAAAACATTGAAACAAGTTCTGCGTCTTCAGTTTCTTCATCTCACTTACCTTTACCTGACGTGGCAAGTTATAACACAGCAGCTTGGTGCCTCATACATCCTGTGTATTTTACACTAATAATTCACATTGGCTCGACGCTCAGTGCATCTCACTACTGGTATAAAATATTAACTACTACACGCAAATCGTCCTTGCAAGGCAAACTCGTCCTACGTCTCAACCAATACAAAGGGCCGTATTTGGTAGTCGCTTTAAACAAGATAATTGTATGTAATTGTTTTACTTAAATTTTATTTGTCAAATGTTCTCAAGTACTGCTGCTTCACGGTTTTGCAAGTAATATGAGGCACACGACATGCACGAAAACATGAGGCAGATGTTTTAAACAGAAACACACACACACACACACACACACACACACACACACACCTTGACTGACTCATATACCATGGAGGCTGCACTCGCAGAGCGACTTGTGTCCCGTAAACACAGCCGTTCTCGCCTCAGCTGCCTGGAGAGAGGCACGTATCGGTCGGCTCATACCTATTGCTACTTGAGATAGGAGCTCAACCCTATGTGACTGGTTCCTTGCCGCGAGTGGTAGCTCACTCCACTCGACTTGAGATCCCATTGCGCCGCAGATGCTTATGGCTTACAGGACCAATTTATGGCAGTCTCGTGCCAACCATCTGTTAGACAACGAAGTTATGCTTCAGAGGTGGTCCAACCTATGGTTGTGGTTATAACTGAGTGAATGATTTGCTATTGCAGTATGATGACTGTGAATTGAGTAATTAATTGTAGATGGTTTTGAGTATCTTTGGGTTGTGACAACAAGCCACCCATGTGTGTGAAGCAATCCAATGCACTGCCTTCATTCATGAGTATTCTCAGAACGCACAGATTCTGTGTAATACTGGGCGCCTGGTGTTCTTCTTCTTACTATACGTATTGAGAAATAAATTTACCGGTACACCACTACATAAAAGCGAATGTGAGGAGGCTTGTAGACAAGTGCGCTTGTGTATTTTCTTGGTGTTTACTTCGGAACCAGCTTTACCCTTATAATCCAAGGCATGATATTCATCAGACGACGACAACGTGAAACAGTTAAAATGTCCTTGACGAACTTGTGCTGCCGGCCGCGGTGATCTCGCGGTTCTAGGAGCGCAGTCCGGAACCGTGCGACTGCTACGGTCGCAGGTTCGAATCCGGCCTCGGGCATGGATGTGTGTCATGTCCTTAGGTTAGTTAGGTTTAAGTAGTTCTAAGTTCTAGGGGACTGATGACCACAGCAGTTGAGTCCCATAGTGCTCAGAGCCATTTGAACCATCTGAACTTGTGCTACAGATGAAGCTCAGCACAATTTGTCTGCAGCTCGTGGTGCGCTGGGTCCCGGATTCGATTCCCGGCTGGATTGGGGATTTCCTCTGTCTGGGGACTGGGTGTTTGTATTGTCCTCATCATTCCATCGTCACCATCATCATTCGTGTCAGCGGCTGGCTGGGATTGTGTAGAAATCGGACTGTGTAAAAACTGCGACATTGTAAGGGCGATAATGACCGCACAGCTAAGCGCCCCACAAACCAAACATCAAAATCATCAGCACAATTTCATCAGCATCCATTTTATTCACAATGAGATGGTGATGTTACACAGCAGTTTATCCCTAAACTCTTACTAAGCGTTTAATGTCGTATGCACACCCTCATGGTCAATGTAGTCAGCTTCAGAATCCTGTCATGGACTGTCTTCCTCCCCATGCTTTGGGTTCAAATGGCTCTGAGCACTTTGGGGCTCAACAGCTGTGGTCATCAGTCCCCTAGAACTTAGAACTACTTAAACCTAACTAACCTAAGGACATCACACAACACCCAGTCATCACGAGGCAGAGAAAATCCCTGACCCCGCCGGGAATCGAACCCGGGAACCCTGGCGCGGGAAGCGAGAACGCTACCGCACGACCACGAGCTGAGGACCCCATGCTTTGGAATTATTGATTAATGATAACAAAGTCTGCAGGATTTAACTTACGTACAAAACCAATACTGAACGGAACGAACAGCGTCCACTGCAATTTACCAGCGATTTTCCTACACTTGTACAAACAGGCAAGTTACAGGTGGTTAAAATAGATCACACTTATTGCTAGCAGAATGAACAATAAATACTTGTGGACAGGCGACTGGGAAGAAAATACTTGTTCCCACATACCACTTGCACCCATGTGGATGTTTCCATTGTAGTTCCGACCGCAGAGGTCAAGCCAGAATCAACTGCTACCACCGCTGCCTACTGCACTCATGTTGTATGAGAGTGGTAAGAATGAGCTTTCAATAGAATCACCAAGTCGATTGCAGTTAACTTCCATGAGGGACTAACAGCATAATTTTAACATTCTCAGCTGTACAGTTACTTGTGTCACGCACTTTAATGATTCTGCTGCTGTTCGTTCTTATTTTTCCGGTTTCTTGCTTTTAACCACGTTCCGGTCTTGCAGTATCCCCGACTTATTCTCGTGATTATACATTTACTGTGCTCACTCACCTGACATAAAGTTACATTTCATGAATACAATCCTTGGTTCTTTCATTAAATGTTCACTTGCTTGTCTCAGTGAAACTTATGCTGATGCTTCGTGATAGTAAACTTTGAGTCTTACAGTCACTGCTTTGTCCTTTACGGTTAAAAATTCCCCTCTCAGTAATATATGCATTTGTAGTGTGGTACCTATAGAAGTTCAAAAATGGTTCAAATGGCTCTGAGCACTATGGGACTCAACTTCTGAGGTCATTAGTCCCCTAGAACTTAGAACTAGTTAAACCTAACTAACCTATGGACATCACAAACATCTATGCCCGAGGCAGGATTCGAACCTGCGACCGTAGCGGTCTTGCGGTTCCAGACTGCAGCGCCTTTAACCGCACGGCCACTTCGGCCGGCTACCTATAGAAGTCCAACAGTATTTTTTATTTACTTTCTTGATTAAATAAAATTTATTTCTGTTTGGAAAAGATATGATTTGGAATATGTTATCTGGCTTTAAAACGTAAAATCATAAAACTGATACCAGTTAAAATGTAATGGAATAGAGTGAAAAACGACCATTCTTGTCAAATTAATATTCATGGTTTTACTGACATCCTTCACTTGTTACTTTCCTCTTGATCTTTCCTCCTCATTGTAATCTGTCTGTTATATTATTAACAATGGGGAAAAGTGGGTGAGTGTTGTATAAACGTCAGGACAGGGAGTTAAGTTTTCATATATTTCTCGGGTATTATCTAACGCACCACCCAGTTATATTATTTTATCCGTATTTTCAGAAAATAAGGATATTTATTTAGTGTAATTTTGTTCATTTGCTTGGTTGGTGGGAGTATATACTTTGTTTATCACTCAAAAGTATTTAATAACGTTACCCAAGGATACAAAGGAAGTCTATGTATGTACACATATAACGATAAACTGTCATCAACCTGAAAAGTGGTTCGAATTCCACAGTAATTTTCTAGCCATGGTCCCGTTGCTTTCTGCGACTTCTCAACTCATTTATCCAGTCTGTTGTAAACGTCCCTGCAGTTTAACAGGGAATACGAGTCATAATTCGACCTCGCATTACTAACATTAATAAATCATTGTCGCCGCCCGGAGTGGCCGAGCGGTTCTAGGCGCTGCAGTCTGGAACCGCAAGACCGCTGCGTTCGCAGGTTCGAATCCTGCCTCGGGCATAGATGTGTGTGTTGTCCTTAGGTTAGTTAGGTTTAAGTAGTTCTAAGTTCTAGGGGACTGATGACCTCAGAAGTTAAGTCCCATAGTGCTCAGAGCCATTTGAGCCAAATCATTGTCGAGTTTGAAAGAACAGTTACGTGTAAAAAAAAAAACTTAGGACCAATCACTGATTGGTACTTCTACCGTCGTCATTTGTAATCTGACACCCATTGTACCACCAAGCAAATTGCATATCATAATATTTACACTTTTATTAGTTATTGAAACAGACCGTCGCACATTAATAAATCTAAAAACTCTTGTGAATTTTTCAAAATGAAATATTCAAGGTATTTTATGATGAAAGTGAAGCAATTAACTGTAGGCAATTGATAGTAGAACGTCTGCATTGAAAGGATAAGCTGGACATAAGACGATAAGCTTAGGGTCGTAATGGTAAGGGAGCAGGAGAATTTGGGCTTGATAAACCGTAACATTTTGCTATATACCACTGTGGTAGGTACGTAGGCATTTCTGTTCTTATACAGTTACAGTTACGATTTGCATCACTATGTAGGCAACTAAAGTTTTTAATAATTCCTTAATCTGAAAAGTTCAAAACTCGTCGTTACATGATGAAGCAGTAATTCTACTGCGGTTGGGTAAATGCGACCAATGATCGACTATTCACACTTTAGATGTTCTCTAGAAACGGGCCTTATATTAAGTTATTGCCACCTTTCCTTACTTAACTCAATTTGCTTTGGAGTTAATAATCTCTGCACAGAGTGTTTCAGATGAAAACATAGTCCTTTCCTTTTTTCGTTGGATTTTCAGGATTACTTCGTTATAATTGCCCGGTGTCTCATTGCAGTTGGAAAGCTCGACACATCTATGTACATATTGTCTACATTTAGCAGTCGCATAGCATTTGCTGCAGCAGTCGACGTAGATATTTGCGTGATTCCCTCACTAGTTCACATATCCCTGTTAAGTGTTTACGACTGCTGTGGCAGTGGTGCTGCGTTGCATAACCTGGAAGAGATGGCAAAATTATCTTAACTGCGTGTCGACACCTATCTCATCTTATTCTTCTTCCCTTGCCAGGCGCCGAAGGAAGGTCGTATTGGCAGTTGGTTCCCCTTGTTCGTAGTAATTAGTCAAATGGGTTACTACAAAGAGCGGAAAACTGTCACAACACGACCCACCATTTGAAGTAACTAATCTTTCCTAAAAGTACACTGCTGGCCACCGTAAATGCAACACCAAGAAAGACAAGAGGTAGCACAACAAAATTTATTTTGTAGATAACACGTTGACCAAGTATCAAATGATTACGTTTACAGACGTCTGTGACATGTGGTCCTGCCAGAATCAGTAGCCAGAGTAGCCGCCATTGTTGGAGATCACCGCTGCCACAGGTCTCGGCATTGAGTCAAAGAGGCGTTGGATGTGTTACTGGGGTACAGCAGCCCAAGCAGCTTCCACACGGCCAGGGAAGCAATTCAATCTGGTTATTGACGAAGAACCTTTGGACAATGCGTGCCACGTGTGGTCGCGCATTATCCTGTTGAAATATGGCTGTGGCCGAGCCCTGAAGGTAAGGAAGGACAACTGGCTCCAGCACCTCGGATATGTAGCGCCGGCTATTTAAAGTACCGGCAATGCGTACTAGAGGCGTGCGAGAGTAATATCCAATACCGCCCCATACCATAATACCCGGTGCAAGACCAGTGTGACGGTGCATAATGCAGCTGTCCAGCATCCTCTCTCCACGGTGTCTCCACACTCGAATCCGACCATCGTGGTGCTGCAGACAGAAGCGTCCTCGTCAGTAAAGACGTCATTCCATTCTGCCGTCCACATCCGTCTGTCATCACACCATTGGCGACGGAGACGTCTGTGGTTCTGCGTCAATGGTAGACGAAGCAATGGACGTCTTGCGGACAGACCACTCTGCTGTAAACGGCGTCGAATGGTACGCGCAGACACTGGATGATGCGTTACAGACGCAATGTGCTGTGCTATGGTTCGGGATGTCACTGAGCGATCCGTCACTGCCATGCGCACAATTTGCCTATCAGCACGTGCAGTTGTGCACCGAGGTGAATGCGATCGACCACGTCGGTCCGTCGTGCCCATCTGCATCCAACGATCACATATCCGCATTACAGTTGTTTCAAAAAATGGTTCAAATGGCTCTGAGCACTATGGGACTTAACATCTTAGGTCATCAGTCCCCTAGAACTTAGAGCTACTTAAACCTAACTAACCCAAGGGACATCACACACATCCATGCCCGAGGCAGGATTCGAACCTGCGACCGTAGCAGTCGCGCGGTTCCGGACTGCGCGCCTAGAACCGCGAGACCATCGCGGCCGGCTTACAGTTGTTTGGTTTCGTCCAACACGACTAGCGATTCCTCTGTATGATAATCCACAATCTCGGTAAGCCACTATCCTTCCTCTGTCGAACTCGGATACTTGATCAAAAGATGTTCGCTGTTGTCTACGAGGCATAACTGATCGTCTTGTGAAACAACCACAAGGTAAACACACGTGCCGAACGTACACTCGTCGAAATCGCCAAGCCTTAAATGGCGCTATGAGGTGGCGCCACAGGCGCTCGTGATGAGCGTCTGCGCTGAAATTCTAATCAGTTGCATATCTCATCGCTGCAAACTCATGGTGTAAATTTCACTCGATTCGGATGCTTCCTTCAGGGTGTTGCATTTACGGTGGCCAGCAGTGTATGTCTGTTACGTCTCTCAGTTTCTGGCGGTTGCTATTGCTATTGGTATTGGTCACCATTGGTCGGCCAATACACAGACGGTTAATCCTGGCTGTGGAATGAGGCTGGAATTGTCGCCCGATGATGTCCCACGTTGCTCGCCTGGAGACAGATCTGGTGATAGAGCAGGCCAAAGCAACATGTCGACATTTTGTAGAGCACTTTGGGTTACAACAGCGGTATGTGGAAGAGCGTTATGGTGTTGGATATCACGGGACGGAATGCTGTTCATGACTGGCGTACAGTATTGCAGTCAAGATTCAGGGGATAACCACAAGAGCGTTCGTGCTGTCATACGAAATCGCACCCCAGACGACAATATCGCAGAAAGGAACATCCAGCTTTTCGTACCCCTACTACACTGCCTCATTCTCACTGGTTGTGGAGCTGATAATGTCTCTTGACTAACATCAACTCACCTCGTTCAATCTCAAAGGTAACTACCGCTCACGAAATTTTCAGTGTGTATTGAAAACAAACATGATTTTCATTCTAATAGAGGCGCTACTATGTTGTTTCAGCTTTTTTCCATCAGTGTATGTGGAATAAAAGTACCTACAGCTCACGTGATCCGTCTCAGTGACAAATCTTCCATTTTCATGACGGAGAGATTCATCGAAAGATATATGAAGTTAATACACCAGAAAATGCGTTAGTGGCATTACACAAACGGACATAGAAAAATGGTGCCTATTTCCTGCGCTGAGAGAATTAATTTTTGGGCGTGTGAAAACATTTAAACATATTACGTGGATCGATGACACGAGCTTACGACGTCGCATCGAAGCGATGCTGTAATCTGAAAAGCTGCAACATATATTTACTTAACATAACTTTTATTTCAGTGGTCATTTAACCATTTCTGTCGTCGTTCCTATAAAATGTTGTTCCCTTGTGTCTCTATGTTTGTCATAGGGTATGCTAGCAACAGTGCTATGTTACCTAAACCGTCGAGGACCGTTGCCTAGCAATTACTTCCGTATTCTCTCGAGAACTAGAAGTGCCTATCCGAATTCGCTGTGTGAGTTATTGAGTGAAACAATCTTTAGCTTTGATTCAAGTGTTGTAGAGTGAATTTTGTGTTTCAAGAACATTTATCAAAACATTTTAAAGTTCTTGTGGAGCTTTAGAAGCTTTGATCGAAGCGAACACCCAGCTTCAGAACCGAGGAGCATTGTACCAGCAAGAGGTATGAGCTATTCGCGTATCTGTCACTTATTTAGTCACCTTTCGGAATCATCTGTAGTTAGAATAGCGTAGAAGCTTTTAATTGTCTGTGTAGTTAGTGGAGAAATACTAGCAGGTTGAAGCATGTGGTAGAGTGTGATGTGATTACAGAACTTGACCTTATTAACAGTATATAACGTGGAACACCATTTTGTTTCATTTTTTCATGGAGATTCAAATATTAAAGGCTTGCTTTTCCAGACAGATTTCTATACTTTCTATTTGGCGTAGTTCATGCACTTTCATTTTCTATTCTCAAACTAATTTCTTAGTTCCTCAATGGCTAACGTGTCAAGCGCATTGTTGTTTTCCTCCCGTTTGCTTTGACCCATAACAAGCTACGTGACGTCATGACTTTATGTTGAATTGGATGTAAGCGGACTGTTATTAACAGTTAGCTTGTGGTTGTGTTACTTACCAGTGTAATCTGTGATGTCTGTAAACTATTCTGTTATTCCAAATACATCGCGACTTACGAGGGTTTGGTTTTGGGTGGAACCTGAGACCACAGATTAAACTGCCGTGGAGAAACCAGTGACGATTATATTTTTGTTCTGTTTTCTGACAAATAATTGTCAGTTTCTTTCTGCATGTCGTACGATTTCCCAGGGTAAGGGTAGACAGGGCCATCAGAGCATAAGATAAATTTTTGTGAGTGAAACGATTAGTGATTATGAATATCATTTGAGTCTTACAGTTATTTAGCTGTCTTTTTAAGGTGGGTAGTTCGTCGAGAGCGAGGTTAGCCCTAACGAAATTGCATTGCTGGTGGTAATGTTATTCATAATCTTTTAATTTACAAATATTTGCCCGTGTTTCGAATGTGACTGAGACGCTGCGCTTATGAAATCCACTGTTCCTAAGAGGCTCAGTTTGTTTTTACCGGTCGCTCACTCTCGCACTGCATAATTCTTTTTTTGTGGTTGGTAGTATTTGTTTAGCTGAAGTGGTTCGAGGTTTTGGTATTTATTGGTGAATTATTTGTTTTCGGTTTTCAAGCTATTTATTTCCGTTTGCAGTGTGATTCCAGTTTTTTGTACATCTTTTTATTCGCTTTATTCTAAAGGAGTCTGTGTATATAATTTTTCGATTAAGTTGATGTTATGTAGATGTTGTTTTATATCTCTGTCCTCGGTTTAGGAATAGAGTTCACACGAAATATGATACTAGCTGTCCATGTGTATGTCTTTTTGTTCTTTTGTTCGCTTTATTCTGGAGAAAATAATGTGCGTCATCCTTGCACAATGAGATTCGTTTGTGTGTACCTGTGTGTGTGTGTGTGTGTGTGTGTGTGTGTGTGTGTGTGTGTGTTTTGGGGACGAGAAAAGTCTGGTATATACTCCGTTACCATTTGTGTGTTTTTTTATATTTTTAGGTTTATCACAGAAAAGTTCCTATGCGATATTTTTCGATTATGTCGTTTTGTGGAGCTGTGTTTGATATAGCTGTGTGCCTTTGAGCTACAGGTCAAGTGAAAAATTTGATTCCAGTTGTCACATTATTGCAGTTTTTTTCTGTTTATGTTAGAGACATTAGTAGGGGATCTGTTGTCGCGGTCTGTCAAAGCTATAGCCCTATAGCTACAGCGTACGCTGCGACTTGACTTGTTTTTTTTATGTTTTCGTTTGCATCATTCCGGAAGAACGTGTGTGTGTGCTATTTTCCAGTTATGTTGTTTTGTGGAGGTGTCTAGTACCACTGTCTTCATTTAATCTGTGTTGGTCAAGCGAACTATTCGTATCCAATTTTGTATTTACTATAGAGAAGTTCTTAAATGTTCTTAGGTTTAGTAACCTTTTTAGTATGTCCCCATCCACGACTCTCCCACTCCTGCGATTGTCCCAATAATTTCTTTTCATATGGTGATTCAAATAGTTCCCATGGTTTTTTGTTTGTTAAGAAGTGCGTTATATACACTCCCGGAAATTGAAATAAGAACACCGTGAATTCATTGTCCCAGGAAGGGGAAACTTTATTGACACATTCCTGGGGTCAGATACATCACATGATCACACTGACAGAACCACAGGCACATAGACACAGGCAACAGAGCATGCACAATGTCGGCACTAGTACAGTGTATATCCACCTTTCGCAGCAATGCAGGCTGCTATTCTCCCATGGAGACGATCGTAGAGATGCTGGATGTTCCGGCTTGCCATGCCATTTCCACCTGGCGCCTCAGTTGGACCAGCGTTCGTGCTGGACGTGCAGACCGCGTGAGACGACGCTTCATCCAGTCCCAAACATGCTCAATGGGGGACAGATCCGGAGATCTTGCTGGCCAGGGTAGTTGACTTACACCTTCTAGAGCACGTTGGGTGGCACGGGATACATGCGGACGTGCATTGTCCTGTTGGAACAGCAAGTTCCCTTGCCGGTCTAGGAATGGTAGAACGATGGGTTCGATGACGGTTTGGATGTACCGTGCACTATTCAGTGTCCCTTCGACGATCACCAGTGGTGTACGGCCAGTGTAGGAGATCGCTCCCCACACCATGAGGCCGGGTGTTGGCCCTGTGTGCCTCGGTCGTATGCAGTCCTGATTGTGGCGCTCACCTGCACGGCGCCAAACACGCATACGACCATCATTGGCACCAAGGCAGAAGCGACTCTCATCGCTGAAGACGACACGTCTCCATTCGTCCCTCCATTCACGCCTGTCGCGACACCACTGGAGGCGGGCTGCACGATGTTGGGGCGTGAGCGGAAGACGGCCTAACGGTGTGCGGGACCGTAGCCCAGCTTCATGGAGACGGTTGCGAATGGTCCTCGCCGATACCCCAGGAGCAACAGTGTCCCTAATTTGCTGGGAAGTGGCGGTGCGGTCCCCTACGGCACTGCGTAGGATCCTACGGTCTTGGCGTGCATCCGTGCGTCGCTGCGGTCCGGCCCCAGGTCGACGGGCACGTGCACCTTCCGCCGACCACTGGCGACAACATCGATGTACTGTGGAGACCTCACGCCCCACGTGTTGAGCAATTCGGCGGTACGTCCACCCGGCCTCCCGCATGCCCACTATACGCCCTCGCTCAAAGTCCGTCAACTGCACATACGGTTCACGTCCACGCTGTCGCGGCATGCTACCAGTGTTAAAGACTGCGATGGAGCTCCGTATGCCACGGCAAACTGGCTGACACTGACGGCGGCGGTGCACAAATGCTGCGCAGCTAGCGCCATTCGACGGCCAACACCTCGGTTCCTGGTGTGTCCTCTGTGCCGTGCGTGTGATCATTGCTTGTACAGCCCTCTCGCAGTGTCCGGAGCAAGTATGGTGGGTCTGACACACCGGTGTCAATGTGTTCTTTTTTCCATTTCCAGGAGTGTATTACACAACGGTGTATTTTAACAGAAACGATCGAATGAGGTCTAGGATCAGACCATCATCGTGTACAAAAACCGTCTCAACTATCCGTCTGAGTAAATGGAATCGCAGTTATCAGATGTACGTTGTTCCGTCATTGATATTAGCTGTACATTCGTAACATTACGTCCA
This sequence comes from Schistocerca nitens, assembly GCF_023898315.1. NCBI lineage: Eukaryota > Metazoa > Arthropoda > Insecta > Orthoptera > Acrididae > Schistocerca > Schistocerca nitens. Next base: position 140,762,381 of record NC_064621.1, on the reverse strand, counting down.
TTTAACCCCGACAACGTTTTTCCCCACTTCTTAACATTCATTAAAGCTGTACAGCAGCACCTACACAAAATATTTTATGCTTTTTTTTAATTGTAATGAATCATATTGCGGTCGCCGTCTTGAATGCGTCTGTATTGCGAACTCCATCTTGAAGAATGTCATCGGGCTCTTATTAAATGTTGTCTGTGGTTGTCATAGTATCTCGTGTAAACTATCCACTTTACTCCAAATATGGGTCAGAGCGGACGGATAGAATTGTAGTATGCCCTATTCCTTTCAGTTGCTGAGATTCACAACGACAACGATGTTAGCGATCTTTCTCGCTTGTCGATTGCACATTCATAGTGTCTGTAGTCATAGCAGGGTCATGCTGCTGGAATTTTCTTCCGTCTGCGAAAAGGAACACATTTTGGAAACTGATACCAACTGTTTTGTGTCATACTGAGTTGACCTTCCACCGTAACAAAGGAGTATAACTCTCTTATTGCTTAAAGAAATTGAACTAAGAGCTTGGAGTATTTTTAATTGTTAAATTCTTTGTGAATTTATTAGTTACTCGGGCGTTTTCATCCTTTAGGCACTACTGTATATCTTTCAATAGCAAGGCATGATTATTTCGTCTGACATATATTTAAATTACTAAAACTTTTACTGCAGTGCTTGTTTACCTATTGACATCGACATTCCTATAAAATAATGTGCTCTCTGTTTGCTGGCATTGCAGTTAGAGGGATTGCTATTTAATGTTGATCACGGGGTATTCTAACAACAATGCTATGTCACATAAACCGTCGAGGACCGTTACCTGGCAATTACTTCCGAATTCTCTCGAGTACTGGAGGTGCCTATACGATTTCGTTCTGTGAGTTATTCAGTAAAAGGAGCTTCAACTTTGATTCAAGTGTTGTGTCGTCGAAGTTTGTGTTCAAGAACAAGTAAGGCACCTTTTTAAAGTTCTTGTGGAGCCTTATAAGCTTTGAAGTAAGCTTACGCCCAGCTTCAGAGGCGACGTGCATTGTACCCGCAAGAGGTATGAGCCATTCACTTAAATGTAACCTATTTATTTACCATACAAAGCCATCTGCAGTTAGAATATCGTACAAGCATTTAAATGCCCTTGAATTTAGTGGAGAAGTACTGGAACGTAGAAGTTTTACGAAGGACCGTGTTCTGATTTCGAAACAAGTACTTAGTACATTGTAAGATGTGAAAGCTCACTTTGTCTTAATTTGTTATACAGGTTCATAACTTAGGTGCCTGAGTTGTAGAGACGAACCACTTTACTGAGTGTCTGACGAAGTTCACTTACGTTTGTCATACCTGCACAGATTAATCACTTAGTTTCACAGTGATAAGTGTCACCACCCTCCTTGCTCTCAGCTGTATATACATGTTGGCTGTGATCATTGCACAGTCGTGCCGCTGGAACTTTCTTCCGTCTGTGAAGAACAAGAAGACGTTTTATAAACTGATGTCAGCTGTGTATAGTAACATTTAGTAGAGCTCGCTCTGTAACAAAAGTGTTTTCTTCTTCTGTTGCTTCAGGAATTCGAATTAATATCTTGGTATGTAGTTAGCTGTTAAATACATAGGGTGTCGATTAGCTATTCAGGTTTTTTCATTACATATTGCTGGATACCCCTCAGGCGCAAAATATCACTATTTTGTGCTACATACAATGATTTATTTAAAATTTTTCAGCACTGCTATCGACGTTGCTAATCAGCGTGGAGCTCTGCAGCTACTGGCGTTGCTGTTTAATGTTGTTCACAGAATATGCTAACTCCGATGCTATGTTACCTAAACCGTGGAGGACCGTTGCCTAGCAATTACTAGCGTATTCACCCGAGCACTTGAAATAACGATACGAATTCGTCGTGTGAGTTATTGAATTAAAGGGGCTCCTGTTTTGATTCATATATTGTACTGTTACATTTTGTGCTTCTAGTTCAAGTAACGAAACATTTTAAAGTTCTTGAGCACTTCTAGCAGCTTTGAACGAAGTGAACGCCCAGTTTCAGAAGCGAGGTGCAATGTAACCGGGAGAGGTATGAACTACTGCCTTAAGTGTCTTCTGTTTACTTACCGTATAGAATCAGATGCAGTTTCAATATCGTATAAGCTTATAAATAACTGTATGTGTAGCGGCGATGTACTGGAACACTGAAACGTTACGACGTAGTGTGATGTGATTTAGATGTATGTAAAATGATAAACAAAAAAAAAACAGTTCCATTCACATTCCAGTACATTGTTTCAATACGTCATGCAGCAACAAAGGTTACGAGGGAGCGTGATTTATAGAGACAGATCTCTTTGCTGAGGTTTTTACAACTTTAGTTGCTGGAATCGTCTATTCTTTAACTTATTATTTAGATTAACAACTAGAGTGGCGTCACCTATCTCTGTCACCAAATCTGTTATATTCTACCTCCTGTGAAGAAGAAGGCATATACGTAAACAAGTTCCAGCTGCGTGCAGTCATAATGAGTTGACATGGCACCGTATCAAAAGTATTTTCTCTTTCTGTCTCTCAAAGAAATTAAATTAATACCTTTGAGCATCGTTAAATGTTAATTCCGTTGGGAGTTTAAGAGCTGTACTGGCGTTTTCTTCACTCAAATGTCGCTGGTTACATTTCAATCGTAAATATGGTTGTTACGCCGTACATGTTGTTGAATAGTTCACATGGCGCTGAAGAGTGATTCTAGGTTTAGTGTTGAACTTAGGTTGTTGATGACTCTGCCACAAAGAAGGAAGGGCGCGGCCCGGTGAGAATACAGTGACTCAGACAACGAGTGTTAGTAAAAATCGTAATCTCCTCAGACACTGCGCAGAGATTTGGGATTTAAACCACCACACTGTTGCATAGATTATTTACCAGTAACTTCATATCACCAACAAGATGTTCCCTTAAGTACACACTAATTAAATTACCGATCCTGCCTCACGGTCCCATATTGAAGGAACGGATGGTAGTAACCAAATTGCGGCTTAATGTCTGTCCAAATGTGAAGTTTAAATAACTACAATGCACATCTGTAACTAGTGTAGCGAGGCACTGTCTTCCTAATAGTACTGTCTGTCTGTCTAATAGTGATAGCTTTAAATAACTGCTATCGACACAAAATTATTCGTTGCAGAATAAATATACTTCGTAATGAACACACCGTTGGCTGACATCGAAGAACTAGTGTTATTTTAATTCATCTATTAGGAATTTGTAAAAGGGAATTAAAATAATGAATTCCTCACCAGTTATAAATGGGTAATATTTTTCAAGTAAATCAATGATATTTAATCGATCTGGAAGTTACAGATCCTTTGTGACACTGACAGCTCTTATTATTACAGAAGTTAAATTTCAAGACATGACATCACGGTCTCAGTTTTTTGCTTGCGATACACTTGTGAGACATCACATTAAGATTTACTCGTGGACACGGTATGTTCGTATCTAACGTGCTGCCCGTTATCGTTGCAGCAATGTTCTGACGAATCAAGGCGGTTTTCTCCCGGTGTGTGGGAGGGGAGAAAGACGAAGGTCTGCGACTGGACAAGACCTTGGTCGCTGCTCGAGGTATCTTTGAGGTGAGCCAAGTCACGTTGCATTACTGATATCATAAGAAGCAAAGCACTAAAGTTTTAGAGCTACTTCACTGTCGATAGGGTGGTCATCGTATTACAGACTGTCACGATTTACTGTAAATGAATCTGCGGTTCGGTACAAACAGTCCATGTGACAATTCATTATGATTAATACATCTCAGACAGGAACCGCTACTAGACTATTGACTATGACGATTGTGTGTTGGTTTCCGAGCAAGAAAACAGTACGTTTATGGGAAGTGTGAGGTTCAATGTGCTAAAACGGTAAAAATTCAACAAAGAATTAAAATGTAATAAATGTATAAATACCTTACTTACACACACACGCACACACAAGCACGCACGACTACACACACACACACATACGCACATAATTACAAAAATTATATTTAACACCATTTCGATACCTGGTAATAAAAGTAATTGCGTTTCACTAGTTCCGTAGAAGGCTCTAAAGTACCAACTATGAAACTTATTACGTCAGAACGAGCCTCTGAAGGCCCAACGGTACTGACCGACCACCGCGTCACACTCAGCAGATAAACTTCACTGGCTGCAGATATGGAGGGATCATTGTCAGTTTTCGTGACCGTATCTAAAATACAGCCACAGATGAACGTCACTGGCGAACGGATGGATTTGTTTATCACTGGAGTGAAATGGAATTTGCTGGTCACTCAGCAACACACCAAAGCCTTCAACCTCGTCACCAGAGATACGCAAAATTTTTAAAAATTACCATATCTCGACTTCATGTTAAATAAATGGCTCGTCTCCTCTTAAATTCACTTCAGCCTTCTCATCAAAAGATAATGTGCAAAGAAAATATGGCGTATAAGAACATTTACGCCACAGCCATTACAGATATAACTGTCTTCTCACCAGACTATGAAGACATTAGTTAGAAATGTAGCCTATTCTGAAAGAAGTCAGGGAACTTCAGTGTGTGAAAGTGATATACACAAGGTCGTACTTGATCTGGTGATTGGCCAGTCACACCTATTCCAACAGTCGTATGTCTCTCATCTGCAGGATAATGGCACGTTGTCTCGATGGGTTGGCTGCTCACAGGCCTCCTTGGCTGCATGATATGCGTGCTCTTTTCCCCACATCCCTCAGGCTCCTCCTTGTCTCTTCCATGTTACTAGCATATTATCTCCCCACTTCTGCAGTAGATAACACGAAGTTGATAGTCTAGCCGAAAACCGATTAAATAGTTGCAACAACTCTACTGACGGCCGTTAAAATTAACACTCACCTGGACTATGATGCTGATACGGAGATTCTTGAGAATAGAAATGACCTTAATAAATTGTAGAGAATTATGTCGAAATTTCTTGTAAGAGAAGAGCTTAACATAATATATGTGTCCAAGACAAGTGATTGACTGAAGACAACATTGCAAACCATCTGGTTGCTCTACGAGTTACGTGCTAACTGGGATTAATACTTGATGATCAGAGGAAATGTATTCCTGAATTTCAGGCTTCGAAGCCTAATGTTGTTTTCGGAGGAGTCAGAGAATAGAGAAACTGGAACTGTCAGTAAAAATTGTCACAGTCCCACTTACATTCCTTTCCAGAGAAAGCACACACCAGAACAGAGAATAGAAAGGTCATGGCGACACTGTACCTCGAATAATTCCTCTGTGGCCCTCCAGCTTAACAGTTCCCCCATAGCATAATGGTAGCTATTAAAGCCAAACAATGTATACTCGCTATCGACATCTAAAGGCCCTAGATATCACGGGACATCAGTTATGTGTTAAAATTACTATTTGCTGAAATTGGGAGGGGGGGAGAGAGAGAGTGACGTTATTTGAATATGAAAGTGAATCACTGTGTGCATCAAAGTAAGGATGCGCCTGTGCCCTTCTCTGCCAGGGCTTCATCCTCCCTCCATTTTAACTCTTCCCCGCTCTTTCTTTGCTGATTGTTCAACTTTATGTTCGTCTCTTCCCTGTCTGTGTTTCTTTAGCCTTGTGATTTTAGGCTGGAGATTTTAGTGTGTTTTAAAGTGGCTGGCTCATTCTTTTTTATTCTTACGATCAGCCAGCCTGCGTCATCTGCTGTATTTTATAATACTTTCTACGACTTTTGTTTCATGTAGTGTGCGTTTTCCCCTTTTAGCTTGCTTCTTCCGTGAGTTATGTTCCCAGATACTTTTACGACTTTTTTACTTTCCCAGATTCTTATGCGGAATGGTTTTAATCCGAGACCCTTTTGAGTAAGGAAATGGGGATTGATGACCATGTAGTTTAGTCTCTTTACTGTCCAAACCAACAAAAAAAACAATAACTGAAGGTTGCGTAATTCGCGATAAATATAACACTTTGTTACACTCGGACATATTAGCAAATAGCATATACTCTGTATTATTACTCACGTTGGACATCATAAAACTGAAAATTTCTTTTCCAACAGGACCGTCAATTTACACTTGGCGAGTTTTTTATGGAGCTACTGCAGAAACGGCTGCAGGAGGAAGAAGAAATCCGTGTTGCTCCGGTGGGTGTAAGTTACTTCAGTATAGGGAATAATGACATTAGGTTTCAACGTGTACTATTCGTTTCATGTTCAGATCAATACTCTCTTACGAACGTGAAAGCAGTTAGTGCCCTGCTTCTGGTGTTTTGTCGAGTTGTTTGGATTTGTGCACAAAGATTCGATGACCGTGACTAGAGTGCAGCGAGCTTTGCCGTTATGTGCACTCGATCCCTGGACTCCATCAAGTCAGGGAATGTCATACGACCTGAATAACACGGCTCGGTCGGTAGTTGAAATCTTCTGCTTACAGCAGAAACAACAACTCGGCATAACTCCCAGAAGTACTTCAATACCCAATTGTGCAAACAAAAAGCTTGTACATCATGGGACATTAGTATTTGTTTAGTACTATTATTTGGTCAGACATGGACTGAGTAATAATGTTACTTGAATATTAAAGTCGATCACTGCATAAATATTATCAATAAATATAGCTAGCAAAATTATGATAAATGTAGCACTTCGTGAAAAGCGGACATGTTAAAATTTAGCACATGTTCTGTATTACTCCACATGTTGGATATCAGAAAACTAATAAGTACTTTTCCAACAGGAGCGCCAGTTTACGCTTGACGCGTTTTTTGAGGAGCTACTGCAGAGACGTCTGCAGTGAGAAGAGGAAAGCCACACTGTTAAGGTGAGTGAAACTTCGATCTGCGGATTTTAGTTTCTAAGTGTATTTCTGGTTTCATGGCCACATCGTAACTCCCTGCAGAGCGGTAACCTGCGGTTGCGTTATTTTTCCGACTCTACAATTGTACGTTTCTAATATCACTGAAATGCTGTCAGCTTAGGTACAGAGACAAGCCTACAAAATGCGAAGTTCAATGGTCGAACCGTAAATTCTGTTGTACTGAGCTGTGGGTGGTTACCACGACGCTTGCAATACTGTTCTTCTATAACGAATTTGAATTGTGAGCGGATACATAGCCTTTTTCAATAGTGTACCATTTCGTCCTACTATTGCTAGGTTCTACGTAATTTTAAGAATGAACGGTACAATATGCTTTCCTACCATTTCTCAGTATGGAGGGAGTTTCATTCTAATCGCCTCCCATCCATGAATGAGTTATCAAGTTTTCAGTATAGTTTACGTTGATCATCGTACGCTGGTACATTTTGTGATCTTGTTTTAAGAAACTCTACGTTTCTGGCATAAGTGCATATACCAACAGTCTCAGTTCTCTTGGTTGCTTTATGCGTAGAACGTAGTTCAGTCTAATGGTCAGTGTCAAGGTAGAAATATTCTCATACTTGTGACAGCCACCTGCCACCATGATACAATGATCAGAAGGAACTTACTCAGGAAACAGGATAGAGGCAAGCAGTCATTACTGGTAATTATCACACTTAGATTCTTATTTATAATACTTAGCAATCTTGAGTTGAGGAGTAGGGGAGATAGAAACATCCCTTCACTATACCCTTATCCGGGACCCAAAACAATTTTTAAAACATATTGTCATTGCACTCTTTTACTAGTGCCAATAGCTATAAGCTAGTAACTCCATTTTGTGTCTATTTTACAGTGTAAACAATATCGATACAGAAATCGACCCTGTATTAGCCTTGGGTCCTACAATAATTTTGCAGTTTTCTTTACAGGTATCAACCCACCAAAATGTGATCACGTTTTTAATTCTGAAATTTAAATATGTCGACAGGTCACTCCAGTGGCCTTTCCACCAACCCACGGGGCTGAACACACCACGCAGCTCTTCATAGTCACCAAATTTTACACTGCCTGTTGGGGGCGCCGCCGTCAACTCGGCGCCTGGGGAAGTCACTCCAGCCGCCTCCCCGCCAACCCACGGAGGCTCAACACTCCACACCATGCGGCACTTCAGAGCCACCAAATCTGATGCTGCCTGCTGGGGGCGCCGTCGTCAACTCGGCGCGTGGAGAAGGCCGCCTGGGTGCTAAACTATTCGACCACGATACCGTGGCCAATACCACCTGAAACCAAAGTGCCGATTCAATAAAACTTCAAATTAATGCGGTTATTTACTTTAGTTCTAGTGAGGTGTCATTGTGGTAACACACGGCCCTCGCATTTGGATTGACAGTGGTACAAGTCAGTAATTCGTCCACTAACATCTATGGTTTGGGTGGTTTCTTTAAGTAGCTTCAGGAAACCGCAAGGGTGGTTCCCTCGTAATTCGTCTCGTACGATTTTATCCACAATACGAGCTCCGTTTGTTATTTCCTCATCTTCGATGGACGCTAGGTGCGAATAATTCCTACATCTTTCCTTTATTGAGTAAGAGATTCATTTGAGCAATATTTTTTTAAAAAAGCAATTGCAATATTGGTGCACCAATACAAGCATTTAGAACCCACAAAAGTTGCCTTTCAAAATTTGCTAAGTAAGTTCATCAGCAAACCCATTCAAATTAATAACACTTAAAAGAGTAATGTGACTAAAATATCTCTGCAGCTAAGGATAACAAATTAGTGCCTGTCATCCCGACGGTTACTTATTAACTCGGTGCGCCACACGTAATACAACCCTAAACTATGCAGAAACTACACCATAATCAACATTTGACATTGTCAGTATACATTGTTATGGGCACTCGGTTCGTTTGTTTTCATTAATGACCCCACACTCGTTCCTGCAAAACTAGATGGGTGCGAAATAGAAGGTACGTAGACACACTAAGCAACTGGCCATAAATGTAGCATTTGCAGCTGGGAAACATAAGTTAAAACACTCTTCGTGTAATCTAACTAGTGCTGTATTTCATTGTACTCCATCGTGCGAACAATAATTGGTTAGCATTTGTGCTACGAACGCATGGCTCAGAGCATGCATGACCATTACCGCTTATAGCGCGGAGGTTGCTTCTTATCACGAACCCTTTCCCCTGTGATTTCTAATACTTTACCTTTCACTTTGAGCACTGTAGTGGTGTCAGAAAAGAAACGTCTGTAGCAGGAGACTCATTTTTACTTTTTCTTTCCATTTCCCCCAAAAGTAATGAGCTGGTGCACGTCTCACTGAAAATTGAAAATATCAAATGATGTGGGGAAATGAATATGCAATCGCTCTGCACAAGCTCAGTGAGCAAGTGGATCAATGGTAATCACAAGGGAGTTGTACGTTCGATATATTAACGTTGACCTACTTACCTTTTCTCATATTCCAATTTAAAAACATTAATCAAAATAATTCATTCCATTATCCAAAAGAAAAAAGAAAAGAAACAAAAACATTGACCCACACAGTTCCTCCCATGACTTAATTAAAAAACATTGACCCACTTACTGAGTGTGCTCATACAGATCGATTCCGTAGCAAGAGGAAGCACAGAAATATTTCACTACATTTTGTTGTATATCATGATTTGTGACGCTGTCCTTGATTTGCAGATACTAGCACAGTTTAAATAGCTACGGCTCAAATAAGGAGCAAATAAATCTGTAATCCACTTTTACGGCAATGTTTCGCCCTTTCTTCCAAAGTATTACTTCGAAACACGTTATCTGCCTGCTGGTCTCTCATTGGCTGTGTAACATGAACAGCTGACACGCCTTCTTTTGATCCCATAGTACATCACGGCAAGCACTGGCAACATTCCTGCACGAAACACGTAAGTACGCTGCTGGCCCTATTCTAAACTTTTCCTGAAACATCATCTACCGTATCTTCCTTGGCCGTCGGCGTTGTCGTTGTTACCGTGAGACACCGTTATACCAAGAGGAAAGGCGCGTCGATCTTAGAGCATGAGATATGATGACCTTAAGCCATTGACAACACACAACGGTCACGGTAGCACCTGATTACAGAAAAGCTGCAGTAGTTAAGATCTACGAACTATCCCCTCTTGACCAGGTCCTCAAAACTTAACTCGTAACGAGATACCTTCACAGCAAATTGTCATAACGATCGTCTATAAAGGCTTTGTACAACGAGAAGAAATATTACAGTTTATGGAATAATAACAGATACGACCAAACTGTCTTGTCTCTTCTGCTTTATTTAACATAACTTCGTTCACAGTTTCATTTCGCATTCACCACTCATTCACCGAAACCCTTTGATGAACAGTTTTGGTTGCTTGACACCAACAGTCAATGATAATGACACAGCTTTTCTCCTTTTTATAAATTGAAGCCCGCTCTCCGCGATATAATTTTTAAAAAAAAGGTCTCAATACCGCGTCCCTCTTGAGATGCGAATAGACTTATCCCGGAATTGACCGCCCTGTAGGTGTACTCAGATTAATGACCACACTTCGCTATCCGCTATTTCGCGTAACTGAATGTCCATTTGTTAGTCTGATTATACACTGTAGCTATTTAAAATTCGCCCCTATATTTTTCACAACGCACAATTAGCACTTCTTTACTTGTTTTTTATATTTTTTTAAGAGTAAACGGAAAAAAAGACGCAATATCATCGGCTTAGTCGATATAAAGCAAAACACCTTAATATGCCCAATTTTACCTCTTCTTATAGGATCGGCTACCTTACTCATAAATTTACTACATATTATTTCCAATAACACTAAACAGGCATCGCCGTTATATTTTAATTGTATTCAAAAGCATGTTACTGTTATTATGACCGACCAAATCGTAACAAATAGCGCGGTGTGCGTTTTTAACGATAACTTTACGCTATTCAAGTTCCGTTACAGCTATCTTGACTCGTAATGTTACAATCAGTCGACGTATATAACTCATCTGAAAAACTAGTCATCAGTACAAAGAGCAGAAAGTGATACCAATACAGAAAGCCCAAAATTGATGCCATTACATACGACCAAAAGTCGCTGAAATTGACGGAACGCGGCAACAAGAACAACATTTGGCATTACCGCACGCTCCGATTCCACACGTCTACTTTGATCTATGACGTTATATCGGGGATGTAAAGAGTACTTCATTTATTATGACAACCACAGATTTATTAGCAGGCCTCTGGCATACTTCAAAATTACTATCACAAGATAGACCACTATGGTCGCAAACGAACATAAGAAAGATGCGAAATAGTTTAGTCACTTAATGAAAGGAAACTAATGGGGCAACCACGGGAATTAGGGAGTTTTGGGCGGGGCAAACTAAAAATACTACAATAAGACTAACATCATCCAAGAGAGTCACATAATCGAAAATAACTCTCACGAATTCCTCCAGAATAAACCCAATCAAAAAGTGTAAGAAACGCACAACTGGAATAGAATGTATTTCTTCGACCTATGTAGCTCAAACGAAGACAGTGATACCCATGTCCCCCTGTCCCCACCCCGCGCCAAAGAAGGAAATCCATTATGATCAGTATTGGAAATTTCACCTGACATACATAGCTGAAACAAAGACAGTGATGTAGACAATCCGCCACCAACAAAGCTAATAAGGATAACGAAATTCACTATATCTATACAGCGCCAATGAAGACATCGGTTCTATAACTCCACTCCCCCACCCCACCCACGCCACTCAAATAAAACTAACCAAACACAAATCTAAGAACCTCATTTCAAAGTAATATCCTTTCCATAAACAAACTACGATCTCACACTAAACAAAAAAATCATGAAAACGTTCTTACCAATCGTAGTCCAGTACTGCTCTGTATTCACTTGGTATTAGTATGTTTACTTCTGAAAGCCCTTTGTCGTATTTTGACATTCCTGACACGTTTTAACCATTATTTAAGTAATGACAGACGTTACGTTGTGGCTTAAACCATTTTAACCCCTTTCCGTGCGCGGGACTGCTACAGTCGCAGGTTCGAATCCTGCCTCGGGCATGGGTGTGTGTGATGTCCTTAGGTTAGTTAGGTTTAAGTAGTTCTATGTTCTAGGGGACTTATGACCTAAGATGTTGAGTCCCATAGTGCTCAGAGCCATTTTGAACCTTATCCGTGAAGATGGTCGGTGACTGAAACCAGTCGAGATATGTTGGTTTAAAATAAAAGTAGCTGATGGTCAAACATTTTATACATAACTTGACGGCCGTTGATGGTCAACTTCCAAACAAAAATGTTTAATCAAAGTGGCCAAACACACATACACACACACACACACACACACACATACACACACACAAATGCACACGCGCGCGCAAACACAAGCCATACTGTAAACAACAAATTATTTAAACAAAACTCCAAGGAAAAACTCCGCACAAACACACAACTTTCACTCTAGAATACCAAAACTAAAAGCAACAGTTCACAAACCAGAAACAATTAGACAATCAGTAACTACTAAAGACTCGTTCTCATTTAAATGCACCTTCGCTAAAAAAAAAACGAATCACAAACCTAAACGTCCGCCACAAAAACTCAGGAACCACCTACAACATATCTCTTACAAAATAATCCATTTAGAATGCGAAGCGTCTGTACGACGTCACATTCGAAAAAACAACAAAACATCTGTAAGAATCAAAATTATAAATATGATCACTACTATTCATCATTTTGATTTGCAGCTCCTTGTGTTGGCCGTGTTTGCAGTTAAAATTTTTGGATGTGAGGTCCGCCAGTTATTGAAGCCACCGTTTTTTCTCAGTACCCTAAAATGTTTCGGCACCACTATGGCATCATCAGTGTGTTTTCGTTTTTATTTATTCCGCAATGTGAACATTTTTGTAAAATGATTATAAAATTATGTGCATCTTTAGTTCAAACAACAGATCGTTTCTTTTTGTAAATACCTTTACATTTGGTGTGCATGAATTTTCTGGATCACTTATGTGCTAATTACGTTAGGTAGCTTTTCATCTGCAACTAAACGATGTTGGGTCACTGATCAGTTATGTGATGTTGTTGTCTTTGAGAAAATCTATTGTTTTCTCTACGCAAGATACCAGAAAAACATTCAACAGACACTGAAAAACATCAATAATACATTCTCAAAAGCACCCACCCTAAAATCCCTACCATAGGTTCACAATCCCATTAAGACCCTTCCGAAATGCTCCATCCTACCACTTAGCCAAACAAACACACACACTACTGAAAAAACTGTACACATTTGATAACAACAGGAATCTGAAAAACTCAAAGGACTTAATTGGCAGAATCAAGAACATACACATACTGGACACAACAGCCCTCATATCATTCGACATCACATCAATTTACAATTGTATTACAATAAATGAAACAATCAGCATCATCACACAGAGATTAAAGCAACAAGGAAACACATCAGACACAAGCATCAATGAAATAACAACCATACTCAAGACCACAACATCACAAAATTGTTTTGCATCCAACAAACAATTTTATTCTCAACATAAAGAACTGCCAATGGGATCACCAATCAATGGCCTCCTAGCTAACATATTCATGAACAACCTGGAGAACATGATTTTCAGGCACGTAATTAAACCAAAAAACTATAAAGTTATATACTGGTACCGTTATGTCGATGACATAATGTGCCTTACTGATGAACCGCATACACACATAGAGCAGCTACCCAATCAAATAAACAACTTACACCCAAAAATTAATTTCACATTAGAAACAGAAACCAACAACACACTACACTTTCTAGATCTAAGCCATACATAAAACAAACAACACACACAACTTCACAATATTCAGGAAACCGACAACCACAAGCACCACCGTTAACAACCTATCAAACCAACCACTGACACATAAGCATGCAAACTTCGGATTCATGGTCCACAGATTACACAGAACATCCGCGAATAAACAGAACTAAGCACAATAAAACAAATAGCAGTAGAAAATGGTTATACTACCCATATGTTGGACAGGTTAAATCAAAAAATATGCAAACAGTACAAAAATGAGCATACCACACACACACATAAAGCCTCACCCAGCACAGAACAACACAAAACACAAACAATGACAACACACAAAACACAACAGAGCAACAACACACACAAAAAACGAAATGGCACATACTCACCTACAATAACAATGATTGTTCACAGAATAGGCAACATATTAAAGAAACAGTGACTCCAAATAGGATACAGGACAGAGAACACAACACAGAAAAAGATCAGAACACAAGAAACACCCATGGATAAATTTAACAGATCAGGAATATATGAATTCACATGCAACACTTGCCAGTCAGTGTACATAGGACAAACACGCTGAAACCTCAAAATCAGATATTCAGAACATCTCAGAGCTTTAAAAAGCAACAGCTCCCATAGCACATTTGCTGATCACCTTGTGGCCAACAATCACCAACCAACCACAATAGAAACAGACTTAAGAATACTGAAACCCAGCCACAGCCTATACAGCAAACTGACCATTGAGGAAAACTTCCATATACAGAGGGCAATAGCAGAAGGAAAATAGGTTTTAAACGAATACACTACACTCTGCAAGGACACACCAATTAACACATTAAAGGAACTTTACAAATAAAAACAGCACAAACAGATGAAGTCTACACACACACACACACACACACACACACACACACACACACGAAAAATAGATACACTAAAATCTGCAAAGACGCACCTTTTACATACAAAAGGAATACCATATAAAAACACACACTGCTAAGAAGCGCGCTCGCGCACACACACGCCCACGCGCGCATGCATACAAACACACACACACAAAGATAAAATGCAAACAAAATCCAACTTTGGTGCCAAGCTCTCTGGTGAACAAGTGAACACTCACTGGGCTGGGACACACAACAAACCACAATCACACTGTGTTTTGGTGAAGTGAAAAGTGTTTTACTAGGTTATTTGTGGAAAATACTTGTTATAGTTACGTGTGCATCACAACACCTCAGCATGATGCGAAAAATGGAAGTGCTTGCCACACGAAAACGTAAGTAAATACGAACAAAGGCGCGAAAACATTGATACAAACTAAATTACATTCTAGAAGATAGGTTAACTCCCAGCAAAAAACTTTCTCATCAGCATCGTTTGGTTGCAGATGACATGCTACCTGTAGTAATTACCACATAAGTGATCCAGAAAATGCATGCACACCAAATTTAAAGGTATTTACAAAAAGAAACGATCTGTTGTTTGAACTAAAGATACACATAATTTTATAATCATTTAACAAAAATGCTCACATTGCGTAATAATTAAAAACGGAAACCCACTGATGATGGCTCAGTGGTGCCGAAACATGTTTGGGTACTGAGAAAAAACGGTGTTTTGCATAACTGTCGGACCTCACATCTAACAATGATCGCTACTTGTTTCTCTCGCAACAATCCAAGTTGTGTTCCTATGATCGTACCTAACATCTCCATCGAAAAACGTGCCAAATTCGAAAAACAACTAAATATTTGTGGGAAGCATGCTAAAAAACATCACAATCCATTTCTCTAGCAACAATTTAAGTCCTTCCCTTCGTTTCCTGCCTAGCCTTACCCTCGGAACTCGTGCCACATACGGAAAGAAACAGCCAGACATTTGGGGATTGGCGCATGGTCTGATTTCACCAGTCGGCATTGATCCATGACTTCTTCATTGGAGTAGAAGCATACACACTTTACACCAGTCACTAAGGCCAAACCGCTCACATCCTTCGCATCCTAAACTCAAGACAGGACGTCACTGGTCAAAGGAATGGACAAAACGCAGTATCGAAAACATGGTTTCACCAACACAGCGTAATTTAAAACAGCAAAACCAATTAGAGGCACGCTGTACTCTCTAATCTGGACCTGGAAATGGCGAATTACTTTATTCTATAGCTCTTTGCAGTCTCATCAGCTGTCCAACACAGGTAAATGTGGTACACCCTTATATATCAATTTCAGTTATTAATATCACATGTTTTACACTTGCGTTAAAATAGCCAGTTATTATTTAGAATTAAATACCTGCAGGCTTACACATTTCCTAATCATCGAAGTATCACCTTTTCTTATGTGAGTGGTATTACGATTAATGTTCATTAAATAAATTGAGAAGAATAAATTCCAACAGGAAAATGCCTTTTACAGGTAATTCCAAGGACTCATATGTTGTTAATCATTGTTTACTCTCGTTACTAATATAATAATAATAATAAGATCAAAGATAATGTTTAAGCTCAGGCTGATTGGGAGTGTATGCAGAGTCACAGCCGAACATAAACAGTCGCGACACTCCACCTCTTTTCTGTTGCCCACCGCGATTGCATTTGCAGCGTGCCAAGCGACCAGGAAGTTACACTGTAAAGTTCGCCGAGATTTTGTAAAAGCGAAAGTTAATCTTAACTGTTTATATTGGTCTGTAGAATGGTTTTTACAAACAGGAGCGTCTGCACGGCAATAAACTGCAGCAACAAGAAGAAGAAATCAGTAAAAATGGTTCAAATGGCTCTGAGCACTATGGGACTCAACTTCTGAGGTCATTAGTCCCCTAGAACTTAGAACTAGTTAAACCTAACTAACCTAAGGACATCACAAACATCCACGCCCGAGGCAGGATTCGAACCTGCGACCGTAGCGGTCTTGCAGTTCCAGACTGCAGCGCCTTTAACCGCACGGCCACTTCGGCCGGCAAGAAAGCAGTATATTTGCCACTTATTAGGTTACTTATCAAACCTAGTAGGTGTGAATCGCTATGTCAAAGAACAGTTTATTTACAACTTTCTTCTAACCTACGTTATTTACTTGAGAATGTCGTGTTCCTTAAGAACCGAAAAAACAGCAGCAGACCTGATCTTTTGCAGAAAGGCGTCGTATATTTCCTCAAAAACGTAAGTTTTCTTCGCTACATTTCCAGTCAAATCAGTGAATATAGAACGTAGGAAACCAGTATGGAATGCAGTCCCAACATTATTTTATGTAGCAGACAAGCTACCACAACTGGAGCTGGAGAAGAAAACCCACACAGATGTGATAATAAAAGAAAAATAGTAATAAAACTATTTCCCAACACAGAAGAAAACAATTCCACAATTGTTGCTGCATCTGAGCCACAAATGGCAAGCATCATCAATACATCTGCTTTTTCAACTGAAGTAATTACATTTACATAGATATTTATGTGTTAAAAAGTCGATGAAGTGTAAGACTGGGCAAAACATGGGTTCCATAAAAAATTGTTACATGTCAAGGAAAGTGTCTGGCATATTATTTATTCTTTATAAATTATTTCTTTATAATTAAGTTGTAGCTTACGTCACTGAATCGAGGAGATTCGGTCGTTTTTACATGTATCTCATGATCATTCATGTCTTATGATAATTTAATAATTATTTAGCTATTTAACCACAACAATGATTAAAAACGAACTATAATTTTACCGCTGCTTTGTCGCCTCTTGGGGCGCTAGAGACGAGATACTGGCAGAAGTAAAGCTGTGAGGACCGGCCGTGAGTCGTGCTTCGGTAGCTGAGATGGTAGAGCATTTGCCCTCGAAAGGCAAAGGTCCCGAGTTCGAGTCTCGGTTGGGCACACAGTTTTAATCTGCCAGGAAGTTTCATATTAGCGCACACTCCGCTGCAGAGTGAAAATCTCATTCTGGAAACATCCCCGAGGCTGTGGCTAAGCCATGTCTCCGCAATATCCTTTCTTTCAGGAGTGCTAGTTCTGCAAGGTTCGCAGGAGAGCTTCTGTAAAGTTTGGAAGGTAGGAGACGAGATACTGGCAGAAGTAAAGCTGTGAGGACCGGCCGTGAGTCGTGCTTCGGTAGCTCAGATGGTAGAGCATTTGCCCGCGAAAGGCAAAGGTCCCGAGTTCGAGTCCCGGTCGGGCACACAGTTTTAATCTGCCAGGAAGTTTCGTATCAGCGCACACTCCGCTGCAGAGTGAAAATCTCATTCTGGAAACATCCCCGAGGCTGTGGCTAAGCCATGTCTCCGCAATATCCTTTCTTTCAGGAGTGCTAGTTCTGCAAGGTTCGCAGGAGAGCTTCTGTAAAGTTTGGAAGATAGGAGACGAGATACTGGCAGAAGTAAAGCTGTGAGGACCGGGCGTGAGTCGTGCTTCGGTAGCTCAGATGGTAGAGCACTTGCCCGCGAAAGGCAAAGGTCCCGAGTTCGAGTCTCGGTCGGGCACACAGTTTTAATCTGCCAGGAAGTTTCACAGTTGATATCCGTTTGACCTATGGCAGCGCCATCTAGCGGGCCAACCATAGCGCTATCTGGTTTCACACTTCAAGCTAGACAGCTTTCGTTCTTTGTAGTTTTTTCGTTTGACGCTTATTTCGTGAGATATTTTGCCCGGTCACGATCAGTGGACCACCCTGTATATATATCCCTTTCCGGAACCGAAACCTCAAAATAATTCAACTGAAATCATGCCAGGACCAGCGTGACCTACGAGCAAATACAGTACACAAGAAGCTAGATTAGCAATATTCGATGACTGCTGTCTTGCTACTGAGCAGCGACTTTCACACTGGTAATAGTGATGAAACAGTGTTTCTTGATTGTGATGGCGGTTTGCAGCATTGGCATGAAGAGAATGAGCCATAGACAGCATACACCCTGTGGTTCTCCAAATGTATGTTTCTGATTCATGTAAAGGGCACCAACTTTGTGGATACTATCTGTTGAACAAGTAATGTGATAATTACAGCAGATGATATGTTAAACACTGATCTTCAGGCAGATATTCTGAACAAAGCAGCGTTATCTGAAAAGCTTATGGGTGAGATTATTCGTCCTTGTAAAATTTGCATCCACGGCGAGATGCGTGCAATGTCCCATCCATGTGGTCACATTACCACCTACGATAAATATGCACTATCCTCTTCCTCATGTGTTGTATTTTGGAAGCTTATAGCATCTACAGTTAGAGTATTCATTCGACATAATTAACACAGTACCAGCAAATAATGTAATTTTTTCCCTTTGCAACATGTTAAACTCCACAGTTTACAAATTAATATGTATCTGTTGTCATGTACAATAAATCTCTTTTTTTGTGAGCAAGTTCACATATACAATTCATAAATCAATCCACAAACTTTATAATGCATATATATGTTAATAAGTTATGTATAGAGTGTTAATCATATACAGCAAATCTCAGACTGTGACATACCGATTTTACTTGGAATTCGCAGTAGCAAATAGTATTTACATTCCAGTCGACATATGTGTCTATTGTTACATAAGTTGATGGGCTTGCCTAAGTACTATATATGCGAACTTTTTGACGTATTATATGTAGAATGACATGATTTCAGAGCACTATGTCAGCAGTATCGGATTGTTGTTGATGTCTAACACCAGCGCAGTCCAGCTTCCTGCTGCACTCAAATCGTTTACAGCACATGAGAACTGGAGACAGATGCAAATTTTCCATCAGTATCGTAGCAGGTTCCACTCATTGTGTTCGAGCGCCCAATCTGGTAATGAGTCTCTTGCATGCTGTGTCTCCGTCAGTTCTATTGACTGGGTTGGAAGCCCCTCTGCTTTTTGTCTACTGGTGAACATGCAGATTATTTATCCATACTGCTATAATAAGGTACTCTGACAGAAGTGCTACAATAAAACAGTGTTGCTTTCCACAATACCGTCGACGGTACAGTGTGTCTATGATTATTTGGTACACTGTCACACAAACCGTGGAATTTACCAGTAAATTATCCCGTTATATCATAATTCACCCAGGTTTTTTTGTAAAATATGCTATGCTGTCATTAATTTATACACAGTGGGCGTTTTCTACCTTGCAAAATTGCACTATAAATCTGCATTAACAGAAACAGCCTGCTTCGGTAGTACAACAAAGCTTTTCCTAGGTGATGCGTAGTGTTTCAGTGGAGGTGACATCCCGCATATACAGTGAAAACTACGATTATTCTGTATGATAAGACAGTTAGGGTTGACTGTTAACGGGGTGACCTCTAATTGTAGAGTAAAACACATATAATATATTATTTATGTGATATCACATGCACAGGAGCGGGCAATGTTATTGCTAACCACCATACAGATTTTATAGAAAGACCAGACGCGTGACTGAACATGATATTACCCCTCTCGAGACCGCAACGGAATTGATCGTGTGACTGTTGCCTGTGTAAGGTAATTTAAGTATGTACTTATTAACTAGTATATTTCTTCCCAGCTACTCTGTTATGAAATCAAATTATGTCACTTCGGCAGGTAATGCCTCACCGCTATTCCTACTGTAATTATATTAATTTATCTGTGTTTTCCGTGTATTAAGATTTCGATATGTTCGTCTCAGGTAACTGGTACCTTCACGCTGTTACTGTGCAATGTTGAGTTGCCATACCTCGTAACATTTAGGCCACTTTGTTTGATCTTGCTTACTGGAGATCTGAACATGAACGATTTGGTTCTGGGCTTGATATTCAGCGTATATTTCAGCTGAAGCAGCATCATGGGTTGCTGGAATGTCTAACTTAATTTACGGCTGTGATCCACTAGTTTTTTTAGAAAACAACGACTTCCACATCTACATATCTGTACATTATAGAGAATAGCTTCACTTTTATGCGTGTAGTGGCATTTGTTTAGCATTTATAGCAATGAGGGGTATAGTCATACAAAGTCTTGCATTAGGCTTTAGGCGTATTATGATGGCTCTTTGTGTCTGCAAGGCGTACCACATCGATTTTTCGTGACAGTTTTGTTTATATTACGATAGACATGTATTTTAATGAAAAAATTGGAAATTTTTGACAAGGTCCTTTGGGACCAAACTGCTGAGGTCGTCGGTCCCTAAGCCTACACACTACTTAATCTAACTTAAACTAACTTACGCTCTGGGCAACACACACATTCATGCCCGAGGGAGGACTCGAACCTCCGACGGGGGGAGCCGCAAGAAGCGTGACAAGGCGCCTTTTGAATGAGCTACACAGACAATTTAGATGCGGTAATATTTAATTTGTGCTTGCAAGGTGTGGCACATCTCACAATACGTATGATAAATCGTTTTCTCTGAGGTATCACTCTGACATACACTCCTGGAAATGGAAAAAAGAACACATTGACACCGGTGTGTCAGACCCACCATACTTGCTCCGGACACTGCGAGAAGGCTGTACAAGCAATGATCACACGCACGGCACAGCGGACACACCAGGAACCGCGGTGTTGGCCGTCGAATGGCGCTAGCTGCGCAGCATTTGTGCACCGCCGCCGTCAGTGTCAGCCAGTTTGCCGTGGCATACGGAGCTCCATCGCAGTCTTTAACACTGGTAGCATGCCGCGACAGCGTGGACGTGAACCGTATGTGCAGTTGACGGACTTTGAGCGAGGGCGTATAGTGGGCATGCGGGAGGCCGGGTGGACGTACCGCCGAATTGCTCAACACGTGGGGCGTGAGGTCTCCACAGTACATCGATGTTGTCGCCAGTGGTCGGCGGAAGGTGCACGTGCCCGTCGACCTGGGACCGGACCGCAGCGACGCACGGATGCACGCCAAGACCGTAGGATCCTACGCAGTGCCGTAGGGGACCGCACCGCTACTTCCCAGCAAATCAGGGACACTGTTGCTCCTGGGGTATCGGCGAGGACCATTCGCAACCGCCTCCATGAAGCTGGGCTACGGTCCCGCACACCGTTAGGCCGTCTTCCGCTCACGCCCCAACATCGTGCAGCCCGCCTCCAGTGGTGTCGCGACAGGCGTGAATGGAGGGACGAATGGAGACGTGTCGTCTTCAGCGATGAGAGTCGCTTCTGCCTTGGTGCCAATGATGGTCGTATGCGTGTTTGGCGCCGTGCAGGTGAGCGCCACAATGAGGACTGCATACGACCGAGGCACACAGGGCCAACACCCGGCATCATGGTGTGGGGAGCGATCTCCTACACTGGCCGTACACCACTGGTGATCGTCGAGGGGACACTGAATAGTGCACGGTACATCCAAACCGTCATCGAACCCATCGTTCTACCATTCCTAGACCGGCAAGGGAACTTGCTGTTCCAACAGGACAATGCACGTCCGCATGTATCCCGTGCCACCCAACGTGCTGTAGAAGGTGTAAGTCAACTACCCTGGCCAGCAAGATCTCCGGATCTGTCCCCCATTGAGCATGTTTGGGACTGGATGAAGCGTCGTCTCACGCGGGCTGCACGTCCAGCACGAACGCTGGTCCAACTGAGGCGCCAGGTGGAAATGGCATGGCAAGCCGTTCCACAGGACTACATCCAGCATCTCTACGATCGTCTCCATGGGAGAATAGCAGCCTGCATTGCTGCGAAAGGTGGATATACACTGTACTAGTGCCGACATTGTGCATGCTCTGTTGCCTGTGTCTATGTGCCTGTGGTTCTGTCAGTGTGATCATGTGATGTATCTGTCCCCAGGAATGTGTCAATAAAGTTTCCCCTTCCTGGGACAATGAATTCACGGTGTTCTTATTTCAATTTCCAGGAGTGTAGTTTTTGGAAATATCACATCTCTCACTGTCACTGTCGTGGGTTTACATGTTCATTTGTCGTCTGATTAATAAAATCATCTTATACTTGCCTTCCTTTCCTAATAAGGAGCGGCGGCCGCTGAGACATTCCATTGGCGGTGCCAAAAAAATCTTAATTTGGTAGCATCGAACGTATTATGGAATTCTGTCAATAATTCATATATTTCATAACACATTATATAAAAAAGTATAGAGAAACAGAAATAAACTCTTATTACAACAGCGCCCTTCTTATTCTCAGTAAGAGTTTAATATATTCCTGGAGGACATGATAGCAAGCGTTTCTATAACAGAGAGAGAGAGAGAGAGTGGCTGTTTTAGCTATCTTATTTCGCATATCTGCACGAGATATAAAACGTAACACTAACTCCGAAATTCTCTCTCACACGCACAAATGCACGCGTGCGCACTCATACAAACAGCACAGTTCTTCACTGCTCCCAGGGTATGCGTGATCACTTTCACGTGGCAGTCGTAAGTAGGGGGTGATTTTGATGTATGGTTGCTAAAGATACCGGTGGAGATCGGGCCTGAACTACCACGATAACGACACTGTCAGTTTCAGCTAACAACTGCGTCGCTCCTTCTTATTGGCAAATAAATCTGTCACTCTCAAACTGAAGTCTTCAATTTTACACACGAATGACTTTTCACAGGATAGCATCTGTAAGGCACTTAGTCGCTCTTCTTTCATGGTGTTCCGTAGGGACGTTTTAATTCTCTTCAGCTTTGAAAAGCGCCCCTCAGCTTCTGATGGCGAGGTAGGCGTCGTGATTAGCAGTTTCAAAACTTTAACGCTCTCGTCGAATGTATCACAAAGTTCGTGCTCTAGAATCAGCGAAATAAACGGAACTGCGCGAGAAACTGCTCTCAACTCATGCCTAGCAGAGAAGACTTGAAGCTCACCCTTCAACTTTCTTTTTTCCAGAAGTGTATATGTGTCTGTAATGTCAAGGTATTTATCTGCAAAATTTGTGATGTATTTGTCAAACTGATTTACATCAAATAACTTGGCTAGTAAACTGAAAACGTAATTTTATTTCAGAAAGGATGTCATCGGACACTTCCAAAGCATCTCTTTTTTCATGCCCATCAAGAATCCGTGGCTTCTTGGCCGGTATCGTTTCGTCATTTTCGAAATTAATCTCGTTGAGGATGGAATCAACGTCATATCTGATGTTTTGCATTACCGCTTCAAAGTTCTGGAAGTCTTGTGCTTCGGCTGGTTCTGTTATCTTCTTCTGAAGATAATCAGCTTTTTCTGAAGCTGATTAAAAAGTACATGTGCATGAGGCATTATCTTATAGAAAAATGATAGCCAGAAAAAGAATTCGTTATGTTGCAGTCTTTGTTTATATGAAAGGTAATATGCGAAGTACCACAGGGAAGTGTGATAGGACCGTTGCTGTTTACAATATATATAAATAATCTAGTAGAAAGTGTCGGATTCTCTTTAAGGCTATTCGCAGATGATGCAGTTGTCTATACCAAAGTAGCAAGGCCAGAAGATAGAATTTCCAGAACGACCTGCAGAGAATTGATGAATGGTGCAGGCTCTGGCAGTTGACTCTGAACGTAAATAAATATATCATATTGCGCATACATGGGAAAAGAAATCCACTACTGTACAGCTACACTATTGATGACAAACAGCTGGAGACAGCGTCTGCCGTAAAATATCTAGGCGTAACTATCCAGAGCGAGCTTAGTGGAATGACCATATAAAACAGATAGTGGGAAAAGCAGACACCAGACTCAGATTGATCGGAAGAATCTTAAGGAGATGTAACTCATCCACGAAAGAAGTGGCTTCTAAGGCGCTTGTTCGCTCGATTCTTGAGTATTGTCCATCGATCTGGTATCCCTATCGGGTAGGACTGATAGAAGAGACAGAGAAGATCCAATGAAGAGCGGCGCGTTTCGTCTCGGGATCGTTTAGCTCACGAGAGAGCGTTACGGAGATGCTAAACAAACTCCACTGGCAGACTTTACAAGAGAGGCGTTGTGCTTTTTGGGGCAGCACTTTTCAGGAGATGTCGGACAACATTTTATTTCGCCCCACATATATCTCGCGTGTTGACCACGAGGAGAAAATTCCAGAAATTGGAGCCAGTACAGAGGCTTAGCGGCAATCATTCTTCCCACGCACTATTCGCAAGCGGAACAGGGTTGGAGGGATCAGATAGTGGTACCGAAAGTACCCTCCGCCACACACCATTAGGTGGCTTGCGGAGTATGATGTAGATGTAGAACATAGTTTATGCTCTCACTTGTTTCAATGACTTTCATAACAGTAATAAGCTTCCCCTTGTTTTCAAAAACATCTTTTACTACTCACGAATGGTAATTCCATCTCGTAATACACACACGGAGCAAACTTTTTTGTATAATGCTATGCAACAATTTTGATCTCTGTGGCCAGTTAGAAAAGAAAGTGGAAATACCTGAAAGATGTGCAAAAAAGATGCTGACTTTAGATTAACAGAGGCTGGCGTAGACGTAATAAGGTTGAACTGATGCGCTTAACAATGGATGTAGTTTGCATTTGGGTATTTGTCTTTGATTTCCGAAGCCCATTCGGCTTTCCACTTATAACGTTTGCACCCTCGTAACTCTGAACTACTAATTTTGGTCGGTCATCGTCAATTAATGCTTCAGTTTCCTTCAGAATGCTCTCAGTTATGGTATGAGCATACTGACTTTCTAGATTAACAAAGTTCCAAAATCTTTCAACAGGTTTTCCCTCAACAGCATAATGCAAGACAATAAGCAATTGAAATTCACGAGACACATCTGTGGGTTCATCCGCGATTATTGCAATATAATTGGCACGTTTTATTTCTTTGCGAACTTCATCATGGTACACTTCCAACATGCATTGCAGTAGTTCGTTCTGAACAGTCTTAGAAATGCGTTTGAACACTGATGCTTGACTGAGATGAACTTGAAGATCTTTATGCAGTTCCACGCTGAACTGAATTAGCTCACGAAAGATTCCCTTATTTTGAGCGACATCAGATCCACCATGGCCCCGCAGAGCCAGTTCCAAAGCACCACAGAACCACATACAGTTTATAATTAAATTAAATATGTATCTATTCTTTCCTGCACGTTTGTTGTAGCTGTCAGATGTTTGTCTGTATTGCGAACGTAATTTCTGCAGAATGTTGGTTTTGCCTAGAAATGAAAGACTAAGCCCATTATTTATATGTCACTTTGATATTTCATGTACTTTCATTTTAGACCATATATGCCCAATGTCAGTTACTCCAGTCTTACACCAATGAACATCTCCCCCAAATAACACACAAGGAAAACAAAAACAACATTGCTTTCTTAACAGACACAAATCCATTTGTTCTTTTGGTAAATTTCTGGATTGAGCTTACAGCATCTGTTTTTTGTTTGTTGCTGCAGATTCAGATTCAGGAGTTGCCTACCTAGTGTTTTGTATCTGAATTTTTTTCACTATGAGTCCTGCCGCTAAATGGCATTTTTAATAACTCATTTATTTTGTTCATGTTTGCTAATTTCACATTTAACTGAATTTTTCCCTACAGATAACACTGTGCACACAGCTATATACGGTTAATTATCTGACCTCAAAATAACTGCAATGTGTTTGCACAGAACTGTATTACACAATCGTAAAATGTATAAACAAAAATACTATTCTGTTGTTTGGCCAAAAGATGCACAACAAGTGGTGTATATATTTCGTTCGCGTTTCCTAATTTCACAGTTAACTGAATTTTCCCTTACTGATAACACTGTGCACACAGCTATATACGGTTAATTATCTGACCTCACAATAACTACAATATGTTTGTACAGAACTGTATTACATACGTAACGAGTACTGTATAAACAGAAATACTACTCTGTTGTTTGGCCAACAGATACTCAACAAGTGGTGAATATGTTAGCTTTTTGTTTTGTTGATAAATACACCAATGTTGAAATAAAGCCTCTTAGTTTCAAAATCTAAGGGCATAATTATATTAAAATTATATATAGTTATTAAATATCAAAAAGCTGGACAATGGCGGATAGTTCCAAATGAAGTGGTATACAGAGAACTGGAGCCCATCACTGATACTATACGAAAGAAAAGGATCTCTTTTTGTGGTCACATTCTGAGGACACCAGAAACCAGATTATCAAGGAAAATTATTGAGAAACTCTGGAAGTTGAAACAACAAGGAGGATGGCTTAAGGAAATAAGAGAGGATATGGAAGAACTGGAAATAACCCTGGATGATTTGCAGAACAAAACGCCAAATTTAAAGAAGTTGAGGGACACAGAAATAAGATTTAAACCAAAAATTGACAAACGACATACAATGAAAAGGGTATTTACAGATGAGGAACGACGAAAAGCATCGGAACGAATGAAGAGATACTGGGCCACTCGGAAGGGGAAAATACCAAAGAAGAGGACCAGAAATGATTGACTGAAGTGGTCCAATGAGGCCGTAAAAGCAGAAGAAGAAAGAAGAAGTTATTTAGAACGATATTTAAATATATTACTTCTGTTTTCGATTTAATTAAGCATTAATTTGCTTTTAGGAATGCATTAATATTAACTTGCAGAAGAATTGTAAAATTGGATTACAAGAAATTTGCGCCCCGATGTATGCTAAGATGATTACGAGAGATCGTGCTTCTATATGTTCTGCACTAAACTGCCCTCTGGCGGAAGGAACATAAAGATCTGAGTCAGACCAGCTGTGGCTCCATCTCCACCATTAGAAGCATGTAGAAACAGAAGCCCAAGCCTTTCACACAGTACTTATGAAGGCGGATGGTGCCAATCTGCAGTTGGCTCCAGACTTCAAAAAAGTACTTGCTGAGAAAGGCGCCTCTTCAAATCAGAAAATCCATACTTCGATACAATGTTTTATGTCGAATTCGCATAGATTTCTCTTTCTTTCTTTTTCATACAAGTGGTGCCACGAAAAAGTGGCACTACTTCAGAAGCCGCCCCTGCTAATAAGACAATTGCTTTGTGTATGTACTTCCGACGGTGTAGTTGGCGAGTTTTACGAGTCATAGATTCTAGAAATGCAGCTGAACGCATCGAATACTCACTTTACGTATTTAACAATGTGAACATCGGTATTTTCGCGCTGCTGACATATTTTTAGAAATTCTGTAAGGAATAATATTAGACAAATACAGTCTATAAAGCTTTTAGAGAGCCTTCTGAAAGCGAACTGCGTTATTTACACGGCTTTCAGTAGGTCTGTATCATTTGTAATCATAGCAACTAATTGCAATTAAAAGCATCATTTACAATGTTTCTCATGAATAACACG
The DNA here is from genome assembly GCF_023898315.1 of Schistocerca nitens. NCBI lineage: Eukaryota > Metazoa > Arthropoda > Insecta > Orthoptera > Acrididae > Schistocerca > Schistocerca nitens. The sequence goes on along the minus strand of NC_064621.1, from coordinate 140,734,570 downwards.
ATGCGTATCTTTGTTCCCTCTAAATTGGTGCATTAGACGTTTTCTAAATACTGAAATATACACTTGAAGGGTAAGTTGTGGATAGGCCTCATTCGTTAAATTCTGTCTATTTGCCTGCTTAGCTTCCACGTAATTTTTTTTTTTTTTTTTTTTTTTTTTTTTGCATTCATAAGCCCGGTCAGGTTACGCCAATTTTCTAAAATATCAACTGTTATAAGGTACTGAAATTTACCTTTGTGACATATTTTTAAGACTTTTGTGCACTAAATTGACGACATGTGTATGTGTCAGAATTATCTCACTTTTTTTTCGTATTGCGGATGTATGTACGTCACTTTAATTCATTTGAGTCATACTGTGCCTTTCTTCATGTATTAACCTCAACAAGCAACATAAAAACTCTACTTCTTGCGCTGTTATTTGAGGATTTGGCTAGATAGATTCAGTTTGATAATTTGCCTGCTAATGTTATATTTTTCTGCTGTTATAAGACTGGTCAAGGTTGTTTTACAAAAACGAATTTTTAGGCCTACATTCTAAAATTTCAGCTGTTATTAGACATTGAAATATACCATTGGGATATATAACTTTAGAATTTTGAGCACTAATTTGGGGAATATATGTATGTGTGGAAACTAACTTTTGTTCTCTTTGATATTGCAGACTTTATTGCAATATTGTGATATCAAACAGCGTTTTTCATGTGTTAACCTGAACTAACAATGTAAACCTTACACTATTTCGTGCTGCTGACGTATTTTGCAGACATTTTAGAATAGTTGTGCCTTTTTATTGCAGATTCATATGGCAGTAACAGTGAGAACTACTTACTCACAGTGCAACCAATGACCTAAGGACGATTTTTAACATTGGAGCCATCAATTGGCATGGTGCAAATATCGAACTAAGTTCGTAATTTTTCACTGCAGCCATCTACTCGTGACATAAGAAACTCTGATTTGAAACTGGATTTGCTACGGTATCTAAGGTAAAACTCACGTTAAAAATACGATTCCTAAATAGTTGTTTAAATTTTGCACGCCAATGTTGCTTTTTAGTTATTTATAGAGAAATATCGATTTTTCAGTGGAGTCATCTGCTGCTGACAGTAGCAAGCAGGATGTGAATGTGTGTGCCGATACACGGTACAAAATACTAAATCGTGCGACAAGTCAGACATAATACAAAGTAAAATGAAAGTTGTAAAAAAACTCTGAAAATGCACTTACAATTAGCTGTCATAACGGTAATTTATAATGAAGTGAAATAATAATGGTACAAACAGATTCTATAAGATAACTGTACAGGATCTTTGTGGTAATTGATTGTTCTTTTAATCGCTGGAGAAAGAAACTAGAAAGACCAGTGTCATTACTCACTCTCTGTTCTAGTCTCTAAGCTAACGCACGCTACGGCGGCCATTTCGCATTGTAAGTTGTACATTTTAAATAATATATGGTAATTTATGCTGATTGTGCAGTTTTCTTTCACGTACCTAGTGACCTTCATGCAGAAGCAAAAATATTATTTGTGAGGTTTTCAGTACGCTGGATAATTAACAAGAATGGCCCAACAATCGACCATTCTTGGCAGACATCTTGTGTGGGGGTAATTTCATTGCGTTCCGTCATCAACGGACGCTTTAAAGGACTTGCACCATAATTCTTAAGAGAAAGAAAGTGAATATATTAATTTATGTAATATTAAGGTAAAAACTAAGAACATTCAGTTAAGTTCAGACACTGGCTGCTTCTCGGCAAGTCGAAGATTATTACGTTTAAAAAAGGGAAAGACTTTTTTCATTAAAAGGTTTCTTTTAATTAGATTTCACTACAGTAAAGATATCCTGAAGCAATATTTTAATGTGATAACACAAAATACAACCCCTGAGACTATGTTTACGTTTTTTTGTCAGTATGAACGCTCCACGTAGACATCAGGTTTAACAAATTCTAAAAGCGCCTCACTCAATCCTATGTTAACAAGGCGGTTAGTCGCGCTCTGTTAAATAACCAGAGCTCAGGGAACTATTTTATGAAAGTATAGATTCCGGTCTCTCATATTATCATGCTTCTTTCTTGTGTCCGCTCTGCCAAATAAGAGCTGTATTCACGCTCTTGCCGGGCGTAAATATCAGTAAAGTTAGGCAGTAAGCTCTTCTTACACTGTTTTCATCACATTCGTTGAGAACACCGTAAGTATACTCGAGACGGTATCCGGACCGGGGCGGTACCGGTACATGTGGACTTGCTTTTATTTATATTTTCAGAGCTTGTGGGATAGCATTTAAGGTAAAAAAATCTCATTTTATAGAGAAATATGCTGTCTACTTGTCCCAGTAGTCTATGGCGAATGTTACATAGCTTCAAATAAAGGTTAGCAGTGTGAAGGCCAGTGAGCCTGTAATTAAACGAGTTTTTAGAAGCCAACATATCAAACATACTTGACGAATTTTTTGGCAGTTCAGACACTTTATTGTATTTTGCTGCAGTCCCGCTTGTATGGGGCGCCTGGTGCAGGATACAGGATGAGGCAGGGGATAATCCATGTAAATTTTGCAGAAGCACAGTGGATGAGGAGGCCGTCCCCTCCTTGATTTCTGTACATGGTAGGCTGTCACGATTACTTGAATTACCATGGAGATAAAAAAAGTGCTGATACTAACATCAGGAAACAGAAAAATATGATGTGCACAGTCACATGAGATTTCCTGGCATGACCTCTAGGTCAAGATTGGCTTGTTCTTTGCATGCACTACTACTTGTCGCTGCTCTGTTATAGACAGAAGCCTACATCTAAATTCATATTTCGCAAAACACTGCACAGTGCACAGTATGTGCTATGTCGTAGCAGTATTATCGATTTCTTCTTTCCTATTCCACTAACATGCACAATGACCGAGTACAAACGGTTGTCTGTTTGCCTCTGTATTCATCATGATCTCCTCTATGGCCCTTGTTGTTGTTGTTGTGATCCTCAGTCCTGAGACTGGTTTGATGCAGCTCTCCATGCTACTCTATCCTGTGCAAGCTTCTTCATCTCCCAGTACCTACTGCAACCTACATCCTTCTGAATCTGCTTAGTGTATTCATCTCTTGGTCTCCCTCTACGATTTTTACCCTCCACGGTGCCCTCCAATGCTAAATTTGTGATCCCTTGATGCCTCAAAACATGTCCTACCAACCGATCCCTTCTTCTAGTCAAGTTGTGCCACAAACTCCTTTTCTCCCCAATTCTATTCAATACCTCCTCATTAGTTATGTGATCTACCCATCTAACCTTCAGCATTCTTCTGTAGCACCACATTTCGAAAGCTTCTATTCTCTTATTGTCTAAACTATTTATCGTCCATGTTTCACTTCCCTACTTGGCTACACGCCGTACAAATACTTTCAGAAACGACTTCCTGACACTTAAATCTATACTCGATGTTAACAAATTTCTCTTCTTCAGAAACGCTTTCCTTGCCATTGCCAGTCTACATTTTATATCCTCTCTACTTCGACCATCATCAGTTATTTTACTCCCTGAATAGCAAAACTCCTTTACTACTTTAAGTGTCTCATTTCCTAATCTAATTCCCTCAGCATCACCCGACTTAATTTGACTACATTCCATTATCCTCGTTTTGCTTTTGTTGATGTTCATCTTATAGCCTCCTTTCAAGACACTGTCCATTCGGTTCAACTGCTCTTCCAAGTCCTTTACGCCATACATATGTTTCTTAATGGCCAAGGAAGCCTTATAGCTTCATCTTTAGTATATAAGGATTGCACAAAAAAATCTGATACCAACGAGCTGCAATTCATCGATATCGAATGAGCGTTTATAAGTATCTCCCTGTACATGTACTAATCATCTTTATCCTATTCCCATGATCGCTACACAAGATATTCGATGACTTCATGGCAACAGAGTCTTCGTTGAAAACATAGCGTTTTGTGAGAAATACATCGTCTTTTTTCTTCAAACTGGATATAATGACATAATGCCATTCCAACAGTGTCACAGAGCTTCCAATATGTACACAGTCCATTGAATCATTTACATTGGTGTAGCTGCCCTGCACAACCACGTACAATCCAGAGCTGCTAAGAGATTAATGAAACAGTTGTGGTTGAATTGCAGCGTTGTTCCGTTTCCTCGCCCACGCGCTATTCGATAGCGGCCTGGGCATTATACCGAATTCCCAAAGAGCAGGTTGCGGTGCTCATTCGTGTAGTTGTGCTTATTTTATTTTTTCAGAAACAGACTCATCAGAATTTACACGCCGGTCCGAATTGTAATGCCACAGTCTCTAGGTGACATGATGACGGGATTTACGGCTGCTCGCCTGTCTCACGTAAGTCGACCTGTCAGTTCGTAGTGTTTGAGTTACTTCCTCTGACATTCCTGCAAATGAGTATGAACCGAACACATACATTCTTCTTCAACACACTCCAGATGCTTACTGCTATGTATTTTACTGCATTTAATGTTTCCAGTGACAATGTACGGAATTTTTAGTCCTACTAGGATGCAACAGATTTAATTACATTCAAGTCTTCATCTCTTCTTACAAACAACTCCGTTACCTGCTGACATCCTGCATCTAAAGCAAACACGCCACAAACCGCTGTACAGTGCGTGGTGGAGGGCACATCTTACCAATATTATCGATTGCTCTTCCAGTCCAATCTCACTAGTTGACTGAATAAAAATAAAATATCGATATACTTCCGTACAAACCGTAGTCCACCTTTATTTTTCTGGGAGAAATACGTCCTCTTTCCCAGACATTTATTTTCCGTTACATATTTGAATATAGTAAGCCAACCTGTACGATTCCAGCAACAACCACATGATGATTTCACTTTGCATGTCAGCAACATAACACAAACAGATGTGGGCTCATATGATTGGTAGACAGCGACTATGCAGTGTTAAGCTGTCGAATCGATGTTATTGTTCACCAATATGTATCATTTAGCCACAAACAGGTCTATGTGTGTTAATGTCTTGATATCAGCCGACAGTGAGCTCAAAGTTGTAGTGGAAATTGAGAATGTATGGTAAGGTATGAAGTTGGGGTTCGTTCAAATGCAGTGGGAGAAGTTGTGTGGCAAACTGACCTATATAGCCCCATCTTTGACAGCTGCACTGATAGTGTATCAGTGTCAATGCGCGTGGTCTTGCTACATTAAAATTAACAGCATATTTCTAAAGCATCAAAGTGTCATTAACACATGTGGTCTGCAGCAAGTATGTGCTGTAGTGGATCGAGAGTAGATATGTGGTTTTGACTTGCTTAAGGCGGTAGAAGCTTTGAGATGGAGATGAGGTGTTCGTGATTTCGGTCACTCAGTCATTCTAAGATGGACAGTTTCTGGATGCAATAAATGTGGAATACAGAGCATACAGAAAAAAAATTATTTGTGAAATACTGTCATATAGTTTCCAATCGCCAGTCAGTGCTCTTTAAGTACAATGATGTTGTGTGTGATACTCCCTCTCGCCATTAACAAATGTTCCATTGAAACTACAGTCTTCCATGCCACATACTTACGTACCGGCTTCCTCCACATTTGCTCACGTTCAAAATACCCGGCGAAACAATGGATTCAGATGTGTGTAACATAATTACCAAACTCTGTTGGGGCTACCTGAGTACAGTGATGTTGTGTGTAGTACTCCCTCCCACCACTAGCAAATCGTTTTCCATGCCATATACTTAGATATAGACTCCCCTCTGATACAGAAATGTAATTTGATTAAGGAAGAAAAAATACCCAATAATTCAGCAGTGCACAGAAATTAGATGCATGTAATGTGGGTTCCAAATGTCTGTCGCGGATATTTAAGCACAGTGATGCAGTGTAGGGTGCTCCCTGCCATCATTAACAAACACTTCATTAAACTATAGTTTTCCACGGCATATACGTCCAATGCTGATATTTAACAACATAATGAAAAGGATAGTTGCTACTCACCATATAGCAGAGGTGCTGAGTCGCAGAAAGGCACAACAGAAAGACTGTTGGAACCTTAGCTTTCGGCCAACAAGGCCTTTGTCAAAAATACACACACACACACAAAAGAAACTCACACAACATGATCACAGTCTCTGGTAGCTGGAGACAGACTCAGAGATTTATTTTCCGTTACATATATGAACATAGTAGGCCAACCTATACGATTCTAGCAACATCCACATGATGCTTTCACTTGGTATATCAACGGCGTGACATGAACACATGTGGGCTCACATGGCTGGTAGACAGGGACTATGAAGCGTTGAGCTGTCAAATCGATGTTACTGTTCACCAGTACGTATCATTTAACCACAAACAGGTCTTTGTATGTCAATATGTGTCTTTCTGGCTCCACCTGCCAGACTGTGGTCATGTGTGTGCGATTTGCGTTTGCGTGTGTTTGTGTGTGTGTGTGTGTGTGTGTGTGTGTGTGTGTGTGTGTGTGTGTGTGTGTCTGAGTGAGTGTGTGTTTTATCTATTTTTTACAAAGTCCTTGTTGACTGAAAGCTAATGATCTGACAGTCTTTTTGTTTTACCGACTCAACAACTCCGCTATAAGGTGAGTAGCAACTATCCTTTTCATTATATTTTTACATTCCATCCTGGATTTTCCATTGTCCAGTACTGATGTTCGAAATACACTTCTTTATCGCTAACATATAGGTAGGACGAAACGCGAACAGTCCACTTGCACAGATGTAAATCAGAGCTTAGAAACCATGTTCATTTTAGCAGAGGAAGGTGTAAACATTCTTCCCAAACGTTAGGTAGATGCACATAATTATCCGAATTCATAAACTAGTAGTCGTCTTCATTCTTCTTCTTCTTCTTTGTCTGAACCTTGTCCCGCAGTTACGCAGGGTCGGCCATGGTTAATTGGATGTGGCATGGTAAGTTTAAGGGGTGGTCAGATGCCCTTCCTGCCGCCACCCTGTACCCCCCGGGAAGGAATTAGTGTACCCCAGCTGTCTGTGTAAGCCATGGAATAGTGTAAGCCATGGAATAGTGCGAATGTGTTGCAAATGTCTGCGAGTCGTGTAACTGAGGTGGAACTTGGGTACCAGCCCAGTAGTCACCTAGGTGGATGTGGAAAACCGCCTAAAAACCACATCCAGGCTGGCCGGCACACTGGTCCTTCGTCGTTAATTCGCCAGGCGGATTCGATCCGGGGCCGGCCTGCCTACCCGAGTCCAGGAAGCAGCGCGTTAGCGCTCTTGGCTACCCTGGCGGGTAGTAGTCTATAGAAGGCAATTGCAATAGTACAGGCTGATGTCCCATTCAAACATCAACCAGTCCTGCTTTAGATGGATTTTTTATATTCCCACTACATTCAGACCAATTTCTCCTTATACCTCTCCAACTCAAGTCTGTGTAAAATGGTGAAATGTTTCTGGAGAGCATAGATTTCATATATGAAATCATCCTTCCATCCAACATGCATGAACCTGTAGTGACCACATGGGATCTGCTATAGGTTCCCACAAGGTCGCTACAGGTTCAGACATGCTGGAGATTGTTGCTGCTGCAGGTCCAGAGGTTGGTGCAGGTCTTGACAAGATGGCAGCCGAGATTACTAAACGTCCGGATGAAGCAGAGATTGGGTTGTTGGTGCCCGACCCTGGGGGCTTGGATGCATTGAGGGCTACTGCCGAACAAAGTTGAGGAAGCATTATGTATGTGAAAACAACCAATAATAATAACAATAACAAATAATAATAATGCTAACCACAGACAAAGATGTGATAGGGAGAACTTACTTTTCCGTTTCTTCCTGTTCTTCAGGGCTGTGTTGGATTGCGACTGCTGTTGAGGCTTCATGGTACTTCTTCTTCTGCTGCCGCTGCTGCTGCTGTTGCTGGCTGACTGAGTGAGACTGAGGTCCTAGACCTGCTGAGCCTGCCCTATACCCCCTCCAATGACGTTACCAGATACCGCCATCCTACTGGCTGAAGTCTAACACGTGATCGGATTAAGGTTTCCTATTGGTTCCTGCAATTTTTCCCCCAGACCGCCACCTTCGATTACGTCATGGGCTGGGACGTCAGCGCCCTCTGTGGTGGTACTGATATTTGGTAGCATTTGCTGAATGATAGTCGAAGAAGCACTGTTGGTACACATATCAGCCCCTTGGTTCATCTGGCCGGTCAGCTGCTCCACAGCTGCACGTCTACTCGCCTGTACACATCTCCACAGCTGCCATTCACCTCCGTCATCTATGGCCCGTAATGCACTACAGCTGCTTCGTCGCCGGTTTTGGGTAGTGCCTTTTTGCCGTGCACGGTATACTTAACCATGGCAGCAAGCAAACTCAGCCGTTTCGGTAACGCTTCCACCTTTGGCCCAGAAGCCAATGATGAAACCCCCCTAGACGTCAGATAAATCACTCTGTTTCCGCATTATGCCAACGACTGCACTGTTTTCCGCTTTATAAACCCTCCACTGCTAGTGCTCCCACCTGCCGTCTGTGAATGGTTATTGCACGTTGGCGTCGAACGTAGCCGGTGGTCACATCATTGTCACTGGATCATGTATTTTGGGCATTGCCATATATAATAGTTGTGGTGTCGTTGAAACTCCATTAGTAATTATTCTGTAAGACGTACGGAAACGTGTATGACGTTCCGTCTCTCACAGAAGTGGAATTCTTACTGGCAACCAAGAGCGTTTCCTCTCATATGGTCTGGAGGTCGACTATCCCTGTATTTCCGAAAAGGTTCGTAGGTAATTACTTACAGTTTGCTGTGATCTGCGCTTCCTCTCATCTGGTCTGGAGGTCGTACTACCCCTATATTTCCGAAATATAGGTACAATTTAGTATTCCGAACTGAGTGGCGATAGGTGGCCTTTGCAGATGAATCATGTTCCATCGGACAGATAGCCGTGGGCGTGTATGGCGAGATACTGAGAACAACACTTTCAGGCTGGAGGAGAGAGCTTTATTCTCTGGGGAATGTTTTTGTGGCATACCTTGGGTGATCTCGTCTTTCTGGAAGGCGTAATGGATCAACAAAAGTACGCATCTATCCCTGGGGGACCATGTCCTCTCCTAAAGGCAGTTTCTTTTTCCTAGGCATGATGACATCTATGAGCAGGACAATGCAACGTGCCACATAGCTCACAGTGAACGTGCATAGGTTTGAAGAGCACCAGGATTTGTTTAGCGCACTCCCATGGCCACCAAACTCCCAGCTTTTAAACCCAATCTATGGAACCACCTCGATTAGGGAGTTCGCGTCATGGATTCTGAACCGAGAAATCTAGCGCAGCTGACCACAGCACTGGAGTCGGCATGACTCCACATCCCTGTCAGTACCTTCCAAAACCTAGTTCACTCTCTTGCTGTATATGGTCTCGCAATGGTCTGCACTGCAAAAGGTGGTTATTCAGGCTTTTGACAGGAGGTCACATCAATGTGACTTGAAAGTACATTGTTGCGGTCTTTGGAATGAAGATGCACGTGTTCACGCTAGTATATCATGTGCGAATCTCTTCTTCTCTCTAACTACGCAGTTTGTACCCAGTTGAACATGCTTAATGTAGGCAAGTATCGGTTTCCCTCTTCAATTTTTACTCCTGAAACTTACCATAATTACCAAATTGACATTTCTGTGATGCCTCACGATGGGCTTACCAGCTGATTTCTTCTTCCAGCGAAATTATGTCGTAATTTTCTTTTCTCAGCAATACAAGTTAAAAACTCTTAGTTGGTTATCGAAAGTACCTGTACAATCTATAGTGTTCTTCTATAAAACTGTCGTTGTGTTGTTGTGGTCTCCAGTCCAAAGATTGGTTTGATGCAGCTCTCCGTGGTACTCTATTTTGTGCAAGCCTCTTCGTCTCCGAGTAACTACTGCTCCCTACATCCTTCTAAATCTGCTTATTGTATTCACCCCTTGGTCTCCTTCTACGATTTTCACTCCCCACGCTTCTCTCCAGTACGAAATTGGTGATCCCTTGATGCTTTGGAATGCGTCCCACCAACCGATCGCTTCTTTAGGTCAGGTTGTAACACAAATATCTCTTCCCCACAAACCAAACCAAACAAATATCTCTTCTCTCCAATTCTGTTCAGTACCTTCTCACTATTTACATGATCTATCCATCTAACCTTCAGCATTCCACTGTAGCACCACATCTCAAAAGCATCTATTCCCTTTTTGTCTAAACTGTTTATCGTCCACTTTCCACATCCACACATGGTTACACTTCAGACTATTACTTTCAGAAAGGACTTACTGACTCTTAAATCTGTATTCGATGTTAACAAATTTTTCTTCTTCAGAAACGCTTTTCTTGCTATTGCCAGTCTACATTTTATATCCTTCCTACTTCGACCATCATCAGTTATCTTACTTCCGAAATAGCAAAACTCATCTGCTACTTTAAGTGCTTCATTTCCTAATCTAATTCCCTCACCATCATCTGATTTATGTCGACTACATTCCATTATCCTCGCTTTGAATTTGTTGATGTTCATCCTATATCCTCCCTTCAAGACACTGTCTGTCCCATTCAACTGCTCTTGCAAGCCCTTTGCTGTCACTGCGAAAATTGCAGTGTCACTGGTAAACCTCAAAGTTTTTATTTCTTCTCCCTGAACTTTAATTATTACTCCAAATTTTTTCTTTTGTTTCGTTTACAGCTTGCTTATTATACATTTCAAATGACATCGGGGATAGGCTACATCTACATCTACATTTACATCCATACTCCGCAAGCCACCTGACGGTGTGTGGCGGAGGGTACCCTGAGTGCCTCTATCGGTTCTCCCTTCTATTCCAGTCTAGTATTGTTCGTGGAAAGAAGTATTGTCGGTATGCTTCTGTGTGGGCTCTAATCTCTCTGATTTTATCCTCATGGTCTCTTCGCGAGATATACGTAGGAGGGAGCAATATACTGCTTGACTCTTCGGTGAAGGTATGTTCTCGAAACTTTAACAAAAGTCCGTACCGAGCTACTGAGCGTCTCTCCTACAGAGTCTTCCACTGGAGTTTATCTATAATCTCCGTAACGCTTTCGCGATTACTAAATGATCCTGTAACGAAGCGCGCTGCTCTCCGTTGGATCTTCTCTATCTCTTCTATCAACCCTATCTGGTACGGATCCCACACTGCTGAGCAGAATTCAAGCAATCGGCGAACAAACGTACTGTAACCTACTTCCTTTGTTTTCGGATTGCATTTCCTTAGGATTCTTCCACTGAATCTCAGTCTGGCATCTGCTTTACCGACGATCAACTTTATATGATCATTCCATTTTAGGTTAGGTTAGGTTAGTGGTGTTTAACGTCCCGTCGACAACGAGGTCATTAGAGACAGAGCGCAAGCTCGGGTTAGGGAAGGATGGGGAAGGAAATCGGCCGTGCCCTTTCAAAGGAACCATCCCGGCATTTGCCTGAAACGATTTAGGGAAATCACGGAAAACCTAAATCAGGATGGCAGGAGGCGGGATTGCACCGTCGTCCTCCCGAATGCGAGTCCAGTGTGCTAACCACTGCGCCACCTCGCTCGGTGATCATTCCATTTTAAATCACTCCTAATGCGTACTCCCAGATAATTTATGGAATTAACTGCTTCCAGTTGCTGACCTGCTATTTTGTAGCTAAATGATAAGGGATCTATCTTTCTTTGTATTCGCAGCACATTACACTTGTCTACATTGAGATTCAATTGCCATTCCCTGCACCATGCGTCAATTCGCTGCAGATCCTCCTGAATTTCAGTACAACTTTCCATTGTTACAACCTCTCGATACACCACAGCATCATCTGCAAAAAGCCTCAGTGAACTTCCGATGTCATCCACCAGGTCATTTATGTATATTGTGAATAGCAACGGTCCTATGACACTCCCCTGCGGCACACCTGAAATCACTCTTACTTCGGAAGACTTCTCTCCATTGAGAATGACATGCTGCGTTCTGTTATCTAGGAACTCCTCAATCCAATCACACAATTGGTTTGATAGTCCATATGCTCTTAGTTTGTTCATTAAACGACTGTGGGGAACTGTATCGAACGCCTTGCGGAAGTCAAGAAACACGGCATCTACCTATGAACCCGTGTCTATGGCCCTCTGAGTCTCGTGGACGAATAACGCGAGCTGGGTTTCACACGACCTTTTCGAAACCCATGCTGATTCCTACAGAGTAGATTTCTAGTCTCCATAAAAGTCATTATACTCGAACATAATACGTGTTCCAAAATTCTACAACTGATCGACGTTAGAGATATAGGTCTATAGTTCTGCACATCTACGTCCCTTCTTGAAAACGGGGATGACCTGTGCCCTTTTCCAATCCTTTGGAACGCTACGCTCTTCTAGAGACCTACGGTACACCGCTGCAAGAAGGGGGGGCAAGTTCCTTCACGTACTCTGTGTAAAATAGAACTGGTATCCCATCAGGTCCAGCGTCCTTCCTCTTTTGAGCGATTTTAATTGTTTCTCTATCCCTCTGTCGTCTATTTCGATATCTACCATTTTGTCATCTGTGCGACAATCTAGAGAAGGAACTACAGTGCAGTCTTCCTCTGTGAAACAGCTTTGGAAAAAGACATTTAGTATTTCGGCCTTTAGTCTGTCATCCTCTGTTTCAGTACCATTTTGGTCACAGAGTGTCTGGACATTTTGTTTTGATCCACCTACCGCTTTGACATAAGACCAAAATTTCTTAGGATTTTCTGCCAAGTCAGTACATAGAACTTTACTTTCGAATTCATTGAACGCCTCTCGCATAGCCCTCCTCAGACTACATTTCGCTTCGCGTAATTTTTGTTTGTCTGCAAGGCTTCGGCTATGTTTATGTTTGCTGTGAAGTTCCCTTTGCTTCCGCAGCAGTTTTCTAACTCGGTTGTTGTACCACGGTGGCTCTTTTCCATCTCTTACGATCTTGCTTGGCACATACTCATCTAACGCATATTGTACGATGGTTTTGAACTTTGTCCACTGATCCTCAACACTTTCTGTACTTGAGACAAAACTTTTGTGTTGAGCCGTCAGGTACTCTGTAATCTGCTTTTTGTCACTTTTGCTAAACAGAAAAATCTTCCTGCCTTTTTTAATATTTCTATTTACGGCTGAAATCATCGATGCCGTAACCGCTTTATGATCGCTGATTCCCTGTTCTGCGTTAACTGTTTCAAATAGTTCGGGTCTGTTTGTCACCAGGTCTAATATGTTATCCCTTCTCAACCACTGCTCCCCTTTTGTGCCCCTCGACTCTTATAACCGCCTTCTGGTTTCTGTACAAATTGTAAATACCCTCTTGCTCCCTGTACCCTTGCAACCTTTAGAATTTGAAAGAGAGTATTCCAGTCAACATTGTCAAAAGCTTTCTCTAAGTCTACAATTGCTATAAACGTAGGTTTTATCTTTCCTTAACCTATCTTCTATCACACCTGTCAACGCCTGCTTTCTTTGGGATTGGAATTATTATATTCTTCTTGAAGTCTGAAGGTATTTTGCCTGTCTCATACGTCTTGCCCACCAGATGGAAGAGTTTCGTCATGGCTGGCTCACCCAAGGCTATCGGTAGTTCTAACGGAATGTTGTCTACTCCTGGGACCTTGTTTCGACTTAGGTCTTTTAGTGCTCTGTCAAATTCTTCACGCAGCATTATATCTCCCATTTCATCTTCATCTACGTCCTCTTCCATTTCCATAATATTGCCTTCAAGTACATCACCGTTGTATACACTCACTATATACTCCTTCCACCTTTCTGCTTTCCCTTGCTTGCTTAGGACTGGTTTTCCATCTGAGCTCTTGATATTTGTACAAGTGGGTCTCTTTCATCCGAAGGTCTCTTTAAGTTTCCTTTATGCAGCATCTATCTTACCACTAGTAATATACACCTCTACATCCTTACATTTGTCCTCCAGCCATTCCTGCTTAGGCAATTTGCATTTCCTGTCGATCTCATTTAGACCTTTGTATTCCCTTTCACCTGCCACATTTATTGCCATTTTTTTTATATTTTCTCCTTTCATCGATGAAATTCAATATCTCTTGTGTTAGCCATGGACTTCTACTAGCCCTCATCTTTTTACGTACTTGGTCCTCCGTTGCCTTCACTATTTCAACTCTCAAAGCCACCCATTCTTCTTCTACTGTATTCATTTCCCTTGTCCTTGTCAGTCGTTCCCTAATGCTCCCTCTGAAACTCTGTACAACCTCTGGTTCTTTTAGTTTATCCAGGTCCTACCTCGTTAAATTCCAGCCTTTTTACAGTTTCTTCGCTTTTAATCCGCAGTTCATAACCAATAAAATGTGGTCAGACACCACATCTGTGCCTGGAAATGCCTTACAATTTAAAACCTGGTTCCGAACTCTCTGTATTACCATTATATAATCAATCTGAAACCTTCCAATGTCTCCAGGTCTTTTCCACGTATATAACCTTCTTTCTGTAACACTATTGTTCAAATATTCTCTCCTTGTCTGAACTGTGAAATGAATTCGTAGCACTTTAATTCATTTTCGATGTACGCAAATTTTGTGTTTTGAGAAATGCTAATCTTGCTAACTCGAAAGTTTTCGTTACTTCTCTTTGAAGTTTAATTCCCTTTTCAAATGTCTCCTTTTTTGCCTATACTATCTGCTCATTGTACAGATACAGTATCATAGAAGACAGATTTGTTGGTATATCAACGCGGACTGTTCAACGTGCCTACGAAGCTCTAAAATTGACAGGAATTTCTGTTGTCAGTGAACGCAGATCCGTTTCAACGAGTTTTCGAGCGAACATTGCGAAGAGATATTCGTTTTATAAACAGAAACTGTCTTTTCTTGCTGCAGTATATTTTATTTCCTTTAGACGTGTCTTGCATTTTACTTTAATGCATCTTCAGTGGGATAGTTCTTGGAATCGACGTTTCCTCTCATCTGGTCACATGCTGGAGGTGGCACTTTAACTTGACTTACGAAAAATAAGCACGTTTTCATATTCAGAATTTTTTTCTTGACAATTTTCATATTGTTTGCCCTTATTGCTGTGGAGCACTAGTAGTCTTCTGTAACTAGTTGTACATATTTCAATTAAATTTTTGATTTAAAGTCGTAACTTCTGTGAGTTCTGAACTCACAGCATTAATTTAATTACGCAAATTCTCTTTACTAAGTACGACTGACTTTTCGTCACTGCCAGTAATTATGTTACGGATTTTGTCTACTTCATTGTTCAATTCGTTGCACTAGATCCGTACGCCTTTAACCATTATACTCATCGATTTTTGTCCTTCTTGATTGTATTATCGATTTTAATCAGAGACAGCAAAGGACTTGGAAGAGCAGTTGAACGAAATGGACAGTGTCTTGAAAGGAGGGTATAAGATGAACATCAACAAAAGCAAAACAAGGATAATCGAATGTAGTCGAATTAAGTCGAGTGATGCTGAGGGAATTAGATTAGGAAATGAGACTCTTAAAGTAGTAAAGGAGTTTTGCTATTTGGGAACAAAATAACTGATGATGGTCGAAGTAGAGAGGATATAAAATGTAGACTGGCAATCGCAAGGAAAGCGTTTCTGAAGAAGAGAAATTTGTTAACATCGAGTATAGATTTAAGTGTCAGGAAGTCTTTTCTGAAAGTATTTGTATGGCGTGTAGCCAAGTAGGGAAGTGAAACATGGACGATAAATAGTTTAGACAATAAGAGAATAGAAGCTTTCGAAATGTGGTGCTACAGAAGAATGCTGAAGATTAGATGGGTAGATCACATAACTAATGAGGAGGTATTGAATAGAATTGGGGAGAAAAGGAGTTTGTGGCACAACTTGACTAGAAGAAGGGATCGGTTGGTAGGACATGTTCTGAGGCATCAAGGGATCACCAATTTAGTTTTGGAGGGCAGCGTGGAGGGTAAAAATAGTAGAGGGAGACCAAGAGATGAATACACTAAGCAGATTCAGAAGGATGTAGGCTGCAGTAGGTACTGGGAGATGAAGAAGCTTGCACAGGATAGAGTAGCATGGAGAGCTGCATCAAACCAGTCTCAGGACTGAAGACCATAACAACAACAACAATGATCTCATCATTATGCGCCTGTGTTTTCTCAAGAGCTTTACTAACCAGTTCAATTATTTGCTTGCATTTTTTTGTCAACGTGGAGCCAAAATTCTTGGGTTTCCGTTTCGATTTCTTCGCGTTTGACTTTACATCCCTCTCTGAGCTGATCATGTTTTTCAGCGAACTTCTCAGTAAGCTCTGAATGCAAATTAGTGACAGTATCTGCTAACGTGTTCAATTTAGTTTTGATTTTCTCCTCAATTTGTTTGTTTTCCTCCCACATTTCTTTTTTTCCTCCCTAACAGATTGTAATTGCCTTTGCGATTCTTTCATTTTGTCGTCCATCATTAATTCCATTTCCCCTAATACCTGAGTAGAGACGTTGTTACTAACAGTAGTGGTCCCCTTTTGCTGAGTAGCCAACGGCGTTGAACTAGGCTTGGGCAGATGTTTTCAATAAGCATCAGGTTAAAGAGAGATGCAAGCTGCGATTGCTGATGAGCTTCATCGTCCTGCCCGTTGAACGTATCCTCGGTGGGCAATTATCACAAAAGGATTTGGCAACCGCCACGAAGCATACTTAATTGACATGACTGCATATTCGAAATGGAATTCTGGATATAAATATTTATTAACAGCAGTTGATGTTTATTCCAAATACGCATGGGTTACTGCTCTGAAGACTAAAGGCGGTGTTGCAGTTGCAAACGCGCTTAAAATGATTTACACAGAAAGCGGGCGGGTTCCAGTACACTTACAAACTGATCTTGGGAAATAAGTCTACAACACTAGTTTCAAAAAGTTAATGCAACATCTCAGAATTAATCATTAGTCCACTTTTTCAAATATGAAAGCTTCCATAATAGAACGTTTCAGCAGAAAATTTTCTGCTCAGGGCTCCTACACATTGATTAATACTGTACAAGGATTCGTAAAGCAATATAATCACACGAAACACAAGACAATTAAAATGCAGCCAGCGGAGGTGTATCATAAAATCAAAATGATCGATCGACGCCCTTCGAAACTTAAAATTGGCGATTATGTCAGTATTAGCAAACAGAAGACAGTCTTTGACAAAGGATTCATTGCAAACTGGTCAACGGAAATTTTCAGAATACGTAAAGTGCAGTTTCTCAGATGCAGATATTGGTGGTACGTCTTCCATTTCCAAAATCTGCGAGCTCACAGGCGAGCTCTTACCTGCTACCTTTTTGGCTTAGTTCCCATTACTGCAAGGGGTGAGGAATCTTGGCTGCTACATTTCGCACCAGTTCTCTCCTTGCCGCCGCCACTCTTCTGGTAAAGTCGAAGGATAGCGATAGACTTGATCAATCGTGGTACACAGGACGTGGTACACAGAACGAACTATCTCTGTGGTACTTAAACCGAACTTTGTTAGTGGTTGACCGATCGACCTATTTCCATGGTTCACAAATCGAACTAACCTACACTTGCACAACACACTGGAAAAAAGACACACGCAAGGTGTTTTTTTCCATCTCAACAGGCCTAAACCGACCCTGTTAATATTTGAACTGATAATTCGTAAGAAAGAGAAGTTCACAACATTCCCATATTAAATTATGCAAATTTTAACCTCTTATACACACACAGAGAGAAAACTGTAATTTTTTTTAAATGGCTCTGAGCACTATGGGACTTAACATCTATGGTCATCAGTCCCCTAGAACTTAGAACTACTTAAACCTAACTAACCTAAGGACAGCACACAACACCCAGTCATGTAATTTTAAACAGTGTGTGTGTGTGTGTACTGATCACAGAGAAAACTGTAATTGTAAACATTGTGTGTGTGTGTGTATGCGTTTGCGTGTGTGTGCGTTTGTGTGTGTGTGTGTGTGTGTGTGTGTGTGTGTGTGTGTCCTTTAAAGACATTTAGAAAAACAAATCAAAGTATATTTGATCACAAAGCAAACTGTAATAGTAAACATTGTATGTATGTGTGTGTGTGTGTGTGTGTGTGTGTGTGTGTGAGTGAGTGTACGTAACCGACTCATCTCGACGGCTGCCCGAACTTGGACAACGGCCAGAGCGCGATGACTCAGGTGGGTACGGTGCGGTGTAGTAAGCGTCCTCGTTGCGTATATACGTCTTCAAAGTGTTCCAGAACAAACATAGACATACTACTATAGTGCAATTAACTTACAGTAGATGGCGCACGTGTTGTACCGGAAAATGTATTTGAAAGAACATTGAAGTAGTGAGATGTTTGAATGTGACAGAAACAAATAGATGATCGTTTTATTGTGTCTTACTCATTTCGATGCCGATGAATGTGAGTTATATCTAACTGAAATTTTCCAGTGCAAAAAGTAATTTTTATATTTTTTCAGTGATTCGAAGAACAATATTTTTGTTGTACAAACTGGAACGTGTTAATTTCTTCGTAAAAAAAAAAATATGCCACCCACACGTTCGTCGCTTATTGGATCTACCAGCACAGCACATAGAAATAAGCGAATTCGAGCTTCTCAAACAAACTACAAGCGAGCACTGAAGCATATTGTTTACGAGTTGCAAATTCACGTGCATCAGAATCTCAAGATCACCATAAGCAAGACTTAAAAGAGAACGTTTACATGGTACCTGATCACATGCGTCACAATTACTAAATCAATATGTAGCAAACAAGGAAGCAGAGTGTTACGAATTGCTTATTCGTGTGGATCACAATCACAAGACTGACATACTGCAACAATCGAAAGAGAACATTTATGTGCTATCCAGGCCGGCCGAAGTGGCCGAGCGGTTCTAGGCGCTACAGTCTGGAACCGAGTGACCGCTACGGTCACAGGCTCGAATCCTGCCTCGGGCATGGATGTGTGTGATGTCATTAGGTTAGTTAGGTTTAAGTAGTTCTTAGTTCTAGGGGACTGATGACCTCAGAATTTAAGTCCCATAGTGCTCAGAACTTTTTTTTTTTTTTTTACCCCCAATCGCGCCCGTCCGATTCAGAAAGTCACCATGCAGCGAGAACTGAAAGAGAACGTTCACGAGTTACTCGATCGCAACGAACAGTACATGCTGATTTGAATCTTGCAGCATTTCAGTTCCACGATAACTACGATTACAGTTTTCATCCCAGTGTAAATATCAGTAATATGGATAACACATGCGGGCATTGCGGTTTATTTAAGTTTAACAATGAAACACCAAGAATGTGCTGCGCGAATGGCAAAATGAAACTGCCGGCATTGCATCCACCACCTCATCCATTGTTCTTATTGCTTTTGGGCGACTCGCTTGATTCCAAACACTTTTTTGCAGAACATTCGCAGATACAATACAGCGTTTCAAATGAAACCTTTTTGAGCCGACAAAGGGACGAATACATGGCGGTGTTGGTAGATGTCTACCTTTTCGGCACAGCATGTAAATTTCTACAAATGGGTGACGATGACACACAAGTTGATTACCGCTACGATGCAATTCAAAGACACCAAATTATACCCAAGTTGCAAACATTTTTCCGCCAACACAACGTACTGCTGAAGTTATTCAAAACTTCAATTGATACCGGCTGATAACCACGCCGTTGAAAAACCAGCCGACAAAACACTGCTTGGACAGCATGCCGGACGCTACAACTCATTAATGAAGAAGATATGATTGTCATAGTTGGTGTAGAACGTGACACGTATGTCATATTTCTTCAGCGACGAAATAATATAATTCAGCGTGTCGCTGAGAAACGTGCATCATACGATGCGCTGCAGTATCCCATAATTTTTTTGACTGTGGCAGGACGGACATCACTTATACAGATATCTTTATTTCATTTTATTAAATGAAAATATTATTTTGGTTTCAACATTGAAATAGTCATAAATAAAATTTGCGTTTTTCTTCTCTTCGTTTTTGTTTACTCTTATAGGTGAACAACTCAATAAAAAGTATCAACAATCAATTATTATTCACACCGCACAATAATACTTCAGAATGGAAAAACTCGTCTTCTGCAATGCCATCAACTATTTCATCAGTACATGGTAGACATATTTGCTAAAATTAAATCCTAACGTTTGCTATTCGTCACATTAAATCAAACACCGTTGCGTTCAGAAGAATACAGTCATTTACGAGATGCAGTTGCTAACGATGGAAATGTTTCCGTATTGGCAAAATGGTCATACTTCCAGCAACGTTCAGTGGCAGCCCACGGCATCTGCAGAATATCCACAAGATGCCGTGATATATGTGCGTTCATATGGCAGCCCCATTTTTTTCATCACATTTACGTGCAATCCAGAATGCGCCGAGATAGAATAACTTCTACTGTGGTCAGCGTCCATCCGATAGACGTCATTTGACAGCACGAATAATCAAGCAAAACCTCATTAAATTAATGGTTTTAATTGTGAAGCATGACTTTTACGGTGAAACTCGCTGCTGGATTACGCGATAGAGTGACAAACGAGAGAACTCTATCAATCTACAATCTCCGTCAATGGTAGATATTAAATGCACGAAAAAGTATCTTAGAGAGCTAGTTTATGTAATACACGTTGGTGATGACAGATGTCCACAATACAGTCGCCGAAAACTAGAAGATGGAGGTTGTATAACAATGGTTTGTGCCCTATTGTCCTTAATTATTGAAAACTTTAAAGCTCATATCAACGTCGAATATTGTCATTTTATCAAGTCGATCAAATACGTACGCAAATACGTCAACAAAGGCAGTCAGAAGTCAGTCAGTAGTCAATATTGATGGACCTGATGCGCGCAACAATGAAGTGAGTCAATTACAAAGAGGTCCAAGTATTAGCAACAACGAAGCTGTTTGGCGTATTTTGAGTTTCCCAATTCACAGTCGCCATTTGAATGTTGCTTATCTCAGTGTTCGTCTTGAAAATGGGCAAAGAGTCTATTTCACGGCAGACACTGCAGGAAATGTTGTTGCTGAACCAGAGCACACAGAACCTACAGCATTTTCTGCGCTTTGTGAAGAAGGTATGTTTGCCAAGACATTATTGCACGCAGAAATTCCAGCGTACTATACAGGGTCTATCGTACTTAATGGTGTAAACGCATACAGTTGAAAGTACACGATACTAGAAACAAAAAAGTCTCAGTAGTCATAGGGTCGAAAATGCATACCTTAAGAGCTACAAGCAATTTTTCATCTTCGATACTGTGAAGCAAATCTCTTCTACTGCAAACTCTTTGCTTTCCACATTTTGGGAAGTAGTAGAATGGACGAAAACAAAAAAAAGTCCAGTAAACATTTGCTCTAAAATGCATTCCATTGAATTTATGAGCAAATGTTCATCAGAAGAGTTGTATTTCCAAGTAGCAAAGATGAGCACGTGCTCATGCAATTTAGAGCACATGTTTACTGGAATTTTTTTCTTGTTTTGGTCCACATTGCCATTTCAAAAATATGTATAGCGAAGAACTTTCAGTAGAAGAGATTTGCTTCACAGTATCGAAGATGCAAAAATTGCTCGCAGCTCTTAAGGTATGCATTTTCGACCCTATGTTTGGTAAGACTTTCATTTACAAATTTGATGGCGTATAATGCAAGACATACAGAGAAGCTTGCCAAAATCTTCGTTGGTTCGAAAATGACCCGCACTGGGAAACGAGGCTGACGGGCGCCTTTGCGAGCTGTCATCCGCGTCAAATTCGAACATTATTCGCTATAGTTTTGACCACAAGTTCGCTATTCAACCCGAAAGATTTATGGGTGAGATTCAGAGAGGATTTGAGCGAAGATATTTTGCACCGTTTTCGTACCGTTGGCAACGACAGTTCCATCGATTTTTCGGACAGTATTTTTAATCAAGCTTTGCTCGAAATGGAGAGACTTGCGGAAACTCACATTACAGACCAATATGCACATTTTCAAAACAGCTATTGAACATTGTTGAGGGAATAGTACCAGATGATGCTACCATAAAATGTATTTTATTTCTACTGAATTTCAATGTTGTTGTGTCATCCATCGACCCACCACTTGTATCATCATCATGAAGAATCATCAGAGACCGACCACCTCCAGACAGAAGAAATTGACTCGCACACTAAATTGTAAGCATTAATTAATCTCTCTCAATGTTTATTATTCGTTATGCGTACGTATGCGTTTTTCATGGTTTTATTTCTGCCTCAGTTTAAAAGCTCAATGACGTTGATGACTCAGTGCTGATACATCTAAGCAGCATCAGCAGCAGCAGACGTCAAGCGCATGCAGACACGCCCCAGTGCAGCTCCCAATACGTCGGAGTGGAAATCAAGTACATTCAAGCAGCAGTAAAACTCCCTGATGCAGCTCCTGACACACCAGAGTGGAAATCAAGTCAGGTTGGAGAATTGTTTCCAGATTTCGAGTTTCCACTATACCTATCACCAGCACCGCGAAGTCACCACGCAGACAAGCTCCCTAATGCAGCGCCTTATAGCGTGATACGGAATTGTTTCCAGTCTTCGACTTTCCGCTATATCCAACGTCCGCAACACTCGTCAAGCCTCAGCTAAGTCGTCAGATAGTGCTGTTGTTCAACATTACTTATCAGCTGACCTCCAATGAATCTATACATGTTAATCTTGGTTTAGCACCTGGCATCAATTTCGAAGCTATAGCGTAAATAGAGAATGTCCAGCAAGGTTCAAAAATACAGCTCACTGATCTGGATTGCAGTCAACTACGAAGCAAACTGAAATACGCAAAGTATTGAATCACAACGAAATTCAATCCATTCCCTCGAGACATCAATATCTTTGGCAGCAATAGTGTACCCATAGTCGACATGTTTGGGGGTGATACAATGAAGTTAACATATCAAGACCCAGTTCAAGGTGTTTATTTAAAGCCTTTAAATATCACGAACCTGCGTGGTCTGTACAGTGCTGTATGGATCGCAATGGAGATACTCAGTCTATGGTGAAGTGGTTTAACATACCATTGATCAGTGATACTGGTGAGAACCTAATGGAACACGAAGTTCACGATGAGGATGAGAAGTTAATTGCGCACATAGTCGTGTGTCTGTGTGCCGTATCTAAGGCGGCTAGTATTACTCCTATAAACAGAAATTCTATACATATGGAGTTTGCAGAAGGCACTCCTAATTCTATTAGTGCTCCAGTTCGATTGCCAGAAATACATGTCGAATTTAAAGCATATAAAAACAATTATATGGACAGTATTGCAGAGTGATGAATAGAGTTGATATAGAAAAAAGAGAATGACGATGCTTTTTAACAATTGTGATTTACTTCCCACAGTACACGAAGTAACAAATGTACAATAACAATGTATAGAAGTTGTATAAAAATACATACAATAAATGAATAATAATTTTTTTCCATGTTGTCATATGTTTTATTCCATCATACACATATATCATGAGACTTAACTGCTCAGATGTTGGAGATAGAGCTTTAGTAGTTCGTACATTCGCAAAGTCAGAGACACTTTATAATTTAGTTGTTGTTATATTAGAGAGCAAATTTGTAGCCTTAATAGTCATATACTATTCAGATGACAATATATATTATGATAGAGACCATTACAGATTCACGAAGACCTCAAGAGAAACTGATTGTAGAGGAGGGCTGAAATATTGGAATGAACTGAGTAACCCACAGGTTGAACATGCTGTTACTAAGTAGCGCCCATTTCAATTGATCAAAAGTCAAGTGAAATTTCTTGGTATATGCCAATGTAACATCCTTATGCCGTAACTTGAGAACCGGAGATGCTATCCGAGAGGCGTGACAAATAAATTTGAAGCAGTTCCTTTAGATTTTTGGGGGCCGGCAAATTTACGATGGCTCGCAAAAGAGTCTGGGTGGGATGAATACCTAGCACATTAACGACGTGTCCCAGTTATTCTACTTCCGCTTGGAAGAAAGAGCACTTGTCTTTGCGACACTTGCGGCCTGCCGATGATAGTATTCTTCCAAATAACTTGAGGAAGAATGCAACCTGGCAGTCACTTGTTCTAAAAACTGTTGAAAGATCGCCAATGCTACCAAGAGGCAGGCGTTGAAATTCAAATAACCTGAGATGATTGTAAATAACTAAAAAAATTTTTATGTAGTCATACAAAGGCAAACGAGATAAGCATCGATCAAGTCTATCATGGAAAAATAACCAACCTTGCTTAATTTGTTCATCAGTTCCTCTGGACGGGGCGAAGGGTACGTGTCAATCACTGTCTGAAAGTTCACAGTCGACTTAAGATCAACACACAATCGAAGACTTTCTGTGGGTTTGCCGAGGATGACTAATGGGAAGGAGCACATACTTGTACTGCTTGGCTTGATAGCCCCAGCCGTTTGCCATTTCCGTAATTTTTCAGCAACCTATTCCCTAATGGCATTGGCATTTACCTAACTCAACGAAACTTTGGTTGTGCATTGTCTTTGAGTGACACATGAGCTAAAAAAATTTTCGCACAACCGAGACCGTCGCTTAAACGTTCATTAAATTAGTCAAACAGAGATTGAACCTTGCTTGTGGGCCAATCTGTTGAGATTTGCAACACTGACTTGTGGATTGACAGTCCGCAAATGTCAAACGAATCTAAGCCAAAAATGTTATGCGAAGATTTAGCAGAAAGCACTGTGAATACAATAGTCTTCGTTACACCTTGAAAAGTAGTTCTCATGCTGAAAGATACTGAAACTAGAATTTCGCATCTGTTACAAGCTGACAACACACGCGTAGTTGGACTCAGTACTGGTGATGGTTCAAATGGCTCTGAGCATTATTAGACTTAACTTCGGAGGTCATCAGTCCCTTAGAACTCAGAACTACTTAAACCTAACTAACCTAAGGACATCACAAACATCCATGCCTGAGGCAGGATTCGAATCTGCGACCGTAGCGGTCGCGCGGCTCCAGACTGTAGCGCCTAGAACTGCACGGCCACTCCTGCCGGAAGTACTGGTGATCTTAATCGTTTATAAGTAAGTTTGTTCAGAAGTGCAACTGAAGCACCTGTGTGCAGTTGAAATTTTGATATCTTTCTTAGTTAGCGGTAGTAGCTTTATTCATCTGTAGATCTCTTTTTACAAGGATCTAGGACATGTCAGAGTATTTACAAGTTTAAACCAATTTAAAATACGTTAATTCATATACACATATATTTACAGACTTCTAATTAGATACAGTCATTAGATTTACTCCTGGTATACAATACTTTTTTATAAATAACTTATTAAATAATGTAATGCCACACTGTTCACTCATATCTCACTATGAGTTACTGCACACACTATTCGCACATTGTTACTGTCAAAGTAACAAAAACCTTCTCCTGGCTACGTTCCACATCTAAGAGAGAACTATCACTTCCTGTATGTTGCTGTGAACTAAAACAATGCGCGACAAATGAAAGTGGGCAGAGATTTACTAGTGGACCTGTGTTTGCGTCGGCGTGACTTGTTTGGCATATGGAAATCATTGGACTGGTGTTTGCTAAGTTTTGCACTTGAGCGACCTTTCACAACATTTACTGCCACTTGGTCGCAGTATTCCGTGGCTGGCTGTGCCGTGACGACATAAATGATTCGAACTGGTTTAGTGGCTTGTTGCTTGGGAACTTGCTGTCCACGCACACTGCTGTCCATGCACACTGACTGAACATTACCTTTGTTGTTTCAAAAATAACAAAAAGTGTCGCGACTTGGGGACTGAGCACGCTCTTGGCGCCTTAAGCACTTTGGGCAAGACTTTTCTGTGTTTTTCTGTCTACCGGCGTTCTGCCGGCGCGGTATGGCAGTCTTTGTCTCCGTACATGACGTCAGACGCTGTGTCGTACGGGTCGGGCGGACTGTTTACGTTCTGCAGGACTACGAACACTGTTACTACGCAATTCGTTAATATTCGACATTTGCATGTCATAAGTGTTCTGAGCCTCAATGAACTGTAAAACTGTATCTAAAGAAGGATCAGGTTGTTTCAAAATAGAAGCACGAATTCTGTCGGCACAAATGTTTTGGGTTAGAGCATCACGCAGCATGGCATCACTGTGTGATTGTCCACAACGACACTAAAACTTACAATGCCTAGTTAAACCTGCTGCTCACTGAAGGCGGAAAGACTTGAACCTTGTAATCGGCACGAGTGCTTGTTCATCAAAGTGAGTGGTTAACTTGCTAACTAAAGTCTCAAACTCTGCCTCTTCTGGTTGTTTGTCAGGAAACTATTTCAGTATGAGCTTGTAAACTTGTGTGTCCACTATGGAAAGAAAAAATGATTTGCTCTTCGCATCTTAAAAATGGTGTACCTCCATACAATTCATTAATTGAGCTAAGTATTCCGACAAATTCTCATGCTGTTTGTTGAAACTGCGGCTGAGGCTGCAGTGCTGCTTGTAGATTATTCTGTTGTTGTTAGCTGCGTCACGACTTGAAACAGCTGCTGGATTTTCTCGCTCTGTAAGTGAATTACATATGACACAGAAGCCATGTCTGCAAGGAATCTGGAGCACAAACCACACACAAAATAGCACACACGTCTCCAGTAGAAGTGTCCATTCTGAGTCAAACGTCCATAAACTAATAACTGGGCATATAAAAAGAAATAGCAAGAAATAAATAACAAGTAACGAGGGTGCATGCGTGGCAAAAACAAAAATTATTCCTGTAATTTGCACTAATCCTATCCGTCCTCGGCGCCAGCTGTTGCAGCTTACTTTTGATACAACCACAGAAGGAGATTTTACTCGGTGCCATCCTCCTTATAGTGCACTGAGGCAAACACTGTGAGGGGAGAATAAGGAGGATACTGAAACACTGACAATGGTTAGAGACAAGATAACACTTTTATTGACGAATACTCGAGTTTCTACATATCCGCTCATGCAGCCTACCCTGAGTTTCAGCTACTATTCCAAAAGCTACGGCTGGGCAGTGAACAGTTCTTGTCCCACTGGAGTGTTCGCTGAAGACAGGCTGGTGTGGACTCGCTAGAAGCAGGTGATGTGGCGCTAAGTACACAAGTAGAAGGCAATCCACTCGGTAGTCGGGCTGACTTGGAACTGCCCACTCTGCTGTGACGCCGGCGCATACCTCTCTTCTAGAGACACCACCGCTGCTGCGACTACCTGTTGCAGCCATCACTAGGTTCCACGCCGTCCCTGGAGTGGGTTGTCGACTTACAGCCGCCCCTGAGGCTGTCTGGTTGTGGGTGCTGTGCTTACGACACCACCTTCCTCCTCCCAAGTCTCCTGACTGTGTTCACACACGGTTCGCATGTGGTTCTTCTACCTTGAGCACAGCCTCGGTGGGAGCGTTTTCTGAATGGTTAGTCTTGGCAGGAGCTTAATTGTTAATGGGAATCTATTGCTTTTGTAAAACTACTGAATGAAGATGTTTTTGTAGTGATTGTTCTGACTGTCAAATATTATTTAGTATAATATTTTAAAGTTCATGAACTTTACTTCGTTGGATAAGTTTTACAAGTTACCTGAACTTCACAATCCTATTCTCAGTTTATTTTCTTCACACTAGAACAGGATCTGGGAACAATATCGCCGGCCGGGGTGGCCGAGCGCTTCTAGGCTCTACAGTCTGGAACCGCGCGACCGCTACGGTCGCAGGTTGGAATCCTGCCTCGGGCATGGATGTGTGTGATGTCCTTAGGTTAGTTAGGTTTAATTAGTTCTAAGTTCTAGGGGACTGATGACCTCAGACGTTAAGTCCCATAGTGCTCAGAGCCATTTGAACCATTTGGGAACAATATCATACCTTTACATAAGACAGTGAGAGCAACAACGAGATAATAACCTAGTAATAACTTACAATTTTAGATGTGGATGTATAATGCAAGGCAACTTACTTCAAAATAATGATCAGTATCTGGTTTGAAGACAAATTATTGAATATTCAGCACTGAAGTGAAGCGTCACACTTGTGTTTGTCATCAAAGATAATTACACAATACAAATAAGTATTAATCTGACATTTTCAGATAAAGTTAAAGTGAAAGAAAACAGAAGTTTATGATGAATACAAAACCGAACACAGTGGTGGTGAAAGGGAAGAGTAATCAAGATTGTGAAAAGCAGGACTGGAGAACAAATCGGACATAACAGACACAAAACAACAGAAGGTACGTACATAATTTCAGTGGTGTTGGACTGTCAAGCGGGCGAGCCTTGTGCAAACTTCCTCGTGCCATTCTTTTTTTTTCCTACAACATTATCAACTGTCCATCCGGTCATTGAAGTGTTTGTTCTCTTTCTGTAGTCTTGGCATTTGTCATATTATACAAATGGTTCAAATGGCTCTGAGCACTATGGGACTCAACTGCTGAGGTCATTAGTCCCCTAGAACTTAGAACTACTTAAACCTAACTAACCTAAGGACATCACAAACATCCATGCCCGAGGCAGGATTCGAACCTGCGACCGTAGCGGTCTTGCGGTTCCAGGCTGCAGCGCCTTTAACCGCACGGCCACTTCGGCCGGCCATACTATACATTCGTTGTACAATATAAGTCATGTAGTAATAATAAGTTACCGTCGCAACTAAATTTGATGAATAGTAAGAGCAGGCGAGATACCACATAGACATCTCACAGAAATGAAAACAACAAGGGAATTCATGGGCCAAGACTTCCAAAACGATAATCAACTTAAAAAAACTTTAAAAACATTTGTTTTGACGGAGCACAGAGAAATTGTGTGATTGTGATATTGTTACGTTCATTTGTTGCAGCTTGCGTGACAAACTATTATGTTTTTATCATTTCAGTGAAAACATAGTAGTTTGTCACACAAGCTGCAACAAATGAACGCAACACGTCAAATCGAAAGACTTCCACACGGCAAACGGTCTACCCGACGCGAGGCCCTAGTCACACGACATTTTACATCATTTCCGTGGAAGTGATCACATTCACATCCTTATGAATACCTATACGGGCCAACGAGGCATATCTCACTCACTTACAAGGCGTACAAAATACGTGCATCGATAAGAGATTTCTACCAAATGACACACGTACTGCCGTGCAAGACACAGCAGACGTGTTTTCGGTGGAGAATTCGGTTGACTTGTGGCCTTGTCATCAAAAGTTTGCGGTTCCCATTCGAAACTCACTTCCTTTCACCTGCTAATGAGTAGTTATGCAGAATCAATTGTCATTATTGGTCCCTACCTCTATGCTGACACAAATCTGAATAAAGCGAACAGCGAACAGCGAAAACAAAAAATAAAAATCATTTGGCATGAGGGAGATTCAAACATGGTTTCGTGGCAGTCCAACAGCGTAATCACTTAAGCACGACCCCAATTAACTTCTTGGCTGCTCTGTGTTACACTTGTTCTTGGACCGTTCATTGTTTATAATTTTATTTTATTTTATCACAGTCCAGTACTCCTTCTTCCTGTTTACATGCTTGGTCTGAGTTCAGTTTTTGACGGGCTGTCCACTGGGCTGTCTTACCACTAGATTCGAGGGGACGGGATGGGGCGTTTCCCTAGTAAGTAACAACAATGGTCAAAGTTTGAAAGTGGCACTAAAGAAATAAAAAAGTGATTCAGTTCAGCGCATGATTGAGGAAGACGATTCGGGTTTAGGACATCAGCATCATAGTTTGGAAGATACAGCAGATTCAGAAAACAAACCATTGTTACAACAACCTATGCGGGAAATAAGAACAGCTACAAATGTTTTAGCCAAAAGCTGTGACGTTCTACGCATTCAGATTTCCGATGACAGTCAAACTCTAGGCAAACAATTTGTTGAAATAAGTAATTTAATTTCGGAATCTTTATTCGCGTGAAAAGTAAGTTGGTGAAGTAAATTTCTGAAAGCTTTAACAATATGAAAAATGTGTACGGGGATTAACTTTCAGATGTAAAGAAGAACTGAGTTGCCAATAACTATATGTAAGGAGAAAGCGAAATGTCACTTTAAAACTGCAAATTTAGTGAGACCTCTATGTGGTATGATGGGTAACATTTACTAGGGCCTGGAGTGCTGATACATTCTGGTTGTAAGTTACTACTGTCAGTGTTTAACCGTCATTAAAAACAGTTTGCCTGGTCCT